>NW_026526654.1:21609224-22243759 GCF_024362965.1 Panthera pardus | reverse complement strand
ATGTAAGTTGCCTAGAGATCATATTAGGCACATATTAATGATATCCTCTGCTATTTTGATAATGATTAATTTTCTTCTCCAACTTCGGGGCGGGGGGGGGGTGGGCGGGGAGGGAATGAGTTCAGGATAAGCTAAGTAATTATACCACTTGCTTCTTACCCCAGTAGTCTGGAATTCAAGGTTTTTTCTATCTGGAACTTAAATGAGTATAATGCTTAGTGTCTCACTCCTACAAATCCCCCCCCCCAAATATATCCACAAAAAGATGTATACAAGAATGCTCAGAGTAGCTTTATCCTTAATAACCTAAAACTAGAAACTTCCCAAATGCCCATCAACACAAAAATGGGAAAATGAATGACAGCACATCCATGCAATGGAATACTACTGAGCAATAAAAAGAAATGAAGTGCTGGGGTGCCTGGGGGCTTCAGTCAGTTGGGCGTCCGACTTCGGCTTAGGTCATGATCTCACGGTTCATGGGTTCGAGCCCCGCGTCGGGCTCTGTGCTGACAGTTCGGAGCCTGGAGCCCGCTTTGGATTCTGGGTCTCCCTCTCTCCCTGCTCCTCCCCTGCTCATGCTCTGTCTCTCTCTGTCTCAAAAATAAATAAAAAATATTTAAAAAATTAAAAAAAAAAGAAATAAAGTGCTGACACACATAACAACATGGATGGATCTCAGAAATATTATACTTAGTGAAAAAAGACAGAAAGTGCACCTCATTGGTCCCATCCAACAGGAGAAAGGGAGGGGCTTGCTGATTGTTCTCTTACGAACAGAGAACTTGCCCAGAAACAACACTCTCTGTATCTCTTTGGCCAGAGTTGGGTCGCTCACCCTTCATGAACCAGTTCACTGTTCTTGAGGGTTCACTGTTCTTGAGACAGTCAGGCGCCCCACTGAACTAAGAATAATCTCCCCAAATGCACTGCTTCTAAAGGAGAAGAGCAGCTTTTGGAAAGGAAACTGTAATATCCACTTAGGGTAACGGGAGGGGATAAGACTAGGGCGGAAAATCCAGATTGTGGAGAACCTTTAATAACAGACTGAGGAATTTGAGTCTAACATAATTAATAGGGAGCAAAAAAAGTGACCTAGGGGAAATTGACGATTGCAGTATTGAAAAAGGGCATTGGATTTGAAGTTGTCGGGTCTAAGCCTGGTTCTGCGGCTTGTTAACTGTATAAGCTTTGACTCTTAGATCTCTTAGCACCTCAGGACCACCATACCTTAGCAGTAACGTGAGAATGCGAATGAGCAATTTCAAATCTATTGTTATGAGAATTGTAGTGAAAATATATTCTTTATCATTCATTCAATCTGTATTTATCGAGAATTTGTTAAACACCTGCAATAAAATGAAATAAAAAAAATAAGAATAAATGATGCTAAGAACATGAGCCCATTCGGTAAGCCCCTGCTCAGCTCCTTGATTTTGACATTATTCTCTGCAAGTCATTTCTGGCTGTGCAACTCTACTTTTACTAAACTGAAAGCCAGCAATCTAACTTTTCTGCATCCTTGGGCAGGGGATGTGCTCATGCCTTTGTTCACTCGACAAATGCATTATAGAGAAGTACGAACAAACGGGCTGTTCTATCATTATTCAATCCTGCTTCTTGCTTTCACAGTGGCCCTGGATTTAGTTATCCAGACAACCTGACCCCCACGCTCATAACACAAACGGCATGCAGAGCCGCGGACCAGCACCCTGCTCAGTCTCTCATCCTTTTCCTAGATTACTTAGAATGTCTCCATTAGGTCCATGGAAACGGAAAGGAATCACATCTGTTCTTGGCTATTTTCAGAATCTCTTTAGGAAAAAAAAAAAAAATTGAATGGCAAGCTTCTGCAGTTTTCCTGAGGACACTATACCCTTCCAAAGTTGAGATGATAATTAAATAGAACCTAGCTATTTATTTTTGATGCTTGCAAAGTTCATTGATATTCAGTACCTCGATACATTTCTTTACAAGATAACAGATGGAAAAAAATTAGCTGAAGAGAATGAATAGTTAATAAAGCAAGAGTTGCAAATGACCAATAAATGCACAAAAATTTCCAGGTCTCTCGTGAATGAGGAAATCCAAACTAAGATGATAATGAAGCATCTTTTTGCACCAAGTACATTTACAAAGCTGAAAAAGAACGGTAATGCTGCATGAGGGAATTTTCAAATAGAGGAAGTAGGGTCTTTGCATTTTTTCTACTTTCATAACTACAGCTTTTTTGCTAGAACTATAACATTGGGATGAACTTTTTGGAAAGGAACTTGGCAGTAAGTATCAAAACTTAAAATACATGATACCCTTTGTCCCAGCAATTCATACCTAGAACTACATAATAAGGAAATAATCAGAGATGTGAATATATTTACTTGTACAGAGTTATTCATTGCAATGTTATTTATAAGTGAAAAAAACACAATCTAAATATCCAACTATAAAGAATTTTAGTAATATGTAACCATTAAAAATCATGTCGTGAAAGTATTTTATAATAACATTGGGAAATATAGACAATATAATAAGTTTTTTTTAAGCCACATAATTATGTATAGTATGATTCTTCTAAAAATCATGTATGTGTGTGTCGGGGTGAGAATAATGGTGGTAGGTATACAAAATAGCAGCCCTGTCTATCCTGCAGGATTAGAATTTTTTTTTAATTTGTTAGAATTTATTTATTTTACTTTTTTAAATTTAAATCCAAGTTAGTTAACATATGGTGTAATAATGATTTCAAGAATAGAACTTAGTGATTCATCACTTAAATATAACACCCAGTGTTCATCTCAGAAAGTGTCCTCCTTAACGCCCCTTGCCCATTTAGCCCATCCCCCCACCCAACACTCATCTAGCAACTCTCTCTGTATCTAAGAGTCTCTTATGGTTTGTCACCCTCTCTGTTTTTATATTATTTTTTTGCTTCCCTTGTGTTCATCTGTTTTGTATCTTAAGTTCCACATAGAGTGAAGTCATATGATATTTGTCTTTCTCTGACTTATTTCACTTAGCATAATACCCTCTAGTTCAATCCACATTATTGCAAATGGCAAAATCTCATTCTTTTTGATCACCTAGTAATATTCCATTGTGTGTGCATATACCACGTCTTTTTTATCCGTTCATCCCTTGAGGGACATTTGGGCTCTTTCCATACTTTGGCTGTTGTCGATAGCGCTGCTATAAACACTGGGGTTCATGTGCCCCTTTGAAACAGCACACCTGTACCCTCTGGATAAATACCTAGTAGTGCAGTTGCTGGGTCGTAGGGTAGTTCTATTCTTAACTTTTTGAGCAACCTCCATACTGTTTTCCAGAGTGGCTGCACCGGTTTGCATTCCCACAAGCAGTGCAAAAGAGTTCCCTTTGTCCGCATCCTCCACAACATCTGTTGTTGCCTGAGTTGTTAATATTAGCCATCATAATTAAAGGAATTTTTCTTCCTTCACTTTTTTTTGCATGTTTTTCAGGTTTTCTGCCATGAACATTTATTTCCTAATAATGGAAATGCAGGGGAAAAATGTTTTTAAAAGAATCTTGTGATTCTTAAGAATTTTGTCAAATTCCCCTTTGCCTTCATCCAAAAGTACAAAATAAATAAAGTTTAAAGTAAGACAACACCATATTACCAAGTTACATCTTACAGTATATTAGGGTAAGGTCCAACTCTTACTACTACCCTTGTCCTCTAGCTCAGTCCTTTCAAATTTAAGCTGGTCTAACCATGCCTTCCTATTGAGAGCCTCAGCCATATCCTCAAATGCTACCCCCACTGCTACCAACATTATCTTCTTTTAAAAATAAGTTACTTGTGGGGCTCCTGGGTGGCTCAATCAGTTAAGTGTCCAGCTCTTGATTTTGGCTCAGGTCATAATCTCACAGTTCATGGGATCGAGCCTCACATCAGGCTCTGTACTGACGGCATAGAACCCGCTTGGGATTCTCTCTCTCCCTCTCTCTCTGCCCCTCCCCCTGCTTGCCCTCACACAGACTCTCTCTCTCTCTCTCTCTCTCTCTCTCTCTGTCTCAAAATAAATAAATAAACTTTAAAAAATAAATAAATAAAATAAAATATTTGCCTGTTCTTTACAATGGGTAATATATGCACCTGGTACAAAAACCCAAAATGTAAAGGAAGTAGCTATGCATATAAAATAGACATGCATAGATCGTTTTCTTTTCTTTGGATACAAATAGTCATGCATGCTTTTCATTACAAGGATGTAGTCTTTCGTTGACTGATAGGAGGTTGAGGCAAGTGTCCGTCTTTATATTCCCAATTTTCTGCTTCACTTTGTTTTAGAGATGTTTTCTACAGACAGCAGGTAGTTGGGTTTTGCGTAGTAATTCAACAAGAGTGTTTTTACTATTGTCAGCAGGTGAGACTAACCCGCCTACATTTACGTATGTGAGCGGATTGTGTGGTCCTGGTTCTGTCAGCCCGTTTTATGTTTTAGTACTCATGTCTCCGTTGCCTTTAAAAATGCTCTCATTTAGGGGCGCCTGGGTGGCTCAGGCGGTTAAGCGTCCGACTCGGCTCCGGGCACGATCTCACGGTTCGCGAGTTCAGGCCCCACGTCGGGCTCTGTGCCGACAGCTCAGAGCCCGGAGCCTGCTTCCGATTCTGTGTCTCCCTCTCCCTCTGCCCCTGTCCCCATTCACACTCTCTCTCTCACTCACTCTCAAAAAGAAATTAAAATGTAGAAAAATTTTTAAAATAAAAACACTCTCATTCTATGGGCTGCGATTTCTTTATGTAGTGTATGTGGGGTTTTTTTAATAGTTGGAAACTTGATGTTTCTGTTCGAACGGACACATTCATAACTATAATTTTGCATTTTCATTATTTTGTATTTTCCTATTCTTTTTTTCGCAGCTAGTACAAAATTCAAAAGATACAAGACTACACAGTAAAAAATGTCTCCTTCTGCTATCTTCCCAGCACTCATTTCTTTTTTTTCCCCTGTACCCATTTCTTAATCCTAGAGGCAATTATATAAAGAATCCTTTATAGCTATAATTCCACACAGTTCACTCAATCGTTTGTTTTTACACCGTGTCAGCTACTGCCATTATGAGCAAAGTAAAATTAATATACCTCTTTTTTCTTCCACATCCCCACCATTGCCTTATTTTTGTTAACTGAAAATTTCTTAGTGTTTCCCCTCGTTCCTTAAATATATTTTACACATGTTGACGTGCCAGATTCCAATGATTTCTTGTATCTCTAACATCAAGCATTGAAAATACAGTACTTAAGGGAGCCTGGGGGGCTCAGTCAGTTGAGCGCCGACTTTGGCTCAGGTCGTGATCTCTCAGTTCATGAGTTCGAGCCCCACCTTGGGCTCTGTGCTGACAGCTCAGAGCCTGGAGCCTGCCTCGGATTCTGTGTCTCCCTCTCTCTCTGCTCCTTCCCCGCTCGTGCTCTGTCTCTCTAGCTTTCTCAAAGATAAACATTAAAAACATTTTTTTTAATTTTTTAAAAAAAGAAAATACAGAACTTAGATCACCTCCTACCTTCTCACTACCTCACCCTCCCAAACTTCGATAGTTGACATCATTTCTACAGCATCAGAGTTTATAGTTTATATTTTGTACCTCTCAATCAATAAATGAGATATGTTTCAGCCTTAACCCGATGAGTAGGATTCACGTTCCTACTGCTGCTTTTCCCCTGAGCTTCATTAGGGCTGAAGTTTGGTCTGTAGTAGTTTCTTCAAGAAAAACTCATTGAAGCTAGAGTTCCTACATTCTTGATTATTCAACGGATTTGTATGTTGCCTTTATATTTAAAAGTTGTAGCTAGGTAGGGGCGTCTGGGTGGCTCAGTCGGTTAAGCATCCGACTTTGGCTCAGGTCATGATCTCGCAGTTGGTGGGTTTGAGCCCTGCATTGGGTTCTGTGCTGACAGCTCAGAGCCTGGAGCCTGCTTTGGTTTCTGTGTCTCCCTCTCTCTGTGTGCCCCTCCCCTGCTGGTGCTCTGTCTCTCTCTCAATCCCTCTCAAAAATAAATAAACATTTTTTTTTTAAAGTTGTAGCTAAGTTGAAAAAAAAAAAGTTTGAGTCACACTTTCTTTCTCTAGGGCTTGTGAACAAAGGTCCATTGTCTTCAAACACTGAAAGTTCTGTAGAACATTCAGAGACCAGCCTGATCTTTTCTTTCTGACAGGTGGCTTACTCCTTCTCTCCCTCACCCAAAACATGCCAAAGATTCTTGTTTCATCTTTGGAGACCAGTAAACTTACCAGGGTGTAGATGGCTGTTGATTCGTCCATGCCAAATTTTTCTTAGATAAATGGGTCCTTTCAAGTGCAGATTCAAGTCTTCTACTGCTAGTAAACAAATAAATGTCTGGAATGTTTTGTTTCTTTTCTGGGACAA
Source organism: Panthera pardus (assembly GCF_024362965.1). Classification (NCBI taxonomy): domain Eukaryota; kingdom Metazoa; phylum Chordata; class Mammalia; order Carnivora; family Felidae; genus Panthera; species Panthera pardus. Next base: position 22,237,372 of record NW_026526654.1, on the reverse strand, counting down.
CTGAACAGTCAAATCTTAGTTCACTCCTGGAAATGTTCCTAAATATATCTTTAAACATTTTTCCAGGGAGAGCCTGGGTGCCCCAGTCCATTAAGTGTCTAACTCTTGATCTCAGCTCAGGTCTTGATCTCAGGGTTATGAGTGCAAGCCCCATGTCAGGCTCTGTGCTGGGTGTGAAGCCTACTGAAAAAAATAAATAAATAGGGGTGCCTGGGTGGCTCAGTCGGTTAGGCATCCTGCTTCAGCTCAGGTCATGATCTGACAGTTCGTGGGTTTGAGTCCTGCGTCAGGCTCTGTGCTGACAGCTTGGAGCCTGGAGCCTGCTTCGGAGTCTGTGTCTCCCTCTCTCTCTGCCCCTCCTCCACTCACGCTCTGTCTCCCTCTGTCAAAAATAAATAAATATTTAAAAAAAAATTTTTTTAATAAATAAACAGGGGTGCCTGGATGGCTCAGTTAAGCATCTGACTCTTGATTTCCCTCAGGTCATGATCTGACGGTTCATGAATTCAAGCCCTGTGTCAGGCTCCACACTGACATCGTGGAGGCTGCTTGGGATTCTCTCTCTCTCTCTCTCTCTCTCTCTCTCTCTCTCTCTCTCTCTCAAAAATAAATAAATAAACTTTAAATAAATAAATAAACATTTTTCCAGTCCCCTGACCTCAATTCTCTTTCTCACATAACCACTATGCATTATGTTAGCTAACTTCTGCCTTCCGTTGCTCTCCATTTCTTTCCAAGCCTTCTTAAGCTGGCTCATTTCGATTACATTTTGTCCGCTTTTCTCAATGTTATCCACATGCTCCTTTGAGCTACTTTAATGAGGCTTTTCTCTCTCTAACAGTAAACATACATTTTCCTCGTCTTGTCTGAAGTCTGTCAGTTTATGTGCCATCTCCTTCTGTTGCCCTGTGATATTTTTCCTGAATTTTGTATATTTCTTCTCTGAGCTCTTGTTTCATAGATACCATCAGAAAGAGCATTAGGTCCTTGTGATGTTTCATTGCATAATGGCGCTCACGTTTGGCCACGAGTTTCAGTTGTCCTGAGGTAATACTTCTCTGGTGAGTCATTTTTGTCCGCCATCTGTTGTCGCCCTCTCCTCTCCCTTCTTCCAGGACCCTTGTGTAATTACAATTCTTATGTGCTGCGATTTGTTGTAGGTTGCAAATTACAAGTCACTAATACCTCAATCGGTGATTGCAAATTACAAATCACTAATACCTCATATCGGTTGTAGGTTGCAAATTACAAATCACTAATACCTCAATCACCGATATGTTTACATATGATGATATGTTTACATCAATGGATAATAGAAGTTTCATAACAGAGAGATGAAATGCCCAGAGTATCTGGCTTACGCTTAGGTTCCTTCGACACAGGATTTTGTGTGAGTGAGGCATTTCGATCGCCTTGATGTTTTTGTTGTTGTGCACTTTCTGTTTTGGCTTGGGGTGTTTTGGTGTCTACTTTTCCGCAGGCCATCCGGACTGGTAACTTCTGTGCTACTCATAAGGAGTCTACTCCACTCCTCTTTATGGGTAAACTACTTCTGGCAGATGCGACAGGTCTGTGTTTTTCCCTCTGTTCTAGATTCGCCACGAAGCTCCTGGGAGCTTCGCCCCCAGTGCCCCATCTGTTGACATCTGAACCCGTGTTTCACCTTCCCCAAATGTGGCCACCCTACCTCTCACATCTTGTGTTTCAGCAGTACAGCTGTCTCCTAGCCTATTCAAATATGGAGTTTTCTTTCCTGTTTATTTTTATTTTCAGATATTTTTAGAGAGGAGACTGGAAGAAAACTCTCTTACTGTGCCATTTTAAACAGTTATCTCATTTTCTTTATAAAACACAGAATGATTGTTGATTTTTTTTATTATTGTATAAAAATAAAGTGCAAAACCTTGCATATCCTCAGTGTTTCATAATCAGGCCCCAGCCTGTTTCTAGACCTTATCTTCACTCCTTCCTTGGGTGCTTCTGTACTGGCCACAAGACAGTTTTAGACATCGTCCATGGAAACCATGTTTTCTTCTCCTGAAATCCATTCTTTATTTATAAATAATATATAAATATATATAAATATTATATATATATATATATATATATATATATATATATATATATATATATCTCAGAGTAATCAGAGGCCAGCCTGATCTTTCCCCCCTAACAGGTGGCCTAAGTCTTCCCCTTCTTCATCCAAAAAAAAAAAAAAAAATGCCAAAGATTCTTGCTTCATATTTGTAGACCAATAACTTCACGCGATGTGCATTGCTGTTGATTACTCGATGTCAAGTTTTACATAAAAGATGTTAGTCATCTTGGTAAACATTATCAAGATAAAAACAGGATTTAGATATAAGAGAGAAAATATTTATTAAAGGGTAATCAGAACTGTCACAGAGAGAATATCTGACAAAACCAAGTTCTCCCCTGAAGACACTAGGACGTTTACATTGAGATGACCTAGATTTGGGCATTAAAAAAACAAAACAAACCAATTTATCCCTTTCTCCAATTCCTATGTCAATCTGAGAGCCTTTTTTCCCAGTTTTATTCAGATATACTTCCCATATAACACTGTATTCGTTTTAGACATACAACATAATGATTTGATATTGTATATGTTGCAAAATTTCACCACAATAGTCTAGTTAACATTCATCACCTCACATTGTTACAACTTTTTCTTGCAATGAAAACTTTTTGTGTTTTTTTTGTTTTGAGACTGGGGGGGTATGGGAGGGAGCATGAGTGGAGAAGGGGCAGAGGGAAAGAGAGAGGGAGAGAATTTTAAGCAGGCTCCACATTCAGGACAGAGTACGGAGCACAGAGCCCGGAGCCTGACATGGGGCTCAATCTCATGACCCTGGGATCACGACCTGAGTCAAAATCAAGAGTCTGACACTCAACTACCACCCAGGCGCCCTCTCTTGCAATAAGAACTTTTTTTTTCCAATTTTCTAAATGTTTATTTATATTTGAGAGAGAGAGAGAGAAAGAGAGAGTGTGTGTGTGTGTATGTGTGTTTGTGTGTGTGTGTGCGAGCAGGGGGAGGGGCAGAGAGAAGGAGACAGAATCTGAAGCAGGCTCCAGGTTCTGAGCTGTTAGCACAGAGCCCGACGTGGGGCTCGAACTTGTGAGCCGGAGATCATGCCCTGAGCTGACATAGGATGCTTAACCGACTGAGCCACTCAGGTGCACCACAATGAGAACTTTTAAGATCTACTCTTTTAGTAACTTTCAAATATATATTTAGCCATTTTTAAGTGTATAGTTCAGAGGCATTAGTTATATTCACAGCACGGTACAACCATCACCACTATTTCTAAAATTTTTCATCACCCCCAAATAGAAACCCTATAGTCATTAAACAATAACTCTGTATTTCTCCTGGTAACATGTGATCTCCACTCTCTGTCTTTTAAATTTGCCTATTCTAGTTCATATAAATGGAATCATACAACAATTGTCCTTTTGTATTTGGCTCAATTCACTTAGCATAATACTTTCAAGGTTTATCCACGTTGTAGCATGTGTCTATACATCATTTCTTTTTATTTTTTAATGTTTATTTATTTTTAAGAGAGAGACACAGAGAGAGAGAGAGAGAGAGTATGGGGGGGAGGCAGAGAGAGGGAGACACAGAACCCCAAGCAGACTCCAAGCTCTGAGCTGTCAACACAGAGCCCAACGTGGGGCTCGGACCCACAAATTGTGAGAACCTGAGCCAAAGTTGGATACTTAACTGACTGCGCCACCTAGATGCCCTGGCACATCATTTCTTTTTAAAGCTGAATAATACTCCATTGCATAGCTACACGTTTAACTCAGGTATTCATCTGCTGATGGGCACTTGGGTTGTTTCCACTTTTCTGTTAGTGTGCATAATGTTGCAATGAACAGTCACATACAAGTGTCTGAGACCCTGTTTTCAATTCTTTTAGGTAGAGATACCTAGGAGTAGAATTGTTGGGTAATTCTATGTTTACCTTCTTAAGGAACTGCCACTGTTTCCCACAGTGGCTGAGCCATTTTACATTCCACCAGTCGTGTGCAAGGGTTCTAAATCTTTCTTTTTAACATTTATTTTTGAGACAGAGAGAGACAGAGCATGAACAGGGGAGAGTCAGAGAGAGGGAGACACAGAATCTGAAACAGGCTCCAGGCTCTGAGCTGTCAGCACAGAGCCCGACGCGGGGCTCAAACTCACGGACCGCGAAATCATGACCCGAGCCAAAGTAGGAGGCTCAACCGACTGAGCCACCCAGGCACCCCATAAGGGTTCTAATTTTTGCACATCTTTGCCATCACTTGTTATTTTCCACTTTTTTGATGATAGTCATGCCAGTAGGTATGAAGTGGTATTATACTGTGGTTTGGGTTTTGTTGTTGTTGTTGTTGTTGTTGTTGTTGTTGTTTTACAAATATCGACTATACATTGATTTGGTGATATGGCACGATGCAACAAATTTCAAAGGAGTAATGTCATAAAGACTATATTTATTAAATACAATCTAATTAATTGGAAATAGAAAACAAAAAGATAATTTAATTTAATAAGACCCCATATATTTAAAAATTAATGGGGTGCCTGGGTGGCTCAGTCTGTTGGGCGACGGACTTTGGCTCAGGTCATGATCATGATCTCACATATCACAAGTTCGAGCCCCACATCGGGCTCTGTGCTGACAGCTCAGAGCCTGGAGCCTGCTTTGGATTCTACGTCTCCCTCTCTCTGTCCCTCCCCTGCTCACTCTCTCTCTCTCTCTCTCAAAACTAAATAAACATTAAAAAATGTTTCGATGTCTCACTTAAAAATTAAAAACATAATTCTGAAAAAATTCTTTTTTTGTTTTTGTTTTTTCCCTTTATTTTTTTAATTAATTTTATTTTTTATTTTTATTTAAATCCAAGTTAGTTAATATATAGTGTAATAATGGTTTCAGGAATAGAATTTAGTGATTCAACACTTCCATATAATACCCAGTGCTCATCCCACCAAGTGCCCTCCTTAATACCCATCACCCATCTAGCCCACCCCCTCACCCAACTTCCCTCCAGCAACCCTCAGTTGATTCTTTGTATTTAAGAGTCACTTATGGTTTGTTCTTTGTATCTACAAGATCCTTTCTTTAAAAGAAGAAAATGCTTTTATTGAATTATGTCATGCATACAGATAAGTGTATAAATGATAAGTTCACAGCTCAACTAGTTTTTGCAAAATGAACACACCTTGATAATCCCCTCCCATATCAAGAAACAGAGCATGACTACTCCCCCCCCACCCCCCCCCCCCCCCCCGCCCCCAAGAAGCCTTACATGGGCCACTTTCCAGCCTGTCCTATCTTCTTCACCACAGAGGTCTCCAATATCCTACACTGCTAATCAATGTGCTTTTGTTTGGGCTGGGCTTTTTTACTTAGAATAGTGGTTGAGATTTATCCATGTAGTTGTGTAAAGAAATAGTTTTTTTTCATTTTCTTTTCTATAGCTTCTGTTGTATGAACATATCACGACTGATTTATCCATTCTACCATTGATGTAAACTTGGATGTTACCAGTTTGGGAGTAGTACAAAGAAGCTGCTGAAACACATTATTTTACAGGTCTTTTAGTGACTATGCATACACATTTCTGTTGTGTATACCTGGGGACAGAGCTGCTGAATAATGAGCTCTCTGTGCCCAGCTTTTAGTAGACATGACTTCAGTTTGCCAAAGTAGTTGTTCTTGGGGAGCTCTTCTGGAAGGACTTTATGCCTATGGTGAATTTGCATCAAGAGCTTATATATCAATTACTTCTGGGGCCATAAGGAGCCACACACCAAAAAGCAATGGCTTAAAACAACAATGTTGCTGTTATTCATGATTCTGTAGGCCAGTAATTTCAATGGCTAAACCAATCAGGTTTTCTGCTAGGGCCATGTGGCTACAGTTATTCAACAGCTCTCCTCGGGTCAGATAGGATAAAATGTCCTCACTTAGGTCTCAGCTGAGCCTCAAATCTTCAGCAGCAAACTTGGGCTTTTCATATAGAGCAGCATTTCAAAAAGACAAGAGCTGAAGCTGTAATATCTCCCAGGTCCAAGGCTAGGACGACGTACAGCATCACTTCTGCTGCCTTCCACAAGTCAAAGCTAGTGAGAAGGCCAACCCACCTTCAAGAGCAGAACAATAAAGTCCACTTCTTGATGGAAAGGCCAGTAAAATATTATGCCCTTTTTTTTTCAAGTTACTAACATCTTCTACCTGAATGCAATATTTATTTTCCTCTCCCATGCAAAATATACTCACCCCACCCCAGGATCCCCATGTGTCTCATCCAATTATGGCATCATCCTCAAAGTATAAGATCGCATCATCAGCATCCGGTCCGGTGAGGCCCCCTGGGTATATCCTCAAGTGCAGTTTCTCTCAATCTGGGTGACTACATAAATAAAACTGCAAACTTTATGCCCCTCCCCCCAAATATACAGAAGGCAGTCCTAATCAAGAGGGAAACTGGGAGAGGTGTAGAAGTCACTGTTCCATGGCAATTCTGAAGTACAGGCACCAGAAGTAGGGAATGTTTCTTGATTGGAGCCATTGCCGCTCTTTGGGTATAGAAGCATCCAGTCCATTTGTCTTGGAGACTCTTAGCTCTGTGCCCTGGGATAGTGGCTTCACCGTCTGAAACAACTTCTCTTTTCCATCAGAAATGGCCCATTTTGCAGCTGAGTAGCTTTCTCAGTCTGCCTTCTACCTATAGAGAGTTGGGAGCCCATTTTGACAGTCTCTGTCCCTTTTAATCTAAACTGGCAATTCTTCTGCCAGTAACATTCCCTTTAAAATTGTGTGGATTTCCTATGACTCTGATACAGGTCTACTCAATGGGGCCAAAGTCACATTTCTGATTCTTTTTGAGACAAGTCTCTTTCTATTTTGGGTCATAAGTCAGGCAATAGTGGGACAATGTTCTTTGGTCTCCTGAGAGAGTCTAGCTGGCACTGCCTTCAACTTTTCAGTGATCTTGAGCATAATCTGGACCTTGGCCCCAGGCCTCATTTCATTTTGAGAATCTTTTATTGTCTGTGGACACTGGGGGAAATAAGCGATTTTATTTTCCAGCCCAGCAAATCTTGGACCCTTTGTATTTTCTCTGAATTTTGCTTGCAAATGCAATAGTTGCATTTTGACCTCATCTGTCTCTTCTTATACCTTATCATATGCATCCAGATCCAACAGACTGACACTTTCCACATTCTGCCTGGTGATTTCTTTAGCCAAATCCAAAAGCTTATTAGAAGCATTTCCCATCTTCCAAATTATTACAGACAACAGTTTTGCAAATTTTGGTACCACTACCTAATGCCCTTTGCCATTTACACAGATTCCCAGAGGAGTTTCCTCACGGCTTTTCCAGTCTCTGCTAACACTAGCTTTGCACACATCCAGCCTTTACCAGAAGTTTTCTCATCACTGTCTAATCTTTCTCTGGGGCAGGATTGTCTGTTTAGCTGGTAACCTTGAGAGATGTAAGATCTCCCTGGAGACAAGAAGCAGGCTTGGTTGCTGCTTGCTTGAAAAGAGGCGGGTTCCCCAAGCTCTGTGTTTCTCAGCTGCATCTGAAACCCACTGCATGGATCACATTCATCTGGGCCATACCACATTGACCCCAGGACTTAGGGGCAAGGAGGACCAAGGCAAATGTGTGGATACTCATGCTGCTTTTTCTGCCAGGAATAATAAAGTGTTCTATCTCAGGCCCAGCAATCTGTCTCTATTGCCAGCACTTCCGAAACAGCAACAGGCTCATCTCCTGTGGCCTGTATGTAGGGAGCATCAAGTCCCAGACCTTACAGTCTCCATCAGCAGAAGGCATTCTCCATTTAGCTTTCAATAAATCTTGACTTGGGGTGTGTGGGTGGCTCAGTTGCTTAAGTATCTGACTCTTGATTTCAGTTCAGGTCATGATCTCACGGTTCATGAGTTAGAGCCCCACGTTGGGCTCTGTGCTGCAGTGCAAAGCCTGCTTGGGATTCTCTCCCTCTTCTCTCTCTCTCTCTGCCCCTCCCCAGTTCTTTCTTTCTCTCTCTCTCTCTCTCTCTAAAAATAAAGAAATAAACTTAAAATAAGCAAGTAAATAAATAAATAAATCTTGACTTAACACTACCAAAATCTGGCTTTCCAAAGATAAGATTGGAGGCAGCAAACTTTTTTAAAATTCAAGACTACATCAGAATTCAGAGATTGAAACAAATCATATTAACGACTCTGCACCCACGTTATTGCATGTCTCCAGAGCTGGCCTAGCCTCAGATTCAGAGAAATATTGCAGCATTGTTGAAAATTGTGTATTCTCTTCAAGAAAATTTTATCTGTTGGGCCACTTATCAATCTAGCAACAGAAAAATCCAACAACTGTCCAACGTCAATGGTCTAGGCAATTTCTAGATAAACATTGTAATTTTGTGTATGTTTATTTATTTTTGAGAGAGAGAGACCCAGAGTTAGAGCATGGGAGGGTCAGAGAGAAAGGGACACACAGAATCTAAAGCAGGCTCCAAGCTCTGAGCCATCAGCACAGAGCCCAATGCAGGGCTTGAACCCATGAACTGTGAGATCATGACCTGAGCTGAAGTCAGACACTTAACCGACTAAGCCTCAGGCACCCCACATTGTAATTTTTTTTATATTCATTTATTTTTGCAATAGAGAGAGAGAGAAAGAGAAAACGAGTGGGGGGGAGGCAGAGAGAGAAGGGGAGAGAGGCTCTGAAGCAGGCTTTGCACTGACAGCCCCAGTGCAGGGCTCAACTGACCAAGCCACCCGGGTGCCCCTACAAACACTGTAATTTTTAACTCTCTGGTTCCCAAATGTGTCTGTCTCACAAACTAATAAGTCAAAGGGAGTACAGGGATATTAGAAGGTGGAGAAAGGATAAGTAACACTCATATAAGAAAGACAAATACTGTGTGATCTCACTTACGTGTGGAATTTTTAAACAGTTGAATTCACGGAAGCAGAAAGTACACTGGTGGGTACCAGGGGCTGGGGGACAGAGGGAATGGGGAGATGTTGGTCAGTGGGCATGAACTTCCAGTTACAAGATGAATAAGTTCCAGGGATGTAATGTACAGCATGGTGACTGCGGTTAACAATACCATATTGTATACTTGAAGGTTGCCAAGAGCAGATCTTAAATGTCTTTACCACAAGAAATAAAATGTTAACTATGTGACCTGATGGATGTGTTAACTAACCTTACTGTGGTAATCACTTCACAATATATATGTATATGGAATCACCACGCTGCACGCCTTCAACTTCTACCACGTTACATTCCAATTATATCTCGATAAAGCTGGAAAAACAATTCATGCCATATGCCAAGGAACCGCAGAAAGTACCTTGCTGACATTTAGATGAAACCTTCTTATAACTGTTGTCATATCAATTTCCCAAGAAATGCTACAGCTTAGGGCCTAGGAACGCAGGCTCTGGAAAGAGACCACCTTTGCAGGTAATGAGCTCTGTAACGAGGCCTTTTTTTGCAGGAATATTCTCTATGCCTTTGTTTCTTCATCTGCAAAATGGGAATATTGGCTCCTACTTCATTTGGGTTTTTGCTTTATTTGAGTTCAAAGGGTTAACAAGCACTGTAAAGTGCTTGTAACAGTGCTGTTTTGTTACAATAAATAGTATCTACGTCAAAGATAGTTGGTAGCTGAAGAGGATGAGGGGAAAATGTTATAATGCACGGGAGCAAGAATGACCATTTGCTGTACACTCTGCAAATTCCAAGAAACTGGGATGAAGAACTAAAGTCCCTGAATGCCTGAATTTCTTGATAACTAAGAAACCAACTCCAAAAACTTTTCTTTTGCTTCAACATCTTTCTAAAATAGAGGAATTTAGGGGCGCCTGGGTGGCTCAGTCGGTTGAGCGTCCGACTTCAGCTCAGGTCATGATCTCACAGTTTGTGGGTTCAAGACCCGCATCAGGCTCTGTGCTGACTGCTTGCTCAGAGCCTGGAGCCTGCTTCAGATTCTGTTTCCTTCTCTCTCTGCCCCTCCCCCGCTCACGCTTTGTCTCACTCTGTTTCTCAAAAATAAATAAAATGTAAAAAAAAAAATTTAAAAAATAAAATAAAATAGAGGAATTTAATTCCTAGCTCTTGGATTTCTAGCCTCCAGAACTATGGGACGATACATGTGTTCTGTTTAAGCCACCCAGTCTGCGGTCCCATCGTGATGGCAGCCACAGGAAACAAGTACAAGATACTATGTCGGACCGTTTTTTTCTTTCCTAGTTTTTTCTTTTCTAATCAAAGTAAGACATAGTAACAAAGTGCTTATAATGACAAGGAACACCTTCTCACCCCATCCCTCCTCTCTGTTGCACCCGGAAGAGGCTTTTTCTTTTAAGTTTACTTATTTATTTTGAGAGAGAGAGCATGCATGCATGCGCAGGCAAACGGAGGAACAGAGGGAGAGAGAGAAGCCCAAGCAGGCTCTGCACTGATAGGGAGCCTGATCTGGGGCTTGATGTGGGGCTCTAACTCGTCAACATTGAGATCATGACCTGAGCTGAAACCAAGAGTCGGACACTCAACCGACTGAGCCATGCAGACGTCCCCAGAAAGAGCCTTTTAAAAGATTCTTATATGGTCCCCTCTTCAAAGCCCTTCCCAGCTTCCTGGAAATGAGCTGTTGGGTTTCTCATTTTTAGTCAAATTACTCTGATATGAACGCTTCCCTTTGAGGCACAGGAAACTCTTATGCCACGCCTGTCATAATAGATGTTTTTTTTTTTTTTTCTGTGTTTGAACTACTCCAAGTCAGTCTCCTTTGGAAAGAGGTTTGTTGTTGTTTTTGTTTTTTGGAAGCTTGTAAACCTATTTCACCCAGAGGTGCCGCGGCCAAGTGCAAATAGCAGAGGCTTCATGCTCAGGCCACTTGGCCCCCTACTCTATCTGCCACTTAGCCGGGCTATTTCAATGCCTTACTCATGGTTATTAATTTCACAATGGATGTAGGGGACTAATATCTCAAAACACTAAATTCAATGCTCTTCCTCTCTTCTTATCTTAATGATTGCATTATGAGATGCAAAGCAAGCACAGAGCTATGTGTCCAGGATACGTGTGATTCTAAAGTAACCACTACCCAAGTCAGAAGAACAAACATTGCCCTGCTCCAGTGATATTCAACATCACCAAACACTAAGAGGATGCAGACTAGGACCGTGACGATCTATCACTGCACACTCTATCAAAACAGCTCAAATTTAAAAATAACAGCAAGGGCGCCTGGGTGGCTTAGTTGGTTAAGCAACTGACTCTTGATTTCGGCTCAGGTCGTGGTCTCGCCGTCGTGAGATTGAGCCCCACGTCGGGCTCCGTGCTGAGTGCGGAGCCTGCTTGGGATTCTCTCTCTCTCTGCTCCTCCCCCACCCCCACTTTCTCTCTCTCTCAAAATAAATTTAAAAAATAAACCTTAAAATGAATAAACAATAAGTAAATAAATACAAAAAAATAAAAATATTGGCAATACCAAATGCCAGCAAGGATGCAGAGACACTGGATTCCCACACATTGCTAATGGGAATTTTGGCTTTGTGTTATTATATATTCACCATCTCTACATGCTTCCCTAAAAACATAGTGTATTTTTTTTTTGCCTAATTTAAGCTTTACGCAAATGGAAGCCATCACATGGAGTCTTCTCAATTTGGCTTTCTTTACCTAACATCATGTTTGTGGGTCTCATCCATAACATTGGTGGCCGTAAGCCCTGTATTCCATCAAACAGATAGGCCACAATTTATTTGTCCATTTTATTACAGTTGGCTTCTGGGGTTGTTTCTAGTTTGGGGCTCTTAGGAGCAATGCTGTCATAACATTCTTATACCCTGGTGCACATATGAATGCATTTTTCTAGAGAATATACCCAGAAAAGCAACGGCTGGGTCCTGGGGTATGTTTATTTTTGACTTGACGAGAGAACGGTAAACTATCTTCCAAAGAGTGGGTACCACTCTTCATTCCATCAGCCATGGGATGATTTCTTATTGCTCTTTCTGAGTCTAAAAGACAGATTTTAGCCATTCTGGTGGGTGCATGACTGTGTCTCATTGCAGCTATAACTCGAATCTCCCTGACACTCTTCAGTTGGGCCTTATTTCATTTATTGGCTGCTGGGATTTTCTCTGTTGTGAAGTGTCTGCTCAAGTTTTTGCCTCTTTTCTACTGTGTATCTTTTCCTTACACACTGGTAGGAATGTTTACAAATTCTGAATACTAACATTTTGTCTGTGGCTTTTCTTTTCTCTTTTTCCTATTTTCCTTTCCCCGACTCAGCATGGATGACGCTAACCTTTTCAGTCAAACGCATCCATTACCACAGGTAGAAAGATAATCAATAATAGAATTATTGAGAAAAATACAGCTTTTGGTCTCTTAAATTGATTATTGAATCCATATTAGTTACACCTATGTTCATAGCAGTGTTGTTCACAATAGCCCAAAGGTGGAAGCAACCCAAGTGTCCACTGATGGATGAGTAGATAAATAAAACACGGCATATACACACCCTGGAATATAATTCAGCCATAAAAAAAAAAAGGGCATTCTGACACGTGCTACCACATGGGTAAACCTTGAAGACGTTATGCTCAGTGAAATACACTAGTTACAAAAGGACAAATACTATGGGGCACCTGGGTGGCTCAGCCAGTCAAGCGTCCGACGTATGCTCAGGTCATGATCTCGCGGTCTGTGAGTTCAAGCCCCGCATCGGGCTCTGTGCTGACAGCTCGGACGGAGCCTGGAGCCTGCTTCGGTTTCTGTGTCTCCCCCTCTCTCTGCCCCTTCCCCACTTGCTCTTTGTCTCTTTCTCTCTCTCAAAAAGAAATAAACATTAAAAAAAAAAAAGAACAAATACTCTATGATTCCATTTAGATGAGGTATATAGAGACAAGAAATGGAGTGGTGGTTGCCAGGAGCTGGAGAGAGGGGCAAATGAGGAGTTACTGTTTCACGGGTACAGATTTTCAGTTGGGAAAGATGAAAATAGTTCTGGAGATGGACCGCGATGATGGTTACACAACAGTGTGAATGTGCTTGGTGCCACAGAACTAGATACTTAAAAATGATGAGAACTGTAAATTTTATGTGTATTTTACCACAATAAAAAAATACCTATGGAATCATTTTTAAAATGATCTTTTATTCATATAGAAAGAATATCTATGCATTGAAAAAAATAGACATGTAAGAATAACTACAATTTTTACATTTCCAGCATCCAGAGCCCCTCAGAGTGGTCTTGCAGATCTGAAAATGGCCTTATACTGTACCCATGTTTTGTAATCTGTTTTAATGAGTACATGATCTCTACATTTCTACATTAAATTTTTTCCAGTTGACCTAAACGTGTAGCAATTGTTTTAAAATAATAGTTTAAAACAACTACAACCTATTTTTTCTTTTTATTTTTTCTTTTTCCTTCGCCCCCCCCCCTTTTTTTTAAGTCAGAAGGCAAAGCTCTGAAGAGGCCATCCATGAAGTTTATCCTTAAACAAGAGCTCACATGAGATCACCTAGGGGGGCACGAGAAAACCAGCGAGGGTTCAGAAGGGGAGAGGGTGGGTCCCCAGCTCCTGGCCCTATCCAGATGAACACCTTGAGTCCCTGCACTGTAAGTGAGCTGGGACCTCAGCCAAAGCTAGCAACCACCACTGTCATTCATGAGCGGTTCTTGTTGCTATGCTAAGAAGCTGCCATGGTTTTGCTGTGTCCCCAAGAGGGCCTCCCAGCAACAGCGAACAATGTGCCAGGTGACCCCTAGCAGCAGGGACATCTGTCAGCAGCTTCAGAATTTGCACAGCCCATCTGGACTTGTCCAGGGCCCAGGACATGTGCGTATGTTCCTGAATGCACCCCAAATCTTAAGCAAAGTGCCACCCATCTCCAACGGCTCTTTTAAGGGTACAATGAAGGCATCCGGAACAATGTCAAGCTCAGCTCTATGGTTGTCCGTCTTCCTTCCTCTTATAACTCCAGTTATACAGTAATTGGCAGAATGCCAACGTCACCTGTACAAAGCATCCCATTGGCCGATGACTCAGAAGTTTACAAGAAAGAAAAAGAACCACAATTAACCACATTGTGTGAGTGTAAGTGATGAGGTTGATTCTCCCAAACATGGCAATCTCACCGAACAAAATTCCTAACACGGAAATTTCCATACAGGTTTGAGCAATGGTACCACCGCTGGAAAAAGCATACAGTCTGCTTTGAAGCAGCTTTGAAGATCAGCCTTCATGTAGGTGTATAAACTCTCATGTCTGTTGTTCAGCTTTCTAAGTCTTGTCGTTATGTACTTGGCCTCATGACTATCCTACTTGTTGCCTAAGATGCTTTTAATTAGCTTTCAAGGTCCTCAGAAATCATTAGGCCCACAAAAAAAATAATAATAATCTATCTGGGCTAGAAAACTTTCATTTTTATATTTATAGTTAGCAGTTTAATAGGCAGGCAACAAATAACATCAGTGCTTGCTGAGTAAATACCAGGTACATGTATTGTTACAGTCACTGAGGTGTTACAAAGAAGAAATCAGACATGGTCCCTCGACTTCTGGTGTCTGTGATCTGACCAAAAAGATAAGACAGCTTAAAGATGAGATCTATAGAGATATGGGGGAAGGGTCAACTAGAAATGTCCTTAACACTTTTTATAATTCACATAGGCTTTGACGAGGCCAAATTTGAAAGGAGAATATTTTGTTAATTTTTTATATTCTTAGCTTTATTCACATCATGACTTCATTAAGCTTTCATTTTCATGTTTGCCTTAAATTTTACTATGCCATATTCATTAAGTTTAAGAGGAGATGATAAGACCAAAGTGAAATGGGTCAAAAAAAATTAGATGACATAGTTTTTTTGAAGGAAAGAAATCTGTCAATGACAGCATTTTTGTTTTGAACAAAATATAAACCATTGTTAAAATTTTTGCCTGACAATATCCACTCATTTAATCATTCAATGGAAACATTTCTTAGAGTGAGGTGTGCAGGTTTTATGATGCCCCCTCTATGTAAAAGAAAATGTAAGGGTGCCTGGGTGTCTCAGTCGACTTTGGCTCAGGTCACGATCTTGTGGTTCGTGGGTTCGAGCCCCGCGTCGGGCTCTGTGCTGACAGCTCAGAGCCTGGAGCCTGCTTTGGATTCTGTGTCTCCCTCTCTTTGCCCCTCTCCTGCTCATGTTCTGTCTCTCTCTCTCAAAAATAAATAAACATTAAAAGTTAAAAAATTTTTTGAAAGAAAATGCACATGAAAGGTCATGTGACTTCTCCAAACTCTCACCATGAGTCATAAAAGCAGAAATCAAGTGTCCTATGGGGTGTCTGGGTGACTCAGTCAGTTAAGTGTCCGACTTCGGTTCAGGTCGTGATCTCGCAGTTCGTGAATTTGAGCCCCGCATCGGGCTCTGTGCTGACAGCTCACAGCCTGGAGCCTGCTTCGGATTCTGTGTCTCCCTCTCTCTCTGCCCCTCCCCTGCTCACGCTCTGTCTCTCAATAATAAATAAACGTTAAAAAAAATTTAAAAAAAGAAATCAAGTGTCCTCTTAGTCTTTTGCTGTGTCCACTTCACACTAGGTTCACTTATTTCAAATCACAGCTACTTCAATGCATTTCCAGATTCTTTTCATAGCTTATTAATTATGCTTACAATGGCTCAGGAAAATATCTTTATCTTATATGCCCATGCTTTCTCAAAGGATATAGACATTCACACAACTTCAGAACTGTAAGGGACCTTTGAGATCTAGTCCAACATTCTCGTTTTATAGATGAAGACACTGACGCCCAGAGGTGAAGCAGCAAGACCAACAAGATAAAAATGGATTCCACAAGAAAAGGCTGAAGACACTGAAGTTGTTTCCTCCAAACAGACAATAATGACCTTTGAGTATTAGAATTATGATTCGAGATAAGGAAGTTGTTTTTTGACTTTTTTTTTTTTTTTTTTTTTTTACTTCTCTTTTTCATTACCAAAGCCAAAACAAGAAGGAATCAGTTTTGATTACGGTGAGCAAAAACAATGAGGCTGAATGTAAAAAAGAACTTCTGGCAGTCAGGATAATCAAAAACTGAGATAGGAAATCTAGACCTATAATTTACATGATCTACAATTCACCCACCTAACGTGCACAATTTGTGGGGCACCTGAGTGGCTCAGTCAGTTAAGCGTCCAACTCTTGATTTCAGCTCAGAGCATGATCTCAGAATCGTGGGATCAAGCCCTGCATGGAGCTCCATGCTGGGTGTGGATGGATTCTCTCTTTCCCTCTCTCTCTCTCTCTCTCTCTCTCTGCCCCTCCCCCACTTGTCTTCTCTTCTCCCTCTCTCAAAAAGAATTTTTTTTTAAGAAATCATTTGTTTAAAAAAAATAAAGTACGCATTTCAACGGTTTTAGTGTATTCATATACTAAATGAATATACAACCATATGTGCAACCATAAACAGAACCCATTTTAGAACATTTAATCAATTCAAAAATCCCCATACACTTTAGCCATCATTCCCCGTACCCCCATCTTCCCCCAGCCTTAGGTAACCACTAATCTACTTTGTCTCTGTGAATTGCCCTAATCTGAATATTACATGTAAATAGAATCATATAATATATGGTCTTCTCTGTCTTCTTTCCATAGCAAAACGTTTTCAAAGTTCATTCTTATTGTGGCATGTATCAGTACTTTATTTCTTTGTATTGCCAAATAATACTCCGTTGTATGGGTATACCACATTCTGTTCATCCATTCATCGGTTGTTAGACACTTGAGTTGTTTCCACCTTTTTGGGCTTTTATGAATAATGCTGCTATGAATATTCATGGGCAAGTTCTTATGGGGACATATGCTTTTATTTTCCTAGGGTATATACCTAGAAGTAGGTATTGCTATTGCTGGGTCAAATAGCAACTCTTTACTTAGCTTTTCGAGGAAAAAAGACTGTTTTCCAAATCGGCCACACCGTTTTGTATTCCTACCAGCAGTGAACGAGGGCTCCAATTTCTCCATATCCTTACCAATGTTGCTATTATGACTTTTTTTATGATAGTCATTTTAGTGAGCGAAGTGGTATCTCATTGTGGTTTTGCTTTGCATTTCTTTGATGACTAATGGCGACTAACATCCTTCCATGTGCTAAGGGAATATTAGCTAATACTTATATATCTTCTTTAGAGAAATGTCTGTTCAGATCCTTTGCCCGTGAAAAATTTCTTTTTGAAAGTTTAGGTGTATATTCTTAATCTCTGGATTGCTTCAGACCTAAGCCTCCATTATATAAATTATATGAGTCCTAATCAAATGAATTTGATTTTTTCAATTTTTTTTTAATTATAGAGAGAGAGAGCACAAGCAGGGGAGAGGGGCGGAGAATCCCACGCAGGCTCCACGCTCAGCACAGAGCCCCATGTGGGGCTCCATCCCACAACCCTGAGATCGTGCCCTGAGCTGAAATCAAGGGTCAAATGCTCAACCAATTCAGCCACCCTGGCACCTGCATCCAAATGAATTTGATTTATTCTAATTCTTTCTAGTTCTATGAATCTATGGTTTGAAAGAATTTTCATATCTTAAGGTGGATTTTTACAGAATGGAAGCTGAAGATAAAATGCTACAAAGGGTCCCCACTTCCTGCAGAGATGAAATCTGAGTGCAGCCTCATGGAGATGCATTTCAGGAGGGCTCTTGGAGTGACGAGTTCTGCAAAGCAGACTCTACATCGGTGCAAAAACTGACACAGAAACGGGCCAGTGGGCAAATGTGCTTCATTTTCTGTGACACTTTGAAATTATTGCCTGAAAAAACAAACCCAGTTTTTGTCTGAATTACATTATGAGATGATCCGTCTTCCACCCCAGCTGAGAATAGAGCTGAGCTGTTTCAGTAAAAAATGACGTTACATGAAACCGTGCATCTCAAGATAGGCAATTCAGCAGGGTCTCAGTGTGAACGTGTTCCTGAAGGGTACAGCCACGGGTGGAAAAAGCCAGCACTTTGCTTCCGGACCTTTCCCTTCATCTCTATAATAATTTACCATGTTGCTTCATTTAAATATGAACATTTCAAAAATATTTTTAAGGTTTTTTTTTTTTTTAAGTCTGTGGGCTCAACAGTCCCCAAAATAAGTCTCACGATGGTAGGAAGGAAATAAGTATGTACCCACTTGTGAGTTGGGTTGACGTAAGATTTGAGAGTTAAGAGTAAAAAATTATGACCAGTTCTGGGGCAGCTGAAGGCACCACAGTTGATCACTTGAGCACAGTATGAGTTCATTGAATACTTAAGAACTGAGGATGGGAGTTTCTCTTTTTTTAAGACACAAGGCCATTTCTATTATCGCTCACTAACATCATCCATCCCAAATAATGTTGTGAAGGCCACGTGAACAGTTCGGAGGATCAGAATTTGTTAACTGAACAAGGGCAACATATCTAAGTGATCACTAGGAAGTTTACATTTTAAAAAGGAGAGGAAAAACAAGTCACCGAGCTTTCTGATTACCCAAGACTTTCACAGCTCATCTCTGGCTGGATCTTGAGCGGAATAAAAGGCGAACGGAGCCATAAGGCACAACATCCCCCTCAGTCCTCTCCACACCTGACTCTCTAGCCTTCCTTTCTCCACCGTGATGATTCCTACTCAACTTTCTTCCTCTTGTTGTGTCTGCTAATGAACAAACCAACAGATATTCCCCTGAATCCAGGCTTTGGTGTAGGTTCATAATGCCCAAAGGCCAGCCAGGGCAGGCTAGGTCAGCCAGCACCTTCCATAAAATGAACGGACCCTGGGACGATGACCTGCGCCAAAATCGAGAGTTGGATGCTCAACCGACCGAGCCACCCAGGCGCCGCTGGAATTCATTCTTTTAACGTGTTCTTCATACACCTTATAATCACTTTATTATCATTCAATCACTGACTCTTAAGCTGCAAAGGTTCAGGTGTGGGACTCTTGGTAGGACCCTTGAATAAAAAGTCATGAAGATATCTCACTGCCATCACCCCTGCCCACGAGCCAAAATATCAGAACAAACAACATGATTGGTGGAAATGAAAACAATGAAGCAAGGAGTGGAGCTGAGGAACGTTCAGGATTTACAGAGACCTTGAAAGTGCGTAGACCTCACATTTCACCAATAAAACTATGACCCGGGGCGCCTGGGTGGCTCAGTCGGTTAAGCATCCGACTTCGGCTCAGGTCATGATCTCGCGGTCTGTGAGTTCGAGCCCCACGTCGGGCTCTCTGCTGACAGCTCAGAGCCTGGAGCCTGTTTCAGATTCTGTGTCTCCCTCTCTCTCTGGCCCTCCCCTGTTCATGCTCTGTCTCTCTCTATCTCAAAAATAAACAAGTATTTAAAAAAAAAAAAAAAAAAAAAAAAAACAACTATGACCCATCCTAAAGGGTTTGAGCATGTATTATGAAACAATTTTAAAAATGAAAAAGTTTAGTTTTAATTAATTATCCGTGAAAATTAATAATGGAATATTAGATGTAGCAAAACTAGGTCACAGAGAACCAGGACAATCTAGGCCAAACTTGGTAAGTTAATATATCATGTCAGAACTTAAAGTACAAACCAAAAATGCCAAAAAACATATTTAATAAGGAACTTCTTTTGTTTCCTAGAAATTTATCCTTGTCTATTGTAGAGATCAGTTTCTCTTTTCGGTATTAATTACTAGAATAGAAGCGAAATCCATAGGTAAGGAAACTAATCACACAGTTTCAAGGCTTAAGTTGATGACACATGTATACCCAATCTGAGTAGCCCTCAACAGCATGAGTTTTGAGTTCTCAAAGGTCTGAGCTCCCTTTCCTTCTATGGCTTTGGGAATAGTCGAGTTAGCCTATAATATCTAAATGCCTACATGGCCTCTAAAGCTGGCATGGTGGGCAAATTGAAACAGGCCAGCTGCAATGACACTGCTTACCTGCTGCGGGTCACAATTGCAGTCAGATGTCTCCATGGTGACCTCTCTGAGCCATGAGGCCGGAACTGTGGGATTAACATCCCACGACTGGAGCAACCACAGTGCCGAGAACAGCTTTGACTACTGTAAGTAATCCCTAAACCTCAAATTTAGATGAAAAACTTTAAGAACTTAATCCATACCGAGGGACCAATTTGGGTGATTCTAGAGGGAAAGTCTTTCTGTGTGAGATCCAGGAGGAGCTTTTAGCCCTCGTAACTTCTGGAGTCCCCACAGTAGTATCTATGGGGAAGGGAAAGGAGAGAGAACTTACTAGACAGAAACCAAGAATGAAAGAATGAGAATACCACGACTGGTCATTGTTCCTTGACACTGTGTCTTAAACTAGCTGGTGACTGCTTCCATGTACTTAAGAAAGCACCCCTTGAGCAGAGGTGACCAAAAGAATGTAGACCATTGTCCTGTGTATAGGCATCCTGAAACAAGAAAAAAAAAATGAGTTTTTATTTCATTTAGGTGGTTCCAGGGAGAAACTTTGCCAGGACCCACGTATGGGCACAGCTGTTTTCCCTGATCAGGATCTTTGCAGCACCCAAGTAAGACTATAATTATCAGATAGATCTTGTTCTGTCTCTGGCCACTGCTAATTGCGTTATTTCCTTTAAAGCTAAAAAGTCCCCCTTTTTCCTACAATTGTGATATCCATGATCATTTCGCCTTTTGTTCACCAACTAACCAAACTCCAATCCACCAGGATTTTCTATCCTACTTTCCTATAGAAGAAGTCTTAAAAGTCTGACTTTTAAGGGCTCTTTTTTTTTTTTTTAATGTCTATTTATTTTTGAGACAGAGAAAGATGGAGCCTGAACGGGGGAGGGTCAGAGAGAGGGAGACACAGAATCCGAAGCAGGCTCCAGGCTCCAAGCTGTCAGCACACAGCCCGATGCGGGTTCGAACCCATGGACTGTGAGATCATGACCTGAGCCGAAGTCAGACGCCCAACCAACTGAGCCACCCAGGCGCGCCTAAGGGCTCACTCTTAATTTCTCAAGTGTCTCAAAATAAGTTCTGTTTAAAATCTTTCGAGGTCCCACCTTAGGCCCCTACATATTATGGTGGTGTCCTCTCAGGGGCTGACCACATTTTATCTTAATTTGCAGAGATCACTAGTCAAGTAAGTGAGGGAAAACATAATTTATTTTCATTGTGGGAAAACTAAATCAACCACTGTGTAGTAAAAAGACTACTAACCTAATGGATTACATTACTTAACTGTTTCTCCTAGAACTTAATCCCCTAAATAGGTATAAAAAAGCCAAAATTAACAAAGGAAATGACTAGATGCAGGGGACTTGTCACTGGCAATGCCCTTATTACATAAGGTTTAATTTAGACCTTTCTAACCAGTTTTGCTCTATCGTTCTGTCACTTGTTTATGTGTATATATGTTAGAACATCCATAACTCTAGTAGGGGGAGACAGCATTGTGTTAGCATCTGAGTAGAGCTAAACCATTGGAACAGAGTTATGAACCACCAAATTAAAAATACCTGGGCAGCCAAATAATAATTGTCCTAAGGCTCATGCAGGGTACTCTACAGGAAATATGCTCTACTCTCTTCTCTGTGTCTATTTCATATCCTTTTTAATGCATGTGGTTATCTGATTTCCAAAGCACACAGCAAACCAGATGATAAGAGGAGCTGACCAGCAGAGACGGCCATCATTTTATGTTGGCAGATACATTAAGTGGCAGATGCCTGAAAGGAAAAATGAAAAAAAAAAAAAAACTTTGAGAAAAGCAGGCAGTGACGTAAGACCTCAAATCTCAGAGACCCAGAGCAATTTCATTTCAGGAGGAGCAAACCTAAGTGGCTTCTGCAGTCATCACCCTATTTCAGTGCCGTATGATAACTGACTTAATGACCCTCAAATGCTGGGGCTGAGAAGATACCCTAGGGATCAAGTCCAACACTCCCAATTTACAGATGAGGAAGTGGAGGCTAGAGAAGCCTTGAGGGCCCAGTTCAGGATCATAGCTGGCTAGTGGTGGAGCTCCCATTGGAACCAGGATCTCCTGACCCCAATGCATTTTTTCTTGGAAAAAAAAAAAAAAACGGTTGAAGCCTCATTGCTTAAACCCAACGATTGAATGAAATAATGTACAGAAGGTTAGCACTCAGACATGGAAAGAGAGCCAAGTTTTGTCAGTGATTGTGAATAAAAAATCTGATATAAAGAATGGTTGAGCATTTTTGTAACTTTTTTTTTAATGTTTATTTATTTTTGAGAGAGACAGAGACAGAACGCAAGTGGGTTAGGGGCAGAGAGAGAGGGAGACACAGAATCCAAAGCAGGCTCCAGGCTCCAGGCTCCGAGCTGTCAGCACCAGAGCCCGACGCGGGGCTCAAACTCACGAGCTGTGAGATCATGACTTGAGCTGAAGTCGGACGCTCAACCGACTGAGCCACCCAGGTGCCCCGGTTGAGCATTTTTAATATGAATCTTTGAAATAACTTTGCTCTTTTGGAAAATTAATTTCCATGAAGCAATCCAGTCTCAGATGTTACAGTATTACGTCTCCTGAAAGGTCTCCCCTGACTACCCTTTTGAAAATAGGACCACTTTCACTTTCTGTCTCTTTCCCTTGACTTCTACCAAGCAATATTCCTGTCTTAAGCTGTGCTGTATCAAGATTTTCTATATGAAGTTATGTTTTAAAATACATGACTTACAGCTGAATCCAGGCAAACAAGCCGTTTTAAAACACAGTTCCAATATCACTCTTATTTTACATGGCAGTGAGAACTTAAAACACATTCCTGCTTTTCCCCACTCCCTTTCTACATTCTTTAAAAGGGCAGTAACTATTATCTCTCTGCATAAAGAAAGTTAACTAGATACATGCGTCTATTGAGGTGGAAGACAGCATCTGACATCTGAGTATTAGTTTGAACTAATGTCTTTAAGTAATTATTTTCATTCCACATTAGTACAGCTAGTTTCTAAGTGAGAGGCAAAGAGGTAGATTAGGTTGTAAGAGAGCTGAGTAGTTGAAGCAAATTTAGAGAAAGTAGTATTTCCTTAGCACCAAATAAATACTACTACTCCTGAGTGGAAAAAAAAAATACAAATAAAAAGTAACCCTTTCAAATAAAATGCTATGGGATTGAGTTTTTCTTTAACATCTGTGCCCACTTTTTCTTCCAACTAGCTTTACATTCATGAGTGGATGCCTAGGTGTTAACCCCTTGCCCAGCGGAGATCAACAGGGAATTTGAACTTAAGGTGACTAATAATGCTCAGTGTAGGTAGTACCATCAGTTCCCTCTTAGGATTATCTTTATATTATATGAATTATAAACCTCCTCCACCTGGCCCCCAAGTGCTGGGATGTCTCACGGCCGAGTCCTTGACCATCTTCTCTCTTCTCCAGGCGACGTTATCCACTTCAGCAGTCTTGAATGCCATGAATGTGATGACTCAGTTGGTATTTCCAGCCCTGCTCTTTCTGAGCTCCAGGCTCCCCTGTCCAACTGCTTACTGGACATCACCACTTGGATGTCTACTAGGCATCTCAAACTGACTATGACTGAAATTCCCCTCTTGATTTCTTCTTGCCACACCTTCTCCCAAACCCATCCTCCTTTTAGTGGCATTACCATTGCTCAGACCCAAATCCTAAGCATTCTCGACGTCTCCAATTTACTCCAATTGACCAGAGGAGGATTCACCATGGAGCTCATGAAGCTTGAGCTTACAGCCCATTCACTCGCACAGAGCCCCTCCAAGAAACCTCACTTTATGTTCAATTTTTTAATTTGTCTTACAGAGGGCCCTCAGATTGTGTCAAGTTTCGGTTGTTTTTAACTTGGATCTGCCTCTGCACCCTACGTCCTGCTCCATTTCCAAAAGAAAAACATCTAAACCAGACCACTTTGGACACCGTTGATCGCCATACTCCAGGCCACATTATTCTCCTGCTTGGAGTACTATCGTGACCTCCTCATGCTTCCCCAGCTTCCTCACTCCCTCCTACTATTTCCTATATTGCAGCAAAATGACCTTTTATAACTGTTTAAATGTTCAATGATCTGTGAAAAATGGTCATACTCTTTACTTAACCCGTTTTGCTTAGAATAAGTTATACTACTGAATGATCACAATGCCCCAGGTGATGTGCCCCACCCCCCGCAACTTGCTTCTCAGCCCTCCCTTCAAGGCTTACCCTTCTCTGGCTGTACACTTCTTTCCTCACTGGAATACACCAGACCAGTTTCGCCTGGGGGCTTTTGCACTTGCTGTTTCCTCTGGTGGAAATAGGAATTTCTCCCATTACTTTCTTCACCTTGGCTCAAATTTCAAGTCTCAGCTCAGATATCTCCCTCAAAAGACTGTTTCACCGAAGTAGCACCCAACTCCACGCCTTGATCCCATTATCTTCCTTTCACTGGTCACTATAGAATGTTCTAATCTATGCAGTTGATTTGTTGATTGTCTGACTTCTCCCAAAAGATAAGCTCCATGGAGGTGGGAACCCAGTCCTACTCACCTCTGAATCTCACAATCAGTGCCCACTGCAGAGAAGGTGCCCAATAAATATTTGCTAAATAAGTGAATAAGTAAATGTTAAAAACAAATGCTAATATAGTAAAGTGAGGCATAAAGTGATAAACACATAGCATGGGTGGAATTGAAGAGTATGAACTGTATTACGAGGTCCTTTTTGTTTCTACCTCATTAATTACAGCTAAAAAATCTGTTGCAAGTAGATGCAAATTTGAGCTGTACATTGATGTCACAATTGATATTCCACTAATAACGTCATCATAATGCATGAGGTAAAATTTGCGTGTCATAGTATCCAAACTATGAGATAATTACTATAAATAGCAAATATATGGAGAGGAAAATATATAGACTGAATCATATCTGTATCTCCCCAGTCCTTTTCCTCCAAAATAATGGTTTAGGAATGCTCAGAAGGTTTCAAGGTTATGAATGCTATCATCTATGTACTCTGAATTGAGTTAAAAATAGTGTGAAAATAGAAAAAAATAGTAATTGAGGTCCGGATCAATTTCCTTCAGATAGCTAAGGAAAAGCATTTTTTAAAATCACACCTTTATTGAGATATAATTCACATACCATAAAGCTCACACTTTTTAAATGTACAATTCTTTAGTATATTCACAGAGTTAGTCATCCGTCACTGCTATCACATTCCAGAACATTTCATCACGCCAAAAAGGAACTCCATACCCATTAGCAGTCATTCCACCTTCCTTCCCCTCCCCTCCAGGCCTCTGACAACTACGAATCTACTTTCTGTGTCTATGGATTTGCTGCTCCTGGACATTTCACATAAATGGAACCAAAAAATACGTGACTTTTTGTGTCTGGCTTCTCTCACTTAGCATCATATTTTTAAGGTTCATCCATGTTGCAATATGTACCAGTATTGTTTCCTTTTATTGCTAAGGTGATATACCACATTTTGTCTATCTATTCATCAGTTTATGGATATTTTGGATTGTTTCCACATTTTGGCTATTATGAATAATGCTGCTATGAACATTCATGTACAAGTTTTTGTGTAGACATATGTTTCCATTTCTCTCGAGCACAAATGCTGACTCATATAGTAACTTTATGTGTTACTTCTGAAGAACTTCCAAACTGTCAAATTGACCACACCATTTTAAATTTCCATCAGCAATGCAGGAGGGTTCCCATATGAGGGGCCCAGTTTTTCCACATCCTCATCAACACTTGCTATTGTCTTTTTTATTGTAGCCATACTAGCAGTATCCCCCCCTTTTTTTGGGGGGGGGGGTTGGGGTTTAATTTATATCTCCCTAATGACTAATGACATCGAACATCTTTCAATGTACTTATTAGTCATTTGCATTCATGTATCTTCTGTGGGGGAAGGTCTATTTGAATGTCTGTTTTGCCTATTTTTTAATTGGGTGGGTTTTTTTGTTGTTGTTGTTATTGAGTGCAATGGTTCTTTATGTAATCTGGATACAAGTCCCTTATCAGATGTATGATCTGCAAATATTTTCTTCCATTCTATGGGGTGTCTTTTCACATTCTTGATGGTTTCCTTTGAAGCACAAAACTTTTTAAAATTTTGATGAAGTCCAATTTAACTTCTCTTATTTTTGTCTTTTGTAATTTCAGTGCCATAACTAAGAAACCATTGTCTAATCAAAGGCCATGAAGTCTTATCTTACATTTTCTTCTAAGGATTTTACAGTTTTGCTCCTACATTTAGGTCTACGCCCTATGTTGAGGTTTGCATATGGTATGAGGTAGCAGATCAGCTTCATTCTTTTGCATGTGGATATCCAGTTGTACCACAACACTTGTTGAAAAGATTATTCTTTCACATGAATGGCCTTAGCACCTATATTTGTCAGGATTCTCCAAAGAAATAGAATCAGTAGGATCCCCAAAAAGAGATCTATTTTAAGGAATTAGCTCATGTGATTGTGGGGGCTGGCATGTCTGAAATCCTTAGGGCAGGGCAACAAGTGGAAATTTAGGCATGAGTTGATTTTGCAGTATGGAGTCTGAAATTTGCAGAGGAAGCCAGTATGTGTTTCTGTGTTGCCATCTGTCTTAAGCCAGATCCGAATTGCTTCTTCCTCTGGAAACCTGTCTTTGCTATGAAGACCTTCCATTGGTTAGATGAGACCTACCCACAGTATGGAGGGTAATCTACTTTACTTAGAGTCAACAGACTATACATGTTAATCACATCTACAAACGCCTTCACGGAAACGTCTAGACTAGTGTTTGACCAAACAACTGGGCACCATAGCCAAGCCACGTTGAAAAATAAAATTAACCATCATAGCACCCTTGTCAAAAATCAACTGACCACAAATATAAGGTTTGTTTCTGAATTCCCCATCCAATTTCACTGATCTTTATAAAGGTCTATCCTTAGGCCAGCATCACAGTGTAGCTTTAAAGTAAGCTTTAAAATCAAGGTGTGAATCTTTCAATTTTTGCTGGGTTTGAAATTATTTTGGCTATTGGTAGTCTCTTGCAATTCATATCCATTTTAGGACCAGCTTTTTCTGAAGAAAAAAGTGGTTAAAATGTTAATATGTATTGCTTAAATCTGTAGATCAATCTGGGGAGTATAGCCATCTTAATTTTAAGTCTTCCAATCCATGCACGTAAAATGTCTTTCCATTTATTTAGATCTTTCTAAATTTCTTTAGCCATGTTTTATAATTTTCGGTGTAGAAGTCTTATATGTTTGTTAAATTTGTTCTATTTTATATTTTTTGATGCCATCATAAATGAGATTTTCTTAATTTCATTTTTTGATTGTTCATGGCTAGCGTATAAGTGCATGATTTTTGTGTATTGGCCTTATATCCTGTAACCTTGCGGAATGCATTTATTTTTCTAACAACATTTTTGTGGATTCATCAGGATTTTCTCTATACAAGTTCATGCCATCTGTGACTCTCCAGTACAATATTGAATAGAAATGGTGAGAATGGGCATTCTTGTCTTGTTCTTGATCTCAGGAAGAAGGCATTCAGTTTTCCCCCAGTAAGTATGATATTAGCTGTGGGTTTTTCATAAGTGGCAATCAATTTGTTCAGTTTGTTGAGTGTTTTTATCATGAAAGGGTGTTGGATTTTGTCAAAGGCTTATTCTGCATCAATTGAGATAATTATGTGGTCTTTATACTTTATTCCGTTAATCTGGTGCATCACATTGATCGATTTTCTTATGTTATACCAACTTTGCATTCCTAGGAAAAGTCCCACCTAGTCATGATATATAATCCTTTTTACATGTTGCTGAATTCAGTTTGCTAGGATTTTGTTGATAATTTTTGCATCCATATTTATATTGGTAGGCATTTTCCTTGTGATATCTTTGGTTTTGGTATCAAGTTAAAACTGGCCTCATAGAGTGAGTGTTCACTCTGCTTCTATTTTTTGGAAGAGTTTAGAAAGGACAGGTGTTAATTCTTCTTTAAATGTTTGGTAGAATTCACCAGTAAGGCCATATCTTTTCTTAGAATTTTGTGGGAAATTTTTTTATTACTAATTCAATCCCTTTCATTGCTATATATAGGCCTATCCAGATTTTCTATTTCTTTTTGGATTCAGTTCAGCAGTTGTGACTTTCTAGGATTTTCTGTTGAATCCAGGTTATCTAATTTGTCAGCATACAATTGTTCAGTTTTTCCTTTTAATTCTTTTTATTCCTGAAAGTTTGGTAGTGATGGTCTGTCTTTTATTTTTAATTTTAGTAATTTGAGTCTTCTTTTTTTCTGGGTCTAGCCAGAGATTTGTCAATTTTGTTGATCTTTTCAAAGAAACAACTTTTTCCCCCCCTCTGTTGATTTTTTAATTCTCAATTTCACTTATTTCCTTTCTTGTTTTTATTGTCTCTTCTGCTTGCTTTGGGTTTAGTTTGCTCTTCCTCTAGTTTCTAAGAAACTAGGCGAGACTATTGATTTGAGCTCTCTTCTTTTTAACCAAAGATGTTTACAACTCTAAAGTTTCCCAAGAGCACTGCTTTCACTGCATCCCATAAGTTTTGGTCTCTTGTGTTTCTGTTTTCTTTCATCTCAGAGTGTTTCCTAATTTTTCTTGTGATTTCTTCTTCAACCCATTTGTTATTTAGAAGGATGCGGGTAATTCCCACTTATTTGTGAATTTCTCAAATCTCCTTCTGTTCTTGATTTCTAATTTCATTTTGCTGAGGACAGAGAAGATATTTTATATGATTTGAGTCTTTTTAAACCTATTGAGACTTGTTCTATGGCCCAACATGTGATCTCTTCTGGAGAATGTTCCCTGTGCACTTGAGAAAAATGTGTATTCTGCTGCTGTTGGATGTAGTGTCCTATGGATGTCTGTTAGGTTTAGATGGTGTATAGTGTTCTCCACATCTTCTATTTGTTGTTTGTCTTCTGCCTAGTGGTTCTATTCATTATTAAGAGCGCAGATAGAAGTCTTCAACTATTTTGCTGAACTTTTCCCTTCAATTCTGTCAAGTTTTGCTTCATGTATTTTGGGGCTCTGTTGATGGATACATGCGTTTATGATTTTTGTGTCTACCTGATTGATTGACCCTTTTATCCTAATAAAATATCCTTCTTCGTCTTTGATAATTTTATTTTAAAATCTATTTTGTCTGATAGCAGTATAGCCATTTTGGCTCTCTTTTGGATGGCATATCTTTTTCCATCCTTTCATTTTCAACCTATTTGTGTTCTAAGGAAAAAAATACACTTAACACTAAATTCTTCTGCTAAGTATATTTTTATTTCAGGTGTTAAAAGGCAGCAAATGATGGTTTTTAAAATCCATTCACATTTAGGGGCGCCTGGGTGGCTCAGTCGGTTAAGCGGCCGACTTCAGCTCAGGTCACGATCTCGCGGTCCGTGAGTTCCAGCCCCGCGTCGGGCTCAGGGCTGATGGCTCAGAGCCTGGAGCCTGCTTCCGATTCTGTGTCTCCCTCTCTCTCTGCCCCTCCCCCGTTCATGCTCTGTCTCTCTCTGTCTCAAAAATAAATAAAACGTTAAAAAAAAAATTTTTTAAATAAATAAAATCCATTCACATTTAAATGAAAATAATCAACATTAAAAAAATAAAAGATATTCTTCCTTCCTCCACCTCTTCATCAGTTCTTGACTTAACTTATAAGGATTTATTCTAGGGGATCAAATCTTGAGTCTTCCTTACCTTCGAAAGGTTCACAAATGTGTTCAATGTCAAACCAGCAGGGAAAGGACATTCCTAAGCAAGAAACACTGCTCAGGAAGTACTGCACCATGTCTCCAGGTCCCTGAGAATCAAGTCAGAAAACTGGAAGCAACGGAAAGCACTATAAGGTAACTGATCCTCACTTTGTGACAAGTCATTTCCTAAATATAAATGAACAAACTATGTAGCACACTTGTGTGTAACTAGTTGATTATTTTGCTCCCAAGCAAAGCAGTGTTCAATAGAAATATCACGTGAACCACAAATGCCAGTCATATTTGTAAATTTTTTAAATGTTTATTTGAGAGAGAGAGAGAGCACACATGCAAGTGGAGGAGGGGGAGAGAGAGGGAGAGACAAAATCCCAAACAGGCTCCACGCTGTCAGCACAGAGCCCAAGTAGGGCTCAAACTCATGAACCCTGAGATCGTGACCTGAGCCGAAATCAAGAGTTAGACACATAACCGACTGAGCCAGTCAGACGCCCCCCCATATATGTAATTTTAAGGTTTCTAGTAACCATATTTTAAAAAGTAAAAACAGGAAAATTAATATAATTAATAATTATCATTTATTAATAAGCATAATTAACATATTTTATTTAACCCAATATGTTGTCATTTCTACATGTGACCAATATGAAATTGTTACTCTTCATTTTCTTCCAACTCTCTGAAGTTTAGTTTGCACCTTACACTTAAAGCACACCTAATTTCAAACTAGCCACATTTCAAGTGACTGATAGCCACAATGGCTAGTGGCTACACTCGGACAGAGAACTGTAGCATTTAAAAGTGAAAATGACCTTAGAATGCTCTATGATGATCATGACCTGAGCCAAAGTCAGATGCTTAGCCGACTGAGCCACCCGAGCGCCCCGTAAATTTTTTTTTTTCCTTAACATTATACGTTGCTATAACATGACTGCTTATATAATAGGAGTATAAAAATGTAATAACCTAACAAGTAGATGTGCAATCCAAACCAACAAATCTTGGAGGTTTTGATCTGCATCATTAAGTACAGTTAACTTTATTAAGCATTTACTCTGTGCCAGCACTATGCCAGGTATTTTGATGCATGGTGGAAGGTACTACTGTTATTTCCATTTCACAGAAGAGGACACTGGGGCTGAGAAAGGTTAAATAACTTGGGCAAGATCACAGCATGTAAGTTGTGAAGTCATAATTTGAAGTCTCATTCTGGCTGGCCCTTGGAGCCTCTGCTCCTAAGCCTCCAAATTCTACACGTCCTTCAAATGTATCCAACCACCAGCTGACATTCAGTGAATTTCATATATAAAACTATGAGAGAGAGAGGGCAAAAGAAACTAACCGAATCCAAATTTCCCCTGCCTGTGTTCAATTCCACAGTTTGCTGACTTGTGTGTTTAGTGCCCTTTGGGAATACAAGGTTTCACTTGCCCCTGGCCTGCATGCTCTGACTGTAACAGACTGCTTCAGACAGGGGCTTAAAAATCTTGATAAAAGGCAGCTGAAGATGTGGAAACAGCTTAGCATTTTCTTTTCAGCAGACAACTTTCCTCAACAGTTCTCATCTTTTCTGCTGGCTCTTACCTAAGCAACAAAGAGCATCGATATTAGGAAGCATTAGAAATTTTATTTATCAGCCAAATGCTTGTTAACCATCCTTAATCCATCAACATACCATTTTACTCTGCATAATTGGGAGGGAGACTAATAGAAAATATACAAATACACTTTATTACACACACAAACGCGATGCATACATCTATATCACATGTAGCTTTAAGAGTAATCACCTGTCTGAGGCCTATTTCTTATTTAACCCTAGAATCCATCTAACCAATAATAGCTGATAACTATTGAGTGCTACGGTGTCTGCAGACACCATGCTATGTGCATTTACAAATATTATCCTACTTTCTACAACACCCCTATGAAGAAGTATTATTCCCCTTTTACAGATGAGGAAACAAAGACAACTTGTTATGTCATACCATGTTAACTATTAATACAAACACCTGTAAATAATACCATCTGCTTATATCTGTGTAGTTATAGATTATAATACTTTCACTTCTATTATTTAAACTGCTCCTCAAAATAAGTTGTGCTATAGAGAGCACCTGTGCTTACCACTACCAGGACAGCGGAACTTATGTTGGAGTCCCGGGGCAACTTTTAAAAATTTACAGATTGTTCACTCGGGAGAATCTTATTTACATTCAGAACCCAATAAACCAGAAATGACAGACAAGACCAAATTCTACCCCAGCTGAAAGAAGCTTTCGCAGGGGTTTTATAAGCCTAACTTCTCCAGCCACTCCCATCAACACAACACCTATAAAATCAAGAGCAGTACCCAAGGAAGATTCTGCTGCTCTCTTGTTAAGGAGTCTGGCCTCCTGTATTATTATAAAGAGGGCATGGCCAGGCTGTGCAGTACCTTCTGACAAACATCAAGAATCCTAAATTCCCTAGATTTCAAGTCTCAGTTGAGAGAAACTTCCAGCCTTCCATTTTCCCAACCTCACCCTTTTACGCAAGGGCTTATAAATGCTCTGAGCAAATATGCCTCCAGAACTTAATGGAGGTAGGGTCAGGTCTAATAAGCTGAAGTGAAAGGCATCAGGAGCTGGCTGTTCACAGTTGACTCGCCCAAAGCAATGGCGGCTAATCGGGAGTGAGCAAGACTTTGTTCTACCCCTCCATTTCATTTCCAATTATAATTTAATGTCAGAACTTTTCTGATTAATAATAGCATACTTTAACAGCCATTATTATTCCATTTTATAATGAGAGATTGAGGCTTAAAGACATTAAGTGCTCACTCAAGTTCACATTAGTAAGACACTAAAGACCCACATCCACTCAAGTTCAAGGTTCTTTACCTTCTACCATCTAATCTCCTTGGGAAATAAACCTATGTTCTTATGGACTGCCATGATACAATATCTGAGCTATTTTCTCAGGGGGAGATTATGTTCATAAAACAAATAGGACTCTCTCCATGGGAAATAGGTTTCTAAGTGCAATACATTCCCTGAAGGCTGAGCATTACAAACTCTCTAAACTGGCAGGTCTGCTGTTGAAAATGCAGTCCCCACTTAGGAGGAGGTTTCCTGGACACAAGAACTGGTCTCCATTGTCAGGATGGCTGATATCCATGCCAAGTTTACAGGAATTTCTCCCATTTGGGGATCTCTTTTTTCATTACCCATAAAAATCTCCTTCCTTCTTACTTAGCATATTAAAATAAAGCTGGGCTGACATTTCATATTGTAGCAGTTGATGTCACGACTAACACTGACTTGTTTTATTTGTAGTCTGAATAAGTTTGTGCTTTGCCTCACCAAAAAATCAAACTCTCTCGGGCACCTGGGAAGCTCAGTCGGTTGAGCATCCAACTCTTGTTTTCCGCTCTGGTCATGATCTCATGGTTGGTGGGATAGAGCTCGGCTCTGCACTCAGTGCGGAGCCTGCTTGGGATTCTCTCTCCCCGTCTCTTTGCCTCTTCTCGGCTCATACACACACACACACACACACACACACACACACACACACATTCTCTCTCTCTCTCTCTCTCTCTCTCTCTCTCTCTCTCTGCCCCTCTCCTCTGATAGCTCTCATACTTAATCTCTCTAAAAAAATAAATAATTTTAAAAATTAAAACAAGCTCCCTATCTTGACAAATCCGTACACATACGTTGTAATTTCTATTATTTAGTAATTATTAAACAAATGTATGTAATCTACAGAGTCATTGCCAATAAAACACATACCACAGCAAGTGTTATAAAGTAACTGGAGATCAGGACTTACAGTAAGCAAGCCTCCAGGCAATTCATCTTATTTCACTGGTAACATAGTCATAAAATAGGCTGGATAAGTAATTCCCCAAATCTTAATAACCTTGGGTGAGCAAAAAGCCTCCCAGAATCCAGACATGACCACTGCTGACATACATACATACAAAACAAGCAAAAACAAAAACAAAAACCTGTCCCAAATTAACGTGCGTGATGTTCTATCTTTAAAGAAATAATGTGTCATAAGAACAACAAATTGTCACCTCTAAGGAGCATCAATTCTTCAAAGATAGGTCTGCAGACCTCTTGTAGAGAACTCTTATCACTATCACAGCTAAAACTTTCTAAGGGAGTTTTTTTCTCCACGAATCAGAATCCTTTAAAAGATCTTAGCTGGCAATCACAATTGCATAGCGATCCCGGGGCCTCGGCGCAGAGATTCTGGACGCAGTGGCTGGGATTCTAATATACAGCCAAGGTTTAAAATCATTCCCTTTAAAGCAAATGTTTTAAGTAGACTTCCAGAGAACACAACTTCCGAGCAGTCAACAGGAAATTAAATTCCCTTCGGGCTGCCAGAAGTGTGGTCCATCTCACCCAACCTGGAATCTCCTCCCTACCAGTGTCCTTTTGAAGCAAAGATGATGAATTATTTTCTCCACTGTCACCCTTAGCCCAAAACATTGGACACAGTAGGGGCTCAACAGAAGTGCCCTTTGATTTGAACACTGCCCTCTCCCATTTGGCAGCTCCAGTAGCGAAGAAAGATTGGGTGTATTGTCTATGCAATTGAAATCAGGTCTCTGGGTCCCGCAGTACCGGCCGTAATCATTTAAGCATTTAGATGAGCCTTACAAACCAGGATTCCGTTAGGGAGGGGTGATCTGTCTTAGCTTCTCCCAATCATTGAAAGAACGGGACCCCAAAACAAGGAATTCAAGGGAAAAGTCTGGGATCCCGGTTGGGGAGGGGATGGAGGCCTGTGTTCTACGTGTACAACTCAGGACGACCCTGGGCTGGGGAGGGCAGAGGAGGGCAGGGGAGGGAGGCCTGGCGGGAGAGCCCAGGGCTGAGTAACACCTCTCCCGGACAAGCCGAAGGTGTGAGTCACTGATGAGCGCGGCTGGAGCAAGGGGTGGCCTGAGTCACAGCCCTGGGGGAGGTCGGAGGGTCTGACAGATAGAGAAGTCTGTAAACCCGGGGGTGGAACTGAATGGGAAGTGAGTTTCGAAGGAGCTCCTCCCTGGGGGGTGGGGGTTTACGGTCCTAGAGACTGCGGGGGCTGGAGTTGGGGGGCGCTCCGCGGGCCGCAGGGAGAGGGTGGCGGGCGGCAGCAGAGGAAGCCGGCCAGCCCGCGGCGCCGAAATCTCCCGCGCTCTGGAGCTGGCCCCACCTCCCCAGCCGAACCTCACGCCCCTCCGCGCGGCGCGGCGCGGCCCGCCAGCCAGCCCCTCCCTCCCGCCACCCTCCGGACGTCACCCCAGGCCCCAGCTGGCCGGCAGAGTCCCCGCCCCACATCGCCCGCGACCAGCCGGGCCGCCCGCCGCGAGTCGCCAGTGACGGCACTGCAGGGTGCGTGGCCAATCGGCGCGGCCCCGGAGGAGGCGGCCTCCGCCCCGCCTCCCGCGCCCAGAGCCAATGAGACGCCGGAGCTGGGGGCCGCGACTGGGTGAGGGGTCACGAGTCCCCGCCCCATCCTCCCCTTTCCCCTTTGCCCCGCCCTTTCCCGCCCGCCCCCCCCCCCCCCCCCCCCCCCCCAGCCCCGCGCCGCGGCTGGTGCAGGTCCCCGCGCTGGGCCCGCCCCCACCCCTCCCGCCGGCCCGCCAGCGCGCCTCACGGCTCCTGTCTCCCCTCCCTCCTTCTCTCTCACACGCCTAGCGCAATGGCGGCGGCCGCGGCGGAGCAGCAACAGTTCTACCTGCTCCTGGGAAACCTGCTCAGCCCCGACAATGTGGTCCGGAAACAGGCAGAGGTAACCGAGCTCGTCGCCCCTGACTCCGTGCCCCGGCCGGCGCGCCGGCCTGCCCCCGACGCCGCCCCTCCGGGCCTCGGTCGCTCAGCCGCGGCCGCGCAGGCCGGGGCCGGGCGGCGGCCGCGTAGCCCACGTGTGAGGCGGCCCGCGGCTCCCGGCCGTGCCCCCGGGCCCTCCCGGCCCTTGTCGCCGCGGCGCCTGGAGCCAGTTACCTCCCCGCCACCCCTCGCACACACGTGCGGCCACTCCTGACACGCTGCCCCCGCCCAGATGGGGAAGCCGGGCGGCGGGGAGGGATGTGGGGTGTGGGGCGGGCCGCAGGGCTCCCCTCGCCCCTTTCCCGCTTTCTCCCCGTGGGAGCCTCCCCCGCCCTTCCAGCCTCGGTCTCCAGCCGGCCTCGCCCTCCTGGGTCCCCAAACCCTGCCCGCTACCTGACCCTTCACCCCGTCCTCTCTCCTGTCCCCTCTTTCTTCGCTACCGTCTTTCCCTCCCTCCCCCATCCCCTCCTTTCGAAATGTGTGTCTTGCTCTCTTGCCTTTCCACTCACTCCATTTAGTCCTCTTTCTCTTGTCTAGTTTCCTGACAATCCATCGGAAGCTGGATTTCCCTCCTCTCCCCGCCCCCCCCCCCCCCCGCCCCCGGCCCTCGCCACAATTCTGTAAAGTTGCCTTTAGGGTTTCTTTCTAAGCCGCTTGCACCTTACTTTATTCTTCCTTTAGACAAATTTTCTTTGATCTGTAGAGATTTGTGGTCTCATTACTGCGATGTCCTGGGACTTCCGTTGTTTAAGTGGGCCAGTGCCACCATATGTTTAAGTCTTTAATTTCATGAAATCCAACCTGAATCAATCAGTCAATCAATCTCTCTCTCTCTCTCTTTTTTTTTTTTTTTAACCTCCTCTGACTGCTGGCCTCCAAAATGTGGAGCTGTGGATATTTTCAAGAGACAGTATTTCAGATGTATCTGCACGTTCTTTTACCAAGTAGCAGTGAGAAACACTTGGTTTAGTAGAAGACTGATGTTAAGGCTGTCAGTGTTGAGACCACAATACATACGTGAGACAGTGTAAGGGAAGGGCAGAAACTTTCCAGTTTCTTTTAAGTGCATTATAAGAACCTGTCTTCAAACTTGGTTATATGTGGAGTTCTCTGCCACCATGTGATCGAAGATTTTTATAAGATTCAGCAGAAGATGTTCAACCAGATGTTTTTAGGGAGCAAAATTCATTTTACGTGTAGCTAACAAAATTGGGGGACGAGTCCTCTTCTGTACTCATGGGTTTTATAGATAAACTTTAGAATCACAATGTTGTTAGTACTTACTTTGAGTAGATTAGGATATGCTGGTTATACTTAGTGGTTTTACAATATTTGAAGTAAATACACTGGAAGTTCAGTTCTGTATGAGAACGCGCTTTAAACAACTATTTAATGATTTTTGCTTCATGTATTATACATGTGATATGTGTTCAGGGTAAAATTTTAAACAGTGCAAATAGTTTTTTATCCCTTTCCCCAAAGGTAACCACTTTTAAGTGTCTTGTGAGTTATCCCTGAAAATACCTTCACAAGTGTAAATGTATACATTCATTTTTACATGAATGGACCTTAATACACATACACATATAATTCATATGCTGTGAACCTGGATTTTTCACTCCATATATTTCACGTTGCCACATACAAGATTTTGTTAAAGCAGCTATGTAGTAGTCCATAATATGGATGTATTATTTATTCAACCAACCCACCTATGAAAGGACATTAAGGTTTCTAGTGTCCTTTTAAAAATAAGAGTACATCCTAAAAATAAGAGTACATGCATACTTTTCAGACTTTGCCAGGTTTACTTGAAATACTTAAAAGTAGTATTTGTCCTTGGAAGTAAAGTGCATTTATTAGTTGCATCAATTTGCACTCCTGTATTAGTGGGATGTGATGATGCCTATGAAAACATTTTAATGCATTCTGCTAACTCTGGGGGTAATTTTTCACCAAAATAAGTTCCTAATCCCAAACCATAATAGAAATTGCCATGTGTTACAAAGCAGAACAGCATTGTAATTAGTAAGCTAGTTTAATTCTCCCTCTTCCCTCCAGTTGCTTAAGTCTCTATTGTCAAGCCTAGTGGGGAATCTCTCTTCTATTGAACTAAATACCAGTGTCTGGTTCAGCTTGAATTCCGATTGGTGCCTGTTGTAAATCTTTTATCACTTGCATCACTTTGGGGATAATTAGCAGCATTCAGCACATTTTCTCATAAAGAACAATTGGAAAGTATAGTTGACCCTTGAACAACACAGAGGTTAGGGACACCAGCTCCCACCCCCCTAACACTCCCAAAACTTAACTACTGATAGCCTCCTGTTGACTGGAAGCCTTACCAATAACATAAACAGCCAGTTTACACATATTTTGTATGTGTGTTATATACAGTATTTTTACAACAAAGAAAGAGGAAAAAAACGTTATTAAGGAAATCATAAGGTGAAAAGATACATTCCAGTACTGTACTGTATTTATCCCCCTCAGAAAGAAATCCACATATAAGTAGACCTGCACAGTTCAAACCCATGTTCAAGGTTCAGCTGTACTGTCAGTCTTTTTATTCCTAGTGAAAACATTCAGGTAGTACATTTTTACTTTCTTTGTATATCCCAGGAATATATTAATGTGTGAAGTAAGTCTTATAAAACAGAATATTCTTAATTTGACACCAAAAAAGGTAAATGTTAGAGGGGAAGTTTCCTGATGTCACATAACACAAAGTTTGACGGTAAATAGAGCTTAAGAAAGCAAAATATTAGTTGGAAAAGTAAATAGCTGTGCATAATGATACTTTATTAATGCCCCTTTTTTTGCCTTATGAAATGAGCTGTTTATAAGTAATGAAGCCAAATTAAATTGAGTATTACAGTCTGATATGGCAAATATAGAAATTTTTTTAACTAAAAATTGGCAAAAGCTCAGTAAGTATTTTTGTAATTTACTCAGTCAAAATAAAAATACTTAGTTGACACAAATACTGAACTGTTGACCAAGGTAACTTGCATTCAAACATGAAATGAAGTACAGTAAAGGACTCATTGTAATATATTGTTGAAATCATTGAAAGTCTTGAAAAGTTTTAAAAGTTTTTAAAATTTCCATTATATAAACTATCTGGTAGGCTTTATGTTATATTTCTTTTAAATCTTCAAGAATTTTTCTCTTTAACTTTACAAAAAATGTTTCTGATGCTTGAAGAAATGATTTAAATGCTTCTAAGTCTAAAAATACAATGATTAACATGAATAAGCAATTTGAATAAATAGTTGACAGGGAGTACAAAGTTGAATGTCCATGGCATTCATGACTGGACATTTTTATGTGACACAAGCTTAAGTATTTTATTAAACATATGCTTGGATTTTATATTCTTAGTTTTTCCATTGACTTTGTTCTTCATTGATTGTAGTATAGAACTACATCAATGAGATTTGAATTGGAGGAGGGTAATGTATTGAAAAATATACCTGATTTTTGAGGAACCAGGTTGTTTATTTACTAGGTAAAAATTGTACCAGGTAAAACTTGCCCCCTCTTTTCATATGCAAGGTTGGCTCACCATAAATATTTACGGAATGAGTGAAATGAGTATTTATTAGCGTTTCTCCTTTGTATGGACAGAAACGGGGGAGGTGAAATACTTTGCATTGTGTGAATGTGCATGGTGAAATCAAATGGAGTTGAAATTCTGTTTGCCAGGAAACTGGCAACATTCATTGAACCTGCCTGGCCTAGGGCTAGGAATATTCTTCGAAAGATTGTTTATATATTCTTTATATAGATATTCTTTACATTTGCTGCACTCTGATGTGCTAAGTGCTGGAATACAAGGAGATACCAGCCCTGTCTTGGTGGCACTCAGTCTGTTTAGGGTTTTAAGGTTGTGCTCTTTTTGCCAAACTATTATCCTTGACCAATGTTATGGTGTAAATGTAATACTATATCTGGATTGCTACAGTGGAACATAACAAATGGGAGAACCCTCTCTCAGGAGTCAGATGTCACTCATACCAAACTCTCTCTCCATTGACTTCTAATTCTAATTCCTTATGGAATAGAGTTCAGTATTGGACTTAATATTTCTAAGTCTCTACTAGAATTAGCACAATATAACTGTCACACTAATAGTCCCAGCTGGGCATGGTTTTCCGAGAGTGATATCCTAATAAAGAATTTTTTTCTGAAACTTGATTTAGACCACTGGAAATTTAACTGTTTAACATTTATGGCAGATACAGTGCATCAGGAGCTAGGCTAGATACAAAAATAAAAAGGCATTTTTATTATACACTGAGAGACTGTGTTTAAATGGAAAGGCTACACCGGTCGTTCAGTTGCATTCATAAAGATTAAGTGAGAAACCTCAAGGTACATTTCCATTTTTGCAATCATCTTATGAATATCTCTACATAAATTATCTCATTTCTGTATACATAAATTCAGACCATCTTCTCTCCTCAGCTGTGAATGCTTGTCACAGTTTTCGGCATTGTTGTATTCCTCTGTGCTTACGCGCTTGAGAGGAACTTGAGGTTATCAGAGGATTTTGAATTCTCCTCTTCCCCCCAGATGTGTTCTTTCACTGAGATATGTTTGAGAAGTTTGAAAACTGTGCAGCACTGCATAAACAGAACTGACTGGTTGGTGGAGTCAGACCCCAGAAGCAAAACCCAGAAAGAACATTCGGTGCTGGGGAGATTTTGAATACGGTTGGCCTCAGGAAACCAGAGTTCTCTGCAGCATTTATTGTATTTGACCTTGGGCAGGTCATTTAACTTCTGAGCCTTTATTTCAGTATCTGTCAATATCTCAGGGATGCCACAGAGCGCTTAATAGAAATTACGAGGTAGATGTGCATTTGGGGAGACCCTGTTTTCCCACCCTTTTCCTTGTCACTTCTGTCCAGAGGAACTAGGTAGGTTATAGGGGTAGTGGCTATTAGAGAGTAGACAAGTGAAGAGTTGTCTTTGGGAGAACAATTCTATACTTCAAATAATGATTTTTTTTGCACAGTAAAAGACTACTATTACAGAATTCTTTATTTTATTTTATTTTTTTAATGTTTGTTTTTGAGAGAGAGAGAGACAGAGCGTGTTTTAATGTTTATTTTTGAGAGAGGGAGACACAGAATCCAAAGCAGGCTCCAGGCTCTGAGCTGTCAGCACACAGCCTGATGTGGGGCTCGAACTCACGGACCGCGAGATTATGACCTGAGCCAAAGTCGGACGCTTAACCGACAGAGCCACCCAGACGCCCCTGTTATAGAATTCTTAGAATACATGCACATGAATCTATACTTCTCTTTAGCTTTTGTAGACAATATATACTTAGATCTTATATTTTGATCTACTCTGACAATCTGTCTTTTAATTGGTGTCAACTTTTTATTGTTAACCAATTTGCTCATTTTACGTTATTCATGGAGAAGGGAAGCAGTGCCCCGAGTCACAAAACTAGATTTCTAGAATATTAAAACAGTATTGAAGAAATTATGTTAAAATCTCCTGGCCAAATTTCTCCTGGCCATATTCATTTATTTGTGTATATAATATGGCTTTAGTATACTCCCTCTCTCGAGAGAAGAATTTGAATACTTTCTTCCCTTTCTTGGATTTACTTCATCTGAGGTATGTTTCTGGTAGTTTGTAAGTAGTGGTAACATAAACCAATTCTACTTCATGTGATCTAGAAAATGTTACAAGATAAGTAGTTTTCCATGTTGTAAAGGGATACTGGGTAAGCACTTGCTTTACAGCATGGTGGCTCAGGTCACATTTAAGAATTTTTTGGCCCTCATAGGCCTTGAGTTTTGTTATTCACAGAAGCAAAAGTTGGGAAAATATGCACTTACATTAGAAAAATCTAAGAGCTAAATGTAGAAAGGAGCTTGAAAGTCACTCCCTGGACATCCTCTCTTTCCTTACCAGGAGAAAATTTTAACACCAGACCTAGATTACATGACTTCGTATGCACAGACCTTTCCCAGTCTTATTTCATTTTTTTTCACTGGTGTGCTCGTGAAGTTTTTGAACATCTTCTAACCTTTAATGTTTTTCTTTTCCCTGAAGGAAACCTACGAGAATATCCCAGGCCAGTCAAAGATCACATTCCTCTTACAAGCCATCAGAAATACAACAGCTGCTGAGGAGGTACTATTTTAATATTTGAGGATATGACATTCTTCCAAAACAAAATACAAAGTTGGGTATTAGATGGTGGTCCATGTGGGTAATGAGAACTGGTGATTACTGCATACATGGTACCAGAACTTTGAACTTACATTTGCGAAAAGCTACTTTGCAGTTACATTTTTTTTAAGTACTCTATTAAATAATTTCTCTTTTCCATGTCAGATGATGTGTTCAGGATATTTGAGTTAATAGTTTTTAAATAATCACATAAAAATTTATTAAATTTAAGTGATTTCTGTGGTTATAAAAAATATTTCTTCCTTGAAACCATCCTAAAGGAGGAAATTTAATTCATTCGTTGTTTTACTATGTTGCCAGATGTTTCTGAAAAAATATGTTTTGTCTGTCTTTAAAATTCTTATGCTTATTATAATCATCCCTAGGTGGTGAATAAGATGTGTTAAAGATGTTTAGGAACAAAGAGACACTTTGTTGAATCCTTTATAAACTGGTTTTTAGCAAATGACCTGATGACTGTACCAAATTCAAATGTGTTTTTCTTACTGGTTTTATATACATTAACAGCTGATTTTTTTTTCTTGCCCAAAGTAATATCCTTACATATATTGAACGTTAAGTGAATATTTTATTTATTTCACAAAAGGTGTCAAAATATCCAAGTCTAGAAAACTAATCCCACCTATGAAACATGGAATTTAGAATGTGTAAAGTGAGGGGTGTTCTAGCTGGCTTGTTGATAGAGCATGCGACTCCTGATCTCAGGATCGTGAGTTTGAACCCCACATTGGGAATAGAGGTTACTTTCAAAAAATAAAAAAGTGACAGAATTTGTAAAGTGAGACTTCTGCTAATATTAAAACATGATGGAAACAAAG
This sequence comes from Panthera pardus, assembly GCF_024362965.1. NCBI lineage: Eukaryota > Metazoa > Chordata > Mammalia > Carnivora > Felidae > Panthera > Panthera pardus. Next base: position 22,194,784 of record NW_026526654.1, on the reverse strand, counting down.
CCACACTAAATTTCTACATACTATTACACGTGACTTCTTGTAGTCAGTCGGTTTAAATTGGCAATTTAGTGTTCTGTGGTATTACTTAAAAACAGTATGAAAGTATCCCAGTTTGTTTTTTTTTTAATTTTTCTTTTCAATGTTTATTTATTTTTGAAGGAAAGAGACAGAGTGTGAGTGGGGGAGGGGCAGAGAGAGGGAGACACAGAATCCGAAATGGGCTCCAGGCTCTGAACTGTCAGCGCAGAGCCTGACATGGGGCTCGAACTCACAAACTGTGAGATTGTGACCTGAACTGAAGTCGGTCGCTTAATCAACTGAGGCGCCTGGGTGGCTCAGTTGGTTGAGCATCCGACTTGGGCTCGGGTCATGATCTCACAGTTCGTGAGTTTGAGCCCTGCGTCAGGCTCTGTGCTGACAGCTCAGAGCCTGGAGCCTGTTTTGGATTCTGTGTCTCCCTCTCTCTCTCTGACCCTCCCCCATTCATGCTGTGTCTCTCTCTGTCTCAAAAGTAAATAAACGTTAATAAATAATTAAATAATTAAAATAGATGACAAAAGGTGCTTCTTCACCTTTGTAATATATCCTTTAATTCCAAATGAATGTTAAAATATGAAGTAACAAATCTCTAGAAACAATTGGCTATTTTAATTCTTGAAAATTGAATCAAGTTAATTATGAAACACATTTTAAAGCCAAGAATAAACAATACTAAAACTGTCAAATTTTACTTTCAAAAACCTACATTGAACCTGTTTTAAATCTTGAATTAGATGATGATTATGAACTAGCCTCAGTGTCTTCATTATGGCTTCATCGTTTTCAGTGTGTGAGAACTGCACAAATTTTAGGCACTTTTACAGGGATTTTAACCATTTTGAACCCTTTCTAGAGCATTGAAATTTCTTTAAAAGTTTGCTGTTTGCCAAAATTGAAACAAGATTCAGGGCCACCTGGGTGGCTCAGTCCTTTAAGCATCCAACTTGGGCTCAGGTCATAATCTCACAGTTTGTGGGTTCAAGAGCCTGCTTCGGATTCTGTGTCTCCCTCTCTGTCTCTGCCCCTCCCTTGCTCACTCTCTGTCTCTGTCTCTCTCTCTCAAAAATAAACAAGCATTAAAAAAAATTTTTTTAAGTAAAAAAAGATTCAGTGAAAAATAACTTCAGGAAAAAATTGGTACATTTTATTTGTATAGCTTAACTTTTTTTGTTGGTCATAGTCCCAAAGTAATTATAGTGATAATGAGTAGCCCATGAAAAATTGGGTTTAATAGTTTTAATGGCTTATTTATTTAGTATGATAAAATTTTAGAATGATTTTTTTCTTGACTCATTATAATCTAAAGGAATATCATATAAAAAACGCCAAACTTAAATATAGTCTACAGATTTTTAATTGGGATAAGAATGTACACATTGATATTGATTAGCACTTGTAGGCATTAGGAACTTGTAATGTTTGTCTGCTTGAATGAAGCATAAAGATAAATGGATTTGATAGCATGTTATCAAAGGTTAATGAAAGGGCTGTGATACAGTGAGATAAGGCCAGGCTGGGAGTAAGATTAGGTATACTGGAATGAGAAGTAGGACAAGAGCATTCTAGAGTTTGCAGTTTATATTAATACTTATTTTTCTTCAAAAAATCTATTAAAAATAGCAATTAAAGATAAGTTTACCATTGCTAAGGTATATTTTTTAATTTGTGATCTGATGTATTCAGGGCTTTTCCTTACTTATTAACAAAAAGAGCTTTTGGGTAGCATGTCAGTACAGTAGACTAATGTGATTAGAGAGAGTTTTATGTATTTTATCTTTTTTAAAAAGAATCTAGCAAAGTGTTTTAGAAATGAATTGTAAAATACACCCATGGTGGAGTGAATGTAGTTTGTGAAAAATGGTTTCTCTTGAAAGATACCAAGTTCTTAACCATGCTCTCCATTTATAGGCTAGACAAATGGCTGCCGTTCTCCTAAGACGTCTTTTGTCCTCTGCATTTGATGAAGTCTATCCAACTCTTCCTTCTGATGTTCAGACTGCCATCAAGAGTGAGCTACTGATGATTATTCAAATGGAAACCCAGTCTAGCATGAGGAAAAAAATCTGTGATATTGCTGCAGAACTGGCCAGGAATTTAATAGGTGTGTATGCAAATACATTCATTATTACGTTTTGGAAGAAAATGAGTATATTCTTCCTTTTTTTTTTTCTAAAGTGGAGTCTTTTTAAAATTTTTTTAAAAATGTTTATGTATTTATTTTTGAGAGAGTTGGGGAGGAGCAGAGAGAGGAGGAGACAGAATCCCAAGCAGGTTCCCCTCTGCCAGCATAGGGCCTGAACCCACAAACTGTGAGATTATGACCTAAGCTGAAATCAAGAATCAGACACTTAACTGAGCCACCTAGGCGCCCCTGGTGGAGTCTTTTTAAAGGAAGATTTATAAGTACCTGAGTACCATTTATTCTGTTCAGAATGAGAGTGATTATGGATTCTGCATTTAGAGCCAAAAATCTGATGTTTTGAAGTGCAGTCATAATACTTACCTGTTGGTTTTCAGAGCATCTGTGTGGAGAAATAATTTTGTAGTTTGCTTGAAAATTAATCAGTTTTATTTCCCCCCTAACCTGTTAATTTTTGAAAGCACAGTCTAACTTATAACCCGTTTTGTAGATTAAACTTGCCAACAGAAGTAAAAATCAGTGGACTCCAGGAGATTTGGTGTTACATCTGTATGATAATAAATTTTGCAATAGGCTATTATACCACTATACTGTATACCTTCTAAAATACCCCAAAATATTTTTAAATGATGAAATCAAAAGAAAATCTCTAAAAATGCACTTTGCCAACAGTCAAACCTTTTTTGGTCACACTAAAAACATTAATAATGTAATTGAATATGCTTTGGTTTTTTTGGGGGGGAGGTTCATAGATGTGATTGTAAACTTCATTTAGGCAGCATTTTTAAAGGTTGAAAAGGATACCTCACTAAGATAAGATTTTTTAATCTCCACTACCAGGAATGTAGAAATTCTTGTTCAAGTCAGCTTACAGATATCAACTGATTCCTTAAAACAGGAAATGTGTTGGGGCGCCTGGGCAGCTCAGTCGGTTAAGCGTCTGACTTCGGTTCAGGTCATAATCTCACAGTTCATGAGTTCAAGCCCTGCATCAGGCTGTCTGCTGTCAATACAGAGCCTGATTTGGATCCTCTATCTCCCTCTCTCTGCCCCTCCCCTGCTTGCTCTCCCTCTCTCTCTGTCAAAAAAGTAAATATTTTTAAAAAGTAGGAAAAGTGCTAAATTTTTTATTTTAAATAAGTTCGAAACCCACTGAAACTCTTAATTTTGAATTTTTAAAAATATTTATTTATTTTGAGAGAGAAAGAGCGTGACCTGGGGAGAGGCAGAGAGAGAGAGAAAGAAGGAGAGAGAAAATCTCAAGCAGGCTCCACATTGTCAGGCAGAGCCCAACATTGGGCTTGATCTCACCAACTGTGAGATCACGACCTGAGCTGAAATCAAGAGTTGGGCACTTAACCCACTGAGCCACCAGGTGCCCCTTAATTTTGAAAAAAAGAAAGAAAAGGCTGGTGAACCCCCATTGTTTTCTGGGTCTTCTGTGACCAAACTTTATAAATGACATCATTTCTAATTCAAAATCACTTAATAATGGAAATGTTTCAAAGTGCTGTCCACAATTATTTTTTTTAAACCATGATTTCATTCCCTTCCACCCGTAAGCATGATCTTTATGTTAAAAGGACTGATTTAAGGGTGTTTCTTTTAATGCCAGCTCTTTAGAAAATAACCACTGCCAGTATCTGTGCTTATGCAACCCAGATGCACAGTTGCTGTTTACAAGATTAGAATGCCATGTTTATGGTTAAAGGACCTAATTTTATTAGGACGTTTTAAAAATGTGACATTTTCTACTACTAACATACTTTGAGGCTTGTGAAATGAAAGGATTCACCCTTCATTCTTTGAAGTTTTGACTTACATACTTTATGCCTGGATTTCTTTACTTTTAGATGAGGATGGCAACAACCAGTGGCCCGAAGGTTTGAAGTTCCTTTTTGATTCAGTCAGCTCTCAAAATATGGGACTGCGGGAAGCTGCCCTTCACATTTTCTGGTACATACATTGATCTTATTTTCCTGAAAAACTTAAGTGTCATGAAGGTACAAAGCACATTTTAATGGATGTTTTAGTCTGACTTTTTAGACTTAAATAATGCCTTTAGATGAGCTTTCTATTTGTGTTGGAAATAAATTGAAAAAACACAAAGCTTTTAATTTCATATTATATTCCTTTTTGTGCACAGCGGTTGTCTGCAATTTATTTTCTATTCTTTGGCTTTTATGATTCCAAACAAGATGGTTTCTTTTCCCTTTTTTGGAGATCGACACAGTATTAAATATATCTTTTAGAAAGCCACTTTAATGATGAAATCTTGAAGAAGAAAGAAAAGGCTGGTGAACCCCCATTGTTTTCTGGGTCTTCTATGACCAAACTTCATAAAAATACATTATTTTAATAAAATCCTGTATATTTACAAGCAAATGGTCTCAGTTTAGAATTAAAAGATGATTTGCACTAAGAAAAATTTTGTCTGGTGTTATCATACAGTTCTACATTAAAAATATAGTTGGATTTATAACGTTTCAAGATTATATACTTGTTAAGAAATGAGATACACCTTGAATATCAGAAGCGGATAAGGGTAGACATTATACCATCTTCTACTTAATTTGTCAAATGGATCTCATTTGTATCGGTAACCCGGAGTAGAGAATTAATTGCAAGTATTGAATATACTTGTTAGCTACATTTAAAGTAGAGCAGAATCGGGACTCCCTGGGTCACTGACTGAGCCCAGGCACAGATTGTCAGGTAGCTCTGTGACTGCAGCTACCGTCTGCAGCTTCGTGTTTGCTTTTGTCCTGCACTCCAGGTCAGCTTCCTACAGGGACAAGAGTGATAAGGATAAAGTACAGGGCTGGTTGGGCTGCTGAGTAGTGTGTGCGCACCTGGGTCACCTCTGCATCCAGCATAATCCTCTCTGCTAATGTTTGTTGCCATTCGCCCAACCCCCAAAGAGGATTACTTGGAAGATGGATGGATGGTGTTCAGCCATCAGGGTTAATGCACACTTAAGTCAGGCTGATGTTTAAGGTTAGATTAGAACATGAGATGTTCTAGCTGACACCTTACTGAAATATGTCATTTTGAAAGAGTACTTTGGATCTTTTTTAGGAACTTTCCTGGAATTTTTGGGAACCAACAGCAGCACTATTTAGACGTTATCAAACGGATGTTAGTTCAGTGTATGCAAGATCAGGAACATCCATCGGTAAATAATTTCAATTCCACTAATATTAACACCTAATTTAATATAACATTTAACTTGGGAACGGGATTTATGTATTTGGAGATTATCTTTAGTTTTAATACTGCAAAATATAAGTACTGGTTTTACTGATGAAAAATTTCATCTTGAGTAAGAAATCCTGACCTTGCATCCATCAGTAATTTCTCATGCTTGACGTTTTTTGCTGTTTTCGTATTAGATCAGGACATTATCTGCTAGAGCTACAGCTGCATTTATACTTGCAAATGAGCATAATGTTGCTCTATTCAAACATTTTGCAGACTTGTTACCCGGATTCTTACAGGTAAGAAAACGGTATGAAATAAGTGAAAATTATATCCTTTTTTGGTTTTCTGTGGTTTCAAATTCTTACCAGAATTCTCGAATGCTTTCATTTATTCAATCAAGTCATTGGCTACTGTGTGCTAGCACTAGGCACTAGAGGGGATCTTTGTCCCCATTGAACTAGATCTCTTGCCTTTCATAGACTCTTAATCTCTTAAAATACCTAGGTTAGGGTTTCTAAAGTTTTCTATGATGTATGATACAAGTAATTTGTTAAGTAATCACATAGGTTATTTTCACTGAATCAACCAAAAAAACCTATGAAATTTAATGCCCATTTTACATAAGGAGAAACTAAAGAGGGGAGGATAAGAAACTTGCCCAAGGTCACAGTGTCAGTAAGTGATGGAACCATGATTTAAACCCAAATCAGACCGAAGTCCTTACTCTTAATCCCAGGGCTTATGATAGTTTGTACTATAAATAGTTTGTGGTTAATTGTCACTATTGGATCCTAAGGGTGTTATTATTTTAGGGATACCATCTGCCTCAATCAGAGCATAAAATATGATTGGGTAAGTTAGAACAATTATTGTCAACCTTGTTAGACCCAGATTTTGTAACTTTGCATATTCCATTTTGAAATATTGAAATGCACAGGTAATGTACATATGTATATGCACAAATTTTAAAAATAAAAATATTGCCCTAAGTTAAAATACAAAGAAGAAATAAGAAGAAAGTAATACGCAGTAAAATGGTATGCTTTTCAATATATAAATGCTAGGGCATGACTACAATGAAAGACATAGTAAACTAGGTGTTTTTTATTTTATTTATTTATTTTTTTAGAGCATGCGCGGTTGGGGAAGAGGGGCAGCAGGAGAGCAGGGTGAGAATCTCAAGCAGGTTCCACACTCAGCATAGAACCCAGTGCAGGGCTTGATCCCACCACCCTGGGATAATGACCTGAGCCTAAATCAAGAGTTGGATGCTCAACCGACTGAGTCTCCCAGGCATCCCCAGACTAGGTGATTTTTAAGTGATCTATACAAACTCAGTAGCTAAACATGTGGACTGATAGATATCATTGGCAAGGCCAACACCACAAATGCTGTTATTATTGATGATTTGATTTCCAGAAATGGTAAAGTTCTGGACAAAACTATGTATTTATTCTAGATTTATACAATATTTACTTTTGGGGGTGGGGGGAATCATGGTACATTAAAACCAGACAAAATCTAATTGTGACTTAGGTTTTAGGTTCAGATCATTATAAATGAGTTTTTCATTTTTAGAAGTATCTGACATTATCATGTGAGATGCATGGTAAGAAGGTCCTGTGAGTTCCTCGTAAGTATTTGTGTCACAGATGCAGACGTCTAGCAACCCTGGTTTTGGCCCTTCCTGAGTCATTGTGACAACCAAGAAAACTCCTGGGAGAAATAGTGTCCTGTTGAGAACCACCAGGTTAGAGAGGATTCAGAAGAGCTAAAATTGAAAAATCCTGTGTGAATTGTACATGATTCAGAGTAATTTTGTAGGATTTAGTAGAAACTTTTCTCTCAGTGCTATCAAATTGAAAAGATAGTTTAGGTCAATGACAAAAAACATTAACTTTTCCATTCTATCGTTTTAGTCGTTTATTACCTAAAAATTTTGAGTTACTGTTGAAATCTAATCTCAGGTTTTTCTTCCCTTGAATTTAGAGTAAGTTAAAATGTTAGCCAAAACTTCTAGGAGTTGTCACTCTTAAATAGTCAGTGGTTGATACAGAATGTATATTTAAATACCACAGTGAGCTAACTCGATGTCATAGAGAAATAAGTTGAGTAATATTGGACACTTGAAATGTATCCTAGGGCCTAGTATTTATTGTATGTCTGAAAAAGACTAGGATGTGGATGTTGGAAGGACAGAGAAAAGGGATTCCTTCTAGTTATGAAAAGAATTCTTTGACAGCCTCAAGTTTGTTGTGCTGGATGCTATAATTCTGAACTAGATTTAAATCTTTATATGTTTCTAGTTGACAGTCAAAAGGAAGGTGTACATGTGACTGTAGGTAAAATTTCATCATATAGATTGCTAAGTTATTATTTAGCGAAAAATACTCTTTGATAATGCCACTTTGTTGTCTGCCTTTTACTGTTTTGGCAGTGAGGCATCTATAAAGTGACTCTTGAACCCAGACCTTTTTTCCTTTTCTATTTTATTTTTTCCAGGCTGTGAATGACTCATGCTACCAGAATGACGATTCTGTCTTAAAGTCCCTCGTTGAGATTGCAGATACTGTTCCAAAGTATTTGCGTCCTCATTTAGAAGCTACTTTACAGCTAAGTCTAAAGGTAAATTAAATACTTCAGTAAATGTTCTGTTTATTATTTTCAATGAATAATCTAAACTACGAAATGTGTACAAATACATCTTCTTTGTAGTTGTGTGGAGACACCAGCCTCAATAATATGCAACGCCAGCTCGCCCTTGAAGTAATCGTGACCCTCTCTGAGACTGCAGCTGCTATGTTAAGAAAACATACCAATATTGTTGCACAGACTAGTAAGTCAAAGATCTTTAAATAATTTGTGTTCATGTGGAAAAACTCTTCAGTGAATTTGCTGAGAATTGTGTAAGCTCATAGATTTGTTGAGAATATGATGTCCTTTCAAAACAGATGAATCTGGAGATATACATCTCTATACATATTTATGGGCATGGTGGCTATGCTGCACACATTTTGAAATCCCATAATAGGCAAGACATGTGATGCCTGGAAACAAATCCAAAGACACAGAAGACCTTTATGGGGAAATTAGATAACATGTTGAAAGACTAGACTAATAGAGGAGCTAAATACCAGTTCTTCTGAAATTAATCTATAAATTAATACAATTTCAGTCAGAATCCCAATAGAGTTGGACATGATAAGATTGATCCTAAAATTCATGTAGAATAACACAGGGCCTGAAGTAGCCAAGACCATTTTGATGAGCATAGTGGAGATCTTGCCCTCTCAACTATGAAGATTTAGAATTTGTTCGTGGCACAGGTGTAGACAAGTGAATCATCTGAAACAAAAAGACCTATAAGCAGATCCACTCACATGGAAACAAAGCTGACTTGAAAAGATAGATAATTGGGGGGGAAAAAAAAAGATAATTGATAAAGGTCATTTCTGTAGCAAAAATATATCCCAACTTCAGATATCCTATAAACACTAATTTGGGGTGGATTAAACACCTAAATAATAGTTCATTTTTACGAGTAAATCTTGATGATTTGATTTTTTTAAGACTGAATCACAAACCACAGATGCAAATATTGCTAAATTTGCAAATACTAAAATAATTTTTTGACCAAATACTCCGTAAGTGAAATTAAAAGATAAGCTGCAGGCTGGGGAAAAGTAGCTGCAGTGGACAGAGTCAACAAAGTTTAAGTACCTAGAAAATAGATGAAGGCTAGGGAACTGGAAATTCACAGAGGAGGAATCTGAACTAGCTAATGAGTGCTGGTCAGTCTCAAATACCAGAGTAGTTGTGGAGTCCCAAGTTGTCACAAAGTTTGACAATACTGAGTGTTGATGAAAGGTGTTGAGCAGGCAGGACTCATACAGCTTCGGGGCACTTCACACGTTGTTGTGAAATAAGACAGTTATCCTTTTAAACTTCCTCTAGGAATGCAAATTTATGCAACCACTATGCAGAGCAGTTAGTCTTTCTTATAATATTGAAGATAACCTATAACAGTTTCATGCCCTGAACTCACACATTTCAAGGATATGTGTATAGAAAACTCATCAAAGGAAATTTTTTAATAGGAAGAAAATTGGAAACAACCAGAATGTCCATCGATGGAATAGTGTGTTTACATAGTGGAATACTGTGAAGTAATTACAATAAAATCCATATGTGTTGAAAAGAAAGCAAATTGCCAAAGGTTACATGTAGTATGGTACTACTAAATTTATTTATTTAGTAGTAAATAAATTGTGTGTATTTATTGTGTAAAAACTAAAATCTTGAAATGGTGCTGTTTTTTGTATATAGGGAAATCTGTAGTTCAAGTGTAAAAACAGTTTGGGAATGAGAAGTGTCGGTTTTATTCATTGCTCACCTCTGGTGAGTAAAAGAGAGTGTGATAGGATCTAGGAAGTTTGACTTTTATCCTTAGTGGTACTTAAAAAGAACAAGGTCTAAAGCAAATGTGGCAAAAAGGTTAAAATTTAACAAATTTTGGGGGGCACAGGCAAATAATTGTCCTGTCTCTTAGAGGCAAAGTAAACCCTTCATTTTTTACTTCTTAAAATTCTTGTTCATAAATGGTGATACTGATAAAATAAAAAAGCTACAGTCTTCAGGTGTGAAGTGATGATTTACTTTAGTTCCTCAGATGTTAGCGATGATGGTTGATCTTGAAGAGGACGAGGACTGGGCGAATGCAGATGAGCTGGAAGATGATGACTTTGACAGGTAATCGCATGCGCCAGAGACTGTGTGGAGGCTCCTCGACAGAACAGAGAGAGCTCCGGTGGTGACAAGAGTTTAGGGTTCCAGGGTCCATGTCTTCCCACTGTATTCTGTAATCTAAAGTTAAACTTGTCAGTTTGGAACATGGGACACTGAGGCTTTCTGTGTCAAATTTTATAAATTATATTTCATTTACTTTTAATTAAGTAGCCATCTTTCCTCCCCATTTTACTCTGAATTTTCTTCAAGATTTTTTTTTAGTGTAAGAGTATCTTAAAGTCTGTATAAAGAAGCTTTATTGTGAAAAATGCCTTTATATGCATAGACCTCACTTAGAATAGTTGTTTCCACACTGTTCCCTGCAAAATGACGTTTTCCCAATTTCATTCAATTTAACCATAGGCTAGAGACGAGATAGTGGCAAGATTTGCACACTAGATTACTGTGACACTGGAGCTACTGTTTTACTTGTTTAGACTTCAGAGATTCCTTGGAATTCCTGGAAAAGTCCACCAGAATCTATTTATTCACTGTCCAGTGGTGATGATGGCCTCTTCTTACACGCATGTGAGAAGTAGCACTTTAGAACTCTGTTATTTTAACTGATTCTTTCAGTGTTCCTACAGATACATTCTCAGGTAGAGTCAGAAATGGAGAGGGCATTTGAGTGATTTGTCCAGGGTTTGTATAGCCCGTCTGTAGACGAAGGTTTAATGCCAGTGTGTCATATTCTCTTTCTCAAAGAGCTGAAAGTATTGCCCTGAAAGACTGGTAGTTGGTATAAGCTACTATAACAGGAATTAGGTAAAATGAAAGACATTTGACTTGCAGAATGTACAGTGCATCTCGCGGCTTAGTCCCATTATTAAAAATGACTACCCTGGCTTAAATGCCGTTTTGAAGTATATGAAAATAATCCTTCACTGGAAATTACCTCATAGGACTAAAGAGAAGACCAGGCTCAGATTGGGTTTCCTTTCCCTGGTTCAGTTACTGTAATGTGCTGCTGCTCCCTGGCCTTTAGTTTGCCCTGTAAAAGGCACTTACAATTATATGGCTTACGAAGCTACTTTCTCTGGGCTAGATGAGTAAGATTTTCTTATCTGTGGGTAAATAGGCCAGGAATATATTCAAGGTGAGTTTAGATATATTCTAAAAATCATTTATAGTTTCATCTTTATAGTCTCTTCACTGGACAGTTGGAGATGATCCCATGACAAACTCACTACCAATCTTAGAGTTCAAAGCCAGTGCAAAAGGCTCTTATACCCAAGTTTCTTCCATTTTCAGTGAAAACACTGGAATTGAGTCTCACCGGTGCATAAATGTTAGCTATGCAGCTAGTACTCCTTTAAAAGTAGGTAAGTTCACTGCAGAGAAGGCATCCCTGAGTCTGAGCACCGCTTTCAGCGTTCTGTGTTCTGTTGATGGAGTTTGAAGGATGTATGTCCGGGAAATGAGGTAACAGGCTCTCTTGAACACGCTGCTCATACCTTTGAGTCTTGAGAGCACCAAAGCTGAGTGTTAGCCAGTGAAGGGTGTGCGCAGAAAGAGCAAAGTCTTGAAAGTTAAGATTGAGACAGGACTTTTTACATCGTGGTGAATGAATCATGAAAATGTTATGTGTTCTCCTTTTCTTGAGGATTTTGAACCCACAACTTCATGCATTTGAAAGACTGCTTAAATTGGTCTTTCTCAGCCTTAGTTTCATAGCATATTTAGAAATACATGTGCACAGTGCACTGTGTGTGTTGAGCATGTTGGATACGTTCTGGTTTGTGTGCAGCAATGCGGTTGCTGGTGAGAGCGCTCTGGACCGAATGGCCTGTGGACTTGGTGGGAAGCTGGTGCTGCCGATGATCAAGGAACACATTATGCAGATGCTCCAAAATCGTAAGCTGTGTCTCCCTCGGATGCTAGCATAGTGCATGTGGCTTTCTAAGTCTCAAACTGACAAATGCTTAGACTTCATCTTTCTTTGCCTTTTTATATCCAATGTTTAGCCTAATTTTTGTGTTATACTGATAAAATTCTGTTTAGTCCTCTTTGGAACCATCCAATCTTATGCTAAAGAATGTTTTTTCTCGCGACTGCAGATACTCCATTTCCTCTGTAGAACTGGCTTCAATGCATAGGAGATAATTACAATACCAAGGAAAAACTATAGATTTTCTCCCTAGCCAGAAGTATCTAGGTTTTAATTTAAATAAGACATCGTCATTTGATGTTTACAAATATTAGCACATTTGATTCATATGATCTTCCTTAGCCACTGTCTGTTATTTTTAAAAATATATAATCAGGGGGCGCGTAGGTGGCCCAGTTGGTTAAGTGTCCCAACTTTGGCTCAGGTTATTATCTCACGGTCTGTGAGTTCAAGCCCCACGTTCGCCTCTGTGCTGACAGCTCAGAGCCTGGAGCCTGCTTCCGATTCTGTCTCTCCCTCTCTCTTTGCCCCTCCCCTGCTTGCACTCTGTCTCTCTTTGTCTCAAAAAATAAAGAAACATTAAAAAATACATGTATAATATATATATAATCAGAAGAGAAGCCACTTCTGGGGCCCTGGGTGGCTCAGTCGGTTGGGCATCCGACTCCATTTTGGCTCCATGATCTCATGGTTTCGTGGGTTCGAGCCCTGCATCAGGCTCTGTGCTGGTGGTGTGGAGCCTACTTGGGATTCTCTCTTTCCCCCTCTCTCTGCTCCTCCCCCACTCACGCTATCTCTGTCTCTCCCAAAAATAAATAAACTTTGAATAAAAAAAGAGAAGCCACTTCTATTTCTTTTATTGTTTTCATGACAAATATCTGGTCATTTGTCAGTCAGCCTCTGTACCTGTAATTTATATCTATATCAAAAATTGTTGTATACATGTTATATTTTTATGTTTTTTTAAGATTTTATTTTTAAGTAATCTCTATACCCAGTATGGGGCTTAAACTCAACAACCCTGAGATCAAAAGTTGCACATTCCACTGACTGAGCAAGCCAGGCACCCTATGCTTGACTTTTTTTAAAAATTCAAAAACAGAGATATATAGACTAAAAGTCTCTTAACTTATTAGATTTTGAGGTGGCCACTGTTAATTGTTTTCTGAGACTTTTCTTTGACCTCCATCGTGCATATATGCAGTTTTTAAAACAATGTGAACATACCATATAGATACACCATACTTAAGCTTTTACCCCAGGGTATATCCTATCACCACAGAATAGCCCCCTCATAGCATTCCGTAATACCCCATTAAATGTTAATAGTTTTTGTTGATACAAATAATGCTAATGCATATACTCTTCCACAGATATCCTGACTTACTTAAGTATGGATAGTCCTATCTATAGGGTACATTGCAAGAGACACACTTGAGGGTCAGACAGTTGATTCAAGGTCTTAAAGTAGTAAAGCAGGGTAATAACATAATACCAGTTTCAAATGAAAGGAACTGTTGAGAACTGTAGCCCTTTATACAATTTACTTAATTCTTATCCTATAAAATTCTTCTGAAAAGGCATGGCCCAAAACAATTAACTCTTTTTAATGATGTGATTGTATACATGGGTCTTGAATAGTTGTTTCCCCCCTCTTTTTTAACTGTTTATTTTGAGAGAACATGAGCAGGGGAGGGTCGGAGAGGGGGAGAGAGAATCCCAAGGAGGCTCTGCTCTGACAGTATGCAGCCCACTGGGGGACTTGATCCCACAAACGATGAGATCATGGACCTGAGCCAAAGTCCAGAGTCAGACGCTTAACCGACTCAGCCACCCAGGCAGGTGCCCCAGTTTTCCTTTTTTTAGCTCCTCAATTTTTTGAGGGTTTTTTTTTTTTCCCCAAAGGAATAGAGACAGCTTCACAGATTGCTTAAGAGAAAGAATCTAGCTTTTCCATTTTTAAGATGAAGAAGGTAGCCTACAGACATAAAAGATTGTAGTCACTGTTTCACTATTGGTTGATGGTGATCTTCAGATAGATCGGTTGTGGATGTGGTTGTGATTTGTAATTAAAGAATTTGGCTTTTCAGTTTTTCTTGCTACACCTACCAGCTGGATGCAAGAGGCTTTATTATATATGGCAATGAACTCTTAGTAAAGATCTGTTATTGTTAATTGTATGGCTTTGAGCAAATTTTCTGCACCTTAATCTCCTTGTTTGTAAAAGAGGCAAAAATGATGTTTGCTTTATGCCCAGGCTTGAGATTAGATCCAAAGATGTAGCTAATGTGTGTGAAAAGTGCTTTAAACAGTGGCCAACGACATGTATCTCCTAGTAACTTAACACTTTATTTTTAAAGATAGTTTTACTGGTTTTACTTTAAATAATAAATAGCAAAATTTAAAGGAGAAAAACCACTTCTAAATCCCCATAGCATACCATCACATTCTGCCGAACATACTTTCAGGAACTCTGCCTATTAGAGATATACAGACATATCTTTTTATTTTTATTTCTCTGATCCAAATAAGGACACCTTTCTGTATCAGTAAGTATTTATTGCATCTCTTCTTTAAATTAGTAAATCCAGGGCGCCTGGGTGGCTCAGTTGGTTAAGCGTCCGACTTTAGCTCAGGTCACAGTCTCATGGTTCGTGGGTTCGAGCCCCACAACAGGCTCTATTCTGACAGCTCAGAGCCTGGAACCCGTTTCAGATTCAGTGTCTCCCTTCCTCTCTCTCTCTCTCTCTCTCTCTCTCTCTCTCTCTCTCTCGTGTGTGTGTGTGTGTCTCTCTCTCCCCCCAAAATAAACATTAAAAAAAAAAACTTAGTAAATCCAATATGCAAAGGTTAGCATCTGATTTACTGATTTCCTAGGATGATTATTCCTTAGTTGAAAAATGTTGGCTTATTGGTATATTAAGTAATTGAAATGCATTAAAAATAAATATTTAATGTTAATAATAAAGTTTTAATACTTAACAGCAGAATTAGGAAACTTTCAGAAAGTCTTTATGTTAGAGGGGTGCCTGGGTGGGTCAGTCTGTTAAGCATCAACTCTTGGTTTCAGCTCAGGTCATGATCTCAAGGTTGTGGTCATTAGATTGAGACCCATGTTGGGCTTTGCACTGAGCATGCAGCCTGTTTAAGATTCTCTCTCCCTCTCTCTCTACCTGTCTCCTGCTCATGCAGGGTGTGCAGGAGTGCAGGTGCCCTCTCAAA
Source organism: Panthera pardus (assembly GCF_024362965.1). NCBI lineage: Eukaryota > Metazoa > Chordata > Mammalia > Carnivora > Felidae > Panthera > Panthera pardus. The sequence goes on along the minus strand of NW_026526654.1, from coordinate 22,179,509 downwards.
AAAATTCTTTATAGTAGTATATTGCAACGGAGTTCATCTTGGGCTCCCCAAAGTGAAAAATTATTAATTCTGATATAATTTTAGGCTTCTCTACAACTTTTGTTAACTCTTCTGCCAGTGGTTCACAAACTTTGTTTTTAAGATCCCTTTACACTCTTAAAAAAAATTTTTTTTTTTTAATATTAGAGAGAGACAGAGAGCCAGCATGGGAGGGGCAGAGAGAGAGAGGAAGACACAGAATCTGAAGCTGGCTCCAGGCTCTGAGCTGTCAGCACAGAGCCTGACACAGGGCTCGAACTCATGGATTATGAGATCATGACCCCAGCCGAAGTCGGATGCTTATCCTACTGAGCCACCCAGGCGCCCCTACACTCTTAAAAAATCAACTGAAGATCCTAGAATGCTTTTGTTTATGTGGGTTATATCAGTGTTTGTATTATTAAAGATGAAAAACATTCAAAATGTTCATTTAAAGATAGCCATAATAAACCCATTACACATGAACAGAAATAACATTTTTCGTGAAGAATGACTTCAAAACAAAAATATGTTAGCGAGAAGAATGTCGTCTTATGCAGTTTTGTAAATATCTTTAAGTGTCTTAGCTGAGTTCTTGTTTCTGCTTCTTCATTCGGTGTCAGTGGATCATACATGTGTTGTAATCCCTGGAATACTCCACTGGACCCTCAGAGTGAGAGTGAAAGAGTATTATCAGGACAGTAATCCCAGGGTTCTTGGGCCTCACCTTGAGAGTCACTGCTTTACACAGATATTAGCTTTCTGTATTTATGTATGTCTTGCTTTGTTCCACAAGTTGTGTGAAACCGCTTAAAGGGAACGATAATGTAATGAGCATAAACATTTCGAAATGAGAGTCAGGGAAATTACATATTAGAATATGATATGAAGATCAGTATAATAAATACTGCTTAGCTAATATTCTAGTCTAAAACCAAGTAGCCATTAGTAATATTAGAATACATGTAATGTTCATCTATATTCATTTACCATGTTGTTACATAAAAATTCTTTAAAAGCAGTATCTTCTCCTTGGCTTTTGTTCTTTTTAAAGAAATGTAAATTTCCATGGTTGGACAATAGTGAATCTCTATGTTCAATAAATAGCAGTGTGTGGCACAAAATCCAGGTATTTGTTGCTAATGGTAAATCTTAGGGGGAAAAGGCTTTTTTTCAGTAGTTGTTATAAATACTAATAAACTCTTTTCTTTCATATTGCCTTTGCACTACTTTTGGAATAGAAATGCTCGTCTGACATAACCATTACCATAGTGAAATAGTCCAGTCGGGCACTTTTTTCTGTCCATTTTTCTAATTAATGTATAAAAATATTTTGGTGGTCTTTTCTAAATAAGGAGAGCTTTTTTTATGCTTCTGACTACCAGAATGACATGTTTGTACTGGCTAACTGTTCTTTCACCTGTAATTCTTTTTTGTAGCTGACTGGAAATACCGGCATGCAGGATTAATGGCCTTATCTGCCATTGGTGAAGGATGCCACCAGCAAATGGAAGGAATTTTAAATGAGATAGTAAATTTTGTTTTGCTTTTTCTTCAGGATCCTGTAAGTACCAGTAAATACCTGATTCATACTTATTACCATAGTTCCCATGTGGGAACCCCTTACCTTTACTTACACAAAGTCCCCTATTGCAGCATCCAAGAGTAAGGTACGCAGCCTGTAATGCCGTGGGACAGATGGCTACAGATTTTGCACCTGGCTTCCAAAAGAAATTTCATGAGAAGGTAAGTAACAATGCCTCAAACACTCAAACAGAGGAGGTGTGCTTGGAAATGTGGTGTTTCAAAATGTGTGTTTATCTGATTCCGTTTTCCAGGTGATCGCGGCCCTGTTGCAGACCATGGAGGACCAGGGCAATCAGCGAGTGCAGGCCCATGCTGCTGCCGCTCTGATCAACTTCACTGAGGACTGTCCCAAGTCACTGCTTATTCCATATTTAGACAATTTGGTGAAACATCTACATTCCATCATGGTACTTAAACTTCAAGAGGTAGGTTTTCAAGGTCTTTAAGCTCCTATTTAGAGATTAATGTAGGTTATTTTAGTGGGTAAGACCTGGAGAAAGAGACTTTTCAGCCTGGCCATAAAGAATAGAAAGTCAGGTTAGGCTGTTTGAAGTAGAATAATTCAGTCTTGACCAGAGAATAGGCCAACATTGGAATTGGGAAAGAAGTTATAGCCTAAACGTTAGGTAAAATCAGTATGTGAATTGCCTTGAAAACAAGGCAGTTATTTTGAATTCTGATTTGTGTAAATTTGGAAGACCCATTTTGTTCTTAACTGCTGCAGGAAATCCTGATAATGTGATTGTAAGAAATTAGCTGTGGAGCATTGTGAGGCGTAAATAAAACGGGAGAAAATTTAAGACTGTCAAGATTATTGTTCACAGAGCTTGGGTGGTAATAGTGGAAATTAGTGGGGAAAGATGATTCTAAAAGTCATTTTTTGGGAAGCAGTAACAGTTTCTACCAGTTTGAATTTTAAAAGATGAAAGAGAGGGGGTGCCTGGGTGGCTCAGTCGGTTAAGTGTCTGATTCTTCGTTTTGGCTCAGGTCATGATCTCATGGTTTGTGGGTTTGAGTCCCACGTTGGGCTCTGTGCTGACAGTGCTGAGCCTGCTTGGGATTCTCGGTCTCCTTCTGCCCCTCCCCTGCTTGTTCTCTCCCCTCCCCAACCAACCCCCACCCCACCCCCTGTCAAAAATAAATAAACTTAAAAAAAAAAAAGACGAAAGATAAGTAAAAAAAGTTGACCCTTCTTCTCACCTAGATGACAGAAGTAGACAGATGAGAAAGAATATCATTTTTACGTTAAATAAGTTGAATTTTAAAATCAGGCCTGGCTGTCCAAATAGAAGGTTTACAGTGATAGCTTAAATAAGAAATAGAACCTAAGAGACTCAGTTATGTTAGTACAGCAGTGTGTGAGGAGAGGATGCAAGTGAGAAAGGCAAAGATTCAGGCTCAGTTTGTCATGAAATGAATAAAAAGGACAAATAAAAACCTGTTAAGAAAACTCCTGTGTTTAGCAGACACAAAGTTACTGTCAAATTGCTATAAAAGTAAAGTTTCTAACGTTACTAACTCAATTCTCACACATCAATTCGTTATGAACCAGGAAGAGTTAGTAAACCACACTTCACGTAGTCATGTTCTAAAGGAGAACAAGGTGGAGACAAGATACAGTGTCTCCGAAGGTGAAGAAAGGGGCTTTTGAAATATGACAGGTGTTCCGGTGTTCAGTGTCCGGTGACAGCAGACCAGGAAGGAACAGGAGTGAATCTGAAGACGGGTAGACCCCAGTTGAAGGCAGATGAGTTTGTTGGTTAAATCAGGAACGGAAGGGTCAAACGTGACTTTACAAGTGTGTTTGGGTAGAGGGCTGAAGTGTAAATAGAGTTTCAATTGCATCCCCTTACTCCAAAGAGGCAACAGGTCAGATTTTTTAAAGACTAAAAGAAGGAATTGTTAAGATGGCCTGGGGAAGAAGGTAAAGTATGTGAGCAAAAGTTGTGCAAAGAGAAGGTAGCCGATGAGGAACAACGTTCCTCGGAGATCAGAAGCAGTCAAGACCTGAAACGTGGAGCAGATGCAGAAGAAGGGAGTGAGTTACCCTCTTACGGGGCAGTGGAAGTGGTCGTGCAGGGGGAAGAACTCTGCTCAGAGTGGCTGGAGTTGATTGGGGGGAAATGAAACAAATCTGGAATAGTCCCTGGGTCAGGTACTCCTGTGAATCCTCACGGGTTAGAAAATGTTACCAGGTGACAGCATGAGCCCCGCTGCAAGTACCCAGTGTTTGTTACTAGCCAGGTCAGAGAACCTGTAGGTCTTGAATGCAGGAGAAAGGGGAGCTCATGTGTTTCACCAAGACAGTGAAATGGTTGGCTAAAAAGCTCTGGCTCTGATGGGATCATTAGTGCTACCTTCTGGGGAGAGTCGCATGAGAAGATAAAGGAATGGACCATGAAGGGGATTCTCTCATGCATGGTAGGACGGCACAGAGTGTACGGTAAGTAGTGGGAGTCAGTGAGGTAAAAGGACCGAGAAATACGGGTGTCAAGCTGGGATACAAAAATTGGAAAAGGAATCAGATTTGTGCTTGAGAATTGGTTGCTTGGAGTTAAGGCAGACCTGAGTAAGGAGCATTCCATTAACAGAAGAGAGAGGAGATCCCACATCAGTAGTTCCGCAGGGATTCTTTAATTTGCTCCGGAACCTACGGTCTCCACTCGGGCTGCTGGAGGGTGGTCTCCGCTGGCTGTCTCAGAGAAGCCTGTGAGAACTCGGAGCAGGTATTTCTTCCAGTTTCTCGTTTGCATGATTTATTTTGTGTGTCTTCCTTCTCCTAGTTGATTCAGAAAGGCACCAAGTTAGTTCTGGAACAAGTTGTGACATCTATCGCATCAGTTGCAGATACCGCAGAGGAAAAATTTGTCCCCTACTATGACTTATTTATGCCATCACTAAAGCACATCGTCGAGAATGCAGTTCAGAAGGAACTCCGACTTCTCAGAGGAAAAACTATTGAGTGCATCAGCCTCATTGGTCTAGCCGTTGGGAAGGAAAAAGTAAGTGATTTGTAGAAGGCTGAATTTACTGTCTGTAGTTTGGCTGTGGAGGCATTGAGGGAGGCACTTAGAGGCCTTTTCCTTCTGCTAAATGGTTTTCCGGATACTTGTTTTTTTTTCCATTATCTTACTCTCCTGTAATTCTAGCTTTATATGGAAATTCATTTTTTCAGCATTAATATTAAGGTTTTTTTCTTAATTCATTTATGCTCTTGAAACCTCCTCCTCTTCCTACCACATGTACAGTCTACTGGGAGGCGTGTGGAGTTCAAGATCCATATGTTTAGCTTCACTCATTTAAACACGTACTTGGTAACATTCCGTTTGCTTTCTTGTTAATCCAAAAACCATCAGGTGTCCTAAGAGAAATCTCTATACATATAGTTCTGCAGAAAATAATTAGCAAGGACCATTGGCAGATGTATTTGTCTTCCAGCCAGCATATCAGAGTCTCAAAGCTGATCCAAATGAAGTCCCCCCTGTCATTGACCTCTCGCGCTCTAATTCTCAGAACTACCAACAGTAGAACCTCTCCAGTTGGTCTCCTCCAAAACCAGCACCAGTGTTAACTTTACCTTAGAAATTATTTTCTGTGAGATACTGAGAACCTAATCAATACAATATTTTCATGTTCCTACTCTGTCTGATTTTCAAACTGTCTCTGAAACACTGCCTGTTTATACAGTGGGGATTGGCAGAACTACACAGAGTTACCTGAAAATCCTATACTTCTAGGGAGCAATCCAAAGTTTTCTTTCTGGATTTGGATTATCTTTTTACTGCTGGAAATACATAAACTATAGACCAAAACTTGATATCATTAGAAATTCCTTTATACTGCAGTTCACTCTGACCTTCACTGTAGAATCTATTTTCTAGAAAGAGCACTAGGTGTGTGCAACATAGATGAAAATTTTTCAGTGTGATACTTTTGTCTAAGGGGTTATGACCCATGTGGGAAATGTAATGGATTTTCTTTTGGAAAGTTGTGTTATTATACAAGAACCAAAATTGGGTAGTGGTGAGCACCTCTCTGTTCTGATAGCCACGAGAAACACCGGTGTTGATTTTCCCAAATATTTTCTTCCAGTTCATGCAAGATGCATCAGATGTGATGCAGCTCTTGTTGAAGACCCAGACGGACTTTAGCGATATGGAAGATGATGATCCCCAGGTAAAGCAGCTTTCACATGTCGGCCTAGATGTACATCTAGTATAAAGTTAAAAGTACTCAAAAAAAGAAATTGAGTGATAGTTTTCTTGAGATAATCCCTGGTTGCAGAGACGTTCTTCACTGGCTTTCCTTCTACTTCTCATGCCATCTTTTTCTCAGTCTGCTCTGGCTGCTCTCTCCCCTGACTCTGGCTTTTGGTTTTTGGTTTTTTGGGTATTTTTATGCTCTTAGGGTTCTGTCCTAGGCCCTCTTCCCTCCTGAGCAGTGTCATCCACACCATGGCTTCAGTTTTCCTCCGTGTGCTGTAACTGCCAGATCTTTCTCTCAATTCAGGGTTCATTGATCCCCCCGCTTACTAGACATCTCCATTTGGACATCTCTCGGCCCTGTCATTGCCACATGACTTCCCACAAACCTGCTCTGCTTTTTTCTTTCTGCCCATGAGCACACATTCATTTCACCCCTGCCCCATGCAGCCTGACTAATCCCAGCTCATATTTCAAGGCCAGTATAAGTCTTGATAGTGGGTACTTACGACACAGTGTTGTAAATTGTAAGTGTGTGTCATGGTCCTAATAGTATTCACGATGCCTAATGAATAACAGTGACTCCATAAATAATTGCTGGGTTACATTTGGACTTTACACGGCCATGCTATCATTATTTCCTATGAACTTAGATTGTTTTTTCTTTTGTGTGTGTGGGGGGTTTTTTGGTTTGTTTTAGAGTAGGTGTGGAGAATATGTGTGTTTACGCACGTGAGATATATTAGTAAAAATCAACTCACTTTCTGGGTTACAGGGATGATGAATTAGAACTAGATCCTCTGTTGGTGGTTTGCAGGTGATTCAGACTATGTAAACACAGTAGTAGAAGAGGTGTCTTAAAAACACCCAGCCACTTACACAGAAAATTGAAACAGCTAGGAGAAAGGGATGTTCTCTCTGGTGTTAATAAATGTTTAATGAATGGAATGCTAGGCAGTAAAGGTACAGTCAGATAAAATATGTTCTTGTCTTCAAAAAATGTAGGGCCTAGGAGTTAAAATGGTTAAGTAGATTTTATATATGTGACTCACATGCTATTAGAGAAAATTATATATTGCTTCTTGAAAGTAAGAAAAAAATAAGACACAGTCCTGGTGTTCCTCTTTTCCCTCACCTGCTCTCTCTATCCCAGGGCAAAGGCTCACAGTGATTTTGTTTCTGAATGTTTTAAGTATATGACTCTAGGAAATGTACTTTCTGCTTGAAGGGCTATGAATGTGAAATAAAACATTGTTTATATGAAATAGGGAAATGGCTTCTTTGTGATTGTCTATTTACCATTGTTTTGAAATCAATTTTAATTTTTTCCCCCAGATCTCTTACATGATCTCAGCATGGGCCAGAATGTGCAAAATTCTTGGAAAAGAATTTCAGCAGTACCTGCCAGTGGTTATGGGGCCTTTAATGAAGACCGCTTCAATTAAGCCTGAAGTAGCCCTTTTAGATAGTAGGTGTCTTCATGAAGACATAACAGTTGTAAAATTCCTCCCTGTGATTATTTTTAACGTGAATTTGTTTTCTTCCTTGTTAATAGCCCAAGACATGGAAAACATGAGTGATGATGACGGTTGGGAGTTTGTGAACCTTGGAGATCAGCAAAGTTTTGGTATTAAAACTGCAGGACTGGAAGAAAAGTCCACTGCTTGTCAGATGCTGGTGAGTGCGTATAGTGTTTATCAGACTTCAGTTGACGAGTTCTTAGAACACATTCATACACACATTTCAGAGGAGTGCCTCCCATAGATGTTAAAGAAATTATTTGAAGAGCAGGAATATATTCTTTAAAAAATAAAATGTAGAAACATTTTGACCCAACATTTCCACTTCTGGATAAAGAAATCATGTAGGTAAACTTCATGATCACTGCTGTTTCTAATAACAACAACAAAAATGAAAAGCCTGAATGCCTGTTATCAGGAAGATAATAATTATTGTACCCAGCTGATACAAAGCTATGTTGGGGCAAGGATTTTTGTCTATTCTGTGCTTAGTGTATAGTAGATAAGATGACCAAGGAATATTTTTTGAATGAATGAATGAACAGAAATGTGCTCATGCTACTGAAAATATAACTGGTATGATGTCAGTCATATAAAAAATATAAACATGGTAGGGACATCAAAATGTTTACAGTAATTACCTCTTGCAGTGTTATGAGGTCTTGTGTGCAAGTTCTCTTTGAGGTTTTTTTGTTTGGTTTTTTCCCTCCCCTTCCCCTTTATGAGCATGTGTTACAGACAGGGACAATAATCTATTTTTCTTAAAGGTAGAATTAAGAAATTATGGTATATTACAAACTTAGCAGATGAGTAAGCCCAAATAAAAGTTAATAACTTAAATTTTATCTTGCATTAATAAAACATTGTTGTATTTACCAGTTCATTTAAACTTGTATTTCTTGAACTTATTTTTATCATCAGTACTTACTATATATTGTAAACATTTATGCCTATAATATAATTCATAGACATTTTGGATTTTTGTGGTATCTTTCAACTAGAGAGTAAATGTAAATGTAACATCTCTAAACAAAATTATCAAATCTTTTAATGTGGAAGAAAGTAAAGAAACTTTTTTTTTTTTTTTAAGTTTGTTTAGTTTGAGAGAGAGCACGCGAGCAGGGGAAGAGCAGAGAGAGAGAATCCCAAGCAGGCTCCGTGCTGACAGCATGACACAGGGCTCACTCAGTCCCACGAACCATGAGATGGTGACCTGAGCCAAAACCAAGAGTCAGCTACTTAACCGACTGAGCCACTCAAGCACCCCGAGAAACAATTATTTTTAAAGCAGCATTATTTTTCTGTTTCACTGATGAAATGATTTTTTTATTACAAAATAACATAAGCCTATTTGCAGATTTACAGAGTGATACACTACAATTAAGTGTTCGGGTTTTTTATATCTTTTTAAAGTATTTTTCTTCAATGATATATTTTGCTTGAAGTACCTCAGAGTGCTGAAACTTTTGCACCATTCTCCCACACACAACACTAAAAACGTGGGGTGTTCCGGTCTTTGAATGACAGCGTATACTGCAGTCACGCCAAGGCCCTTTCCCTTTGTACAGCTTTTTCTACATTTATATTTGTATTTCCCAGATACTTGTCACAGTCCTGCATGCAGCTCTAAGTGTACTTCCAGTCAGGGTGCAGCATTCTGTGGTCCTTACGATTCTGCTATTTAATAAATGTTAGTACCTAAAAACTAACATGGATCTTGATTTCTGATACTTTGGTTTCAGGTTTGCTATGCTAAAGAGTTAAAGGAAGGCTTTGTGGAATACACTGAACAAGTTGTCAAACTGATGGTCCCTCTACTGAAATTTTATTTCCATGATGATATCCTATAATTTTTGAATGCAAAACATTTCTAGAATTAGTTAAATTGTAGCTTGAGTGTTTGACTTTGTGTTAACTGATGTGTGCTTCACTGTGATTGATTGTTTGCACTAACTGTAATTTAAGTTTATAAACTACATTTTTTGCAGGTGCTTTAGTGTCATGGTTTTTGTTTGTGCCAAAAACAAGAAGAAAATGTTACCTATTTTCTAGTTGACAGCTTTTTCTGTGAACCACTGGAAAGATTTTAAGGATTGATATTTTTAGCAAATGTTTGTAGTTGTATATAAGAACTTTTCTTAAATATCTGTTGGTGGTGTTAAGCTAAGACTTTTTTATAATTTTTTTTTCAACGTTACTTTTTTGAGAGACAGAGCACGAGAGGGGGAGGGGCAGAGAGAGAGGGAAGCACAGAATCTGAAGCAGGCTCTAGGCTCTGAGCTGTCAGCACAGGCCCAACACGGGGCTTGAACTCACGAACGGTGAGATCATGACCTGAGCCGAAGTCGGACACTTAACCGACTGAGCAACCCGGGTGCCCTGAAACTAAGAGTTTTCTTAATAGGTTAAGAGACCCGCTGATAACTTTCTGTGGCCTAGTCCTACATTTCAAATGTGGGTATCACCTTGGAGAAACCTTTCTTGATAAATCTGCATGTTAAATGTTTTCCTTCCTAACATCATTGTCGTAATTAATACATGGAAACATTTTTAGGCCTTAACACACACACACAATTTCGTAGATGGGTTTAAAAAAAAGGGACAGCCCAACAGAGTGGTTGAGCCCAGACCCAAACTCAGATCTTCCTGACTCCAGAGCCCCTTTGTTTTAGTTCCTCATGCAGTATCCTGTAGTGGTATCCTTTACAGAAGATGGCTTTTGCCCAAGAGAAACTTACCATGATGAGAGAGGACAAAGGGAAGTCTCACGACCTGATGTCACAACTGACACTAGATAGGGAGGGGCAGCTTGGTCTTCATTGAAACTGAAAAGGCTCTGACAGGAGAACTTAATTAGTGTTCCCAGGAGAAATATAGCTTTGGTTGCATTTATAACATTTTTTTAAATTTTCTTTTTTAAAGTTTGTTTATTTTGAGAGAATGAGCGGTGGGGGCGGAGGGGGCATGGGTATAGAAAGAGGGAGAGAGAAAATGCCAAGCAGGCTCCACGCTGTCAGTGTGGAGCCTGACATGGGCTCACACTCAAAACTGTGAGATCATGACCTGAGCCAAAACCAAGAGTCAGACACTTACCAACTGAGTGCCATCCCCCCACCAGGCTTCCCATTAGAAATATATATTGCATAAGTTTGGGGATGAGAACATACTAAGATATGCTCTAAGGGTCCCAGAACCTTTTACAATCATTTCTGTGTTTGCAGGTCACATTTGAGACTCACTGCTGTATTGTAGGTGACAGAAAAGACAGGGATAAGTCATATGGCCAGGGAGATGTCTGTTTTTATACACACGATATATTTAACACAAGCTCCTGGATAGCATTCTCAGATAATTTGGCCATATGACTGGCACTCGGTGAACACTTTAACATTTACGTAAGCAGAATGAGAGAACAATCTTTCAAGGAGAGGAATTACACTAAGTGTGTCTGAAAGTATTGATTACGTTTCCTTAACAATAAAACGTGTTCGAGTGGCGGCAGCAGAATCCATGCCTCTTCTCCTGGAATGTGCGAGAGTTCGTGGTCCTGAGTATCTCACACAGATGTGGCATTTTATGTGTGATGCTCTAATCAAGGCCATTGGCACAGAACCAGACTCAGATGTCCTCTCAGAAATAATGCATTCTTTTGCAAAGGTAAATATTCTTCTCTTAAAAGTATGTATAAGGTTGTATGTTCATATATTAGTCTTGCTAAAAATAAATAAAATTCGATCTTATAACAAGTGATTTTTTTTATTTACTGAAAATGTTTCTTTCTTATTTTAACGTTTTAGTCCAGTCTTGATAAGTTGCCACCGTCATTTACCTAATAATCCAACTGCAGAATATTGGCTCATCTCCAGCTCACACCTAGTTTCTGTCCTATTCTCTCCTAGATGCCTCTGCTCTTCATTTTCCCTTATGTCTTCTCTGTGCTGAGATCGCCTCCTTTGGTCTGCTCCCGATGTCTCTCTCCTTTCTTTCCCTCCCAGTTCATTCTCCTTTTCTCAGGCATGAACTTCCTCGATACTTGCACTCCTCTTCCCAATATTCCTGGTCACCCCCATTGTTCACGGCTCCATGGTCTGCTCCACAGTTTGGTTTAAAAGTTCTTCATTACCTTTCATTTGTCCCCATTTACACTCTTACAGTTCACATTTCTTCTATTTTAACAAAGGAGGCCCCCCTGGGCCTTTGTGCATGTGATTTCCTCAGCCTGTAGTGCCTGCCCTCCCAGCACCCCCTTGTCCTTTTTCCCCACTGTGTTTGTGTAGAGCGTGTGTGTGGTAATTGAGCTCCTCAGAAGCTGGATAGTCTGCTCCATCTTTGAGATGTCAGCTCCTAGCAGTAATGCCTGGCATTTAAGATCTGCTCAGGACATGTTCAAAATAAAAATATTTTTTAAATTATTTTCTTTGAAGTACTGTCATTGTAACGAACATACACCAAGCAAGTGTAATCTACTCATTTAATCGTTAGTCTTCGACCGTGCTGAGTTATGTTAATTTTTCTCATGCTTCCGTGTTATTCTTAACAGAACTTAACTTTTGACTCTTAAAACACTTAAATCTCATGGGTTGCCTTCTTTCCTCAATTTCATCATTAGTGCATTGAAGTAATGGGAGATGGATGCCTTAATAATGAACATTTTGAAGAATTGGGAGGCATATTGAAAGCTAAACTCGAAGAACATTTTAAAAATCAAGAATTACGGCAAGGTAAGTTCTCCACGCTTTTATTTCTGAATGTAATCCTTGACCGTTTTGGCGACCGTTTAAAAAGACATTTATTTGGGTGTGTTTTAGTTAAAAGACAAGATGAAGACTATGATGAACAGGTGGAAGAGTCACTACAAGATGAGGTAAATTATTCCCTTCAGAACTTAATTTATATGATCATTTGCATCTGGAACATTTTTAAATGCTTAAGTTTCTAATTCATTTCTGACTTGTCATTCTGATGTAATTATCGGTAATTTTTAGCGGAAGAATCTGACATGTATTTCATTTACTAATCTAGAGAATAAGTAATTGAAGTTAGCTGATTTGTGTTTTGGATGCTGTGTGAGTGTTTTTGCTGCAATACCTCCCACATGACAGCACTTCTAAGTTCACCTAGTGTTTCTTTTATATATGCCTCTCAGCAAATTTTTATTGGCTGGCGTATTCACTGTTTTAAAGATTAGTGGACTCAAAGTCAGGTGTTAAATGACTGTCTAAAGCCACACACTGCCGCAAGTCTAGGGCTTAAGGCCAGATCTTTTTGTAACAACAGCTGTCTTTCTACCAGATCACAGGATAGTGAGAATTTCCTTATAAATAATACACATGCAGTGGTTGAAATAAGTCTTCTACGTTGCTTTGTTCAGCTCTCTCATCAAACCACTTGATGCCATCAGATGTATTTCAGCTGCATATTTAGGTTCCAGGATGTGGCACGTAGCCATCCTGGTGGACCAGTGCTCCCGTGCGCGGGTCATCCCCTTTTTGTGCGGGTGCTCCTGTGCACAACTCATCCCCTTTCTGTGCAGGGTGCTCCCACGCGTGGCTCGTCCCTTTTCTGTGCGGGGTGCTCCCGCACACGTCATCCCCTTTCTGTGTGGGGTGCTCCCGTGCGTGGTCCATCCCTTTCTGTGCAGGGTGCTCCCATGCTGACACACACAAATTGCTCCCAGGGATGAGGTGTTGTCAGTTAACTGACCCCACATCTCTCCACCCAGATGCTCCAAAATTAGAAACATTCTTGCAGAAAGCAAAAAATACTACTGAAGTAAAAACACTTCTGTTTCAGAATTTGAAATGTAGGTATGTTCCAAGGAAAGTCTTTGGAGGAAGTGCAGTACTGGCCGCACTTCTCTTTCTGTTGGCAGGTGGGAGGCGTGACACCCGGCCGTAGAGGTGCCCTTACAGTGATGAGTAGTTTAATTTCTGCATTTCCTAGATTTTTGTAAATGAATGTTACTGTTAGCGGTAATAGTGGAGATGCCTTTTGATACATATGGGTGTTGTGTGTGTTTTTGTTTTTAGGATGATAACGATGTTTATATTCTGACCAAAGTGTCAGACATTTTACACTCAATATTCAGTAGCTACAAGGAAAAGGTGTTACCATGGTTTGAACAGCTGCTCCCGTTAATTGTCAACCTAATTGTAAGTGTTACCTCTCTTTGACCGTTATTTTAGATAGTTGACCTGGGATTGTTTCAGTGCAGCACTTGAAAACACACTTCTAGGTTAAAATGGACCTTAGAAATCCTAAAGAGTTTCCATGATTTTATCAGGTTTATTGCATTGCCCTTGATATTTTCTCATTTGATACATGCTAGAAGTTTGCTAATTAGGTTTTCCATAGTTCAGTTAAATCAGAATGCATTCCAAAGACATACAAATGACTTTTCATTATTTCAGGTTATCCGTGCACTGCTCAGTTATCAACATAATTAGTTTTTTTCAGTGGACCCTAGAGGACTCCCTTAAAATCCTTGTTACATACAGCCAGCATTCATAGATTCTGGATGATGGCCTTCTGTATTCAGTCTTTAAAATACACATGAAAAGCAATCAATAGAAATCTGTCTCACTTTGGCTTTTAATCTTGTATTTAGTAGTGCAGCACGTTTTTTTAAAAACTTAGGCACATAGGACTTAGCCTGTTGAGTGGATATATAAAGTTAACATCTTCATAACTTTTATTGTTGTTCTTTAAATACAGCATTATCATTGTCTTTTTTGTGAATTAAATGTACCCACATTGTTGCTGCTGTTGGTTCTTCCGGTATATGCTGATATCAAATTGTGGGATTTTATAAAAAAATCATACAAAGTCTTTTAAACCTGTACTTCCTTAAATCTGTGTTGTAATTTGAGGATTCACAAGAAGTGATTATTACTGTGTTTTTCGTTGCCTGTATCTGGAATATCCATGTAAGCTTATCACTTACATGATAGCCTATAGTGAATTTTTTTTTAACGTTCTTCGTGTACTCCAGTATTCAGAGCTTAAAAGATTATCTCTTTTATAGTGTCCACATAGACCATGGCCAGACAGACAATGGGGATTGTGCATCTTTGATGATGTCATAGAACACTGTAGTCCAGCCTCTTTTAAATACGCAGAATATTTTTTAAGGCCGATGCTCCAATATGTGTGCGACAGCAGCCCCGAAGTGAGGCAAGCAGCTGCGTATGGCCTGGGTGTCATGGCACAGTACGGTGGAGAGAACTACCGGCCTTTCTGTACAGGTACTTCCTTCTGCTCGGTCCCAGGCATCCCTTTTATCGCGCTCTCGTTCTCTTTTCCACATCCCCAAACATTATATAGCTATTTCTGCTGTGTTGTTCTTCCCTTTTTCAAACGTCTCACCTATAACATACACAAATTGACCGTCTTTATTCTCGGAGATATGGAAATGAAATCTGAGTGGAATCAGAGCTTCCCCACCCCCATCCTCCAGAATAGAGTTCATTTTGGGCTTGGAAGGTACACCCCAGCTGCGGCATAGGACTTTTAAAACATATGGGGGTCCCTGTAAAGCCAGTGCAGGAATACAGCTGGAGGCTTTTAAAAGCTTGAAGTACCCTGAGATGATCGGGAATTGAATGTTGAGTCTGCCGACCTCTTGGGCTCCCAGTTAGTGGAGCACTGATGCTCCGGCCCATGCCGGGGCAATCCTCCTTTCCTTCTTAGGTCTGGCTCTGCAGCCAAGAAAACAAAACGGGCTGGAAACTTCAATAATTCTTCACTACAATCAATAACTGGACCGAAGATAAAAAGAAATATTTATATAAAAAATACTGGCTTTGCATGAAAATGTGAGGTTTTAAAAAACTGACCTTTTTGCAATTGCTTATTTTAGAAGCACTTCCACTGCTGGTAAGAGTTATTCAGTCTGCTGATTCTAAGACCAAAGAAAACGTCAATGCCACAGAGAACTGCATCTCAGCAGTGGGGAAGATTATGAAGTTCAAGCCTGACTGTGTGAACGTGGAAGAAGTCCTGCCTCACTGGTTGTCTTGGCTTCCACTTCATGAGGATAAAGAAGAAGCTGTTCAGACTTTCAATTATCTGTGTGACTTGATCGAAAGGTAAGAAAAAGGACAAATAGACCTCACTTTCTTCCTCTCTAAACAGTGTTTCCTGTGCACAGCCCCCCAGATGTATAGGTTTCTAATAATGTTGTCTTTAAAACCGTATCACAGTTAACGCTGCCTTACAGTTAGATCTAGTTTGACTTGTTCTTTATGGAATTCAACAGATGAGGCATTATAGAACATAATGTTTTAAGAAGATTCTCTTTCAGGGGTGTCTGCGTGGCTCAGGTCAAACACCCAACTCTTTTTTTTTTTTTTTTTTTTTTTTTTTTTTTTTCTAACCGTTCATAGCGGTGCCTGGATGGCTCAGTTGATTAAGTGTTCAACTTCCACTTAGGTCATGATCTCAAAGTTCGGGAGCTCGAGCCCCGTGTCAGTTCTGTGCTGACAGCTCAGAGCCTAGAGCCTGCTTTGGATGCTGTGTCTCCTTCTGTCTTCCCTCCCCCATTCACGCTTTGTCACTCTTTCTCAAAATTTTAATGTTTGTTTGTTTGTTTGTGAGAGAGAGTGCGTGCACATGTAAGCAGGGGAGGGGCAGAGAGAGAATCCAAAGCACGCTCCGTGCTGTCAGCACAAAGCCCAATATGGAGCTCGAATTCATGAACCATGAGGTTATGACCCGAGCCAAAGTCAGATGCTCAACTGACTGAGCTGGCCAGGTGCCCCAGGCATCTGACTCTTGCTCTCAGCTTGGGTCCCCTCTCAGGGTCATGAGTTTGAGCTCCACACTGGGCTCCACACTTGGCATTGGAGTCTACTTAAAAAAAAAAAAAGTTTCCCTTTTAATGTTGTTGCCCGTTTATGTCACCAAAATGTCACGTCATGTATCTATTGTTTATTTATTTGGCTTTATATATTTTTTTTAATCCCCACTTTACAGAAGTAGAATTGACATGTATCATGTGTTAGTATAATGAGATCAAAGTATGTCATTAGCACCATGGTTTTTGGATTCAAGAATCAGTGGTATAAGGAAAGTATTCCAGTTGGGTAATCAAGATCTGGCCCTGGGCTCTGGCATTATTAATGCTCTTTTGTGTCCATGAGTATATCTAAGAATTGCAACAACCTGGAGGCTACAGAAGCTATCAAATCAAAGGCATGTTCTGTGGTGTGTTTTTCTAAGTCCAAGTTCTCCTAAATGTTAATCAGATCGAGGCTCTGTCACTACTAATTACTGCTTTTATTCATGAATAACTCCAAGGGCTACAACCACTCATCTGGAATTCGTAGAAATAGGCCAGTGAGCATATTCCTTCATATCTGTTTAAGTTCAGGTTCACACAAGTGTATTTGTGTGTTCCCACTGAGAACTGTCATTAAGGGATGTGCTAACCCTGGTGGAGACTGCACACTCCTTATCTACTACTGCCTTTGAAGTGACCACTTCTCCATCATGCTCTTTGATCATCTCCCTTGGAAAGGACTGTTGTGAAATTCTCTTAATGACAAAGACTGGAATCCTAGTTAAATACACTGTTATGTTTCTTTCCATTAAACTTGCCTGACGTTTATTTCCTGGCTTACTCTTTTTTTTTTTTTTTTTCTTTTTTTATTAGAGAGGGAGAAAGAGAGAATGAGTCGGGGAGGAGCAGAGAGAGAGGGAGACACAGAATCGGAAGCAGGCTCCAGGCTCCCAGCTGTCAGCACAGAGCCCAATATGGGGCTCGAACTCACAAACCACGAGATCATGACCTGAGCCAAAGTCGGACACTCAACCGACTGAGCCACCCAGACTCCCCCTGGCTTACTCTTAAAATGCCCATAAATCCTTTTGAACTTCACATTTATTTGGAAATCATTTTGCCATATAAGAAACTGCTATTCTTAGTAATAGCTCTGTTGTTTTTTGTTTTTTTTTTTTTTAATAAGTCACAAGTTATTTAGAAGGCACTTAGAACGTCCTATTTATTGTTTGGCCCTTGAAACTAACCTGAGAGATGAGCCAAGTATTTTTCTTAATTTACATGGGAAAACACTGAAGAGCTAATAAATAAAATTAGCTGGTTTTCCTGCCACTGAATTTGATTTTAATGAATGCATAATCATTTTATAAAGATCCTATAGCAGAATTCCATATTAGGGGAAGGATATAGGAAAATATGAGTGCTTGCGTAATTTTTCCTTAACTTTCATTTATAATGGCTTTCTTCTCTTTGGTCAGTAATCACCCAATCGTTCTTGGCCCCAACAATACCAATCTGCCCAAAATATTCAGTATAATTGCAGAAGGAGAAATGCATGAGGCAATTAAACATGAAGATCCTTGTGCCAAACGTCTGGCTAATGTAGTCCGCCAAGTACAGGTAAGCTGTTTTGCGGAAATAAAACAGTTTCTTGGAGAGGTGTTTTGTTTTGTTTTGTTTTCTATTCTACAAGGAAAAAAATAGGTACCCAATGAGCAAAGGAAGTTTCATTTTTATATTCTCTTGTCTCCAACCTTCAGATTACTTAATGTATACTCTGTCTATATGTTCTCATCTTTTATCAGTACTAAAATGTTTGTCTTAAACTTGAGATACTTCGAACCTTCCACTTGGTGCTTAGCGCATATTCCTGTAGAAGGTTTTTTTTGCATTGTCTGTGAAGAAAAAAAGATGAGATTTTAATAGTAAATAAGCTGTCAGCTACCAAAGTTTTTTAAGTGATTTATGCTCCTTATTCCTTTGTGTTGTTTACTTGACTGTGTCCTCTATCTAATATAGCTTTTCAGGTTAGATTGGATGAAGAAAACAGTGTGAGTGAAATGAACTTTAAAGAAATGCATAGATTTCTTGCTTTTATGATGGCACTCCTCAAACTACATCGACAGAAAGTATTTGGCATTATTATAGTCTACCTAATGATGATTAGTAAAATACTTCTAAATGACCATTTCACTGAATCTAAATGTTTGAAATTGTTTTTTCCTAGACTTCTGGAGGATTGTGGACTGAGTGCATAGCACAGCTCAGTCCCGAGCAGCAGGCAGCCATACAGGAGCTCCTGAACTCTGCTTGAAGGGCCTTAATATCACCACCAGAAAACTAACTCCAAATAAACGTTTACCCTTTTGTTTAGGTTTCTTTGTTTTGTTTTTGAGCAAAAGAGAACGGTAGAGTTGTGTTGTGTAGGCCATTCTTCTGCAAAGCCACAACAGCAGGAAGAGAAGCACTGGGTTTCAGAGTGGGGTTTGAAAGGATTTCTATGGTACCACTGAAGAGGTTCCCTGTAAGCCCTACAGCAGCACTGAAGAGTATTTTTCTATTGGTATAAGCCACCCACGTGAAGGTGAAAGGGAAGGAAAATTAATTTTTCTCATTAGACTTAAGGAAATTTAAGACAAAACAGCTTTAAGATCAGTTATTCAGTATAGATGTGTACTAAAACAATTTGCTATACACCTAGTGTTCTATTAATTGGATGTGAGTCTTTTTGTAGGGTAGAAAGAAGCCTTCTACCCAACAAACCAGTAGATCTAAAAATTGGAAGAAAAAAAAAGCTGAAGACAAAAACAAGCATGAAGATGTCATATTTGATGTCACTTTCAGTTTTTTCCCAAAAGGCTTATGCAGTGACTCAATCTGGAAAGCTCTCCAGCTTCCAGCCCTTGAATGTGAAGTGTCGTTGGCATGTCTGGCAGTAGTGTCTCATTCACTCAATAAACAACATTGAAGTACAAAGAGATCTGTGTAGAAATTCAGTACTGTCTGGCTTTGATTCATTTAATGTTTTTAATATAAGAATAAGCTAATATTTTTTTAGAGTAGCAACTATGTCTTCGAAGGTTTTCTTTTTCCCCTAATATTTTCCTTGTGCATTTAGTTTTTACCATCTTCCACTTTAATTTAAGCTAAGTTATATACCTATTCCTTCACAACTGGTATCCCTTTAAAGTTTGCAAATTTCAACCAATAGTTTTTTTAAACTAGTGTTGTTCTGGTAGATAAAAAAGATCTGGCTTAGTATTTTCACTGCAAATTGTAATTGATAGGGAGCCACGTACAACTTTCAGACTTTTAATTTTATGATAAGTATTATGCCTAAAATTATTTGCTGATAAATTCAGTAAAATGTATGAAATTTTTTTCCTTGTGTGTTAACCTCATAGCAGTGAATGACTTGCTGTTGTTTCTTTACATAATTTTTCTAAGGGATCTTAATAGATTTCTGTTGAAACTTCAGTGTTAACACTTTTATAGTTTGTACTAAATTTAACCGTGATACAAAAATGAATTTTATGCATAGATCAGAATTTAAAATTAAAAGATTTTTTCTTTAAGTGATTTGCATTACTTTATTAAAATTAAATCTGAAATGGAATAGAAAGAATGAGTTAAAATTAAGATGGTTCACTTGGTAGCAAATATCCTTCAAATATATTTTCAGTTTTCAGCACATTGTTAGCCCAGAAGCTTCAGTATCCTGCAGAACAGCATTGAATGACTTCACCAGCACAATCATTGCTTTCAGTGGGCACCTACTCGACTGTTTTGTAACGTGTGTGGGTAACACTTGGAACTACTTTATACCCTGTATTCCTGTTGGAGTAAAATGTGTCAAGACAACTCCTTTGTGCTTTCTTATGTAGAATAGAGTTTGGAAGGCCGAATCGTGTACTGATTGCAATAGCAGTTTCGCTGTTGTTTTTAATTTAAATTATTACAACACTTAAAACATGTTAAAAATGTGGCGCGCCTGCCTAAGTTGAAATGGAAGTGTGATCAGAAGATGGCTGCATGTTTTTGGAGAATCTAGTGTCTGCAAAGCTCTGTACTAAGTACTTACGGGTGAGACTCGTAGCTTCTGGTTTAAACACTAATGGGAAAGTCAGAAGATGGACCAGTGAAGAGTCAGTAAGATCCCTGAAAGAAGTAAATGGGTGCAGATCCATCCTCGGGCTAGAAATAGAGAAACAACTGAAACTGAATCGCATTCATCAGGGAAAGGTTGGTATTAAAGGCTGTTACTGTGCCATGATCCGGAAATCCAGGGCTCGTAACTAATTGTAATATGTTCATGAACTAACGGTTCTTTGGAATTATCTGGGGACACATTTTTAATACCTCATTTTATCTACACAAGATGAAAATTCATGTTTTTTCCTTTTGTACCAAATTTAGTTGCCTGGTGGCCTTGCGTGTCAGCCAACAATGGTATATTTATGAATCCAAGCTATTTCTGGAGGAAAATCGTGTGTGGCTCTTACGTTTTCTGGGTATTTTGTAACAAAGGATTAAGTTACCTGCACAAGTATTAGAAATTTGTAGCAAAACTTATTTGGAGTATTTTTTTAATGCTGTAAATTTAAAGAAAAGTAAAATTGTCTTAAAGCTAATTTGACACTTCTGTAATGGGAGGCAACTTTATCATAACTCAGGAGTTGTAGTTTGACTAACCGAACCATCACTAAATAATACGCAAATAAACATTCTTGATGCACCTGGTCTCATAGTAAATAAGGGGGGTGCATATTAATAGTGGTGTGAGCATCATATTTTTATTAAGGCATTTTAAGCAATTTGGAAGCCCCTCACAGCAAGGTAATGTTTTATTTAGTATGGCTTCATTCTGCCTACAGGTATTGGATAAAACAGGTTTTTGGCTTTCATCTTGTTGCATAGAAATCACTGCTCCTATTCCTCTTTGCCTCAAAGGAGTGATGGCCAGAAGCTGCCGTCTTTGATTTCCTTAGTTCCAAACGTGGGAGTACCACTGTTTCAGAAGAGTGTGAACCAACTGCAACGAGGAGGCTGGGATTTTCATTTCCAACACTTGAACTTCTGAAGCAGAGGGGCAGGGGTAACAAACCATTCTGGACTAGACTTGCTTACCCCCCTCCTTACCCCCTCCTTTTTTTTTTTACACAGACCTTTAGTCCAGACAGTCATTGCCTAGACTATACAGATTATATTGTTTATATGAATGGATAAATACTAACACTTAGAAGATAAAATTATAGCTCAGTTGTTACTTTCTAAAAACTGAATCCAGAAGTGGTGTGGTATGTATGGATTTTATACAAAACATCTCCCAAATGCTTTAATTCTAGTTAAGGCAGAAGAGTGATTCTGAAATGTTTCTTGGTGATTCTGATCTTTCATTGTTTCCTCAATCTATAAGTCTCTGTCCTCCTTAACTGTCATTCAGATTGTGATGGAAATCAAGACTTGCGCCGTTTGCTGTGGATAAGGAATTAGTTCCCCTTTGTCTCTGGACACTTTGTGACAGATGGGTAGAAAATGTCCAAGTTTTCCATTGCAGCCTGACCACACCCTGTGTTTTCAGGCACACCTTGAAAGAAAGATCATGGTGTTGAGTGATGAAAACCAGGGGTCAGCAAACTTTCTAAGGGACAAAAAATATTTTAGGCTTTGCAGGCCCAAAGGTCTCTCTTAAAACTACTTAGCTGCCATTCTAGCGCCAGACAGTCCATAGGCGATACCAAACGAGAGGGTGTGGCTGTGTCTCCTTAATCTACAAAAACAGGCTGGCCGTGGCTTGCTGACATCTGATGAGAACCATTGCTTGGGTTCAAAAGTCTCACTGTACATGTATTGACACCTTGGACAAATTAACCTATGTCTTAGTCGCCTTCTCAAAAGTGGGAGCAATAGCACACACGCATTTTGGCTGTAACTACTTACTAGTCTAGGCCCTCCTAGAGCCCCTGCATTTCTCTGCCTCCGTATTCGTTTGTAAAACAGTCTGTCGACGGATCTACCACACGGGATGGTTGTGAGGCCTGAGTTAGTACAACACCAGAAGCACCTGAGACTGCCTAGCAGTGCAGGTTTGCTATTTGAGTACACGTTTGAAGAGGTAGAATTAAAGAAATCTGGACAGTATCTGCTTTTACAACTAGTTACATCATAGTTACTCCATGGAACGTGGAGTAGTACTTCCCAGCGAGAATGCGGTCACTTTTATTAAGCTGTGTAACAAACACTGACCAGCTTCAGTGCAAGTGCTGAGCAAAACGTCTGCCTTTAGGTAGGGGACACCCAATTACATAACAAGGAAAAGTAGAAGGTAGAATAGGAAGAAAGAGAACTAACATATCAAGTACTGCAAATAGGGGATGTACACAGTGGCCTTAAACTGCCCACTCCTGGTCCCTGAAGAAACCCCTGAGCTGAAGCTTTCTGCCTGGCCTTGCTGGCACCGTGGAGCTGGTGCTAGGGTTGTGTCACAGATGGCCCAGAGTACCGGACCAGCACATGCTCTCTTGGAGGGTGAAGGAGCCGGGCACAGAAAGCCTGTCGGGTCCCCAAACCCTCTCCCTGAAACCGAGCACAACTCCTGCCTAAGGGGAGTATTGCCAGTAAATTACAATCTGGTTGACCGTGAAAAATGCCGAAGTATTTGTTGCCCATTTAGAAACCTGGTCCCAATCCCCAACTGCAGCTAACTCTTGTTTCACAATATGTAGAAACCTAGTGGGGCAGGTGAGCTTTTTGTGTCTGTTTCTGTCCCACGTGTACATGACTGCCCCTTACCACTTAATTTCACACTCCCAGACTTTACTAAACTACTTTCGGCTTCAGCTGACACGTCTTACATAGGTCTAAAATTTGCCCTTTATAACAAAGACCCTTTGACTGCAAGTAGTGGGAAAATACAGGATTGTGGCCATATTGCACTTTGTGCTTTAAAAATATTTAAGGTTTATGGGGCATCTAGGTGGCTTAGTTGGTTGCGTCCAATCTCAAAGTTCATGAAGTTGAGCCCCATGTTGGGCTCTGTGCTGCCAGCTCAGAGCCTTGAGCCTGCTTTGGAATCTGTCTCCCTCTCTCCCTGCCCCTCCCCCGCTCACATTGTCTCAAAAATATTTTTGAAAATTTTTAATAAAAATATTTAAAGTTTATTAAAGGGGCACCTGAGTGGCTCAGTCAGTTGAGCTTCCTACCAACTCTTGGTTTCAGCTCAGGTCATGATTTAATGGTTCGTGAGTCTGAACCCTGCATGGGTCAGTGCAGAGCCTGCTTGGGATTCTCCACCCCCCACCCTGCTCACACTCTATTTTGAGAGAAAAACACAACCTGTCAATTTTTAGTGTTCCTGAATTGTCTCAAGAGAAAAGGTTACCACTACTATATAAAAGATCAGTAAGTCGTAAGACCAGGAAGTCACATTGTAGATGGTGTTTAAAGAGACTAAAAATACAAAATAGCCAACACTAGTATGGAGACCTAAAAATGGATTGCAATTATAATTGTCTCTTTAGAGAGGGATAGCTTTTCTGGATAGCAGTTGGAAAGGACTCCGAGGCACAATGAACTTTGCCTTTGAAGATACTAAGTGAGGGGCCTTTTCTAAAAAAGTTTACTCTGAGAGAAAGCAAGCAGGGGAAGGACACAGAGGGAGAGTATCCCAAGCAGGCTCCAAGCTGTCAGCCCCAGAGCCTGACGTGGGACTCTATCTCATGGCTGTGTGATCATGACCTGAGCGGAAATCAAGAGTTGGACCCTTAACCAGCAGCCACCCAGTACCCCTGTGAAGATACTAAGGGGGGGGGGGGGGGTACTTTCTGATTGACAATAGAGATCGCCCCTTCCCTCCCGAGATGGAAGCTTCCAGATCTCTGCCACCAAAGACAGTGAGTGGGAGGCCCTGCAACAGCCTTCAGGGATCCCACTCACCCCAAAGCTACTTGCTTCCCTAGATGGCCTGTGCGATCCCAGTGCAGAGGCCAGCTCAGACAAGTCATTCCCAGAGGTGTGCAAGGCTGGGGGCCAGGCAGCAGGGCCTGCTTCCGGCTCTGATCCATGGTCCCCCACAGCCCTGCCTCCCCAAGTACCGAGCAGCCCGAACCCCATTCCCTTCTGGGAAGGGAGCCCTGGACCCACGGACTTCTGCTGTTATGAAAACTGCTTAGACCTGCAGGTAAGGTGCTGTCTCCCTCATCCCCCGCTCTACTTTGTTGTACTAGACCATTTGCTTCTTGCCTGGGCCTGTTTTCATTGCAAACATCTCAACCTGGCCTTTATCTGATCTAACTAGAATAGATGACATGGTTTCTGAATTGTTGCTCTTGGATGCTCCAAAGGCTTCTCTAATTTTGTGCGGTGGAGAGTGCTGACAGTTCAATGGAATGATGTAACCCAAGTGCTTACATGGTTCAGGGTAGTGGCTTTACTATGACACCTACACCCAGGTCCCGGAGACCAGCCGCCAATTAATCAAATACTCCAAAACCAACCAAGATTGGAAAACCTGATAATCTGAGCTTTCTGCTTCTGAACTCAGGTGAACATTTTGCTGGAAATATTTTAATTATTTATGAAAAGGTCCTTGACATTTTCTGAAGCAGATGGCAGCGGATAAGTAAGGAATGGGTAGATAATCACTATTTGCTTATTTAAAAAAATAAAGGTCTCTTCCTCAGTTGGCATATGGGTATTTTGAGAAGAGGCTCAAATTCTGCGGAGTCTTAAATTTTTTTTTTTAATTATTTAACTTATTTTTACACAAAGGGCCACCTGTACCTGGTTCAAACTTCAAGATTTATTTAAAAAATGATTCAGGGAAAAGTCTCTTTTCACTCTTGTGCCTCAGCTGGCCCCATTGAGCTTTCCTGGTGAAAGAAAAATTCATAGACTTGGTCCCAACAGGACTTTTTTGCCCTGTATTTGATAACCTCCCTCTGGAAGGAAATCAGCATTCCAGATGAAAAGCCTATGCTTTCTGATGGATATGAGTCAGGTTAACAGTTCTGAGAAGGGCACCTGGCTGGCTCAGGAAGTAGTACACAACTCTCCATCTGGGGGTTGTGAGTTCGAATTACACATTGGGTGTAGAGATTACTAAAAAAAAAAAAAAAAAGATTTTTTTTAATGTAGTTCAAAAAAACAAAAAAAAAAAAACAAAAAAAAAACTATTTTGAAAAACTACCCACCTACCTAGTTAACCCAGCCTGAACTCTAATCAGACATTTGGTTTATTTATTTTATTTTTTGCTAAGCCAACAGTGATTAACCTAATTTTTTCTTGCCTCTAAATGCCTCTGCTATGAAAGAAATCTTTGAAATTGGCCTGCTCAAGATCTATGTTCCTGCAGTAAATTTATACTACAGTTCCAACATACTACATTGTCTGAAAAGGATTTTTTAAGCCATCTTCCGTCTTATGTATCCTTCCAAGGTGATGAATATTCAAATGGATCTTTGGAATGAAAGTACATCATTTTCACTAGGAATTATCAATAACCAGCTCTATTAAAGGTGGAGGTTAAAGATCTTTTGCCCTCTAAATTGAAACGCTCAGTACTGGTTATCATCAAATTGGTAAAATGAGGTCATCACATTGATTTAGAACCTCATTTCGTTTTAAACTAACTGGCATTGGGCCAAAAATCCTTTTATTGCTAAATCAGCATAAAGTCTCGCTCTCATTAGGGAGAATATTTTCAAGTATGCATTTTCATAAAATAATTATCTTTACTAGCATTCCATTTTATTTTTAAAAATTTAATAACATAGTTCTGTTCTTAATGTGTTTAGTTTTGTGGTTACCTGCTATTTATAGCAAACGATACCAGTTTTTTATTTGGGGTAATGACTTAAAATTTTCTCTTAAAGCACTTTTTAAAAAGCGAGTTGATTTTTTAAATTATAATGCAAATACAGACACCATTGCCGTGAGGGTGCAGCAAAAATCATGCAGATGATACTCATGATTAAAGTCTTTGAGATACTTCTTCTTGACCAAGGTTTGCAATGAAATCCTGCAGGATCGACAAGTTTTGTCCTTTGTTACGAGAAATGCAATGCCATGGTTGTTCTGTCAGGTTAGACAAACAAAATTCAGCAATAGGCTCAGCCAACAGGACACTTGGAGGCATGGACCAAAAACTAAAGAACTGTACAGGTTTGGGGATTTTTTTTAATTGTGTTGTTTTAAAACAACTTCAAATTCATAGGTAAGTGTACAAAATAGCACACAGAACTCCCATATCTCCCTTCTCCAGATTCACCACCTTGAATGTTTACCTCCCAAATCCCTTGAGGGTGATGGAACCTGCCTCCTTGACCAAGCTCTGAGCAGGTTCCTCTGAGCACTTCTTCACACAGACCTTGACTTTCAGACTTCCTCTCTGCCTTGTCCAATCTTGCCAGAATCAAGCTATCAGTGGGGCTGCTGGACATCCAATATCCGGTCAGGTTCAGGGTCCTATAGGTCGGTTCAGCCAGAACCCCACGTACCCCTCTTCATGGTTTTCCATCCACCAAGCCCCACCTTGCCCCTAGCCTGGAAATCCCCACTTGTCCTCGTTGGAGTCAGAGCTGAGCCCAGTCTCTGCCACAGCATGGATCCACTGTCCTGGACCCTACACCTGTCACAATGGCCTCCCTGAATAAAGTCCACCTTGCCTTCTTAGCCAGTGTCATGAAAAATCTTTTCTTTAGCAAAAGTTACAGAATCCTAACCCGCTGTTCCTTCACAGTTCAGCACACATCTCCCAAGAATAAGGACATTTCCGTAAACACCACAGTATCATCACCATCAGAAAACTTAACGTCACCACAATAGTGTCCAATGTCACATCCATGTTGAAAATTCACCAGTTGTGCTGGTCATTCATTCACTCATTCACACCAAGCTTCCCTTGCTCTGCTCTCTGACACTGGGGTTGGGACTTTGCCAAGTGCATTTGCAGGGCTCCCTTGCCAGCTAGCTCCTGTGGGGACTCTACCGACGGGAGCCCCGCTGGGAGACGTGGCAGGGAGAGGAGAAGGAAGGAGTAGGAGGAAGCTAGCACATCAAACTCCAGCTTTCCGAGGGCTTCCCAGTGTCAGGCACACCACCCGCCTCCCACCCCAGCTTTGGGAGTGGGGCGCCAGCCCCCTGAGCTCTGGTTCCAGCCAGCCCAGCCCTTCTTTGCTCCCCTAGCCCTTGGGTAGTAGCTGCTCCCCAGAGTAGGAGAATCTCGCTTACCTCGGCCCCAGGCATCACAACTGCTTTGTGAATTTACCGATGTTTGAGTATCCTGTGTCTTACTCTTTCAGCCTTCCAATGTCTCTATGTGACCAATATTTTATTCGCTCTGTCTCATTTTTGTAATTGCATTTTTTCAACTGTGGTAAATACACAAAACGTCGAGATTACCATCTTAGCCACTTTTAAGGGAGCAGTTGAGGATTGTGGGGTACGCTTTCATTGCCGTGCAGCATCGGAGTCTGGGGGTTCGTGCATTATATCTGCCTTCTAACCCGGAAGGATTTAAACTCTTATCTTCAGGGCCCACAGAGAACAGGTGCACAATGAACGGCTTGGACAGGAGCATGAATGGAAAGCAGAAGCCTAAGGAAAGAATGAGCAAGTGCATGTTTTCTCCTGAGACTAGCGCTGGATGGGGAAAAGCATGGACTCTGAAGGCATTTGAATTGTCCATGTACTTTATTAAGTGGGTGGGTTTGGAAAATGTACTTGGCATTGACAAGCTTCCTACCTCGGTTTGCTCATTGGGAAATGGGGAAATAAATGCCTATTCCACAGAGTTTCAGTGAGGGCTAAGTGAGGTCAAGGGCGCAAACGCCAGGGAATTCCTAGGTGCACAGCAAGGTGGGCCTTGCCCGCCCACAGGCCCTTCCTGCCCAGCACAATGCTGGCAAATCCTTATATCTCAGAACAAAAATGTAGTTGATAGGTTGATGGTAGACACAGTGAAACAATAACCAAGACAGAATCTGTGACTCATTTATTACACGGTGGGTGTCCTAAAAGCCCAAGAATATTACATATCAAAAAAAGGTTTTGCTCTTTTACCTTAAGATGTATGCAAAATATATTTTTTAATGACTAGATCTTAAAGATCCATCATCCCGAATGATACTAATAGCAAGTAAATAGCCCCCGACGAAATCAGTGTGCGGAAGATAACATTACTGTTCCTTAATCATTGGGACTATCAGTGGTTTGCATTATGAGCAGCTTATGTGAGATTTTTATACTGTGTTTTGGGTGGCATCTTGGGTTACTTAAAAATGTGTCTTCCTGGAGAAAACTCCGAGAACCTTGAGGGGGCAGCAAAGGAGCATCACAACTTGAAAAGTTGAAGAACAATGAGGAGTTTCGTCATTTTGGGGAAGAGATACACTAACCTATCCTGAAGCAGTTTCTAAAGAATGTACCAGTTCTATTAGAAATACCTCAACGTATTCTGTTGCTGCCCAGGATTCTACTTTCGCCCCTTCCGTGGTCAACGTTCAGAGCATAAACAGGAAGAAACACAGGTTACTGTGAATAATCAGAGCCGTTGGGGACTGGTCCTCTCCTGGGTTAGTTATCAGTGTATTTGCACTGTATTATCTTTTCTGACCCTCCTCCATTGTTGGGACAAATAATCTGATTAACAACACAAACTTGGTAAAGCATGAGGCCTGAGCTGCTATTTACGTAAAATTATTTTGAAATTTTTCCACATTGGAGGAATTTTTAAAAACTCTTTCTGGGGCGCCCAGGTGGCTCAGTCATTTAAGTGTCCAACTTCGACTCAGGTCATGATCTCACAGTTTGTGAGCTCGAGCCCCACATCAGGCTCTGCACTGATAACACAGATCCTGCTTGGGATTCTCTCTCTCTGTCCCTCCCCCACTCATGTGCTCTTTCTCTGTCTCTCAAAATAAGTAAATAAACATAAAAAAAAAAACTTTCTATATAGTCAGTGCCTGATAAATGCCAACTAATTGACCTTCGATACATATATGGCAGATAATTAACTGCTACATAGCATTAGTCTTTAAAGCAATGTTTAGATCCCAGGTTCTACACATTCCTATCCGAATGATGGCCTGGTACAATATGGTTAAACAAACAAGGAAAAAGAAATTGGAGAAACCATGAGAGTTTTACGATCAAAATAATAGCATGGTAGGATTAAGGGGGATCATTGAGGATAAATATTAGAAAATATGAAAATTAACATCTGCTACCCTAAGATACAGATTAAGCTGGCTCTATGTACTTAACACATTTTTGAAAAGGAACACATGTACCATACAGTAATACTTTTTACACTGTTATAAATTTGGCATATGCCTCTGGAGAAAACAGTAGCTTTTCTGTGTGATAAACACACACACTTTTGACATAACACTGGATTTGTCCAATTATGTCCTTTATCATGGATGGCCAATATGAGCACATTTAATTCTCCCACACTAAGAAGTCAACATGGACATTCAATCTCTTGATTTCTGTGCATGATCCAAGCTTGTGTGTACTAAAATATAACGTGGCTACTGATGTTGAACAACTTGTCATGTGCTTGTTGGCCTATTTTATAATTGGATTGTTAGTTTCCTTTACTGTCAAGTTTTGAGAGCTCTTTATATTAAATATTACAAATGTAAGATCTTTGTGGGACATGTGATCTGCAAATACTTTTTCCTGGTCAAGAGCTTATCTTTCACCCTCTGGACAGGGTCTTTTGCAGCACAAAACAGCATAGAATCTGTATGCTGACAAATCACAACATATTGATGAAATAAATAAAAGAAAATCTAAATAAATGGAGAGGTGTCAGGCACTAATGAGTTGGAAAGCTCATTATACTAAAGATATCAATTTCCCCCAAACTGATCTGTAGATTCAACAAAGTTCCTATAAAAATCGCCACAAGATTGTTTTTTGCAGATATAAACAATCCAATTCTAAAATACATACGGAATGGTCAAGGAACTTGAATAGTCAATACAACTTTGAAAAAGAAGAATTAAGTGAGAGGAAATACTCTACCTGTTTTTAAGACTTAGTATATAGTGTTAGTAACCAAGACAGCACAGTACTGGAAGAGGAATAGACACATAGATCAATGGAAGAGAAAAGAGAACCCAAAAATAGATCAATGTAATATGTCCAATTAATGTTTAGGAAAGGCACAATTCAACGGAGGAAGGACAGTGTTTCCAACAAATGATGCTGGAAAGTTAGACATCCAGAGACAAACAAGGAAGTTCAACCTAAACTTTGCACTGAATGAAAAAACTAATTCAACAATGGATCATTAATTATTTTTTCATTCTATTTTTTTAATTTATAATAGGCTTCAGGCCCAATGTGGAGCTTGAACTCACAACCCTGAGATCAGGAGTCACATGCTCTACCGACTGAGCCAGCCCAGCACCCCGGATCATGAATTTAAATGCACAATGTAAAGTTCTAACACTTATAGAAGAACACTGAGGAAAAAGTCGTTGGACCCTATGGCTAGGAAAAGTGTTCTTAGACATGACACCAAAAGCATAAGCCATTAAAAATTTTTTTAATTAAATTAGATGTCATTAAAATGTTTGTGTCCATCTCCTTTTGAGGAGCCATTCTTTCTCCCTCCCTCCGTAGAGATGGGAGCTTCCATTATCTTCAATGATCCCATCCCTGTGGCTACAAGGGATAGCACAGCTGACCCAAGCTGGGCCAGTTGAAATACATAGTCTCCTGGTCATGGGAATTGGTGGAAAACTTGAACACATGATGGAAACCAGGCTTATCAGACCATCCCTGGGGTTTTCCATGTGTGGCCCGGGGGGGTGGGGGGGGGGGAGGGGGGAGCCTTCTTTCTTCTCCAACCATGTGATGTGAGGATAGAAACCCATAAGGGGCAGTGATCACATGAGACAGCAGGTGTGCAATGAGAAAGCTTGCCAAGGGAAGCAGAGAGACCGGTTCTGCATGTTCTTATGTCAAGACGCCAGCCCTGGTGGACCCCACGGCCTCACCAGGGCTGAGTGGAGGAGGACCACCACCCACCTATAGCCTATGCACAAGACACTGTTTGGGAAGCTCTGCCAGAGCCAGCAAGTCAGTCTCCTTTCTTCGAAGGGCTGTTTGAGTTGGGTTCTTGCCACTTGCAATGGAAGGAATTCTGACTACTTCAAAGCAAAGCTAGTTTGAAGACCCAGGACAGTCTGGTTGCAAAGGCTGTGCTTTTTACCACCGTGTGACCTACTGCCCCCACTATGAGTGCCCTCTTCTGGTTGAAATTCTACTTCCTAGAGACACGTTTTCTATGGAAACTCTCCCCTTTGGGGAAATTGTCATGTGTGTATCTATCATAGCTTCTACCAACTTTTCAACTACATTGAAGGTATCTGTTAGTGAAGAACGTTGAGATTCAGCTAACTATTGTCCACACTGTGCCAGTGAGTATGCTTTTTCATGTTTTTTCGTTTAATACTCAAGTATTTGGTGATGTCATGGTTTTGGTATTTCACCAATGAGGAAAGTGAGGCTCCATGAAAGTAAGGAATTGGCCCAAGGCCAAAGGTAATTTTCAACCCACTGATATTGCTGTTCTCCCTGTGATCACTCCCCTTAATGGGCTCTAAGAATTTATGGCCTCTGCTTTGGATTCTGTGACTCCTTCTCTCTCTGTCCCTCCCCTGCTAGCACTCGGTCTTGCTCTGTCTTTTCCATCTCTCAAAAATAAATAAATGTTAAAAAAAATTTAAACAAAAAAGGATTTATGGCCTCTCTAGTGCCTTTCCTTATTTAATTAAAACATTCCACTGAACCCTCCTATATTGCTGGTGGGAATGCAAATTGGTTCAACTACTGTGGAAAACAGTTTGATAGTTCCTTAAAAATTAAACACAGAATTACCATATGATCCAGCAATTCCACTCCTAGGTATGTACCCAAAAGAATTGAAAGCAGGTGCTCAAATACATGATCAAAGTAGCACTAATCACAGCCAAAAGGTGGAGACATCCCAAATGTCCTTCAGTGAACGAACGGACTAATTGTGGTATATTCATACAATGGAATATTATTTAGCCATGAAAAGGAACAAAGCATTGATACATGCAACATGGATGAATCTCAAAAACATGCTAACTGAAGAGGCCAGACACAAAAGTCCACATACTATATGATTCCATTTATATGAAATGTTTAGAATAGGTAAATCCGTAGAGACAAAGTGTAGATTGGTAGTTGTCCAACTGGTGGATGTCTTCTTCAGAGTAGCTAATGTTAACACAGTGTTCTCTACACATTATAAGGAATTTTAGGGTGCCCGGCTGGCTCAGTCGGAGCATGAGACTCTTGATCTCAAAGTTGCGAGTTCGAGCCCCACGTTGGGTGTAAAGATTACTTAAAAATAAAATCTTTAAAAACAAACAAAGAAATGAAAAGGCATTTATGCATTTATACATAGCTATAGCCAAGGGTTTTCAGTTATCTTATAAAACAAGATCACACCGTATGTTCCTTCTACATCTTGCTTTGTCGTCACCAGAAATTCCTACTGCAATAGATCCAAGTACTGATATAACTCTGACTTTTTAGTTTTAATGGATATATATATCGCTTTTCTAACAAAAGTGAAAGAAGACCTACATTCAACCCACAATACAGTAAAACCTTGGATTGCAAGTAACTTGTTCTGCAAGTGTTCTGCAAGACAAGCAAACATTTTTAATAAATTTTAACTTGATAAATGAGTGATATCTTGCAATACGACTGGTATGTGACGCTGAGTTGTCACATGATCACAACTGAGTCAATGGTTTTCTCTCTCTCTCTATCTCTCTATCTCTCTCTCTCTCTCTCTCTGGGATTGTCGGTGATTGTCTCCCATGGTCAAATGCTCAGTCTCAGGCCACGGTGCTTGTCAGAAAGCAGTGCATTTTCAGAACGTTGGGAAGTGCCCACAACTGGCACTAGGGTATTTTTTGTCACTTCAAAGCACCAATGGACAGTCCTTTGCTTTTCCATGCAAGAGTAAGCTTAGGAATGCTTTGCTTCATTGTAGATCATTGGATAGGTTCTTTGTTAAAGTCGCATGAAAAGAAGTGTGACGATAGCACTGATTCTGTTAATGATAGTGAAAGTCACTCTATGCAGTAACCCTCCTCCCTTGTCCCCTCACACCAGCCACGAAGGTTTTCAAAGGTAAGTGCAGGTTAATTTGTTTATTTTTCTATTTTGTATTATCTTTATTATGTTGTATTGTATTACAGTATTGTTATCATTTTTATGTGAATATTTTTGGGTTGTGAAACGTATCATCCGAGTTTCCATTATTTCTTACGGGGAAATTCGCTTTGATATACAAGTGCTTTGGATTACAATCATGTTTCCGGAACGAATTATGCTTGCAAACCAAGGTTTTACTGTACTTACTACTATCTGTTCTTACGTTATTCTCCCATCTGTTCCATAAAAGACCTCTAAGTCTGTTCCTCACCTACAAGAAAGCACTGCAACCCCAAGATCAATGAGTCACGTACTTTGGGCGCCTGAGTGGCTCAGTGGATTAAGTGGCCAACTTCAGCTCGGGTCATGATCTCACAGTTCACAAGTTCCAGCCCTATATTGGGCTCTCTGCTGTCAGCGCAGAGACTGCTTTGGATCCTCTGTCTTCCTCTCTCTCTGCCCCTCCCTCACTCACACACATGCACATGCTCCCTCTTTCTCTAACATAAAAAAACGTTTTTAAAAAATGAATCATGTACTTGTACAGTGTTCGTCCAATTGTGTGAGGAGCATACCCGTACCGTCTCGCTCAGGCCCTCTTGGATAAGTGATGCGCGTTTTTAAGAGCACCGAAGTCCAGATGCATTTTGTAATCATGTTAGGAGCAAAGTCAGCTTGTCCACAAGGGGCCCGAACCCAAGACCTAGGCCTCATTACTGCCAGTACTGAGCCATGGAGGCAGCCTGTGGCTGAAGATAATTAGCTGTGCAGACAGACTCTCTCCTCTCATGGGTCCTTAGTGACCAAAACAATCTTTTGAAGCCAACAAAACAGGCTCAGATTGTTTTTCTGCACTGAAATGCAATCATTTTCCTCAGCGTCCTCAAAATAAGATTTCATAATAAGAGCTGTTGGTGTCAGAGATCAGTCACACAGGTGGTAAAAAGGCAGAAATAATCCCTTACTTTGTTTATTCAACTTGCTGACAGCTGAGGCTGTTTTCCGTTGTGGTGTAGGGAAGGGAGGAGGCAGGGACCACTTTCTTCTTAAATTTAGGAAGCACACGGCTTAGCAGGCTGCCGAGGCACTGTTCTTCGACTCAGGAAGGCGCCAGCCATTTTGATCGTTCTGAAGAATGAAGGAGCGGGCTTCACTAACAAAGATGGAGCCATGTAATCCTCGAGGGAAAGGTAAAATGACATTTGTCGCTGGAGCTGAGCCTTGCCAACTCGTGGTGGTCTCAGACGCTTCCACAGGCCTTTCCTAGTAGATGGAAAACATGGTTTCACTGTTCATCAAGGGAAGGAAAGTAACTACAATTGTTTAGCAGGAGATGTTCCAGATTTTGTGGCACTTGAAAAAAAATACAAAAATAGATCACTTTTGCAAATTTCACAAAAATCGATGACCGAAGGAAAAACTGCCAGGGGCCATGGACGGAGTTCATGTCACTGTGGAAACCTGAAGCTTAAGCTCCATTGGTTTTACTATAACTACACCCCTGCTTTTGAGAACCTACTATGTGCTAGATATTTTCACATGCGTTCTCTCATTTGACCCTCCCAACAATCTTGTGAGGTGGTTGCTCTTACCTCCAGTTTTCCAGGATGCTAAGAAAAGCAACCACTTTTCCCCCTTCTTTATATTTTTGTATTATTTGAATTTTCTGTATAATATGCATTTTTTTTGTTATCAAAAACAACAGTGATGCCATTTTCATTTTGGAAAACTGCAAGAAAGAAAGAAACATGCCCATAACTTTTGTGCCTAGGGTTTAATGCTATTTTGCCAGCATGTGGCTGAAAGCCCGGCACTCAGTAGGTCCTCAGTAATGTTGTCATCTATTCACGTAGCTGCACCCTGCTTGAAAGGCTGCATTTTCCACATATCCAAGTTGTCTCTAAAGGGCTTGATGCCAGGCCAGGGGAACAAGAAGACCACCTCATAGATAATGGGCCTATATCCAAGGCACCATGATCCCAGAAAAACTAGGAAGCCTCTTTGCACCCAAATTCTCAATCTCCTCTCCTTCCCCATCATGATCCCTACAAAAACAAGCCATACTCTTATGTCTGTTGAGGCTGGATACTTCTTTCATAAGAGGCAACATTATTTTGTCTCATAATTGAAATTAAGTCTTCATGTTTCCTCTGGGATTTTGACATGAATCCCCCCCGCCCCCCGAGCACCACCCACCCACACCCCTTACTGATTCTTAAAAGCAGTTTTGGGAAAAGGCGGCGTTCTGAGAAGAGTTCTGGGGAAAGGGGAATACCATCTCCACCAGCATCATAAAATCTGGTTGCACCAGGCAGAGGAAAGATGTGGTAAGTTCAAGATCTTGGGAGGGGATCCCCGTTGTCTCCAACAGGGACTGGGCCAGTTCTGCCTGGTCCTCAATGGCAGCTCTAGAGAAGTGGTTGAGAGCTATGAGTCTGGGTGGTGTCTAGAGAAGGAATAAGTTACCAGGAAAGAGAACAGATCCAAGACTTAGGAGGTTTTTTTTTTTGTTTTTTTTTAAATTTTTTTTTTTTCAACGTTTATTTATTTTTGGGACAGAGAGAGACAGAGCATGAACGGGGGAGGGGCAGAGAGAGAGGGAGACACAGAATCTGAAACAGGCTCCAGGCTCTGAGCCATCAGCCCAGAGCCTGACGCGGGGCTCGAACTCACGGACCGTGAGATCGTGACCTGGCTGAAGTCGGACGCTTAACCGACTGCGCCACCCAGGCGCCCCGACTTAGGAGTTTTTGATCACTGTTAATGTCCAACCAAAAGCTGACGAAGTGATATTATGGAAAGAATTTCTCAGTCGTTAAGGGGATAGAATTAGGCCACTCACATCTTAAGGCTTTTAGTTCTTAAGAGTACCCTTCTATTGAGCTAAGAATTTTGGGCGGGAGGTTGGGGGGGGGGGCGGCTAGAGAATATTCCACATACTACGTTCTTCATCTGCAAAATATTTGCTTAACCTGTCATAATCCATATGTTTTGATGAACCCAAGGGTTGTCATTTTTGTCTTAGAAAACTTTACATCAGTCATGGAAAAGGGTTCCATTTAGTGTAGCCTAATAATAATAGAAAATAATAGACTTTTTAAAAAAATTGTGAATATAGCGGTGGGGAAAAATTGAGAGAAATCTGCTTGAGCGCATTATGTTCATATAGTCTTACTCCTACGCGGAATAGTTTGGCAGATAATCAAAGATAAATTGAATATTCAGGCAAGAAGTCTGTTGATCCAAGTTTTGTTTTTTTTTTAAGTTTATTTATTTATTTATTTTTAGTAATCTCTACTCCCAACGTGGAGCTCCAACTCACAATCCTGAGACCAGGTGTCGCTTCCTCTTCTAACTGAGCCAGCCAGGCACCTCAATCCAGGTATTTTTTTTTTTTTTAACATTTATTTATTTTTGAGACAGAGAGAGACAGAGCATGAATGGGGGAGGGTCAGAGAGAGGGAGACACAGAATCTGAAACAGGCTCCAGGCTCTGAGCTGTCAGCACAGAGCCTGACGCGGGGCTCGAACTCACGGACTGCGAGATCATGACCTGAGCCGAAGTCGGCCGCTTAACCGACTGAGCCACCCAGGCGCCCCTCAATCCAGGTATTTTAAAAATAATCTTCCATGTGGTTATAACACTTGGAGCTTCTGTAAAGATGGCAGGCAATTTTTTTTTATTTTATTATTTAAGTGCACTTCAATGTTTGCATATAGAAAAATTTATTTTTTAATATTTGTTTATTTTTGAAAGAGAGAGAGAGAGAGAGAGAGACTGGCAGTGTGAGCAGGGGAGCACAGAGAGAGAGACACACACAGAATCCGAAGCAGGCTCCAGGCTCCGAGCTATCAGCACAGAGCCCTACTCGGGGCTTGAACTCGTGAACCGTGAGATCGTGACCTGAGCCAAAGTCAGATGTTTAACCGACTGAGCCACCCAGGTGCCCTTCTTATAGAAAATTTTAAAGATTCCCCCAAATAAAGAAAAGATCCTAATGAACCTCCATGTAACTACCACCAGATTCAATAATTAACAGTATTCTGCCATCTTGTTTTACTTCCTCCCAACTTTTTATTCCTTGAGTAATCAAAATCAAGCCCCACCCCCCTGCTCCTTTCGATTTATCTGTCGTGTCTTCTACCATACCTTTCAATTCCAACTTTGCTCTGTACTATAGCTTTATAAAACAGGAGTGTATGGGGTTAAGGTCAGGAGTATAAGTACCTGCCTTGGACACTATTCCTTATACAACAAAAATATTAAATATTTTTTCCTCCTCAAAGATAAAAACTGGAAAAAAAATCAAATCCCAGACATCAAACATTTTACTTGCAACACTTCAATACATTGCAACATTAAAGAATGGTTCTTGAGGGTTTTTTTTTTTTTTTGAAGATAAAATTTACTAATAAATGGCAAAAAGTTGATTACCAGAAACAAAAATGTAAATTGAAGTCTTGCCATACACATGGATCGAATCTACATTAGACTATAACTCTGCTGGCAGAGCATTTATTTATTTAATGAGCAAATACTTTTTTCAATGACTACTATTTGCCAGGCATTGTGCCAGGTCTGGAAGATAGAAAGAAGACAGACAAGTGTTCGCCTTTGTAGAGCCAACACTGTCGAGGGTTTGGGTAGATATGGATCGCTGGAGACTTGAGCAGGTCCAGTATGGCAAATAAAGATACGCACCATGAACAGGGAAACACTGTAAGGTCACGCAGCTAGCAGTAGATCAGGGGGCAAAGCTGTGAAACACTAAGACCCCACAAGACTGTGCCTCACAATCCGAGACCATGTGGCACTTTGAAGGCAAAGGAAATGTCAGCTGTGCGTGATCCAGAATGATGTAATCCAAGAGTGGACCCAAAATCTGAAGGGGAGCTATCACAATGATGAGGCTTGGGAAGATTGCTAATGCTAATTTTTTTTTTTTTTATAATACTCAAGTTTATTTTATTTTATTTTATTTTTTTTAACGTTTATTTATTTTTGAGACAGAGACAGAGCACGAACAGGGGAGGGTCAGAGAGAGGGAGACACAGAATCCGAAACAGGCTCCAGGCTCTGAGCTGTCAGCACAGAGCCCAACGCGGGGCTCGAACTCACGGGCTGTGAGATCATGACCTGAGCGGAAGTCGGCCGCCTAACCGACTGAGCCACCCAGGCGCCCCTATAATACTCAAGTTTAAATCACACTATCCACAGGCAAAAATTGCAAAAATACACTGCAACGTCCACTACATAAAATCATTGGCAATACGATGCATTTGAATGGATAATCATACTGAACTTATATTATTTACTTATATTCACGTATAGGAATGGCTTTCTTTTGTGCTGTAACCAACTCTCTCCCACGTTGCATCCTGCCTCCCCCCGCCCGCCCCGATTAAGAGATGTGTCCTTTGAATGTGGGCTGTCCTTAGCAGCTTGTGTAACATTTAAGTCTGTGATCCATTCTGAGTTATGTTTTACATAAGGCGTGAGGTTTATGTTGAGGTTCATCTTCCACCATTGTCTTTAATAGCAAACTATCGGAAACCCAAATGTCTAGAGGAGATTGAGGAAAATCTTTGTGTTCTGCTCTGGGAAACTATCCCAGATAAATTATTAAGCAAAACTTAAAATCTTTTTAAAAGACAGTGCAAAACCACTGGCTCTAGTATGCTGGAAAATATATACACAGATACTTAGCACAAAATAACTGGAAAGAAACAAAAGAAACTGATTATATTGTTTGCCTCTGGAAAACAGAACAAGGAAACAATGGTGCAAGGGAATGATTGATTCATTGATTTACGTAATTTCTACACCCAACATGGGGCTCCAACTCACAATCAAGGGTCACACGTTCTTCTGACTGAGCCAGCCAGGTGCTCCTTTCCCTTTCAACTCTTTTTTTAAAAGTTTGTTTGTTTGTTTGTTTGTTTGTTTATGAGAGATATAGAGAGTGAGCAGGGGAGGGGCACAGAGAGAGGGAGAGAGAGAATCCCAAGCAGGCTCTGCCCCATCTTGCAGAGCCCAATATGGGTCTTGAACTCACAAACTACGAGATCATGACCTGAGCGGAAACCAAGAGCCGGACGCTTGATCAACTGAGCCACCCCACTGCCCCTTTCTTTCAATTTTTAAAGTTGAAGTCACTGCTCACAGAACAATGGGCAGAACATACATGGATAACGCTCCATATGTGCTCCCCAGTGAACACCCATGAAACCACCCTCCCACTCAATGAAGAATCCTTGCCAACACCTGAGAAAGCCCCTCATGGAGCACCACTGCCCGTTCCCCCTTCTCAAAGGTTATGTCTGTGAACTCCATCTGTGCTGTGCTTGCAGTAGTAATTCATTCTTTCTTGTCACGGAGTGTTGCGTTGAATAACTGTGCCAACGATTCCTCTTTTCAACTATTGAAGAATGGCGTGGTTCTTTCTAGGAGGCAATTAAGCACAACACGGTGTTATTCCCAACAGCCAAAGGGTGGAAACAACCAAAGTGTCTACTGATGGACAAACAGATAAACAAAATGTGGGATATACAGACAATGGAATATTATTCCGCTGTGCACAGGAGGAATATTCCGACACGTGCTACAACACACGTGAACCGTGAAGACTCTATGTTCAGCAAAATAAGCCAGTCGCAGAAGGACAAATACCATATGATTCTGCTTGTATGAGATACCATATAAGATACTCATAGAGGTAAAAAGTAGAGTGGCGGTTGCCAGCAGGGGAGAGAGGAATAGGGAATTGTTGTTTGATGGGGACAGAGTTTCAGTTTGGGAAGAAAGAAACAGCTCTGGAGACGGATAATGGTGACGGTTGCACAGCCATGTGAATGTACTACATGCCACTCACCTGTGCACTTCAAGATGGTCAACACGGCAGATTGTATGTTTTGTGTACCTTGCTACAAATTTTAAAAGGGGGAGAAAAGGGGGAGAAAAGGGGCACCTGGGTAGCTCAGTTGGTTGGGCATCCACCTTCGGCTCAGGTCACGATCTCGCGGTTGGTGAGTTCGAGCCCCGCGTCGGACTCGCTGCCGGCGGCATGGAGCCTGCTTTGGATCCTCTGTCCCCCCCCCCCCCCCGCCCCTCCCCCATGGGCTCTATCTCAAAAATAAATCAACATTTAAAAATACAAGGGAGAAAAAGGAATGCTGCTCGTTCTTCTTTTAGCTTTCTTTTTCTCTCTCGGTTTTATTGACATATCACTGACACACAATGTGGTGCGAGTTTAACATGCACAACGTGCCGGTCTGATAGACGGATCTATTGCGGATTGATTCCCGCAGTAAGTTTAGTTAACGGCTCCACATCCATCACCTCGTGTCGTTACAATTTTTGTGTACGTGTGGTGAGAACATTTAAGATTTACTCTCTTGGCAACTTTCAAGTACACGAGAGAGTATTGTTAACTGCAGTCGCCATGCAGTGCAGGAGATCCCTGGAACTTAATCATCTTGTCACTGGAAGTTTGTACTCTTTGACCAACATCTCTCCAGTTCCCCACCCACCAGGCCCTGGACACCGCCATTCTACTCTCGGTTTCTAGGAGTCAGGAGTTTTTTAGATTCCACATATGAGGAAGATCATACAGCACATGGCCCTCAAGAGCCGTTCATCCGTGTTGCCACAAATAGCAAAGTTGCCTTCTTTTTTATGGCCAAGTGATGGCGCATCGTGTGTATCTGTGAATACCACATTCACTTCAGCCATTTATCTACAGACGGCCGGGTCAGGTTGTTTCTGGGTCTTGACGATCGTGAATAAGACCTCAATGAACATGCAGGGGGAGGGGCAGGGTGCAGCTCTCTCTTCAAGATGGGCATTTCATTTCCTTCAGCCGTGTACCCAGAAATGGCCTTGCTGGCCCACGGGCTAGCCCTATTTCTCATTTTTTGAGGCACCTCCATGCCGTTTTACACAGCGGCTGCACCAATTTCCAGTCCCCCCAACAGTGCACGAGCCTCCCTTTCCTCCACGCCCCGCCAACACCGTTGTCTCTCGGATACTAGCCGTTCTGACAGGTGTGATGCATTGCCCACCCTTACGTGGCTTCTAGAGGCCTTACTCATTTGTTCCCGAATTGCTGAGTCATAAAGTAGGGCGAGTTTAACGTTAGTGGCCACTTGGGTTTTAAGTTTTGAAGGGCCAGTCACATCCCTGTGGGGTGGTCGTCTTCGTCTCTGCTGCCATATAACAGATGAGCACAAACTCAGAGGCTGAAAACAGGACCCATCTGTTATCTCTTAGCTTCTTGGAGTCAGGAGTCGGGCACAGCATTGGTAGGTCCTCCGCTCAGGGTCTCTTGGGGCCGCAGTCATGGGGTCTCAGGGAATCTCAGGGTCCTCTTCGGAGCTCACGTGGTTGGTGGCAGAAAGCCATTCCTTGCCGTGTGGGTCATTCCTGCCTCCCACGGTGACTCTGCAAACTGAGATTTCTATCTCCTTCCAGGGACACCTGGGGAGCTGGCATCACAGCCCTCAACACCTCTCATGTTTTCTGACGTGTCTTGGGATTCTTTCTCCCTCTCTCTCTGCCCCTCCCCATCATGCATGCTTACTCTCTCTCTCTCTCAAAATAAATACACATTTTTTAAAAGGTCTTAGCTCCTTAATAGGAATAGACTCAGATTTTCCCCCTTAGTAATCAAAGACCCGATAAAGACAAAACGTAGAATCTTCTTCTAGGTAGATTATGTGAAAGATAAAGAAAAACATGTGTTTACAATTCCTTGCAAATAGCAGACCAATACTCTAAGAAACCATTTGCTTTTGGGTAGGGGGAGGCAGGAGGGGCAGAGGGAGAGAGAGAATCTTAAGCAGGCTCCACACCCAATGCTTAACCCACTGAGCCACTCAGACGCCCAGAAAACGTTTTCTTTTTAACAGAGAGAAAACCAAATCCTAATTTTGCATCAGTTTACTTCTGATATTAAAACTCATTAAATAGGGGCGCCTGGGTGACTCAGTTAAGCATCTGACTTCGGCTCAGGTCATGATCTCCCAGTTTCAGAGTTCTAGCCCCACATCGGGCTCTGTGCTGACAGCTCAGAGCCTGAAGCCTGCTTCAGATTCTGTGTCTCCCTCTGTCTCTGCTCCTCCCCTGCTCACACTCTGTTTCTCTCTGTCTCTCAAAAAATGAATAAATGTTTAAAAAATTTAAAAAAACTCATTAAATATATTTATTTTAATCCAAACCAGCTTGACTGCACATTTTAAGACGGTTTTCCCACAAATCTTTTTAACCTTTTCCCCCAGATTTTGTCCTAAGTTTTTCCTCTTTAAATAACCAGCCTCAATTTAAGACAAAATTACTTTTTTATCCTCAGTGAAAAAATGCATTTTCATTCCTCATTTTACCCAAAAGCACACATCCTACTTTTCTCTTTTTCCCCCCAAGTTTTTATTAAATTCCAGCTGGTTAACATACCGTGCAATATTAGTTTCACGTGTAGAATTTAAAGATTCATCACTTACACACAGCTTGGTGTTCATCACAAGTGCCCTCCTTAGTACCCATCACCTGTTTAGCTCATCCCTCCTGAACTATTTAGACTTCTAGGAAAGTTGGAAAAATAGTTTACTGTTCCTGTAAACCTCTCACCCAACTTTCCCCACCAGAAACCCCAGGTAATCCTTACAGAGCCATAGTGCAACGATCAAAAGCAGGCAATTTATGTTGGAATAATTAGTACGATTTTCTATTTCCCTCTGTCTTCTACAGTTGGAATTCTTCTGTAAGGAAGAGCAGTCCCTTCTCTCCATGTGTTTGATTTCTATCAATATGGAAGAGTGGATATTATTTTATTCTATGAGCTAAAATCCAACTTCCTTTTTTCCTTCTGTCCTTCCTTCCATCCTTCCTTGGTTTCTTTCTTTCTTTCTTTCTTTCTTTCTTTCTTTCTTTCTTTCTCTCTACCTCTTTCCCTCCCTTCCTCTGTTAAATTGTTGCAGCTTTGACTACCAGGATCCCCTTTGGATTGAGTCCTATGATCTTTCCTCAAGGCCCCATTCTTTTGTGATCACTTCCTTATTTCAGGCACTATAAGATGTTCCAACATCATCTTGTGTTTTCCCTGCTCAGTCCTGGAACTAACCACTTCTCCAAGGATCCCTGGTTCCTTTTATTGGAGAATGGCATTTAGAAACCAAGATTGGGGTGCTAGATGTTCTCATTGTCACAGAAGTGTCATTGCTTTTCAGCCCTCTGAATAGTCAGAGCCAGGAAGTGTAAGTATGTACATATGTGTGTATACAGC
Source organism: Panthera pardus (assembly GCF_024362965.1). NCBI lineage: Eukaryota > Metazoa > Chordata > Mammalia > Carnivora > Felidae > Panthera > Panthera pardus. The sequence goes on along the minus strand of NW_026526654.1, from coordinate 22,135,914 downwards.
TTCCTCACTGTCAACGCAGAGCCCAATGCGGGACTCCATCCCACAAACTGCGAGATCATGACCTGAGCTGAAATCAAGAGCCAGAGGCTTAGTCGACTGAGCCACCTAGGCGCCCTGACATGTGTATTTTTATATCTATCTTTCTGTGTATATATTTAAAACTATGAATTTATACTGATATCTCTGATTCAAATCCACTGCTATGGGGTACATTCTAGCCTTTATTTGGAACTTCTTTTTCCTATGGTGAGAAACCTGGCTTTCTTTCTTTTTAATTTTTTTAATTTTTTTTTTAATGTTTTATTTATTTTTGAGAGAGAGACACACAGTGAGAGTTGGGGAGGGGAAGAGAGAGGGAGACACAGAATCCCAAGCAGGCTCCAGGCTCCGAGCTGTCAGCACAGAGCCCCACGCGGGGCTCAAACTCATGAACCACGAGATCGTGACCCGAGCAGAAGTCCGATGCTTAACTGGGTGCCACCAGTTGGTCGGAGCCACCCAGGTGCCCCAAAACCTGGCTTTCATTATCTATAGTGCCCTTACTTATTTCTTCCATTCTTATACACCCATAGTGATTTCAGAATTGTTACCTCATACACCTGTGGGTAACACATTTACTAACAATAACATTTATGTACCATTCTGGGTTACCAAAACTACCCAGGTTAGGCATTTTCTTGCCTATCCCCCTTTGTGCTGTTAGTGATTCATTTGTGACACAGTTAAGGTTGATTCGTTGGTGTTTGTGTTTCATTTTAGGTATTTGAAGGGTGTATAAAACACTGCTGTCATTCTAAGGGTCACAGCCATACAAAAGGTATACTCAGAGAAATGTCACTCCCTCCTTATCCCTGATACTCCGATTTCACACCCCTTTTTCTCACTTCTCCCCCCCCCCCATAGGTGATTTGTGTCTTTAGTCCTGATTTACCCCTCCTCTATTTTTTTTGGACAAATGAGCAGATACATGTGTATTTTTTAATAATCCCTTCTTCCTTACATGAAATTTAGCATACTGCAGGTAACTTTTACTCTCTGCAGGAAGGGTACTCTTTTCCTGGGGGTCCCTGCCTATCACGTCACAGAGATCTTCCTCATTCTTTCTTATGTCTGTAGAGCACTCCACTGTGTGGACGTAGCATGGTTTATTCAGCCAATCTCCTGCATAAAGGCACTTAAGTTGTGTCTGGTGGTTCACAATTAGGAACAATGCTGCAATGAATAATATTGCACATGTATATTTTCATGTTGTTGGAGACATATCCATAGCATAGAGTCCTAGAAGTCGAATTGCTGAATTGCCAGCTCCAGAAGTAGAAGTGATGTATAATACTGTTAGACACTGCCCAGTTTTCCTCCTGAAGGGTTATGCCAGGGTGCATGCCTACCACCAGCGTCTGAGAGTTTCTGTTTCCCCACAACCTCGACAACAGGATATGTTGTCACGTGTAAAAATTTGTGCCATCAGGGGCGCCTGGGTGGCTCAGTTGGCTAAGCGTCCAACTTCGGCTCAGGTCATGATCTCACCACCCATGAGTTCGAGCCACACGTCGGGCCCTAGGCTGACAGCTCGGAGCCTGGAGCCTGCTTCCGATTCTACGTCTCCCTCTCTCTCTGCCCCTCGTCTGCTTGTACTCTGTCTCTCTGTCTCCTTCAAAAATGGATGGTATTGGTTTTTATTTTTACCTTCAGAGTCCTGATGCATTTGGGATTTGCTTTGTGTGTGGAGTGGAATATAAATCTAATTTTATCTTTTCCCAAATGGCTGTGCCACGCTCCCAACACCATTTATTAAAGTTCGTTTTGACCCAATGATCTGAGATGCCACATTTGTCATATATTAAATTTCCCTGTGTATTTGAGTCTAATCTGGACTTCCCATTCTATTTCCATTGTCCATTTTTCCATTCACATGCCGGCACCACACTGCTAATCATAAAGGCTTTATCCTACATTTTAATGTCTGCCAGGGCTAATTTGCCCTCACAGTTTTTATCTTTCACTGTTTTCCTGGCTTATTCTTGCATGTTTTGTTTTTTTCCCATAGGAACTCTAGAGTCACGTATCTAACTCTATAAAATAGCTTGTTGGTATTCTTACTGGGTCAGGTTGCATTGAATTCATAAGTTAACTTAGGAGAACAGACAGCTTTTAAACGTTGAGTCATCTTGTCCAAGAATAGGGGACATTTTCCTTTTTGCTGAAGCCTATTTTTGTGTCTTTCAGGAGCATTCTAAAACTTTTCTCATGCAATCTTTGCACGTGCCTACTCTGATCACATCCTATTCACCCCACTGGTGAAGGAAGGATTCTGTGCCCTAGCGTATGATCACCGCTCACGCAACACCAGCACCGGGACAGATAAGACAGACAGTGGTTTGTTAGTCACCTGCATTCCTAGTCCGGGGAGGAGGACATCCAGGCCATGCAGGGCCACACAGGGGCCACACTTGGGAGCAGAGTGACCCAGTCCGTGTGGTGGGAGGCAGGCTCTGCAGTGACAGGAGGTGATGATGGTTCCCGCAAGAGGATATGACTGGCTTGTCTGAACAAACACCCCACTGGGTGGGGCGGGGGTGGGGGGTAGGGCGTATCCGGCAAGAGCCGAACTTACCACTAAGGCTCCAGGGCCCCATGAGGCTCAAAGACATCAAGGCAGCACATAGAATTTCAGGCTTTACGATGCAATATCTTGTTAAATTTATTCCTGACTGGTTTCTCTTATTTGTTGCTATTGTAAATGGGGTCTTCTCTACCGTTACATTCTATAACGAAACAATATTTTTTAAAAACTGCCTCAAGCAGCAGAGTAAGGCAGCTGCTGTTCAGAGATATGCGGACAGGAAAAGCCTCAATTTTACAAGTGAAAAATCAGGGAAGACATTTACGGAGCAATTTCGGACGAAGCATTATAATCCCAGGTCGGTTACCTCGTCCATTTGTTCTGCTTTGACAGTAGAAGAGCAACATTTGTAAATCCTCAGGAACGGAAAGGGCTACAGTTAAAAATCATTCATTTCGAGGATCATTAAAAATGGACAATTTAATTTGCATTTCAAAGGTAGACTCAGAGAAAAGATTAATTTGTCAGTATGACTAATGGGGAACGTTTGATGGTGTAAATTATTATCTTTTGTCTTAAGGGAAATACAGTATATAATAACAAGGTATTTAAAAAGGAACTAAAAAGGGGGCGCCTGGGTGGCTCAGTGGGTTTAGTGTCTGACTCTTTTTTTTTTTAATTTAATTTTTTATTTTTTTAAATTTACATCCAAGTTAGCATATAGCACAACAATGATTTCAGGAGTAGATTCCTTAATGCCCCTTACCCATTTAGCCCATACCCCCTCCCTCACCCCCTCCAGCAACCTTCTGTTCTCTACATTTAAGAGTCTCTTCTGTTTTGTCCCCCCACTTTTTATTTTTGTTTCCCTTCCCTTATGTTCATCTGTTTTGTCTCTTAAAGTCCTCATATGAGTGAAGTCATATGATTTTTGTCTTTCTCTGATTAATTTCACTTAGCATAATACCCTCCAGTTCCGTCCACGTAGTTGCAAATGGCAAGATTTCATTCTTTTTGATTGCCAAGTAATACTCCATTGTATAGATATACCACATCTTCTTTCTCTATTCATCCATCGATGGACATTTGGGCTCTTTCCATACTTTGGCTATTGTAGATAGTGCTGCTGTAAACATGGGGGTGCATGTGTGCCTTTGAAACAGCACACCTGTATCCCATGGGTAAATGCCTAGTGGTGCAATTGCTGGGTCGTAGGGTAGTTCTATTTTTAGTTTTTTGAGGAGGCTCCAGACTGTTTTCCAGAATGGCTGCACCAGCTTGCATTTCCAGTGTCCGACTCTTGATCTTGGCTCAGGTCATGATCTCACAGTTTGTGAGTTCAAGCCCCACATCGGGCTCCAAGCTGATGGTGCAGGGGCTGCTTGAGATTCTCTCTTTCCTTCTCTCTGCCCCTCCCCTGCTTGTGCAGGTGCGTGCTCTCTCTCTCTCTCCCCCAAAAGAAATAAACTTTTCAAAAAAAATAAGGAGGAACTAAAATGATTTCAAAGCAACAATATTAATGATTTGACATTATTTTATTGTTTTATTTTATTTTATTTTATTTTAAAGTAATCTCTATGCTCAATGTGGGGCTCGAACTCGTGACCCTGAGATCAAGAGTCACATGCTCTACTGACTGAGCCAGCCAGGAGCCCCCAAACCATTTTAAAATCCATAAATAGCAAGATTAATGTCTCATTCATTTATTTATTCAACAACCATTTATTGAGTGCCTACTATGGGCCAGGATCCATTGGCATTCAGAGGTCACGTTTACCATCCTGGCCCTCAGGTTGCTCATAGGCTTACAGGGAAGATGGACAAACAAGGTTGTCTCACATGTCATGAGGCTCTAGTCAAGCAATGTAGGGAGGCAAGGAAGGAGCATCTACTCAGGATTAAGACCTGACAAGGCTGAGGTGCCTGGACAGCTCTGTCAGTGGAGCGTCCAACTTGGGTTCAGGTCATGACCTCACGGTTCATTTCGTGAGTTCGAGCCCCGCACGCACCAGGCTGGCTGCTATCAGCACAGAGCCCATGCTTCAGAGCCTCTGTGCCCCTCTCCCCCACCTCTCTCTCTGCCAACTTCCCTGCTCACACTTTCTCTCTCAAAAATAAATACACATTAAAAAAAGAAAAAAAGAAACCAACCCAAGGATTTGATGGATTTTGGATTATGTCCAAAGATGCATTTAAAGGAAAGAGAAAAGGCAAAACTAAAAATAATGCCTGTGCAAATGTAAGAGAGGCAGGAGTTTTAATCGTGATCTCTGACAAAACAGACTTTAAACAAAAGCCCCGAGGAAACATCCACGTTGGCACATTAGAATGATAAAGGGCACAGTGAGTAATGAAAACACAGCAATATTCATTAGGTGCTACACATTTCGTAACAACAAAATATATAAATGAAAAGGTGACAGTTATCCAAGAAGAAATACATAAAACTTCCTCAGTTTTATTCTTCAGTTTTATTCCTCAGTACCCTGTGTTCAGAATATGGCAGATCAAATAAACAAAAAGACAATTAAAAAAAAATCACAGAGCTGAACATCACCACCAGTAAGGTAGAATTAACAAAGTTTCAGAAAACAAGATGCAAAATTAGAGAATCTACCTTTTAAAAATGTATATGAATCTGTCTCACACTCCAAATAATTGTATATTGGGTTAAGAAGTTTGGAGTCCATGGGGTGCCTGAGTGGCTGTCAGTTGAGTGTCCGACTTGGGTTCAGGTCATGATCTCACAGTTCATGGGTCGAGCCCTGCGTCGGGCTCTGGGCTGACAGCTCAGAGCCCCGAGCCTGCTTCGGATTCTGTGTCTCCCTCTCTCTCTGCCCTTCCCCTGCTCGCACTCTGTCTCTCTCTCTCTCAAAAATAAATAAAACATTAAAACAAATTTTTTTAATTAAAAAAAAAAAAGAAGTTTGGAATCCATAGAATCGACAGGCCCTATGTTGACCAAATTAGAAATATAATAGCAAGCACATAAACAGTGTTGGTTCTGTGACAGACTCTGTCCTGTGTGTGTTTACAAATGCTAATTCGTTTCATTTGCACCATAAACTCTCTGAAGTAGGTAGTATTAGGATCCCCAATCTACAGATGAGAAAACTAAAGCAGAGAGAAGTTATGGGCCAAATTCCTCCCTCGGAAGTGACTGGACAGTACACGGTCCACTGTGTACCGGGAGGGGTAGCTGCTCAGGTCTTGGTTCTCCATTCTGGGAGCCCGAGGGACCCTCAGATGGTGAGTCCTCAGCGGTGGTGTCTGTGTTGTATCTTCCCCCTGGACCCAGAACTGGACGCCTGGCCCAAGCCAGATCAATAGATTTTCTCTCCCAGGAACTGAAACCTGATGCAGAGAGATCCAGGGGCTTGACGTGATTTCCTAGCTGGGTCCCGGTGGGGCAAGGGAGCCCTGGAGGATACAGCCTGGGCTGGGCTTCCGGCACCTGTATCCCAGGGCCGGCTCTTCTCGTCCTTTGCTGCTAGAGCTGCCCAGGCTCCTTTCAATACTTCACATGTTTGCCTAAATTACTCGGTACCCGGAGGAGCCTTAACTGATATCCCCACAGAATTTAATTTTTTTTAATGTTTATTTATTTTTGAGAGAGAGAGAGAGAGAGAGAGAGAGAGAGCAGGGGAGGGGCAGAGAGAGGGGGAGACACACAATCCAAAGCAGGCTCCAGGCTCTGAGCTGTCAGCACAGAGCCCAAGGCAGGGCTCGAACCCATAAACTGCCAGATCATGACCTGAGCTGAAGTTGGATGCTTAACCACTTATCCAGCTGAGCCACCCAGGCGCCCCTCCCCACAGAATTTAAAACACTCCCCATGATAGCAATAGAGTTACAGAGAGAGTCCACAAAAATTACTAACATCCTATTTTAAAAACAAACTCTAGGGGCACCTGGGTGGCTCAGTCAGTTAAGCGTCTGACTTCGGCTCAGGGCGGTCCGTGAGTTTGAGCCCGGCATCGGGTTCTGTGCTGACAGCTCAGAACCTGGAGCCTGTTTCCGATTCTGTGTCTCCCTCTCTCTGACCCTCCCCCGTTCATGCTGTGTCTCTCTCTGTCTCAAAAATAAATAAACGTTAAAAAAAATTTTTTTTTAAATAAAAACAAACTCTACCCACCAAAATTCATCAGTGCAAAGTGTTATTTAGAAGAAAATATATTTCTCTAAATAAATATGTTAAGAAGAAGGCAAAAGGAAGTTATATAAAATATAAAGCATTTAGAAAAGGAACAAAACAATTAAGCATTGTCCAATGGAACAACATTTAACAAACCAGACACTTAAACAAGTAGAAAACTTAGGGGGTGTCTGGGTGGCTCAATTGGTTAAGCATCCGACCTTGATTTAAGCTCAGGTCATGATCTCCTGGTTTGTTAATTCCAGCCCTCATGGGCTTCTGTGCAGACAGCTCAGAGCCTGCTTGGGATTCTGTCTCTCTTCTCTCTCTGCCCCTCCCTTGCTTGCTCGCACCCTCACTCTCCAGCTCACTTCTCTCTCTCTCTCTCTCTCTCAAAATAAATAAATAAATTTAAAAGAAGAAGAAATAAGAAAGTGAGAAAGCTATTAATTCCACAAGCGGAGGGAATTAGCAGTAAAAATAGGACCACACCTGTGTAACATAAATTCATGGATTAGTTGTGCTTATAGGCTTAAATTATACATTTATTAAATCTGTGTATGGTTAAGCCACACTGTATCTTCGCCTCTCACCAGCTAATTCCTCCGCTTTTTTTTTTTTTTTTTTTTAAGTGCTTGTTAAAGAAACCTGCCAGGAGTTACAAATCAGAATACTCAAATCTCAGGATGGAAACCTCTCCACAACGGGTCAGATCGGGGTGCCGGAGAATCTGCAGGGTCCTCTGAGGTGAGCCGGCACTTACTTAGTGGCCCCCACGCTGACCCCAGGGCCCCTCACTGCTGCTCCTGGGCGGGGTGGGTTCTGTGCCCATTCTCCATATTCGCACTCCACCTCCACTCGCCCACCCCCACCCCTTGGTGCTGGCGCTACTGGGGTGTCTGCCGAATGCAGAAATCCCCAAACCACCACCCTGGTCAGTTTCAGGAGAAGCTCGAAGCACCCCTCTCTCCTCTCTGCCTCCCCCAAGCCTTTCTCAGTCCAGCACACCACCTCTTAGAGCCTGGGGTGCTCACAACCAACGATGGGGCAGGGACTCTCCCCGGACGCCTGGCATTTCTGCCTTGGACTCAGCATCCCCCAAACCAGTAATGAACCCCTGGAGCAGTGAAAGGCAGACTCTCACCTCCTCGGAACAGAGAGGAGAGAAAGTATTCACAACAGCACTAGACAGACCCAAATTACGCTCTGTCCTGACATGGTCCCCTGTGGGTTTCAAGGGTTCCTCCTGAGTGAGTGAGAGCCGCCCGTGGCTTGGGTGTTGTAAGTCCTGCCGCTTTGGGTCCCCACCAAGAAGAGGTGTGTAGAAAGGAGGGGGAACAGCAGAGCGCAGAAAGAGGTGTTGGAGCCTTCAACACCTTGTAAGTAGGACATTGCAACTTTTTAAAATATTATTTTTTAAAAATTATTTTTAATGTTTATTTATTTTGAGAAAGAGAGAGAGAGAGAGAAGAACCGTGAGCAGGGCTCGAACTCACTGACCCGGAAGTCATGACCTGAACAGACACTTAACCCACCGAGCCACCCAGGCGCCCCTGCCCAATATTTTAGATATTTGTTATCAAACAACCATGACTGTGATTCATCAGATTGATAATGTAAGACAAATTTCATGTCTTTTCAAACTGGGAAATATAGGATCTAAACCCAAAAATTATCTCAGGGGTGCCCGGGTGGCTCAGTCGGTTTAGCATTCAGTTCTTGATTTCGGCTCAGGGCATGAGCCCCAGGGTTGTGGGATCCGGCCCTGTGTGGGGCTCTGAGCTGACAGCGTGAGTCCTGCTTGGGATTCTCACACTCCCTCTCTCTCTGCCCCGCCTCCGATCTCACTCTTTCCCTTTCTCAAAATAAATAAAAAAACATTTAAAAAATATATCCCAAAATGTGTCATCACAAAACACCATGAGAATCGTGATACTTTAGTTAGATTCAAAAATTATCTGAAAGCAATAACACGCCACGTTGCTAATGCATTAATATTTAGCTATTTATAATAATTATTATAATAATACAATTAGGATAGTAACAGTTAATTATTCTCTAATAGCCGGTAAACTAAGTGCTAACTTGTGGCCTGTCCTTTTCTAAGCACTGTGTGGGTTTTAACAAATTTAACCTTCATGAAAAGGCAGTTCCTTTGGGGGAGCCTGACTGGCTCAGTCAGTAGAGCGTGTGACTCTTGATCTTGGGGTTGTAAGTCCGAGTCCCATGTTGGGTGTAGAGATTACTTAAAAAATCTAGGGGTGCCTGGGTGGCTCAGTCAAGCGCCCGACTTTGGCTCAGGTCCTGATCTCATGATTTGTGAGTTTGAGCTCCGTGTCAGGCTCTGTGCTGACAGCTCGGAGCCTGGGGCCTGCTTCAGATTCTGTGTCTCCCTCTCTCTCTGCCCCTCCCTCGCTCAGGCTCTGTCTCTCTAAACCAAATAGGCGTTTAAAAATTTTTTTAAATAAAACTTAAAAAAAAAACAATCATAAACAAACATCCAGAAAGTTAGTTGTTGGCAACAAAAATCGATTGGTGGAATTTTGTAGGAATAAAATCTGATTTCTTACAATAGGTTTTACCTCACTGAATTTTCATAGAGGCATAGTGGGTCCTCCAAAATCGTTTTTTTCTTCTGGAGTTCAAGGATTACAACTGGCATTGTAATTATAATTGTGTAAAAATACATCTATATGAGTTTCATTGTATCACGTGGAATTACAATTAGTGAAACTGTGCAATCCCGACCTAACTAAGGGTTAGGTACACATGCAAGAGTTTTCCACGAAGGATGATCATGGCGTTTTTTTCCCCCTTCGTATCATTTCTCTTCGCCATTGATAGACCAAGTTCGAGGAAGGTGTTCCTGGTTTGCTGTGGTTGTAGGACACCCAATGTCGTTCCCCTGAGGGTGCATGGCCAGTGTTTTCCATAATGCAACATCTCCCCAGGGGCAATTTTCCCTGGCACCCTGATGGGCAGATTTTCATTAAATTCCACCAGTGTGGAACCTTAGTAAACTTCACCACACCCAGCGGCATGGCCACGGCCATACCGTCTTCCACAAGGTCCGTATCTCAGCCCTTGCTGGGGAGGGTGGGGGGAGGGTGGGGGGGGCGGCTGTCAGGTTTCTTCCTTTTTTAGATGCCCCAACTCCCCCCTGGAGGTAGTGGCTGTTCCCTACACCTTCTTTTCCGGTATTCTTTGGAGTTCTCTCTACCCTTTAGTAGGTAATCCCCCATTATGGTTAATAATTCTTTATATTAAACTCGCCCTGTTCAGTGTGGTTTCTTTCTTCTGAACGGACACTGACTGACACAGTGAGCTATTCCCATAATAACTGATGATAAACTCTACCATTTGTTGAGTGTCTCTGATGTGGGAGACGCTATACTAAGCGTGTTGGAAACATGACCTGCGTGAATCCTACCAATCGTGCCACGATGTCGGGATCATTTTCTCCACTTCCAGATGGGGAAATTAGCGTTCAGTATTGCTTAGGTAAGAAATGACAAGCCTGGTCTAGTGGACCCCAAGCCTCTGCTATGAGGAATCAAGAAAACAACACAATCTGATGTAAGTAAGGCATAGATGCCTTCCACATTCAGCCACAGCTGAAATCACAAGGTTTCTTGGAAAACCCATAAATAACTAAAATTGTCTTCCCTCATAAGTATGTCCGTGTGCTCCAGGGCAAACCGCCTTCCTTGATCGTTTTCAGCTAATCAGCGCCTCCAAAGACAACGAAATAAGGGCAAACTCTGGTCCACAGATGGCCTGCAGTTTTTACTTTCATAAACCTTGCCGTGACTTTTCCCAGTGACATTTGATTTACAGATAATTGATCCCCCTCGTACACAAGTTAGGTTTCAGCTAGGCTTTTAACTGTACTCATTTTTCTGAATTATTGTCAACAGTACTTTCTGGAGATCCCACTGAGATCTGCTCATCGGAATGTACCCACAGGAGACTGCAGCTGGCGTGAACCTCTCATACGGACCCCTGGAGTCCTGACTTGCCTTCTCGCTGTCCCCCTGGTGAGTGTCAGTGTGTGCCAATCAGGTTCTTCGGCTCGCGAGTGTTGGTTATACTTCTGCTGTGCCTGTGGCTATTGTGGGGGGCGGCGGGGGCGGGGGGTGCTGCGGACAGAGGAACTGCCAGACAGATCACACAATGACAATTCTCTGGGCACGTGGCGTTTGGGGGAGCTCCAGGGTCATTCTTCTCCCTCAAGTGGCTGACAGGCTGCTATTCCCACACTGACTGATTCCAAAACTGTTGGGTTCCCAGGCTACCATGGGGTTACAGAAAGGAGATGTGCAATAGGGCAAATTAAAATGCCATTGTTCCTACCAAGATGCAGTCCGTTTTCTTGAATAAATAGGCCCTAGATCGTGGCAAGACTTTGGTTAATTTCCAGACTGCTGCAAAAGTTGAGTTTGACTATTTTTGCTGGTGTTTTGGTGGCTTTAATGGAAGACTGGATTTTCAGAGGTTCCTACTCAATCGTTCTAGAAGTGATTAGATAACAAGGTTTAAATAGATCATAAATGTGAGCCCTTAATGTGACTGACATTCTTTCTGAGCAAGTACAACAGGAAAGAGTACAAAACAAACTAGCAGGAATCAGCTACAGATGCTTCCAGAGTCACCTTATCTTGCCTGAAGAGATTGTTCCATCGTGTGAATGTGGAGAGATTTCCTCTTCTTTTTTTTTAATGTTTATTTTTGAGAGAGACAGACAGAGTGTGAGCAGGGGAGGGGCAGAGAGAGAGACACACAAAATTCAAAGCAGGCTCCAGGCTGTCAGCACAGAGCCTGACATGGGGCTCGAACCCACAAACTGAGATCATGACCTGAGCCAAAGTCAGACAGGTAACGGACTGAGCCACCCAGGTGCCCCACTGAGGAGAGATTTCTAAACAGACTTTTATATCTGGCTACTTTTGGAGGAAGTTAATAAATTGGACTATAAAATCTCTTCCATTAAAAGATGGCCTATTCTGATTGATTTGTAGAGCTGGATAAACACTTGTAATACAAAAAGTTTTCTGAGTTACAATTCATCAAGTGTTCAAGCTTTTTCAGAGGACCAGCTTTCTTAAAGCATGTGGAGTTAAAATTTGTTTCTTCCCTGAGTATTCTCGAATTATGTGATCTTGATTTATACAAGCATTTATTAATCTCCATAAATTAAATTATTGGCCTTGGTTCTTAAATTATAAGAGAAAAAGCAAGAAACATTTAAGTTGTTACCAAGCAGAAAAAGAGAGAAAATACTATGACTATGTCAGAGATATTCAACAAAATGTAAAGGTTTTTAGAATTTAGGTACATAAATACAGAAAAATTATATGAGGGCAAGTACCTGGAATATTACTAAATATGATTAATCCTTGGGCAAATTACACTGCTTTGATATGTCTCATTTTAAAAGAACTGTGTCTTCGCCCTGATTTTGTAACAGTATATTAAAAAGTTCACCTAGGGGCGCCTGGGTAGCTCGGTCGGTTAAGCGTCCGACTTCGGCTCAGGTCATGATCTCACGGTCAGTGAGTTCAAGCCCCACGTCGGGCTCTGTGCTGACAGCTCAGAGCCTGGAGCCTGCTTTGGGTTCTGTGTCTCCCTCTCTCTGACCCTCCCCTGTTCATGCTCTGTCTCTTTCTGTCTCAAAAATAAATAAACGTTAAAAAAAAAATTAAAAAAAAAAAAGTTCACCTAGTATTCTAGCTGATGTAAGACCTGTTTTCACACAGAACGCTTAATTAATCTGAACTTCTTATATTTCCTATTCTGTTTTTAATGGTCAATAATCCTTTCACTAAGTGTTTAACATACAACATCAGAGATGTCTTCCAAACTAATTTACTCTTAAAAATTTCACATAATGCTACAAATTATCACAAATTTTATTTTTCCATTTGTACTGTGTATATAAAATTTCAGATGCCATGTTTCTCTTCTGTACTTTTTCTTTAAAAAAAAAAATGTATTCTCATTGTCTGTACCATACTCCACCACATGGTTTTATCATACTTAGCCATTACCCAATAAATGGATATCACTGGTCCCATTTTTCCTATTTTCCTATTAAGGAATGCTAAAAACACCCCTAGACATATATCTTTGACTACATCTCTGACTACTTACTAAAGGTGGGATTTTAAAATGTTTTATTTATTTTTGAGAGAGAGAGAGAGATACCATGAGTGGGGGAGAGACAGAGAAGAGGGAGAGAGAGAATCCCAAGCAGGCTCCACACTGTCAGTGCAGAGCCTGACATGGGGCTTGAACTCACAAACCGCAAGATCATGACCTGAGACAAAATCAAGAGTCGGAGGTTTAACCGACTGAGGCATCCGGGAACCCCAACTTGGCACATTATTTTCAAGGTTCCTCCATGTTATAGCTTGTGTCCATACTCTCCTTTCCTCTTTATGGATGAACAATGTTCCATTCTATGGTCAGACCACATTTTCATTCCTTGCTTCATCATCAGGTTGATATTTTCAATTGATTTTTATATAGTTTTGAAAGTCCATTTCACCAAGGAATAGCTTGCATGTAGTAAATTCACTGTTTAGTTCCACGAGTTTTGACAAATATGTATAGTTCTGGAACTACCAATCATCCGCATAAATTCCCCAGTGTTCCTCTATAGTCAATATCCTCCCCATCCCTAGTTCCTAAAAAACTACCGATCTGTTCTCTGTTCCTATAGTTTACTTTTTCTAGAAGGTCATGTTAATGAATTCACACAGTATGTATCCTCTTGAGACGGGCTGTTTTCACTTAGCTTAACGCATTTGAAAAACTTGATCAGCTCTTCTCAATTATACATATCTTCTGACCCCCCATTAGTGATGTTCTACCAACCCTGATTCCCACCTCCTGTTTCCCCGCTTGAGAGTCCCTGGCGGGATACCTTCCAATGTTAGCATGTTCTCCCTTATGACATCGTGACTCACAAAGCCCACTGCGGTTTGCACATCGACGGCTGTGCAAATACCAACATGAGAAGTGTTTATAAGCTGAGGTCCAAGCAGCTTGTGGGAAATAAAACCTCAAGTGTGAGAGTGGTATGTCCATTTTGCTGATCTTTCTATTTGTGAGCCCATCAACTTTCTTCTGTTTTCAATAGTTTTACTTGTACTTACTTTTCATTTTAACTAAAGAGATACATAAACAGAATTTTCACCATTGAATATTATATGAAGCTTGTGATGAAAAACAGTGGCTCCCCAACTGCCCCACCCCCGCTAACTTCTCGTTCTCCAGGGACGACTACTTTTATTTCTTTTAACTGATTTTTTTTCTCCATCTCTTTACATAGCACATTTATATTTGATATTTCTTGATTTTTCCATACCTATTGACTTCCTTCTATGGAATATGATGATTGAACTCTTTCTTACACCCCTGTGCCCCAACCTGCCTCATAGGGCAATATTATAATTTTGGTTAAAACAGTATTTAGTGTTCTGTTCCTGGGGCCACGCAAATGCCACTGACAGGTGAGCTATGCAGTGTGCTCTGCTTTTTTTTTTTGTTTTCCTATACAACTTTTTGTTTTCTTTGAAGATGATAATGGTTGTTTTTCAATAATCTAGGTTTTCTATAGTTTCACCACTGATTTATCCCCAAACCTACCCCAGTTTGTGTAAATCACCTCTCAAATTTTTCTTTTTTTTAATGATTTTTCATTTTTTTAAGTTTATATTTATTTTGAGAGGTGGGGAAAGGGGTAGAGGGAGGGAGGGAGAGAGAATCCCAAGCAGGCTCTGCACAGAACCCGATGTGGGGCTTGAACTCACAAACTGTGACATCATGACATGAGCTAAAATCAAGACTTGGACGCTCAACCAACTGAGCCACCCAAGCACCCCATTTTTTTTATTTTTATTAAAATTTATTTTATTTATTTATTTAAGTCAGCTTCATGCCCAGCATGGAACCCAATGTAGGGCTTGAACTCAGGACCTTGAGATCAAGACCTGAGCCAAGGTCAAGAGTTGGACACTTAATAGACTGAGCCACCCAGGCACCCCATCTCTCAGCATTTGCATACATATTAGGTTTCTTCTTTCCTTATTAGAAAATATCTCCCCATTGACCTATGTGTCTGTTTTTGTCCTAGTACCATACTTTCTTGATGATTACAGCTTTGTGATATATCTTGAAATCTGGACTTGTGATGCCTCCAGTTTTGGTTTTCTTTTTTAACATTACTTTGGCTATTTGGAGTCTTTTCTCATTCCATAAAAATTTTAGAATTGTTTGTTCTAGCTCTGTGAAGAATGCTGGTATTATTTTAATAGGATTGCATTGAATATGTAGATTGCCTTGGGTAGTATCAACATATGAACAATAGTTGTTCTTCCAGTAAATGAGCATGGAATGTTTTTCCATTTCTTTGTGTCTTCTTCAATTTCTTTCATAAGCTTTCTATAGTTTTCAGCATATAGATCTTTTACCTCTTGGTTAAGTTTATTCCTAGGCATTTTATGGTTTTCAGTAACCCAGAAATGGACCAAAAAATGTATGGCCAACTAATCTTTGACAAAGCAAAAAAGAATATCCAGTGGAAAAAAGACAGTCTCTGCAGCAAATGGTATTGGGAAAACTGGACGGCGACATGCAGAAGAATGAACCTGGACCACTTTCTTACACCAGACACAAAAAATAAATTCAAAATGGATGAAAGACCTAAATGTAAGACAGGAATCCATCAGAATCCTAGAGGAGAAAGCAGGCAACAATGTCTTTGACCTTGGCCGTAGCAACTTCTTACTTGACATGTCTCCAGAGGCAAGGGAAACAAAAGCAAAAATGAACTATTGGGACCTTATCAAGATAAAAATCTTATGCACAGCGAAGGAAACAATCAGCAAAACTAAAAGGCAACTGATGGAATGAAAGAAGATATTTGCAAATGACATATTGAATAAAGGATCAGTATCCAAAATCTACAAAGAACTTACAAACTCGACACCCAAAAAACAATCCAGTGAAGAATGGGCAGAAGACGTGAACAGACACTTTTCCAAAGAAGACATCCAGATGGCCAACTGACACATGAAAAAATGTTCAACAAACTCATTAGCAGGGAGATACAAATCAAATCCACAATGAGATACACCTCACACCTGTCAGAATGGCTAAAATTAACAACTCAGGAAATGACAGATGTTGGTGAGGATGCAGAGAGAGGGGAACCCTTTTGCACTGTTGGTGGGAATGCAAACTTGTGCAGCTACTCTGGAAAACAGTATGGAGGTTCCTCAAAAAATTAAAAATAGAACTACCCTACGACCCAGCAATTGCACTACTAGGCATTTATCCAAAGTATATAAAAATGCTGATTCAAAGGGGTACATGCACCCCAATGTTTATAGATAAGCATCTGACTCTTAATTTCAGCTCAGGTCATGATCTCATGGTTCGTGGGATCGAGCTCTGTGTTGGGCTCTGTGCTGACAGCGTGGAGCCTGCATGGGATTCTCTCTTCTCGTCTCTGCTCCTCCCCTGCTTGTATGCTTTCTCTCTCTTTCTCTCTCTCAAAATAAATGAGTAAACTTAAAAAAAACGTGGGCTTGGAAATGTGTTAGGAAAGCCCCACCTAATACAGATGAATCAAAAATGGCCGGTGACTAAGTGAAATGATGACCGGTACATAAGTTTATTTGCTCAAGCAAATTTTCTCTATGTAGTCGTAAATTTTCTTATAGTCAAATAAAATTTATAGTAAAATTTTATTATTTTATAATAAAAAATTTTTATAGTAAAAATTTTTTAAATTTAATTAATTTATTTTTTAAATGTTGGTTTACTTTTGAGAGAGAGAGAGAGAGAGACAGAGCATGAGTGGGGGAGGGGCAGAAAGAGAGGGAGACACAATCTGAAGCAGGCTCCAGGCTCTGAGCTGTCAGCCCAGAGCCCGACGCAGGGCTCAAACCCACGAACTGGGAGATCATGACCTGAGCCGAAGTCAGACACTTTACTGACTGAGCCACCCAGGTGCCCCTAAACATGTTTTAAAGGAAGGGAATAAGAGAGACTCATCCTACCATCCTGCCTGTCAGCTGCGTGGAATTATTGATATTCACTCCCCAATATCTCCTCATACTGGACAAAATATTAATCGAGTCTAAGGGAAGTTTTCTGTGTGGCAAGACTTCCTTCCTCACCACTTCATACTTGTGCGTGTGTGTGCGCATGAACACACGCACACACATACACACCTCTCCAGTCGCAATACTCTACTCAGGGTGTCCTTTTAGGCACAGTGGGACCACTGTGGGATGGCAGGAAGATGATTAGAATGGCAGTTAGAAAGTATGGGTTCCAAGACTTTGGCAAATCACATACTCCCTGGGCCTCAGGTTCTGTACTTGCCATTTCCACGATGACTAAGGTCTCTCCCCAGAGCAACCACCTATGACCCTATCTATGGCCCAGTGGCCTGCAGGTAATGTGACCCTGGTCTTATCAGCATCATGTTTTTCACAACTGGCCCACATTGTTCCACATCAGCCCCATCGTGTGGATGAGAAAATGTGCCAGATGCACTGATTGGGGGCCGAGAGGCCCTTAACAAGCGATGCTTCCCCTGGTGAGTTTGTGGCTTCCTGTGGTGGCAATGCTGGTATTCTTAAATTGCCACCACCAGGAATCTAAAAAGTTCCTGAAGTGTCCGAAGTCCCCCCTTCCGCCACAGATCTACTTGTCCTGTCTGCATGCCGTCTTTTCACTGATTTCACTTTCATAGGAAGAAGGTTCTGATCACAAATCTTGCAGCCATTTCCCTCCAGTCTAGAGAGCGGCTTGAAAAGCATATTTTGTACTCACTTACGGCCTCACGTGTAGTTTGATGTTGATTTGAGCAGTGGGTGCTATATACCCGGAAATTCTTCCTTGAGAATTTACCCCCTAAACTGGCGTATGTCCTGAAGGACCCACATGCAGGAAGGTGGGTGCAACATGGCTTGTAAAAGCGGAATCTCACTTATGGAAGAAATGTCTGTCATAGGATGGGGGATGTCATGGGTCCCGTCCACGTCATGGGCCACCGTGCCACTGTGACAAAATGAGGTCAGTCTGTTAGTGGTGACAGATCAAGTGGGTAAGTTGAGATGTGCTCCCATTTCTGTAAGCACAAGGACTCAGCATAGCTAATGCTTACAAGTGTTTGTCATATGCCAGACTAAGATCCAAGCACTTTGTATGCTTTAGCTCATTTAATCCCCCAACGATCCTGTGGGTAGATTCCATTATTATTCACCTTTTTATAACTCAGAAAACTGAACTCGGTCAGTGTTGCACAGTTGGTGGCTGAGCTAGGATTCAAACCCAGGCATCTTAATGCCATAACCCTGCACTTCACCGTAAAGAGGCACACACACACACACACACACACACACACACATGCACACAGGCACATACAGCACTCATGTATGCATTGAACACTTCTGGAAGGACATAAGTATGGACAATAAGTTATCAGTGGTTGCCCTTGGGGAGGGAAAGTCATAAGGAGTAGATACATTAGGTGAAAACATAATAATAATAATAATAATAATAATAATAATGATGATGATAATGATAATAATAATAATAATAATAAATAATACATTTATTTATTTATTTTGAGAGAAAAAGAGATCACAAGCAGGGAAGGGGCAGAGAGAGAGGGAGGGAGAGAGAATCCTGAGTAGTTTCCGCGCTGTCAGCTAAGAGCCTGATGCGGGGCTTGAACTCATGAACTGTGAGATCATGACCTGAGGTGAAATCATGAGCCGGACGCTTAACCAACTGAGCCCCTCAGGCGCCCACAAAATAATTATTATTGAACACCTTTTGTGTTATTAGTGTTTGTCATGTTTTTTTTTTTCAAAGAACAGAAACGTTAGTACATTTTAAAAAGTCAGGTGGCAGAATATAACTAGACTAATTGTGGTGACCATTTCACAGTATATACCCAATATCGAATCATGTTATACACATGAAACTAATATAATGTATGTCAATTTTACTTCAATAAGAATAATAATAAAATAAAAAGTCACATGGTATGAAAGATGACAAACATGACCAGTAGAAATATAACATCCATGACTCTACTGTGTGGAATATTTTTCTTTTCTTTCCCTCACTTTTTATTTATTTATTTTTTAAGTAAGCTCTATGCCCAACTTGGGGCTCAAACTCATGACCCCAAGATAAAGAGTCATATGCTCCACCAACTGAGCCAGCCAGGTGCCCCCTACCCCTCACTTTTTAACTCAAAGTCCGACTCAGCCTGCCTTTGACCTTAAATCCCTAGCAAAATCAAGAATTCTTGTGAAAGTGCCTTATTATATTTAGCTATGTTTAATGAGACCTTTTTAAAACTGCAGAATTGGCATACTTTTTGTAATTTTAATATGCTAAATAAAATAATTCCCCTCTACTAACAATTACAATTAGTTCCATAGACCGGTTACTAACCCTAGTTCAACACTGTAGAGAAAGATTTTTTTAATACTTACTTGTACATGGCGTATCACAAGAGCAGTGTACAAGTTGCTGTTTTGTCTGGGATATGACCCAGTGGAAACCTAAATGTGACCAACAGCCTTCTAATTCACTGGCTGTGATGGATCACAGGTGAGTCGGTCCTGCCTCCAGTGTCTCAAAGGAGAAATGCATCACGTGGCTTCTATACTCCCTAGAGAGCGTTCAAAGTTATTCATGAATGAGCTGCCTGAATGATGTGACAATCTGGGCAGTTGAAAATTGTTTCAAATTGACCACTAAACCAAAAAGTTTCCTGGGGATTATGGAATCAGATTGTAGTAAGGGATCTGAAGACTCTGCTGGTGTAGTTGTTCCTGAATATAACTGGTCACCAGAATCATCTGGGGGTCATTTGTTGTTGTTGTTGTTGTTCTTAATACAGATTGCTGGGTCCTCCCTAAAAATTCGGTAGCCCTGGGCTGGGACCCCAAATTTGCAATCTATCATCACTAATTTCTGTGGCTCAGCCAAGTTTGTATACCATTGATTTGATTTATCCTAATCTATTTACCTACATACTTTTGACTCATCTAATTGTGCTTTTGTGAATTAGCCAATAAATGATGAAATTCCCTACAACACATTTGAAGATACATCAGGCTGCCTTTATATGGACCATGTGAGTTATAATACATAAAACAATAACTCATATGTGTGTCACTTTGTATAGTTAATAAAAGGCATTTGCAGATATTATAATGGAGGCAATAACGTGTCGTGGTCAAGAATAGAGTCCAGAGTCAGACGTTGCTTAGCTTCTGAAGGAGATCAGAATCTTCATCCCAGTATATGCCACTTTGGTACAAGGATTATCTTGAGCCAAAGGCAACTGAGAATCACCAGATGCAGCAAGTGTTTTCTGCCTTCCTTTATCTGCCTAAAAGCAGGGCATAAATTTCCCCTTGTGAACATGTCTTCCCCACCCCCCTACCCCATCCATACTAGACAAAAACCAACTCTTTTATTATTGAGGTATAATTAACAATGTTATATTAGTGTCAATCATACAACGTATTGATTGGACAAGTCTATACATTACTCAGTTCTCACCATGATAAGTTTAGTCACCATACAATGTTATTACAATATTGACTACCTTCCTAGGCTGTACTTTTCATCTTGGTGACTTATTACTTTATGGCTGGAGGTTTGTACCTCTTAATCCCCTTTATCTATTTTGCCTATCCTCCCACCCACCTCCCCTCTGGCAACCACCCATTTGTTCTCTGTACTTAAGGTCCATTTTTTGTTTGTCTGTTATTTTTTATTCTCCACATGCAAGTGAAATCGTATGGTATTTGTCTTTCTCTGCCTGACTTATTTCACTTAGCATGATACCCTTTAGGTCTGTCTATATTGTTGCAAATGGCAAGATCTCGTTCTTTTTTGTGGCTGGGTAATATCTTTACATATCGCATCTTTACAGTATATATATATATCTCACACATCTTTATCCATTCATCTGTCGATGGACACTTGGGCTGCTTGGGCTGACTATTGTAAATAATGCTGCTATAAACATAGGAGTACATATATCTTTATGATTTAGTGTTTTCATTTTCTTTGGGTAAATAGCCAGTAGTGAAATTACTGGATCATATGCTAATTCTATTGTTAAATTCTTAAGAAATCTCCGTACTGTTTTCCCCAGTGGCTGCACCAGTTTGCATTTCCACCAACAGCACACAAGTGTTCCTTTTTGTCCACGTCCTCGCCAACACTTGTGTCTTGTGTTTTTGATTTCAGCCATTCTGAAAGGTGTGAGGTGATATCTCATTGTGGCTTTGATTTGCCTTATCCCCGATGATGAGTGATATTGAGCATCTTTTCACGTGTCTGTTGGCCATCTGTCTGTCTTGTTTAGAGAAATGTTTGTGTCTTCTGCCGATTTCAATTGGATTATTTGAGAGTTTGTTTGTTTGTTTGTTTTTTGGTGTGTGTTGAGTTGTGTAAGTTCTTTAGATATTTTGGACATTAATACCTTATCAAATATATCATTTGCAAATACCTTTTCCCATTCAGTAGGTTGCCTTTTTGTTTTATCGATCATTTCCATTGCTGTGCAAAAGCTTTTCATTTTGGTGTAGTCCCAATAGTTTAATTTTGCTTTTGTTTGCCTTGCCCAAGGAGACATATTCATAAATATGCTGCAAAGGGTGATGTTCAAAAGATTATTACCTCTGTTGTCTTTTAGGAGTCTATCGTTTCAGGTCTCACATTTAGGTCTTTAATCCTTAGTGACTTTATTTTTGTGTTTGATGTAAGAAAGTGATCTAGTTTCATTCTTTTGCATGCAGTTGTTCAATTTTCCCAGCACCATGTATTGAAAAGCCTGTCTTTTCCCCATGGAATATTCAAGAATGGAGAGAGAGAACTGACACCAAGACAAGTTTGCATAAACGGACCTTACTGAAATAATACTTCCCCGGACACCTGGGTGCCTTAGTCAGTTAAGCGTCTGACTTTGGGTCAGGTCATGATCTCAGGGTCCGTGGGTTTGAGCTCTGCGTTGGGCTCTGTGCTCACAGCTTGGAGCCTGGAGGCTGCTTCTGATTCTGTCTGTCTGTCTCTCTCTCTCTCTCTCTCTCTCTCTCTCTCTCTGCCCCTCTCCTGCTCATACCTTGTCTCTCTTCTCTTTCTCAAATATACATAAACATTAAAAATAATTAAAAATAACAATTAGAAAATAAAAATAATACTTCCCTTCCATCAATTATTTCAAATGTCTCCTACCCACTTCCCCATGATTTATCCTTCCTCAAAGCCCAAATCTTCTTTCTTTTGTTAAGATGGTATATTAGCCCATTAGTCTGCTTTTTTGAGTTTTGATTCTTCATTGTAAACTCTCATGTATATAAATGTTATTAAAAAACTGCATCCCTTTTCTCCTGTTAATCTGTCTGCTGTTAGTTTAGTTTGCAGGTCCCCAGTGGTTAAACATAAGACAGTAAAGGAAAAGTTTTCCTCCCCTACGCTTCAACTCTCAGTTCTCCGACTTCCTATCTATGTGACTCTAGACTGGTTTTCTTTTTTTAATCTTCTATATGCCTCATTTTCTTTATCTACAAAATGATGATAATAATAGCCCTCTCATGAGGTTGTGAAATTTGAATGAGTTAATACTTTTAAGCCCTTAGATCAAAGACTGGTATTTAGTAATTACTTGGCAGATATTAACTGTTATTTTATGTGATCTTCAAAAGGTATAATAACTGCAATTTTATGATTGTGGAAATTGAAGTTTGGAGAGTTTATATTACTTGCCCCAGGCTGGATGAAAAATAGTGGAAACTAAAAACCAGATCTTCTGACTCCAGGTTTTATGCTGTCTGGCTTTTAAGTATTTATCATTTAACATCATAGAGTTGTTTATAACTTTGGTTCTTGCCAAGAGGATTCAGGGTGAAGATGTAATATTGATTGGCCAGAGGACTCTAGAAATATAAGAAAAAATGGAAAGGTACAAAGCAGAAGAGAGAACTCATTTCAAAAACAGCTATTAATACTGAGTAGGAGAATCTTTCGATAACCATGAGTAAATGACATATGTAAGGACAAGTAGGGGTATGAAATTGAATTAGATAAGTGAAATTATAAGAAAAATAATGGGGCACCTGGGTGGCTCAGTCAGTTACGTGTCTGACTTCGGCTCAGGTCATGATCTCAGGGTTTGTGAGTTCAAGCCCCGCTTCAGGCTCTGTGCTGACAGCTCGGAGCCTGGAGCCTGCTTCTGATTCTGTGACTCCCTCTCTCTCTCTGCCCCTCTCCTGCTGCCATTCTGTCTCTTTCTCAAAAACAAATGAGCATTCAAAAATTTTTTTTTCAAGAAAAACAAAAGATAAGGTTTATTTTTGCCAAATCCACTATAAATGAGGGTAGTGGCAAAGAGCAGACGAGGGGAAATGAATGAATACCTTTTCACAGCGACTGCTTCCCAGATATCATCCACTCGACTCAGAAACTCTGCCTAGACCGTTACAGTCTTACTGTCAAGATACAGCTCACTCAACATGCAATGGATTTTAGCTCAACACAGGGATGAAATTGAACAGAGAGCCAACAAATGTTATCGGTCACGTGGAAACAAAATTATAAGCCCCATATTCTTTCATTCACACTTGGCAAGAGATTATAACTGAAGCCAGAAATTACAAGCCCTAGTTGGCAATTTAACTTTAAATTTTTTTTTTTGATGTTTATTTTATTTTTGGGAGAGAGAGACAGAGACAGAGACAGAGAATGAGTGGGGGAGGGGCAGACACACACACACACACACACACACACACACACACACAGGCACACAACACAAAGCAGGCTCCAGGCTCTGAGCTGCCAGCACAGAGCCCCACGAAGGGCTCGAATTCAGAAACTGCCAGATCATGACCTAAGCTGAGGTAGGACAGTTAACCAACAGAGCAACCTAGGTGCCCCCACAATTTAATTTTTTAAAAATTTTAAGAATGGGGTATCTGGGTGGCTCCGTCAGTTAAGCCTCTGACTCTTAATTTTGGCTCAGGTCATGCTTTCACAAGTTGGTGAGTTCAAGCCCCACATCAGGCTCTGTGCTGACAATGTGGAGGCTGCTTGGGATTCTCTCTCTGTCCCTCTCTGCTCCTCACTCATGCTCTCTCAACATAAATAAATAAGACTTTTTAAAAACTTATAAAAATGGGGCAGCTGATACAGGTTCTTGAGATGACAAGCTTTCAGCCAGCCATTTGCCTCTTTAAATAGACAAGGAAAAGTTACCAAATATTTACAAGCCTGTTACCATAAAACCTAAGCTAAATCTGTATTTATTAGGTATCTTGTTACCTTAACATTGTACTTCTAAATTCTTTGCTAAGAATCACAAAGGTTATTATTAAAAAGTTATACATTAAAAGTTTACTTTTTGTAGATCTAAGGGATAATCATTTGTAATCTAGAATTTAAACATTCATTATATGAAACTTGGTTTGCTAGAATTTTTGGTTGATAAACCTGTTTCTTCTCTTCAAGTTTATAGTTGATATCAAGTTCGAGATTAGAGCAGGCCCTCATTTTACCTACCACATTTATAATAACGTCCTAAGTCCTCACTAATCTATCTCTATTAAACTAAAGATCTGTGCAAACTCTGTTAAACTGAGGAACAGAAAGCATTTAGTACTTGTAAAATTCTGGGTTTTTTTACAAATACAAATAAAAAGCTAAGTAAAACTCTTGACGGGCGCCTGGGTGGCTCAGTTGGTTTAGCATCCTACTTCGGCTCAGGTCATGATCTCACAGCATGAGTTCAAGCCCCTCGTCAGGCTCTGTGCTGACAGCTTGGAACCTGGAGCCTGCTTCGGATTCTGTGTCTCCCTCTCTCTCTGCCCCTCCCCTGCTCATACTCTCTCTCTCTCTCTCTCTCTCTCTCTCTGTCAAAAATAAAAATAAACATTAAAAAAAATTAAAAAAAAAAAGTCTTGACATGTGCCTCAGTGGCTAGTTAGACATGACTTGGGAGTCTTGGCTGGAATTTGAAGTGCCTGTATTTGAGTACTGAACTCAGTGCAAGAAAAGGACAGAGGGACACTTGGGCGGCGGGGGGTGGGGGGGTGTCCTGGTGATGAGACTAGAAAATCCAGCGTGGTCTCAGGCCAGATCACCAGATGTGAGCAGAGGAGGTGAAGTAGGTGACAGCTTGCTCTCCTTTTCATCATCCCTGAATCACATCTTAAGACTCAAGGACCCTAGTTCAGGAGGGACCACAAGAGCACAGACTGTGGCCCCGTGTGGCAGCCATGGGGTACACAGCTGGCATCTCCCTTCGAGGAAAACTGGCCATCGCCATCCAACAGCAGCGAACGTAGGTAATCTTCAGGTTCTACTCTGCTTTCTGACTGAAGCCACTCGGTGCTCAGGCCGCCCCCAGCCCCGGACCGAGCTCAGTGGGGGTCCAGGCACCTGGCCATTTCTGCCCGGTGCAGGACTGGCCTCTTGCACAGGCTTTGAGCTCCTGGTTGGGTGGGCGAGACTCTGAGGCCCCCAGCATGGTCTGAGCTGCTGCCTGTTTTCCTACTCCTTCCCCAGGGGTCACATTAGCATGGGGGGAGGGGGCCTGAAGGTTTCCCCAGCTTCATGCTCATTCCTCCCCCTTATCTCTCAGGCATGACTCACCCCACCCCCAACGCCTTGCTGACACTCCTCAACGCCATCTTAGCTTCTGCTTCCTGAGTCCAAATGAAGGACTAAACCAATACTTCCTAATACTTAAAGCCTCCAATCACTCTATCAAAGGACCAGGTTACAGCAAGACAGAAACCAAAATTCTATTTTTTTTTTTTTAAGAAGGATGGTTAAGTGTTGGCGGCCTCCTTATTATGCTTTCATGGTTGATATAAAAACCGTGGGTCTCCTGCCTTTATGTACCAGCAGAGGGATGTGAGCCTCACTACCCCATCTCTTCAGATACTTTCTAGCTTTAAGGTTCTTTGGTTCTGTGAAAAATTGAGCGTTTTCACACAAAAGTGGAAGCTGATTTCTTCTGAGTTGTTCTAACAAGCAGGGATAAAAGTAGTTCTAGGAGGAGGATTTTATTCCATAGAGAGAAGAACATTTCAACCACCAGAAGAGTCCAAAAATGGGGTGTCTTGCCACTAGAAGGTGGAGACTCCTGTATTGATTTGCTGGGGCCACCATAACCAAGTGCCACAGACTGGGTGGCTTGAACAACATATTTATTTTCTCACAGTCCTGGAGGCTGAAGTCCAAGATCAAGGGGTCAGCCGGTTTGGTTTCTTCTGAGGCCTCTCTCCTTGGCTCGTAGATGGCCGCGTTCCTGCTGTGTCCTCGCATGGTCACTCCTCTGTGCCCGTGCATGTCGCACATGTCTGTGTTCCAAAATTTCCTCTTCCTGAGGCACCTGGGTGGCCGAGTCGGTTGAGCGTCTGACTTTGGCTCAGGTCATGATCTCACAGTTCGTGGGTTTATGTCCCACATTGGGCTCTGTGTTGACAGCTCAGAGCCTGGAGCCTGCTTCGGATTTAGTGTCTCCCTCTCTCTCTCTGTCCCTTCCCTGCTTGTGCTCTGTCTCTGTCGGTCTTTCAAAAATAAATGTTAAAAACATTTTTCTTTACATTTTCTATCAGGACACCAGTCATGTCCTATTGGATTAGAGCCTACCCACTTAATGACCTCATTTGAACTTAATTACCTCTTTAAAGATGCTTTCTCCAAATACAGTTACATTCTGAGGTACTGGGGGTTAGGGATCCATCATATAAATGTTGGGCGTCACAATTCAGCCAATACAGCCTCTCCAAGGACATTTTTTAAAGTTAATTTATATCTTTTTGAGAGAGAGAGAGCATACACGTGAACAAGGGGGGGTGGGGGGCAGGAAGAGAGGGAGACATAGAATCCAAAGCAGGCTCCAGGCTCTGAGCCATCAGCACAGAGCCCGACGCAGGGCTCGAAACCACGAACCGTGAGATCATGACCTGAGCCGAAGTGGGATGCTCAACTGACTGAGCCACCCAGACGCCCCCAAGGACATTTTCAATTACGGTCCTGGTATGACTGTCAGAAAGGTATAGACTGTGTCAGCACACTGATGTGCCACTAGTCTGTCCCAGGTGTGCGTGTCTTACGCAGGGTCCCCTGGAAACAGGCCCCTCTAAGGAGGATTCACGTGCAAGTAGTTTGGGAGGGGGTTCTAGGAAATGTTGGGCGGGGGCAAGGAGTGGCAAAATGAAGCAGGAACGAGAAGGAAGCCAATCAAAAGTGATGCTTTAAACCAACTGTCCCGATGGGAATTGCCTGTACCCAAGCCTGCTGGGTACCGTGCAGAGATACACCTCGGTTCCCCCTCCCCCGCCCCCCAACAACCCAGAGGCGAGAGAGGGCCGGAGCCTTCCTCCGCTGCTTCCACCGCTGAGGGCCGCTTTCTGGGGATGTTCCCTCACTGGCACGTCCATCCTGCCCTGCGCAGGCACAGCGAGGTGCTGAAGCCAGAGAGCCTCCTGGTAAAGAGTTGTAGATGCTGACGGTTGAAAGCCAGGCCAGCATTTTTGCAAATGGTTCCTGCCAAGGAGACACGGGCAAGGCACTGAGGCCTCTCCCCCAGCGTAAGCTTTATTTTGGCCATGACTGAGGTGATTCACAGCAAAGAGAATGTGCGGGAAGCCAGTCACCACTTGGTCTAGAACGGTCATTGCCTGCCCTAAGTAGGAGGTAAGAGGCAGAGCACAACAGCGTAAAAAGAACACTTGTTTCTTGGAACAAGCAGGAGCTTTCCTTCAAGAGGGTGAAGGCGAGTCCTGTCAAGGCTGTCCTACTCACTAACCTATTAAAAAACCATTACCACATGGAAGAGCCATCACCTGAAGAGTAAAATCACCAGCAGTGTCATCTAATCTCATGAAGGATGCAGTAAAAAACCCACCAAATCCCGTTCTGCCCAAAGGGGCTTTGATGAACCCCCACTCATGTGGTATTGGGACTGGGGGGAAGTGAAATGAGAGGACGACTTTTGTTTTCACCCCACACTTTTTTTTATTACAATTATTATTACAATTATTGATTCTGGTTTATTTCCTCCACTTAGCATAATGTCTTCAAGGTTCATACTGAAGCATGTATTAGAGCTTTATTCCTCTTTAAGGTTGAATAAACATTCCATTGTCTGTATCTGCCACTTTCTGCCCAGCCATCCGTTCATCATGGAGCACCTGAGTCGCTTCTACCTTTTGGCTATTGTGAATAATACTGCTATTAACTCAGGTGTGCGAACATCTGTTTGGGACCCGGCTTTCGATTCTTCGGGCATGTCCTCAGAAGTGGAGTTGCCGGATCATATGGTAATTCTATGTTCTACTTTTGAGGAACCACCCTACTATCTTCTCTTACTCCATATTTTTTTAACCCCCCCTTCAAATTCTATGTTTAAAGAGTCTTAAAAACTACTAAGCATGCTTAAACACAAAAGGAAGGAGAACGCACAGAAAAGGAATAAAACAACCTAAGTTTTCTCCTATGACACGTCCTAGAGGTGCCACATGGTTTGGGACTTACAGGGGGCATAGCATGTCCCTTGTTTCCGGATGTCAAGCCTCCTCTCTTGGTCTCTCCATTGCTACTCTCTCCCTTCTGTGACATATTCTAATGACACTGCTTTGTGTCCATCATTGACACTTCAATTCGGCTATCCAGCTATCTCTGTCTCCCCTTCCAGTCTCTAAGCTTTCCTTTGATCTGATCTTCTCAGAGTTCTGGCTTCTTCCCCTCCCCCAACAATTTCATCTTTTTGCGGAAGGGCTGGCCTTTTGTACATACAGTCTGTCAACCGGAGGATTCCTTTGCTTCCTTGAGATACGCTGGTCCCTTACGGTCTGTCAACGGAAGTTCTAGGTCTTCAGTATCTAAAAAAAAAATCTTTCTTAATGTTTTTTTTTTTGAGAGAGAGACAGAGCGCACAAGCAGGGGAAGGACAGAGAGAGAGGGAAGAGGCAGAATCCGAAGCAGGCTCCGGGCTCTGAGCTCTGAGCTGTCAGCCCAGAGCCTGACGCGGCGCTCGAACTCTCGAGCTGTGAGATCATGACCAGAGCCGAAGTCAGACGCTTAACCGACTGAGCCACCCAGGCGCCCCTAGGTGTTCAGTATTTTAGTGCTGCATTCATTTAGTGTCTTGTTGGAGTTGTCTGCTCCATCTGTGGTTACCCAGGATAAATCTGGAAGAGTCAAATCTAACTAACTAACTATACATGGTTTTGCCTTATGTGATTTAGCTCTGAAGCCTTAAGTATGTTCACTTAGATATGCTGAATCTCAAATAAATACGAATCCATTCTGGTCATGATGGCGGGCCATGACAAAAGATGAAAAGGACTTTCAAAAGCTATAAAATATTTCTCCTGGAGGACAGTAGCAATCTGATCAGGAGACATCTGCTCCAAGTCTCGCCGTAAGGTTAATGGAGTCACGCTCAGAAACGTCCACTGCTCTTGGCTCTAATTCCACGTTTACTGGGCCAACTTCTGGTTACTCACTTGGGCTTTCCAAGAACCCAGGTGCCTGGAAATGAGTACCCAGGTTGGTAAGACTTCTCAGGGGCATGAGAAAAGGGATGCAAGTAAATCACTCAAATTATCATCAGAAACTGGAGAACTGGCAGTCTGGGCTCTGTATTATTTGTTTCTTCTAAATGTGGCCAGCACCAAGCTGACCAACTGTGGGATGACAGCATTGTGCTTTAATGTATATAAGATGGGGTGTCAGCCTCCAGGTCCTGGGTGCCGACAAATCGCTAAGATGATGTGCACTCTACATGCAGATTTCTGGGGAAAGTCCCCATCTCTCCCCGAGCTTCTTTCAAACTATGGCAATCATGTCACCTTGTCTCTCCTTTTGTGAGAGGGCCAGGATTCGTGCACTGCACAAGCCAAATTCTAAGTTCATTTAGGTAACGTGCATGTGACTTCTCAGACTCATTCAGTAAAAGCAATATTCAACAAACATCTGTGACACGTTCCGAATTTCTAATGTTATTCCTCAGGGGGATGCTTGTCCTTTCACTATTCTGATTGTCAAAAATCATTAGATTTTATATAACATCTACAGGTATTCATTCAAAGTAGGAGGAAATGCTGGCTTGCTTCTCTGCCCTCTGCTTATTTATATAAATATAGGCTGCATAGAGCATGATTCTAATATGAATATTTGTTAAAGTCTTCCCCAAACATTGAATGTCTTAAAAGGCCCCCTAACTACTGACTAGCCTATTCGCATTTTAATTTAAATTGGTTAAGTGAGCTACATTATAGAAAATAGGTAGTAATAAACATTTGAATTCTATTAAAACTGTTACAAAATAAAAATGTTAAGGAAGAAAGCTAGCTTCAATGTATCATCATAATCTAATTATTTTGAAAGAGGGAATCTGACCTAGAGGAATAATTAAACCATTCTAAAAAGGGCCTCACATCCCTTGTTAAATTGAAAACTAGAGATTTTTTGCTGCGTCTTATTTCAGGGAAAATTGCGCCGTGTTTGTTTCTGTGTAGGGAGAGCGGCCACATTTGGTCTCTCTGATTCTCACTGTCACTTGTTATCCACTGTCATTTGTAGAGTCTCCAGAGAGAAATGAACTCTTAACAAGCTGAGGTATTTCCAGTCAGTTGGTTATTCCTCCAAGCTTCTGGAATATTCTGCAGAGTCCAAGAATGTTTTGTTAGAACCCGGCCTTCAGATTATTATGAAGGAATATTTGTCAAGGTAGCAGGCTAGGACATATTTAACTTGGCACTTTGTTAGCTTGGCTCTAATCTGCAGGGTTTTAGTCCTGTGGATATGGGCTTACAGATATTTCACTCCCATCTCTGCCTTCATCTTTAGATGTTTTGTTTTTTTTTTTTAAAGTCTGCAAGGGTGGACATAACAAAATACCACAGACTGGGTGGCTTAAACAACAGAAGTTTATTTTCTCACAGTTCCAGAGGCAATACGTCTAAGATCAAGGTGTTATCAGCGTTGGTTTCTGGTAAGACCTCTTTTCCGGGTTTGCCGATGGCCACTTTCTTGCTGTGTCCTCGAATGACCTTTTCATCTGCATACACCTAGAGAGAAAGGGAGTTCTCTGGGGCCTCTTCCTCTTCTTTTAAGGAACCCAGACTGATTAGATTAGTGCCCCACCCTTCTGACATCATTTAACCTTATTACCTCCTGAAGATCCTATCCAAAAGAGTCACACTGGAGGTTAGGACTTAAAACACATGAATTTGCTGGAGATACAATTCAGTCCATAACAATTCTGTGTCTTTCTGCTCTTCTTATAAAGTCACCAGTCATATTGGATTCGGGCCCAGGCTACTCCGGTACACATGACCCCATCTTAACTTAATTACATCTGCAAAGACCCATTTCCATGGAAGGTCACCCTCATAGAGCCCCGGGGTTAAGACTGGAACACAGGTTTTAATCCTCTGAATGTCAACAAGTGTTAATGTTATGTTGAATGACTCAGCCATCCTTCCGACCTGCGATGCGTGTGCTAAACTGGGATTCAGGAAGTGGTCTA
Organism: Panthera pardus; assembly: GCF_024362965.1. NCBI lineage: Eukaryota > Metazoa > Chordata > Mammalia > Carnivora > Felidae > Panthera > Panthera pardus. Next base: position 22,104,621 of record NW_026526654.1, on the reverse strand, counting down.
CACTGAGCAGATATACCTGCACAGTGATCTTCAGGGGCTTTAGGGCTTGGTTTGTCTGCTCAGTGAGGACAGAGACCAGGATAGTACACACTGTGCAGACTTGTGCTGGATAATTGCTTCTCTAGCTCTGCCTCTTGTCCCGTGATTACATGGTGTAACTGAGAAAGATTGAGCTCGCAGCCTGACTCCAGGGCTTGAGTCGGTTCGGCTAACAACTAAATGTATGGCCTTAGGCACCACATATATCGGTGGTTTTCAAATTGCAGCAGCCAGAATCCCCTGGAGGTCTTGATTAAAAGACTCCTGGGCCCCACCTCTGATCTAGTAGGCCTGAGGCTGGCTCAGACATTTGCATCGTTTTTATTATTATTGTGATTATTATTATTTTAAATGTTTATTTATTTTTGAAGGAGAGAGAGATAGAGTGTGAGTGGGGGAGGGGCAGAGAGAAAGAAAGACACAGAATCCGAAGCAGGCTCCGGGATCTGAGCTGTCAGCACAGAGCCCGATGTGGGGCTCTAACCCATGAACGGTGAGATCGTGACCTGAGCTGAAGTCCGGATATCCCAACGGACTGAGCCACCCAGGCGCCCCACAGGCATTTGCACCTTTAAACAAGTTTGCGGGTGATGCTGATAATGGTGGCCTGGGGATTGCACTTTGAGAACCATCATTATATGCTATTTGCCTACAAATGAGAATCTAGTCAACCAACAAACTTTAAAATCATTTTATCGTTGAAAAAAATTTAAATATAGCCAAGCAGAGAAAAGAGCAGAATGGATCCCTGCGTATCACTGTGTGGCGGGGCCAGCTTCATGGGCATAGGAACTGTGACAGGGCCCTGTGCTCAGGAGGACCCCAGGCTCTGTTTAATGCTCTGCTGTTGCTGTCTGGGAATTCTTCATAATTTCTCAACAAGGGGCCTTGCATTTTCATTTAGCACTGGCCTGTGTAAATTAAGTAGCTGGCCCAGGGCCCTAGATGCAACTGCCATGAGAATTTTGCCAAATTTGGCAAAATTTTATTGAAGACCCACACAATGTGCTAACTACTGTTACCAGGTATTGGGGATCAAAAACAAGGCAGGATCCTGGCTTTTGAGGGTCTGATGATCTGGTAGAGATAAAGCTGTTAGATTTAGCAAATGGAAACACAGGATACCCAGGCAAAGAAGGCCTTAGTTTAAGTACACCCCAGCTATAAATTTTGGTCTCCGTCTTTTTCTGACGTAAAGCTCGGGGACATGTACTCAATAATGTTCATTTATTTATTTATACATTGTCCTTGTGCACTACTCTTATTAGCCAATATCTTAAGGCGAGAGTCATTTTAATCTTGAGAGAGGCAGGACGTATATTGGTTAAGGGCCAGGAGTCTGGAGTCCACTCAGCTGGGTTCAGATCTCTCCTCCCTACACTGCTTATCTGCTTCATGCCTCTGTAAACTATTGACAACAGTGATGGCTGTTCCGCGGGGCTGCTGCGGGGTTCCCACACCAATGCAGAGCGCCGAACCCGGGGTGTGGCACATGGCTATTACTCAGGAGGTGCCATAGTGTCTCAGGATCTGGTAGGAGAGTTGATAATAAATGATGACAGGTATGATAGATCAGCGTAAATAATCACGACTCCCGCCAACTGTCATCATTCAAGGTGTGATCATTCGGGCATCTCTTTCAGTTGTGTGAATTGTGCACATGATTATCTTTTACGTGTAGTAAAATATACATGACACAAAATGTGCTATTGTACTGTTTTTAAGTGTACAGTTCGGAGTGTTAAGTATAGTCACACTGTTGTGTAACCCATCTCTGAGACATTTTTAGCTTCCCAAACTGAAACTCTGTATCCATTAAACAATAACTCCTCCCTTCTTCCTCTCCTTAGCCTCTGGCAACCACCACCTTACTTTCTGTCTCTATGCGTCTGACTACTTTAAAGATCTTGCGTGAGGAGAATCATACAGAATTTGTCTTTTTGTGGCTGGCTTATGTCTCTGAGCATAACTTCCTCAAGGTTCGTCTATGTTGTAGCAGGTGACCGGATGTCCTTCCTTTTCAAGATTGAATAATACTCCAATGTACGGATGGACCACATTGGGTGTATCCCACTCATCTGTCAATGGATACTCGGGTTGTTTCCACCTACTGACTACTGTGAGAAACGCTGCTGTGAACATGACTTTGCACACATTATTTTTAATCGGTTTCTTCTACAATTACCAATAGCCTTAGCCACAATCATTTAATTATTTATAATTAAATAGCTCAGGCTTGTACGACTAGAAACTACAAGAGAAACACCTAAACCCTGGGACACAGCCATCTGATATATGGGTCTCCTGAAATCCATCCAGTGCCTGCATACAATAAATATTTTGTTGAACAAATAGATCTGGAAAGAAGACAGATTCATGTCTATTTTAAGGAGATGGAATTCTTTTGTTTGTTTTTGTGGTTTTCTTTTCAAGTTTATTTATTTACTTTGAGAGAGAGGGACAGGATATGGGCAGGGGAAGGGCAGAGAGAGAGGGAGAGAGAGAGAGAGAGAAAATCCCAAGCGGGCTCCACATTGTCAGCACTGAGCCCTACCTGGGGCTCGAACCCATGAACCATGAGATCATGACCTGAGCTGAAATGGAGTCAGCCACCTAACTGACTGAGCCACCCAGATGCCCCAAAGAGATGTTTGTAGGCTCAAATGAGATAATGCACTTTGAAAATGGTAAAGGTCTATATAAAAATATAGATGTTGCTGGGGCACCCGGGTGGCTCAGTCCGTTAAGTGTGGGACTCTTGATTTCAGCACAGGTCATGATCTCATGGTTTGTGGGATCAAGCCGCTAGTGGGCTATATAGATATTGTTATCAGTTATTAGCGTGGCTTCTTCTGGCCTAGATTTCCTTCAGTTCATCTGCTCTCACCGTCTCTAGCGAATGTAAGGAAGGGGGAAACATTCCTGTAGCCCACAGCTCCCTCTTTCTAGGATGTTCTTCATTTTGGTATTTTGTGCATCTTTAATTTCCTGCCTGCTTTCCTTGTGGGATGAAAGCAGCCAGTCCCAATGGGCCACGCATGATTTCTGTACTTTTCCCACAGCCAGGCTCAAGGCTACTGCCCGGCTTTCCCTAATAACTGCTCGACTGGGGGCTCCCTCAAGAAGTTTGAGATGCAGGAAGCTGTCTCCCAGGAGGTGGCGTGGGGAATCGTGAGTGGCTGCCTATGAATTATTAATGCATCATTAATGCATAATTTGCTACAAGGTTTCAGGACTAATTAATTATCCCCTTAATAAAGGTCTGCTCATCTTTCTGCAGCAGCCTGTGGGATGGCTTCTCAAAGCCTCCAGGTGCCCGGGTTTTGCAAGCTGCACGCGTGGTGACCTGCGTGCCCTCTGGCCCTGGCTCCCGGAGGTTCTGTGCACCCAGCTGGATATAGAGAATGCTAATGAGTCACTCTAGGTGACTTACAGCATTTGTTGGGTGATAGAAAAATCAGCAAAGAACAGTCACCATTGTCTTACTATTCGTGCTTCTTAGATGTCGTCTGGCTGGATGCCAGTACATCTCCTTTCCTCCGCAGCACCCCCGCCCCCACTTTAACAGAGAGACTCAGGAGCTCTGGGGCTTAGCTCTCTTGTCGCACGTGACCACTTGAATAAAGGGGGGAAAGACTGACTGCTCAAGTGAGAAGACTCAGTCCAGCCCCAAACAGACGGAGCCTGCAGCAGCTGGGGATCAGGGGTCACATTTTCTCGGGCGAGCTGGGCTTCCGGCCACGCCACACGCCATCCTTGGGAAACTGAACTTTGGAGTTTCTCATTCTGAAGTTCCTTGCTTTTCCCTAATGCATTTCCTCATCGTGCCGCACTGTAAAACCCTTTCTTCCTGTCCCTTTTCTTGTCACCCTGTTACTTTTCACCGTTGTTTCTTTAATAAGAAAGTTGCTTTTACAGTTGAGCTGCAGTGCCTAAAGCTTTTGGGTGAAAGAGACCATGTCCCATGTCAAATGTGTTAAAATTCATGAGTCCATATTGCAGCGATTTTGTTTAAGTTTATTTATGTATTGGGGGGGGGAGGGGCAGAGATAGAATCCACAGCAGGCTCCACCCTGTCAGTGCAGAGCCCAATGCGGGGCTCAAACTCATGAACCCTGAGATCACCACCTGGGCCGCTTAACTCACTGAGCCACCCCCATATTGCAGCTTTTAGAAAAACCCAACTCACTAGTCCTAAGAGGCCCTTGAGAACCCACTTACTGTTTCGAAATCTCAGAAGGGGAAAGAATGAATCCTTTGGTCTGCCTTTCCCACATGAACTGCATTCCTCTAGATGTTTCTCGTCCTAGAATATTTCAGTTTCCCTAAATAAAGAAGGAATAATGGAACCAGAATATCTGTAAATATTGCAGTACGTATCTCTAAAAGATAATAGCTCACTTTCAATGCATAACCATGATTTCATTACTGCATCTAAAAATATCCGGTCAGTGTCCAAGTGTCTGCAAATGAAACGAAGAATTTAAGCAAGAATCATCAATGGGTACAAACCACATAAAAAGAGACAATCGGATATAATCCGTCTCCTGTTGGAAGTTTACAATATCTGCAAATAAAGTATTCCTTAAAAAAAAAAAATGTGGGGCACCTGGGTGGCTCAGTCAGTTATGCGTCCGACTTCGGCTCAGGTCATGATCTCGCAGTTCGTGGGTTCGAGCCCCACATCGAGCTCTGTGCTGACAGCTCAGAGCCTGGAGCCTGCTTCGGATTCTGTGTCTCCCTCTCTCTGACCCTCCCCCGTTCATGCTCTGTCTCTTTCTGTCTCAAAAATAAATAAACATTAAAAAAAAATTTTTTTAAAAAGGAACTCAATTGGATCAATTCTTTAGACTTTTTTTTTTAAACGTTTATTTATTTTTGAGACAGAGAGAGAGACAGAGCATGAACGGGGGAGGGTCAGAGAGAGAGAGGGAGACACAGAATCTGAAACAGGCTCCGAGCTGTCAGCACAGAGCCTCATGTGGGACCCGAATCCATTAACCGTGAGATCATGACCTGAGCCAAAGTCGGATGCTTAACCGACTGAGCCACCCAGGCACCCCTGAATCAAGTCTCTAAGTCTAACTACCAGGTCCAGGATATATCGGGGTCAGGGGAACATATTAATACCACAAGTATGTCATCAGCAAAATCCAGAATGTGGAAAACTATATAAGGCAAATGACCTGATTCCTTTAACAACAAAAAATTGCAAAGAGAAAACAACAACAACAAACAAACAACAGGAGGGCGAACCTACATTAAAAGAGGTTTAAGAGACACATTGACCAAACGCAATGTACAGGCTTTGTTTGGACCCAGTGTCAGACAGACCGAGGGTACAAGTATTTATGAGACACCTGGGGAAATGTGAATGTGAATATTTCTGGTGAAAGTAAGGGTATCGTGATCACATCTAAAAAGAGTCACGCACACACCCGCGCATGTACATTATAGGCCGAAACATTTACAGATGAATTTAGATGATACCTAGAATTCGCTTCAAAACAGTACCCGATTGTGTGTATCCATGGGTGTTGGGGTTCGTGAATTACGGATGAAACAAGATTGGCCGAGAGTTGGGAAATGTTGAAGTTGGCCAATGAAGGTTCGCTATAACAGCCTCTCTGCTTCTCTGTATGCTGAAATCTTCCATAATGGAGCGTAGAATGAATGATGAATGAGAGAATACATGAGCAAAGTAATAAAACCCCTGCCCCCCCTCCCTCCAGAAGGGACGGCATCTCAGGATGATTCTGCTGCTTCCCTGTTCAGAGTATTCCCAACCCTGATGGTTTGCTCCTTCCCTGTAACCTCTCCCAAACCACGGAAAACTTGGGGCAGCAAAGCCTTGACATTCATTTTCCCATTCTAAGTCACTTAGAACAAACACCTGTATTGATTCAAATCCCATCAACCTTTAAAAGCAATTCATTATATATTTCATGAGGCAGAATCAATCCACACATAAATACCATCTGGTTCTTAAATATTTCATAATTTTACTCTCTGGGTCTTAAATACATCCACGGTTTTCAGCATGGCTCACTTGACTATAGATATTGTGTGATATCCTGGGTGTTATTCAACATTTGTACCATCAACCTGCCTTGAAATTAGGGCAGCATTTATATTTCAAGGGTGGATTTTTGTTCTTCCTTGTTTTCCTCATGCCCATGCCGTTGGCCTACTTAGTCTTTGACGGTGCTCTCTCCTTCAGCCCAGTTGTGGGGCTCCCGTGAATTATTGGCACTGAAACCCTACCTGTGATTCCTCTGGCTTCCTTCACAGGACCCAGCAGCTACTCCCAGAGTCAGCCGTCCCCTCATTTCACAATAACGAGGAGAAAGCACATGTTTGGGGTCGGGAGAAATGGTTGTTAATTTTTAAGAGCAACCAGAACTTGAGAATTTTTTTTTAAGGGAAAGAATGCCAAAGTTCTTGCTTTGAGATCCTTTTTGATATTTCTTTGTTGTGCTGAGAAAAAAATACAGCCCCAAATGCAACAAAACCACATAAAAGCATGGAATGGTCAGAGTATAATCATTTCTTTTTTAATCGAAGTAAAGTAGCTAGTTCCTAGACTTTAAATTAAAAAGAAAAATGAACTCCCGGGTCCTTTCAGAGACTAATTTTATTTTAAAAGCAGCATTCATTGCTTTAATAAAAACACGCATTAGTTTAATACTTTCCATATTCTAATTTCAGAAACGTTCATGGGAAATGTTAAAATATTCCACTGTGTTTGAAGTGGGAGTAGAAGCTGAAAAAATTGAGATAACTTTTAAAAAACAGTTCTGTGGGGCGCCTGGGTGGCTCAGTCGGTTAAGCGTCCGACGTCGGCCCAGGTCATGATCTCACAGTGTGTGTGTTCAAGCCCCGCATCAGGCTCTGTGCTGACAGTGCAGAGCCTGCTCGGGATTCTCTCTCTTCCCCTCTCTTTCTGCCCCTCCCCCCCTTGTACTTTCTCTCAAAAATAAATAAATAAACTTTAAAAAAAAAAAAGATCTAGGTAAAAAAATGTACCCGGGACTTGTTTTAATTAGGTATGGTAAGACATATAGACACAGAAAAGACTGTCATAAAGGCAGAAGTTTTTTTTATTATTCTCAACCTTTCCTGGAAACAGGAGGCACAGCACACATGCGGGGCCACATGAGGAAGCACCACAGTCTGTCAGAAAGCAGAGGGGACAGGAGAAAACGTGGGCAAGAGCCTATATTGTGGTGTCCTTAGGAGAGACAAGGCAAGGCAGGACAGGCTGACTTCGCATTCTCCGGTTTAAATATATCCTCTGGGCACTTTATAGTTGAAACTCTCTGAGGCACTTACCTGTCTGCTTGTGTAACATCTGTTCCCCCTGCTAGAACGTAAGCTGCATTCGCCTCTCTCTACCTGGTTTCTAGAGCAGTCACTGGTACATAGGAGGGGCTCAATAAATATTCTCTAAGTGAACAAATGCAGAGCTAAAATAAAACCCAGTGGCCTCTTTACTTGAATAGGCATGTAGTAATTGATCTCAGAAAATAATAATTCCCCCGATGTTTTTAGGAAACACTGATACTGGATTTTGGGGTACCACACATTTTAAGAAAAATACTGACAAACTAGAGTGACTAGAGCCAAGATAAGTATACCCAGCATGGTCTAAATATCATCTCATGGAATTATGGAGGAGCGTGGACATTTAATTAGCAGCTACCAGGTGCCAAGAAGTGTGTTAGGTTGTGAAGCAACTAACCTCCAGTTGCCACATGGGGTAACTTGCCTCTGAATTCAGCTGGCTGGGTGGAGAGGTGCATGTACGGATAGGAAACAGGTCCCCTAGACCTTTAAGGGGAAAGCCCTGTTCTTCTATGTTAGTGGCTAGGGCTTAGTTAGCTCCAGCTGAGATCCGGTTCTCTGGGAGGGCCTCGCCTTCAGCAGAAGCCAGATGGGGAGGGAAAACCTCAGGTGAAATACAGAGTGCCTAGGACCTTGTCTTTCTTGACTCGAATAATCCAAAGAAGGTGTTGGTCAAAGGCCAGGCCTGGACAGCACTCTTGGGCTTAGCCCTTGACCAGCCCAATTTCACCTGGTTGTACCATAATCCACTAGCCTGCTGGGTATACATGGAGATCAGCTCTTCTGACTTGCTTACAATGCTGGTCCCATCTGTAATGGTTACTTATATGTGTCAACTTGACTAGGCCGTAGTTATCCAACCTAGCCTAATTTATTCAACTAACTACTGATCTAGATGTTACTGTGAAAGCGTTTTGTAGCTGTGGCCAACATCTCTCATCAGCGGATTTAGAGTAGAGATTACCCTTGATAATCTGGGTGAGCCTCATCCAATCAGTTGAAGGTCTTAACAAAAACCAGAGTCTCCCTGAGGAAGAAGTTTTATCTCAGCAGCCTCAGCTCCAGATAGAAAATTCCCAGCCTGCTCGCCTGCCCTACAATCACATGAGCCAGTTCCTTGAAATAAATTCCTTAACACACATCCATGTTCTGTTTCTTTGATGAACCCTGACTTATATGCTGCCCCTGGCTTTTGAGGGGTGTGTGCTCAGGTTTGCTCTTTTTTCTGGACTCGGGCTTCAGAAGAAACTGTCCTTCCTATTCTTGCCTGATTAAATTCCATGCATTCGTGTAGGGTCTCAGGCTAATGGACACTCACGGGGACTTGTCATCCCTGACCACCTCTGCCACGTTCAGCCCCACTTTGTGGGGCTTCATTCCCATGAGAGGAGGGATTGAGTCAGTCTTACCCCCGACAAGAATACCTAGCTCCCTAGCTCCCTGCAGTGCTAGCAAATGGCAGGTACCCATAAGTATCTGTTGAATGCACGCGGGGTTGCAAATTTACACACACTCTTACGCACACCCTTCAGATGTACAAGGAAATGCAGCTTCTTTAGTTTACTACAACCAATCAGATCTTCCTGTGAGCACTCCACTCTGCTGAGTTGTCAAAGGAAAAACATTAAACTCTACTTCACTGTGTCATTTTCTTGTTTGAATGGTCTCTTTCGGGGGGAAAATTAATACACAAGAAATAATTACAACAAATGTTTCTAGGGGCAAGAACATGATAGATATACTTCCCCTTTTTTTATACCATAGCATGGTAGATTTTTGTCGCTCTGTAATTTGTGGCTACTTTGTTTGTCTTCACTGGACGTTAGAAATGTTATTTCGGAAGAAATGATCCAAACAAAATGATTTAGAAGCAACTTCTAACCTTGTACCCTGACTTTAAAAGACATCCTTTAGTTGTTTTTTTTTTTTTTTAATGTTTTTATTTATTTTTGAGACAGAGACAGAGCATGAGCAGGGGAGGGACAGAGAGAGAGGGAGACACAGAATCCAAAGTAGGCTCCAGGCTCCGAGCTGTCAGCACAGAGCCTGATGCAGGGCTCGAACCCACGAACTGAAAGATCATGACCTGAGCCAAGGTCGGACGCTCAACCGACTGAGCCACCCAGGCACCCCAGACATCCTTTAGTTTATATGGTTTTCAATTCCCATGAAGTTCATACGGTTCTCCATTATGTTTTCCTACTATGTCAACTATCAGAACATGAAAATTCTGCTTATGTTCTTTGTTAAACATTTTCTAAAATTCTGACTAAATTTTAAGGTTTTCTAGGGAAAGTGCTATAAACAACTGTGTTGACAGTGAAGAATACAATTTATTTATTTATTTATTTATTTATTTATTTATTTATTTATTTATTTTTTAGATACTATTTCTTTATTTTCCATTTTATAGATGGGGAAACAGGTTCAAAGAGCTTTTTTTTTTTTTAATGTTTTTTCTTCTTGAGAGAGAGACAGAGACAGAGACAGAGTGCAAGAAGGGGAGGGACAGAGAGAGAGGGAGACACAGAATCTGAAGCAGGCTCCAGGCTCTGAGCTGTCAGCACAGAGCCCGACATGGGGTTCAAACTCACGAACCGCAAGATCATGACCTGAGCTGAAGTCCGATGCTTAACAGACTGAGCCACCCAGGACCCCTACAATTTATTTTTTTAAGTTTATTTTCTTTATCTTGAGAAAGAGAGCTCGTGTGTGAGAGTGAGGGAGGGGCAGAGATAGAGGGAGAGAGAGAATCCCAAGCAGGCTGCACGCTGTCAGCACAGAGCCTGATGTGGGGCTTGCACCCACAAACCGTGAGATCATGACCTGAACCGAAGTCAAGAGTTGGACACTCAACCTACTGAGCCACCCAGGTGCCCTGAAGACTACATTTTAAAAGCACTATAAGTGGGGCACCTGGGCGGCTCAGTTGGTTAAGCATCCAACTGTTGATCTCAGTTCGGGTCTTGATCTCAGGGTCGTGACTTTAAGCCCCGAACTGAGCTCTGTGCTAGGCGTGAAGCCTACTTAAAAAAGAAAAAACGGGTAAAGGCGCTAAAATTGAAGCTTCCATTGGGGATTTTTTAAATAGGCTTTATGGACTTTCAAAGCTTAATAACAAAGGCTATTTTTGTAAAAAGAAAGGTATCTTTTGAAATTACTTGATTTCTTTGGGATAAATGCTCATACTTGCCAGGGTTTTAAACTATGTGAATTCAATGCTGGCCTCCTCCTTTTCTTCCTGCCTTCCTGGCATCTGGTGTAGAAGTGGTGTCTTAGCTTGGGCGCCATAACAGAATAGTAGAGATGGGTGTGGGAGAGTTAACACACATTTAGCTTCTCCAGTTCCGGAGGCCACAAGTCTAAGATCAGGGTTCCCGCATGGTCAGGCTCCAATGAGAGCCCTCTCTCTGGCTTACAGGTAGCCCTTTTCTTGCTGTGTCCTCACATGGGGGGCAATCGGGGTAGAGAGAGCTCTCTCTCTTCTTATAAGGGCATTCATCCCATCGTGAGGGCCCCACCCTCATGACCTCTTCCAAATTGAATTATCTCCCACAGATCCCACCTCTAAATGCCATCACATTGGGGGGGTAGGACTTCAACACATGAATGGGTGGGGAGGGAGTATACTATGGGAATTTGGTCCATAGTAGGGGTTTCACCTGACTCCATGGTGGCAGGATGGGAAGGGACCCGAGAATTATACCCTGTCCTCTAGGTATGTGCTGGTTCCTGCTGTGATTACCTAGTGTTTTCGAGTCCCTATGCTAGTAAACCGTTGAAATGTGACTGGCCCCCTCCGAGCTGACCTTCTGGGATGCTGACACCTGGCCCTGAACCCTAGAAGGTGGCTACCTCCTTTGGTTCTTCCCCAGGTCTCTACTGGCCAAAGGGTGGTCTCAGAAGCTCCCCAGCCCAGCAGGCCCCAAGCACCTAGGGACCTCCTGCAAGCATGCCTGGGCCACGGGGAGGTGGGAACCCCTCCCTCCCCAGTGCAGGCTACTCACTCACACGCTTTGCTGAAGCCGGACCTCATCCAGGAGGGGTGCGGGGTTTCAGGCTCTGCCCAGCGAAGCGTACCACTGGCATTGATATTCCCAGGGATCTCTGTTCTCTCTCGTTGTCTCCACAAACCCTCGGGGGAAGACATGAGCAGCCTGATGTCCTGCTTACAGCATTTCTGTCCTCCCCTTCCCACATTCCAGAATCCTCACCGCTGCCTACCAGGCTCTTGGGCAGATGACAGTAAGCACAGCAGGTGCAACCAGTGCCCTGAGAGGGGCCTGATTACAAGGTTAGCCCTTGGCTGGCAACTAGGAACTTAGACTTTCTGGAAGGTTCCCTCCACTAACTGGTAAGAGGAGCTCCCTGGGCCTAAACTATTTCTACAGACAGTATGGTTTATGCTGAGCGTCTGCTTTTCTTCTGGAAGGCTGGGATTTAGAGACATGTCAGGTGTCAGGCAGAGGGCACTATGTGGTCAGCCCCCAATAAAAGCCCTGGGTACTGAGTCGGTAATGAGTTTTCCTGGTAGGCAACACTTCACACGTGTCATCACAACAACTTGCTTGGGGAATGGAGCATGTCCTGTGTGACTCCACGGGCAGAGGATTCTGGAAGCATATACCTGGCTTTCCTGACTTTGCCCCATGCACCTTTTTGTCTTTGCTGGTTTTGCTTTAGACGTAATAAATTGTAGCCATGAGTACGATTATATGCTGAGTCTGTGGGCCCCCCTATGAATCGCTTGAAACTGGGGTGGATTTGGGGTTGCCCCAACACACCCCTACCTCATCTCGTCCAGGCATCCTTCTTTTTTATCTAATTTTTTTTTAACGTGTATTTATTTTTGAGGGGGGGGGTGGAGACAAAGGACCAGAAGCAGGCTCTGTACTGTCAGCGCAGAGCCCAATGCTGGGTTCCAATTCACAAACCAGGAGATCACGACCTGAGCCAAGTCAGACGCTTAACCAACTGAGCCACCCAGGCGCCCCAGTCCAGGCACCTTTCTGACCTCATCACCTAATGCCCTGCCCCACTACTCTCCCTAGACTCTTGAACACATGCTGTTCCTTCTGTCTGGAGCGTTCTGCCCAGACTGGCTTCCACATAGCCCAGTCCTCTGCTCTGACATCCTTGACCTCCATACTGTAAAACTGCACCCTCCCTATCATTCTCTGTGCCCTCACCCCACTTATTTTTCTCATTAGCATTTATCACCCCTCGATACACTTATATTTATTAGTTTCTTGACTCACTGGCCACCCCCCAGCTGCCTGCACCAGAACGAAATCTCGATAAAGAAGTGATTATTTTTATTTCCTTCCTATTTGGAGCAAACCACCCCAAATGGATGCCTGGGTGAAATAACATGATGTCTAGGATTTGCTTTAAACTTTATTAAATAAAAAAATGTGCTGCCATGGCCAAGAGCACCAGGAACTCACTTAAGAAACTATCTAATGCAAAATGTATGTTTGAGTTTATGCGATTATCACATGATAAAGACAGGTTATCATGTGATAACTCTATAGATATTTTATTTATATGTACTTTCTAAATTTACCATGACAAATTTAAAACAAAAGTATAAAAGATAGAAGAATAAATTTCCATAAAACAAAACACAGAGTAAGTTATCGCCAAGATTTTATCACATAGAGTCTCTCTTTTTCTCCTTCGCTGCAATATTTTAAAGCACATTTCAGGTTTCATGACGTTTTACCCCTACATACTTCATAATGTATCTCTAAAAATTATGGACATTTTCTTACATAATCATAGGCCATTTATCACACCTAACAAAATTAACAATAATTCTTGGAATTGTAATACCCAGATCATAATAAAAACTCCCTGGTTGTATTAAAAAGCCTTTCTACATTTGTTTTGCTGGAATCAGAATCCAAACAAATTCCACACATGTTCTTTGGTTCTGTCTCTTGAGTCTTTGTTAATCTAAAACAGTCCCCTTTCATTTTTCATTCGTGCCATTTTTTGCATAGTATGTTTTTTCAACTAAAATGTTTATTTCAGAAGCACAGATTAGAACAAATGGGGGACAAGAGTGAAATCTACATGTACGGTAGAAATATGGTCTTCTTAAAAGCACGTAGAAATGCAGAATTAGGCACTAATAGTTTCACTGGTTTCTTGCACAGACCTTGCTGGGTGGGACCTTGACTGAATTAGAATCTGCTTTCTACTTTTCTCTCACTCTCTCTCTCTTTTTTCTTTTTTAATGTTTATTTATTTATTTTTGAGAGAGAGAGAGGGAACACAAACAGGGGAGAGGAAGCAAGGGAAGGAGACCCAGAATCCAAAGCAGGCTCCAGGCTCTGAGCCATCAGCACAGAGCCCCACGAGGGGCTCCAACTCACAAACTGTGAGATCATGACCTGAGCCAAAGTCGGACACATTCAATCACAAGGTATGGTGAAGCGAGATGGAGAAGAAGAATTTCCTATCCCTCATTTGCTGCTTTGGTCATGGCTCTTGGGCAAATCAGTAATCTCTTCAGCTCTCAGGGTCCTCCTGTGTAATGCTTTACAAAAATAAAATTTATGGGGCACCTGGGTGGCTCAGTCAGTTGAGCATCTGACTTCGGGTCAGGTCATGATCTCACAGTTCGTGGGTTCAAGCCCCACGTCGGACTGACAGCTCAGCCTGGAGCCTTCAGATTCTGTGTCTCCCTCTCTCTCTGCCCCTCCCCCACTCGTGTTCTGTCTCTCTCTGTCTCAAAAATAAACATTGGGAAAAAAAGTTTAATCAATAAAATTTAAAGTACAACTATCTTTGTTTCTTTGTTGCGAATTTTTTCCCTGAGATATCACTTTGTACTATATGGTTTGGAAAATGCTATCTTTGGACGTCGGTGAGTTCACTCTCAGAAGAGGTGATTGGGTCAGAAACCTGCATATTGTTAGTTACATCGTTTTCCTGTTTGACCCTCCCCTACCCTTTCGGCATTTAGTGAAAAATTTAAAAGCTGTGGCACATCTCAGGTGTGAAAACAGGAAACAATAATGGAGTTGGAACATGCCTAGCACATTAATGAGGACTCTCTGACGGTAAATAGCACAACTCAGCTCCAGCTAGCTCTTGTGACGATGGGCCTTGTTACTCAGGTACCGCAAGGAATGCAAAGGCTAGGATACAGCTAGCTTTAGAAATGGAACCAGGGGTGGTGAGCAGTAGAGAATCCAAGAACTCCTGTTTTGGATTGAATTGTGTCCCCCAAAAGATTCGTAGAACACCTGACTCCTGGGGTCTGTGAACATGGCTTTATATTGGAAATAGGGTCTCTGCAGATGTAATCAAGCTAAGCCGAGGACATATTAGAATGGGGGGGCGGGGAACAACCCAATATGGCTGGTATCATTATAAGAAAAGGAGAAAGAGAGATGAACAGACACAGAGGGAAGAACGCCATGTGAAGATGGGAGGTAGAGAGACTGGAGTGATGTCTTTAGAAACCAAGAATAGCAAGGATTGCCAATAAACACTGGGAGTGAAGAGAAAGGCATAGAACAGATTCTCCCTGGATACGTCAGTGGGAGCATGGCCCTGATGACACTTGCTTTCCAGCTTCTAGCTTGCAGAACTTTGACACATACATTTTTATATTTTAAGCCATCCCAGTCAAAGACGTTCGGTTATGGCCGCTCTGGGAAAAGAATACACGTTTCTGCCTCTTGCCTTTGCCTCCCTGGGAATATCTCTGTCTGTCTTCTTTCATACTGCCAACTAAATGTTTCTGTTTTCTAGTTCAAATAGTAGAAAACAGTTGTCAACAACAGCTTCCAAGTTTACATGATACAGCAATTGAGATAGACTGCATAGTTTCTCTTCCCTCCTCCTCCAAATTCTCAGGGAAAGGACTTAGGGTCCTCTTGGGATTGAGTGCCCATCTCAGGCCCATCAAGTACTTCCTTGGGTGGGTCAGGATTGCATCTGTGGAGGAGGCTGGGTCTATTGGTCAAATAATCCAACAGATGTCCACCAGACACATAAGTTCAATGGAGGAGAGGCGGGAGGCCCCATGCCACTCGGGTATCCATAGGAGACCAGTCCCTGAAGTGTGAAAACCCCAAGGAGGCACATATGACCGACCAGGTCAAGCACCACTCCCCAGCAGAATTTTCTCTTTTGCCCCACCCCACCTCTGCTTTTTTTTTCTTTTTTAAAAAATATTTTATTTATTTTCAAGGGAGCACAAGCAAGGGAGGGGCAGAGAGAGACGGAAAGAGGATCTGAAGTGGGCTCTGTGCTGACAGAAGAGAGCCTGATGTGGGGCTTGAACTCATGAGCCACAAGATCATGACCTGAGCTGAAGTCGGACGCTCAACCAACTGAGCCACCCAGGTGCCTCATCTGCTTTTTTTTTTTTTTTTTCCAAAAGAAGGATGCTTTAGTTGTATGGTTTTATTTGATTCTCCCAAAAAGCCATGTGAGAAAGCAATTTTCATCTCCACAAATGCAGAAACAAAGGCTATGAAAAATGAAGTTAGATGTTCAAGATTACATTGCTAGTATGTAACTGAGCCAAGATAGCACACAAATATACAAGAAATTCTGGCAAATGATGGGAAGTTGGAGAGCATAAATTCTGTGGTCTACTAAAAAACTCTACAAGTTCTAAGAATGTTGATCCATAGCCTAGTCACAATACTTACTTTCATGTAGTATCGTTTTTATGAATACCTTAAAGTATTTCTCATATATTCCCATTTGAATTTCTATATTATCCTAAGATAATTCAATATGATACAAAAAATATTTTTAAAAAGGCAAAATAATATTCACATTCTGATCTTCCAGAACTACTGGTTTTAATAGACATGGATCTCTTTCAAATATTTCCACTATTCTATCTTTTAAATATCAAAATTTCAAATTGCAGTATGTTAGAGAGTGTCTACTTTAGAGATGCCTGGCATCTTACCACTTCTATCAAGGCATGGAGCTTTCTGCCTATTTTTTCCAGTAAGGATTATTAGGTTGAGAGCAGATTTTGGATTCCATTTTGTTTTGTTTTTCTACCATTTATTTTGTGATTTCCATTTCGTTCCCATGTCATTCTCTGTGGCTGTTTTCTCAGATTTCTTTAAAACATACAGTTTCGTGTGTGTGTGTGTGTGTGTGTGTGTGTGTGTGTGTGTGTGTCACACAACTGTAGCTTTCAACACAAAGCAGGGTCTCCATTTTATGGACCCTCTTCTAAGTTTTAGTGCCTTGATCCCTCTATGCTGTACGCATTGGGCCCTAAATAGTCTGCTTTAGCAAAAAAAAAAAATCAGTTTAGGGACACAAAAGACAGAGGCTAATAGCTTCATTTACCAACAAAGAGGTGATAAGATCAAGGGGCCAAGCAAAATGGCCAGTTAGTCACTAAAACTCACCCACCTGTCTTAAGTGTCCCCGTTGCCTGACTAGTGCTTCTGCGGTGACTTTGTCCATCCACCCAGCAGGGCTCTCCCTTGCAAAGGCAGAGCAAGGGAGTATGATGATGACCACAAAAGTCCCATGGCAGGATTTTGCTGCTGTGGCATTAAGGAAAAGCCAGGAGGTGACATGTGCAGGTCATACCCTCTTCTAAGACTTATCAAGTTGTCTCAGCCCACTGGGTGTCTGCCAGCCCTTGAACAATATGCCCAAGGAGCTACAAGCCAAGTCCACGGTCACTCAAGTGGACCCTGCAGTGTCGCTAGAAGACAGGGTCCCTTTACCAGGCAGCTCTGGACACTGAGGGGTCTAGGGTGCCTCAGTCTCTGTCATAGATGGGGTGAGAAGTTATATGAACACAATGACTAAAGGAAAACTCATTTCTTTCTTTCCTCTTCTTCTTTTTACATTTATTTATTTTTGAGTGACAGAGAGACAGAACACAAGTGGGGGAGGGGCAGAGAGAGAGGGAGACACAGAATCCGAAGCAGGCTCCGGGCTCCGAGCTGTCAGCACAGAGCCTGACGCGGGACTCGAACCCACAAACCGTG
This sequence comes from Panthera pardus, assembly GCF_024362965.1. Lineage (NCBI taxonomy): Eukaryota > Metazoa > Chordata > Mammalia > Carnivora > Felidae > Panthera > Panthera pardus. The sequence continues at coordinate 22,087,243 of NW_026526654.1, read as the reverse complement.
AGATCATGACCTGAGTCAAAGTTGGATGCTTAACTAACTGGCTGAGCCACCCAGGCACCTCAAAACTCATCTCTTGAAGCAGTATTATGGGCTGGGTTGTGTGTCCCTGAGATTTATATGTTGAAGTCATAAACCCTGGCACCTCAGAATGCAACTATTTAGAGATGGAGTTTTTAAGTTGATATTTTTTAAGTTTGTTTATTTTCTGAGAGAGAGAGAGCACACACGAGCAGGGGAAGAGCAGAGAGAGGGGGAGAGACAGAATCCCAAACAGGCTCTGACGCAGGGGTCAATCATGACCTGAGCCAAAACCAAGTCGGATGCCCAACCGACTGAGCGACCCAGGTGCCCCAAGAGATGGAGTTTTTAAAGAGGTGTTAAGTCCAAATGAGGTCATTAGGGTGGGGCTTAATCAAATAACACCAGTGTCCTCATAAGAAGAGATTTGGACACAGACACAGGCAAAGATAAGATGATGTGAGGACACAGGAAGAAAATGGCCATCTGTGGGGCACCTGAGTGGCTCGGTCAGTTGGGTGTCTGACTTCAGCTCAGGTCATGATCTTACGGCTTGTGGGTTTGAGCCCAGCATAGGGCTGTGTGCTGACAGCTCAGAGCCTAGAATCTGCTTCCAGTTCTGTGTCTCCCTCTTTCTCTGCTCCTCTGTCTCTTTCTCTCTCAAAAATGAAAATAAATATTAAAAAAAAAAAAAAAAGAAAAGGAAAGAAAATAGCCATGTGCAAACAAGGAGAGAAGCCTAAGAGGAAACCAAGTCTGCCAATGTCTTGAGTCTGAGAACCTCCAGCCTCCAGACTGTAAGAAAATTAATTTATGTTGTTTGAGCCCCCAGTCTCTGGTACTTTATTATAGCAGCTGAGCAAACTCACACGGAAAGGTGGCCCTCACATTTGAGGACGTTTAAAGTAGCATCAAATTGGGAATAAACAAACATTACTGCACGGGGTTGACAAAAATGGCTGTCATCGTGTCCATTTTTCCTCCCATATGGCATAGATGCTACTTCCTGTAGATGACTTAGTAGCATGAAAATCAGGGAAACGCGTTCCTCATTTTCCTGTGAGCCAGGGGAGGCCCAAGCCTCAGTCCTTGGATGTCTAGCTTCACTCACTTTCTCAGTGAGCCCATCGGGTCCTTGGCTTTACACGTCATCTAGATGATTTTAACTTCTAAGTCAGCTCAGGCTGCCATAACAAAATACCACAGACTGGATGATGCAAACCACAGACATTTGTTTCTCACCATTCTGGAGGCTAGAAGTGCAAGGTCAACGTGCTGACCAATTCATTTCCTGTGGAGAGCTCTCTGCCTCGCTTGTAGATGGCCTCCTTCCTGCTGTGTCCTCACATGGCATATCCTAGGTTCCTGTGTATGGAGAGAGGGAGATCTCTCTCTCTTCCTTTTCTTATGAGGGCATTAATCCTATCACGGTGGCCCATCCTCATGACCTCATCTAACCCTAGTCACCTACCTAATCTGGAGCCCCATCTCCAAATATGGTTATATTGGGGACTGGAGTTTCAAAACATGACCTTGGAGGCGACAGAAACATTCAGTCCATAACAACTTCTAAGTTTTTAACTCTAGACAGGACCTCTCCCATGAAACTGTATGCCCAGCTGCTTGTTGGCATCTCTTCTTAGATACTTAACGGACAACCCACACTCAGCATGCTCAGCATGGAACCCATCCGTCCCCCAAACCTCCTTCCCTATTGTGGTCTGTCAGTGAGTCCTGTTGGCATTGCCAGACTCTGACCGCTTCCCACCACCTCCATCATTACCCCTTGGTCTATATCACCACTATCTCCTGCCTATACTACTGTTTCCAGCCCTTAATCAACTCTTGATTCAACAACCAGAGAGATCCTTTATAATGAGTTGGGTGGTGTCCCTCCTCTGCTTAAACTCTCCAACCACTGCCCATCTCACCCTGAGTCAAAGCCAAAGTCCCGTCGTTGCCTCTTGTCCTGCTTCCTTCACCTCTGTGTCCCCAAGCCTGTGAGTCCATGGCTCCTTCTGCCCCAGCCACACTAGCCTCCTTGCTGTTTTTCAGATACATCAGGCACTTTTGGTGGCTCTTCCCTCTGCCTAGACTGCTCCCCCCTCCCCGACTCGATATCCATATGGATACTTCTTGTATTACTTATAGATGGATATCTATCATATTTCTCCTTCACTGTCTTCTGGTCTTTTCTGGAACTTCCCCTTGTCATAAGGCCTTCCTGGCCACTCTATCCAAATTCTCAAGCCCTGAGTGGACTCACTTCCTGCATTCCATATTACTGTTTATTCTCCTTAGAACTCTTTATCATTTCAATTACTACAGATTTTGTATATATACTATGCATATTCTGTCTTTCCCAGTACCAGAACATGAACTTCTTGAGGTGAAGGATTTTTATGTTTTATTCTCTATTTCCAGTGTTTAAAACAATAGCTAACACATAGTAGGTGCTAAATGTTCAGGGAACGACTAAGTCCTAATTTTGTCTCTTGTTCTCTGTGGATGGAAAGTTGAGGAGATGATGGGTGTGATAGGTACAAAAATGACCCTCCGCCCCCACAAAGATGTCCTTGTCCTGATCTCTAGGACCCGTGATTATGTTGTGTCACGTGGTAAAAGAGACTTCACGGGTGTGATTAATTTAAGGGTCTTGAGATCAAGAGATTATCCTGGGTTATCCAGGTAGGCCAATGTAATCACAAGAGTCCTTATCAAAGGGAGCAGGAGAGTCATAGTGAGAGAAGGACGTGTGACCAAGGAAGTGTGATGTTGGGGTCATGTGCCGAGGAATGTAGGTATCTCCTTCAGGCTATAAAAGGTAGGAAACAGATTCTCCCCTAGAGCCTTCAGAGAACATAAGCCTTGCTGACACCTCCCCCTAGCACCCCTCCAGATTTTACTGAGATATACATGACGAATAAAAAGTATACGTATTTAGAGTGTACAACGTGATGATCCAGTACATGTATATATTGTGAAACAGTTACCAGAATCAGGTTGACGAACACATCCATCACCTCCTATTGTTACTTTCTCCTGTACGCGGTGAGAATTTATCTTAGCAAATTTCAAGTTTACAGTCCAGTATTGTTAACTGTAGTCACCATGCTGGACATTAGGTCCTCACATTTATTCATCTTATAAGTGACAGTTTCTACCCTCTACCCAGAAGTGGGGTCGCTGGATCATATGGTAGTTCTATTTTTAATTCCTTGAGGAACAGAACACCGTCTGTTTTTCCTAGTGGCTGTGCTGGTTTACATTTCCACCAACAGTGTAGAAGGGTTCCCTTTTCTCCATATCCCAATGCTTGTTAACTCTTGTTTTTTTGATAATGGCTACTCTAACAGGTAGGAGGTGATATCTCAGTGTGGTTTTGATGTGCATTTCCCTGATTAGTGATGTTGAGCACCTGTTCATATGCCTGTTGGCCATTTGTATGTCTTCTTTGGAAAAATCTCTGTTCAAGTCCTCTGACCAATTCTTAATTGGGTTATTTGTTTTTTGGTTACCCAGTTGTATGAATTCCTTATATTTTTTGGATATTAACCCTTTCCTGGATATATCAGGGCTCCTGATACATGGTCCCACATGCAAGTCCCCTGATCCCCCTCATGGGCCACTTTTGCTCCCTAAAATCTCTGATTTGACCCCCTCCTCATACACATGGCCCTCTACCCAGGTCCTGCCAACCCTCTCAATGAAAATGATAACATTCCAGTCCCCTCCAACCTTCCTTGTCTCTTGCACATTTTGAAGTCTCAGACATCAATCCGTGGCTTTTCCGTTTGGCCTAATTACAGAGACCCCAAAGTCCAAGTAGTGAGTTTGGGTCTAGTGTATTCTGGCCTTTCCCATGAAGGACAAGGGTGAGCTTGCTCCTGAGAATGGGGCACTGGGGGAAAGTTTGAAAATGGGGGTGCAACCTTTAGCTACTCATCCTCTAGTCAGCTAACACCGACCCTTCCCCCCCACCCCTGCAGGAATCATTTTCCTTGAAAATTCTCCTCTCCATCCCCCGCCCCCCAAGCCTGCCTGGTTCACTAGAGAGATTCACGTTCCTTGAATTAACATTTTAATGCCAGATCTGCTGAAAATACTCCGGCTTTATTTTGCTAAGAGAGCATCCATCTCTCCTCTCCCCAACACACTCTTCTGGGTTACATTATAGAACTTTTTGGGTAAACTGACAATAAATTGTGCCATTCCCAAATCAACCCTTTGCAATTCCTGTGATTTAGGGCAATAGAGAAGACTCAGTTTGCCCATCACGAAAACGCTGTAAAATAGAATTCACATAAAAGGACCGAGCGAAGTCATCTAAGTAATGATACACGAATTCTATCATTCTAATGTTCATCCACCGATGGAGTTTGGATCCAATTTTTTTCAGGGTTTCAGTAATACAAGAGTAAGACAAATAATAAAAGGAGCTTAGTTGTACCTTATACTAACTATACCCCCACAAGACACACACAAATTTGAGATAGGTTACCTTTTAGTTTCAGGAGAGATGGCTCTCTAAGGACAAACGAATTGATGTCCCATCAAGTTAGAAGGCACTTGAAAAAATATTAAGTAGTAAATAACATACATTTTTATATTAGAAAACACCAGAAACGTTTCAATGGGACAGCAAGGAGGGGTCTGCTAAACCGGAGACTTTCTTAGAGACACTTTCGAGGAAGAGCTGAGATAACTCAAGTATGATTAATGTCAAAAATATTTGAGCAAAGAGGATTGAAAAGAGCCATTTGTGGCATGAGACCTGCTGGAGCCATCTCTTCCGCTGCGGGCCCAGCCGCCACCTGTTTGTGACACCTTCCCTTCCCTCCCTCCCAGAAGGCCCCCTTCGCCTTCTCCTGGGTACACTTCCTGCCGGGTCCCCAGGGCCATCCCTGTGGTGCTTACCTCGCAGTAAGTATAGCGCTTGCTGCTAACCACGGGGTCTCCCTGGCTGCGCCAAGGGCTTTTTCTGGGCGGGGTCCTGCTCGCACACATCCTGACACGCATCTGTCACGACTGAGGAATAAATAAATCGATGGCGGAATTTTGTTTGAGATATTCAGATTTTCAAATGGTGAGACCCCAACTGTGGTCAATGTTCTGTGGCAGCAGGAGAGAGGGAGAGAGCTAGTGCCCCCGAAGGAAATGAGAAAAGAGAAGGGATTTCCCCCAAGCTAAAAGGGAAAGAGGAGTCTGTGGTCCCACAGGCAGTGGGAGCCCTGCCTCACCTGTGCCCCCTAGCTTTGCCAACAGCCCCTGCCCCTCAGCAGGACGTAGAAGTCGCAGAACTGTAGCCCAGGACAAGAATGTGGTTTCCAGAGGGCCCCCTCACACCTTGATGTGACCTGAGCTCCTGGAACTCTACTATCCCCTAAGAGGTATGGAGGCAGGAGGGTGTTAAGCACACACACCCCCCTCACCCGGGCTGGGGTTGAGTTTCTTCCTGCCTGGTGGGGTGCAGTGTGGAATAGAAATTGACTCAGATGAAATTTTTTGCACGCCTGAATTTGGAAGCAAATACAGAGTTGTTTCTACTGTGGAAAAAAATCAAAGTCTGTTCATTCTACCATGGAAGAAATCAAAGTCATAAGTTAATTACAGCGTGGATCTGTTTTGATGACTGATTTGTGAGAACTGGAGAAAAATGTAGGAGTGATCAGCATCAAATTACGTCAGGATGGTCAATGAGATCATTTTGAGGCAGTAGCTGGTGGAAAGCTGTTGTGATGACTAGATCACAAACACTGGAATCAGAGAATTTTTGAGGAAATGCAGGATCTTTCCTTGGAAATGCTTTAAAAGAAGAAATTGATATCCTCTGTCCTGCAAGACGCCTGCGGGATTGAATAGATGCCATTACAAAGTCCTTATTGGGTCTTCTGACTTACACCAAAGGAAACCAAACTAAGTAAGAGGATTGACACTCGCAAAGTTCTCCAGTCAGAAAGGGCTTTGGGGAAACAGTAAAGTGTAAATCCGAGATTTTGTACTCCTAGGTTTGCAGACAAAATGCCGAGAGCATAACGGTTGCATAGGATAGAAGCATCATTTCAAATTTTGGATAATTAGCTCTGTTTGGAGTAGCTTAAGGCCAAGAAAATGTGGAAAGTACGAAATGGTAGTTTAATTATGGCTAGTGATGGTATAATGGCGCCTCAATACTCAGAAAAAGAAATGCAGGAATATTGGTGGAAAGAGGTCTACAGCGATAAGATCATTTTGTTGAGGACAGAGGGCTTCTCCTTCTCTGTTTGTCCATCTGTCCACCCACCTCCCTGTTCCTCCCAGGAGAATCGCTAACTTAACGGGTTGTGTGGACAGTGAGCGAAACCATACGCTCTGCGAGGTTACTTTGCTTCTGTGCTGCTAGTGGGACCACAACGGATGTGAGTGAACAGTCATAGGGGAGGAGTTACCGAGGATTTTAAACACAGGTAAAGGCATTCTAGGTCACAAGAAGAAAGACCAGCAAACCAAAATACACTGACATGTCATTTTTCATCCTATCAGCAGGGGAAAATAGTGAAATAGAGGGGGGCACCGCACTCTGTGGTGAGGCGATGGGGAAGGAGGAACTCTCACACGTCGCTGGTCCAAGGGTAAATTGCAACAACCTTCTGGAGGGCAATCGCACAATGTCCGTCAAAATTAGAAAGGCACAGCCTTCTGACCCGGCAATCCCGCTCTTAGGAATTTATCCAATGGTCGTGTTCCTGCCTGTGCAACACGGCACACACGGGGTTATTCGTGGGAGCACTGCCTGTAATACAAGATAGGAAATGACTTAAATGCCCGTCGATAAATACATTTAAAAATAATTTCTGGGGCGCATGGGGGACTCAGCCGGTTAAGCGTCTGACTTCGGCTCAGGTCACGGTCTCAGGGTTTGTGAGTTCAAGTCTGCATCCGGCGAGCATGAGCCCTGCTTTGGGTGAAAAAAAAACCATGAACCTCACTTCGGGTGAGCCCCACTTGTCTCTCTCTCTCTCTCTCTCTCTCTCTCTCTGTCTCTTGCTTACTTGTGCTCTCTCTCCCTCTTTCTCAAAAAAATAAATGATTTCCAGTGCATTCACATAATGGAATACCAGATGTAAAAATATGAGGAAGATCTTTAAGTATTGAGATAAATTTATTTCCAAGATTTTCCCAGAAAAAAATAGCATAAAGTTTGACATTTTCTTTTTGTTTAATGTTTATTTATTTTATTTATTTAAAAAAATTTTTTTTAACATTTAACATTTGAGAGAGAGAGCATGAGCAGGGGAGGGGGAGAGAGAGAGGGAGACACTGAATCCAAAGCAGGCTCCAGGCTCTGAGCTGTTAGCACAGAGCCTGACACGGGGCTTGAACTCACGAACTGCGAGACCATGACCTGAGCCGAAGTCGGACACTCAACCAACTGAGCCACCCAGGCGCCCCCATGTTTATTTATTTTAGAAAGAGAGAGAGTAAGAGAGTGAGCAGGGGAGGGGCAGAGAGAGAGGGAAACAGAGAATCCCAAGCAGGCTCTGCACTGACAGCAGAGAGCCCAGTGAGGGGCTCAAACTCATGAACCTGTAAGATCATGACCTGAGCCGAAGTTGGACGGACACTCAACCAAATGAGCCACCCAGGTGCCCCAAGTTCTATATTTTCTTTTTTCTTTTTTTTTTTTTGAAGGAGGAAAAAAGAACATGTATCTGGATTGGTTTGAATTCCCTAGAAAGATAAAGAAGAAACCATTGGCAGTGGTGCCTCCTTGGGGTTGGGAGATGGGATGAGAATTGAGCCGTGGGGGTCAGGGTAAGAGGAAGCTTGTCATGAAATGCCTTTATTTATTTATTTATTTATTTATTTACTTATTTATTTATTTATTTTTATGTGTTTTTAGAGAGAGAGTGAGAGAGCACAAGTCGGGTAGAGAAAGGGAGAGAGAGAGAGAGAAAGAGAGGGAATCTCAAGCAGGCTCCACACGCAGCACAGAACCCATCAAGGGGCTCAATCCCACAACCCTGGGATCATGACCTGAGCTTAAATCAAGAGTGGCCATTCAACTGCCTGATCCACCCAGGCGCCCCTCGAAATCCCTTTTTTAAATAGAGTTTGACTTGGAATCATGTAATGTGTTCTCTTTTGAAAAATTGAAAGAGGATGATGGCGTCACACCTGGTCACCCTTGCTGAGGGTTCTTGTATCTTGGGGCCACCCAGGGAGGGGTGAGAGTCCGCCATTTGGATTTGGATTCTGAGCTAAGCCTCTGCTCCAACCTGGCTGTCCCAGAGCTCGCTGTAGGTCCCAGTTTAGTGGATTGCTACCTGAGTACGCATTAGAATCCCCTGGGGAGCTTAAAAAAATTCGGCTCGCATACTGCACCCCAGAGCAATTACAGCAGGATCTCTGGGAGGGATAAGAAGTGTCAGTGATTTTTTAAAAAGCCCCCAGGTGATTCCAATACGCACCCAAGTTTGAGAACCGGTGGCCTATATAAATAACAACTTCCTTGTTTCACACATACTCATTCCCTGGGTCACTCTCTGTCCCTTGAGACTTCACAGGGACCTGGGGTGACCAGCAGGGAGTGTTCAGGCATTTCTAACTCCCTTGCCTGAGACATCTGTCACTAGGAATTGTTGAAAACAAACAAAAAACAGACCCCAAAGCCATCTGCTTTAGAATATCAGAGCCCTCCAGTTGGAATTAGCTTGACAAATCAAAGATGAATACCAAGTTCAAATGTTCCATGAATTTAGAAATTCCTTTCTAAGAAATTTATGTTAAAAAGATACATATTAGAGTGGTGCCTGGGTGGCTCAGTTGGTTAAGTGTCCAACTTCTGATTTTGGCTCAGGTCATGATCTCATGGTTTGTGAGATCGAGCCCTGTGTTGGGCTCTGTGCTGACAGCGTGGAGCCTGCTTGGGATTCCCTCTCTCCCTCTCTCCCTGCCCCTCCCCCACTTGCTTGCACACTCTCTCTCAAAAAAAAAAGAAGAATTAAAACTCATTTAAAAATTTAAAACTACATATTAGAATATATGAAGATTAAAAACTTAAAAATACATATTAGGGCATATGACAAGGGTGTTTTCACGCAAAGTGAGAGATCTGTAGTTAATCAGGCAACTAATCGTGTGATAATACGATTGATCCTAATAATTTTTTCCAGTATTTTATTCTTTATCACAGCTTTATTGAGTTATAAATCATATACCGTACATTTTTCCCATTTAAAATGTACAAGGCAATGGCTGTTAATACAGTTACAGAGTTTCATAATTATCTCCACAATCAACTTGGGAACATTTCATCCCCTAAAAAGAACCCCCCACCCCTTAACATTCAGTCCGCATTTCCCTCTAATTCCTCCAGCCTGAGGCAACCTCTGATCTTTCTGTCTCCATAGATCCTTGAGCTTTCCCATCAATGCAATCATATGCTATGTGGTCTACTGGCTTCTTTCACTTGGCATCATGTTTTCAAGGTTCATGGATAGGTTTCTTCCTATCACCAACAATATTCCATTTACAGGTAAGTCATGTTTGGTTTACCCTTTCACCACCTGATGGACATTCAAGTTGTTTCCACTTTTTGGCTATTCTTAGTAATGCTCCTATAGACACTTAGTTGTTAGGTGGAATATGTTTTCATTTCTCTTGGGTATATGCCTAGGAGTGGAATTCATCATTTTATCATATAAATTTCAAGCATACAGGTTGAAAAAATTTTATAGTGAACATGCTTCTAGCCACCACCAAGAGTCTATAATTAACATCTTATTCTCCTTTCTCTATCACCCATCTATCCATCTATCTATCTCTCTAGCCATCCATCAACTGGCCTTTTTAAATCTATTTCAAGGCAGGGGTGCCTGGGTGGCTCAGTTGGTTGGGCGTCCGACTTCGGCTCAGGTCATCATCTTGCGGTTCGTGAGTTTGAGCCCCACGTCGGGCTCTGTGCTGATGGCTGGAGCCTGCTTTGGATTCTTTGTCTCCCCTCTCTCCCTGCTCCTCCTCTGCTCACATGCTGTCTCTCTCTCAAAAATTAAAATAAAGATTAAAAAAAATTTTTTTTAATCTTAAATCTATTTCAAGGTAAATGGCATAAGTCCTTTTTCTCCTAAGTACTTCAGCATTAATAGCATTCACTAGAGTTCAATATTTGCTCTGTTTCATTTCCTTTGAGGTACTGTTTACATATGATGAAATGCACAAATCTCAAAGTCTATATTCACTAGATTTTCACAAAGTCCTCCATGTAAACCAAACTTCAGTCAGGACAAGTACATTATAATCACTCCAGGACGTTTTCTCATGTTGGTCTCCCAGCCAATCTCCACCGCAGAGGGAGAGCTTTCACAGACAGCTTCCATTCTGAGTTTTACCTTCATGTATTTGCTTTGCCCACCGTAAAGCATCATGCGAATGGAAAAGTACAATATGTACTTTTGTGTGTGTGAAGGTCCTTTCTCAGCAAAATGTATTTGAGTTTCACCCACGTTGTCAATAGTTTATTCCTTTTTATTGTTGAATTATATATAAATTCATTGTGTATGAATGCACCATACCTTACTTTTCCGTTCTCCTGTTGATGGGCATCTCTTTGCCCCCTCCACCCCCATTTTATTTGACTTTTGTTTAGTTTTATGAATAAAGCTGCTGTGAACATTTTGTACAAGCCTTTCTGTGGACATATGTTCTTGTTTTTCCTGCCTAAATGCATAGCAGTGGAGTTACTTGGTCTCATAGTGAGTGCATGTTTAACTTTATAAGGAACTGCCAGACTTTTTCCCAAAGTGGTTGTGCCATTTTACGTTTTCATCAGCAATATAGGAGTTTGAGCTGCTGTCTCCTCACCACATTTTGATGTTGGTAGTCTTTTTAATTTTAGCAATCCTAGCGGATGAGTAGAGTGTCTCCTATTTGTGGTTTGCAGACTGAGAAGAAGCTCTCTCATCACTGGCTTTTCATACACCGCCTTCCATTAAGTGTTCAAATCTTTTGATCATTTTTAAAAGTTTTACTCTCTTGGGGCTCCTGAGTGGCTCAGTCGGTTAAGCGCCTGACTCCGGCTCAGGTCATGATTGAGTTCGAGCCCCACGTGGGGCTCTGCACTGACAGTGTGGAAACTGCTGGGGATTCTCTCTCTCTCCCTCTCTCTGCCCCTCCTCTACTCACGTCCTCTCTATCAAAACTAAATAAATAAATATTAAAAAAAATTTTTTTAAGCCTTTATTTATTTTTTTGAGACAGAGACAGAGCATGAACGGGGAAGGGTCAGAGAGAGAGGGAGACACAGAATCTGAAACAGGCTCCAGGCTCTGAGCTGTCAGCCCAGAGCCCGACGTGGGGCTTGAACTCACAGACCTTGAGATCATGACCTGAGCCAAAGTCAGATGCTCAACCGAATGAGCCACCCAGGCGCCCCAATAAATAAATATTTTTAAAAAGTTTTACTCTCTTGAATTATAGAGCAGTCCTGAAGAACCACTGATCATCTACAAACCTGTTCTATTTTTGAAGCATGTCTAGGAAAGGAAAATGTTCTCTCTCTCTCCCCAACCCTTCCCCCATCCCCCCCTTTTTTTGGTATTGCATAAATTCTAACTGCAAGAACTTCATGGGCTTCAGATTACTGTCATTTAAGTCCAGTTCTCTCGGTTTAACTCATTCAGAGTGAAAACAGTGATATTTAGAGATAATTTGTGGTCAGGCATTGCATACTTAGGTAGGCTATGCCTGGATGTGTAATGGGGATTTTAATTTGTTAAAGAATGAAAATTACTTCATGAATAATTCCTCCTTATTGCTCCTTTCCCCCAGTATTCTTAATCTGTATGAAAGCTTAGAGGAATCATTCAACTAAGTACTTGCTTACTGCTCTGTGTGTCCTCCTTGGACTTCGTTCCTGAGGATCCGCGGAACAGGCTCTTGCTGGGAACAGCCACATGCCACTGCTTAGGACAAAGGTGTGGTTGTATTTAGGATTTGCTTTCTTTTCAAGGATTAAAAACTGTATTTAAGTGGTCTTGATCCAATGCAGGAGGATAAAGAAGCTGCTAAAGCCCAATTTGTGAAAAAACTCCCCCCTCCCCCGACAGAGTTGGTGGTAATTTGAGGGTTAAGAGGACCCAATGTTCTCAGCTGTGCTGCTGGGAGGGTACGGCTTGAGGATGCGTCCGTGTGGGCCAACTGTCCCTCATCTTATCCAGGTGATTTCTTTTCAATTTTATTTTATATTTAAAGTTTATTTATTTTGAGAGAGAAAAAGAGAGAGAGAGAGAGGCACAGAGAGGGAGAGAGATTCCGAAGCAGGTTTCACACTGTCGGCTCTGAGCCCAACATGGGGCTTGAACTCATGAACCATGAGATCGTGACCCGAGCCAAAATCAAGAGTCGGACACTTAACCGACTGAGGCACCCAGGTGCCCCATTCTTCTTATGATCCTTATGGATCTTCAGCAGCAATTGTTGAGGGGGAAATGAACATTTTTCTTTACTTTTGCCTTAAAGTGTGTGAAGATCCAATTTAAGGGGATAATTATGCAATACATATGGACCTCCAACCACAGGTTACTAAACATCAGAGTTATTTTGCATAGGCCGTCGTACATGAGATAAATGAGACAGAGATTTGCTATCTTGACTGTGGGCATACACATGTGTATGTGCACATAGGTACATGGGGACAGAGACATACAGATAGAGATACCCTCCCCAACCCCATTCCTACTTCAATTCTCGGTGCATCTTGAACAGTGAAAATGCTTCAAGTAACCATCAACAGTGATACACTATCCCCTTATACCTCATTTCATTCTCTGAGAATCAAAAGGCAAGATCACAGGCCAGATTCAAAATCATTGCGCTCTGTGACCTTCCTCTGGTTTCCTCCTAAACTTCTCCTTTCGAAAGTGAACTGGAAAAAATACGTCACAAAGGGCACTTACTTTCTATCCTCTTCCATTTTCTATCCTAAAAGAAGTATGTTTTTAATATTTTTCTCCAGCTTTCCCAGACATATGGATATAGAGGCACAAGGCAGCATAATGGGGAAGTACAGCATAGTCTCTGAAGCCTGACTGACTTTGAATTCCCTTCTCTGCCATTTACTAGCTGTGTGAGCTTGAGTAAGTTACTTAGCCACTCTGCGCTTCTGTTTCCTCATTTGTAAAATGGGGATAACACAGCTCCTACTTTCTAAGGTTGATGTGTCAGTTAAATGAGCTAATATTCACTAACAGCCATATGTTTTGGCCATTACTATCTTTATAAATAGAAAAAACCCTGTAGTTAAAGGTAAAACTTCCCCAGTGACTCTTACCAAGGTATAATATGATTAGTTTTTAGAACCAGACAAAATTCATCTGGAAAATAATTATGTAAACCTAGCCAGGAAACCTTTGAAATTATGGGGTATAAGTTCTATCACATAGTAAAATATACTACAAAGCTATGAACACAAACATTTTGTTACTGGGACAGGAATAGGCAGCCAGAATTGGCATTTTGAACAAGTGTAGAGAGATGATTATTATTATCTGGGTTATTACTCTGCATATGATTATTTTTATTATTATTCAAATGGTGTTTATAGTTTAGAAAAAGGTAAAGTTGGTTCTATGTCCTATTTCTTATGCCAAAATAAATACTATATAGATCAATTTTATGAAAATAAACTGTTAAAGTGTGAAAATATAGTGATTTTTTTTTTTAAAGCTGGGAAAAACCTTTTCAAGTATGATGCAAACATGTGAAATTGTAACAGCAAACAATGGTCAGGGCACCTGGCTGGCTCAGTTGGTGGGACATATGATTTCTTATCTCGGGGTCATGAGCTGGAAACCCACGTTGGGCATGGAGTTTACTTTAAAAAAAAGCCAACAGTGATAAATCTGACAATATAAAAATTAAGAATTTCTTGTCGCAAAAACAGGTATCATAAACAAATATAAAAACAGAAAAAAAATACCCTCTATATGGGAGCAAAGGACTAATTTCCTTAACCTATGAAGATATTATGAATCAACAAGAAAAAGACAGACAACCCAATGGCTACATGAGCAAAGGATATAAAGTCAATTCATGGATGAAGAAACGTCCAGGGATGATAAAGAATAGGATTCCGCTGTACGTACAAGATTGACAAATATTAAAAGTCTGCCAATACCTAGAGTGGGTCAAAGTGTAAGCAGTAAGCATTCTCAAGCACCCTTAGTGGGTGTTCTGGTTATCCACTGCTTCATAGCCAGCCCTGCAAAGTTTCATGGCATAAAATAACCATTTTACCATAGATTTTGTGGATCGGGAATTTGGAAAGGGCACAATGGCGATGGATCGTCTCTGCTTCACAGCATCCTTAGCTGGTATGACCCAAAAGCTGGGGTGGCCGGAAAGGCTTGAGATAGTTGGGATAGGCACAGTGGGGCTGGAGAACCCCTTCTTACTCACTTCCCCGTACCTGGGCTGAGATGGTGAAAGATGGGCTCATCTGGGACTTTCAGTTGGAATACCACTGTGTGGCCTCTTGATTACGTGGTCTTAGGATAGTTGGGACTTCTTCTTTTTTTGTTTAATGCTTTTTTTTTTTTTTTTTTTTTACCTTTATTTGTTTTTGAGAGACAGAGAGAGAGCATGAGCAGGGGAGGGGCAGAGAGAGGGAGACTCAGAATCTGAAGCAGGCTCCAGGCTCTGAGCTGTCAGCACAGAGCCCGATGCGGGGCTCGAACTCATTGAATGGTGAGATCGTGACCTGAACCAAAGTTGGATGCCCAACCGACTGAGCCACCTAGGCAACCTGGTATAGTTGGGACTTCTTACATGGCAGGTCAGGGCTCCAAGAGCAAGTATATACAGAGAAGAAGCTAGAAGCTGCATGGCTTTTTATGACCAAGTCACATAGCATCACCTCCACTCTACCGACTGAGTCACAAGCTTGTCCAGACTCAGAGGGAGCAGACATAGATACCACTTCTTCATGAGAGGCGTGTCAAAGAATCTGTGGCCATGTTTTGAAAACACCACAGTGGTTCCATATAAATTTTAGGATTGTTTTTATTGGACCCACAAAAGTATGGCCAACTAATCTTTGGCAAAGCAGGAAAGAATATCCGATGGAAAAAAGACAGTCTCTTTAACAAATGGTGCTGGGAGAACTGGACAGCAACATGCAGAAGGATGAAACCAGACCACTTTCTTACACCATTCACAAAAATAAACTCAAAATGGATAAAGGACCTGAATGTGAGACAGGAAACCACAAAACCCTAGAGAAGAAAGCAAGGGAAAACCTCTTTGACTTCAGCCGCAGCAATTTCTTACTTGACACATCCCCAAAGGCAAGGGAATTAAAAGCAAAAATGAACTATTGGGACCTCATGAAGATAAAAAGCTTCTGCCCTGCAAAGGAAACAATCAACAAAACTAAAAGGCAACCGACGGAATGGGAAAAGATATTTGCAAATGACACATCAGACAAAGGGCTAGTATCAAAATCTATAAAGAGCTCACCAAACTCCACACCTGAAAAACAAATAATCCAGTGAAGAAATGGGCAGAAAACATGAATAGACACTTCTCTAAAGAAGACATACAGATGGCCAACAGGCACATGAAAAGATGCTCAACATCACTCCTCATCTGGGAAATACAAATCAAAACCACACTGAGATACCACCTCATGCCAGCCAGAGTGGCTAAAATGAACAAATCAGGACACTATAGATGCTGGAGAGGATGTGGAGAAATGGGAACCCTCTTGCACTGTTGGTGGGAATGCAAACTGGTGCAGCTTCTCTGGAAAACAGTGTGGAGGTTCCTCAAAAAATTGAAAATAGATTTACCCTATGACCCAGCAATAGCACTGATAGGAATTCACCCAAGGGATACAGGAGTGCTGATGCATAGGGGCACTTGTACCCCAATGTTTATAGCAGTACTTTCAACAATAGCCAAATTATGGAAAGAGCCTAAATGTCCCTCAACTGACGAATGGATAAAGAAATTGTGGTTTATATACACAATGGAATACTACGTGGCAATGAGAAAGAATGAAATCTGGCCTTTTGTAGCAACATGGATGGAACCGGAGAGTGTTATGCTAAGTGAAATAAGTCATGCAGAGAAAGACAGATACCATATGTTTTCACTCTTAGGTGGATCCTGAGAAACTTAACAGAAGCCCATGGGGGAGGGGAAGGGGAAAAAAAAAGTTAGAGAGGGAAGGAGGCAAACCATAAGAGACTGTTAAAAATTGAGAAGAAATAGGGTTGCTGGGTGGTGCGAGGGAGGGGAATGTGGGTGATGGGCATTGAGGAGAGCACCTGTTGGGACGAGCACTGGGTGTTGTATGGAAACCAATTTGACAATAAATTTCATATTAAAAAATAATAAAATTAAAAAAAAAAAAACGAAAGAAACACCACGGTGGAAGAAGAAATTCTGGCACCATCTTTGGAGGGGAAATTTGCAATCTCTACCAAGATTTAATATGCAACTACCTTTTGAGCCAAAAGTGTCCTATATGGATAGTCGCTGGGTCTATCTTCTCTACCTTTCCTCCACAGTCTCCCCTTAACCTTTTCTCTACCTGGTTTCTGCTGCCACCATTAAGATCCCTTCCCTTCCTAGATCTAGAACCTACTCTGCAACATAATTAAGTCCTCATCTCTAGAACCCTTCTTGGATTGTATAAATTTTACAATCTCCATTCCTTCTCTGCAATTCAGTATCTGCTGGTTCCATGAAAGGGGAGCAGCTCTGAGTATGTGGTAACTCTGCCCCCATGGGTAGTAGGGCTCCAGAAAGAGTAGGGCTCTGTTCTGCTCGAAATCCCAAGATTTTATTTCCTCTCTACTATAAGGGAGATTCATATTCTCCTTACTGACTTACCTTTGGACGTGCTTCTTCTAATTCTACTACTCTTACTATAGGATGCTGTGTGCTTTTAGTTATCCATTGCTGCATAACAAATTACTCCACAACTCAGGGCTTAACACAATTGCATTTATCATCTCATACTTTCTGTGGGCCAAGAAGCTAGGCATGGCTTAGCTGGGTCCTTGGGCTCTGGATTTCTCACAATGCTGTGATCATTTCAAGGCTAGACTGGGAAGGATCCCCTTCCTAGCTCCCTCCTGATATTATCACAGGATTCAGTGCCTCAGGGGCCTAAATAAAGCCTCATTTCTTCACCAGATCCCTTTGTTTCTTGCCATATGGGTCCTTCATAGGACACCTCCCAATATGGCGCTGACCTCATCAAAGGCAGGCCAGAGAGAGTGTCTTTTGTAAGCTAATCATGGGAGTGACATCACATCCCGGTTCCATGTTCTGTACATGAGCAGTGAGGAACTCACCGACCCTTGGTCAGGGTGAGGGGAATGCGCAGAATGGGAGCGTTAGGAATCACGGCTGGAGCTGCCCACAAGTGCTATGGGCAAATCCCCTGTTCCCTGACAGGTTTTAATGTGGATTCTCATGTTACTGACAGTGCATATTCTCACATCCAGAGGTTTGCATTGCCCTAAACCCAGAGGCTGCCCTGATCCGGAAAGGTGGGGTCACCCCATGGTGCTGTGTTTTGTGTCTCTCAGTGATGGTAACTATGGAATAAGAAGTTTCTTTTCACTGTGACACATGATGGCTTTAGCATAAAAGATTTACTCACACTTTTGTCTAAGCTTAGAACATTTCTGAGGACTGTGAACCCTTGGGAAACTGATCTCTTGAGAAGTGGGTCTGGGAATTCAGGGAAGGGTCCCTCATATGTTTTACTTAATACCTTTCTGTCCTGCTTGATTATTTCTTAATTTACCACGTACACACATTTATTGTAATAAAAGCCAGCTAAAATTAACAAAGAGAAAAGTTAAGAATGGGGTAACCACTGAATTCAGAAAGATTTCTTGGGGCGCCTGGGTGGCTCAGTCAGTTAAGTGTTGGACTCTTGATTTTGGCTCAGGTCATGACCTCACAGTTTGTGAGTTCGAGCCCCGCATCGGGCTCTGTGCAGAGCCTGCTTGGGATTCTCTCTCTCTCTCTCTCTCTCTCTCTCTCTCTCTCTCTCTCTCTCTCTGCCCTTCCCCCACTCTTCCTCTCTCAAAATAAATAAAGTTAAAAAAAAAAAAGAAAGATTTCTCAAAGTTTATTTATTTATTTTGAAAGAGAGAGAGCACGAGAGAGTGTGCGTGCACACACACGTGTGCACCAGCAGGGGAGGGGCAGAGAGAGAATCTCAAGCCGGCTCCTCACTGTCAGTGCTGAGCCCTACGAGGGGCTTGATCTCATGAACCATGAATGAGATCATAGCCTGAGCCGAAATCAAGAGTCAGATGCTTAAGTGAGCCACCCAGGTGCCCCTGGAAAGACTTCTAAATAACCCCATGTCACGAGATAAAAAGGGGACCTAGTTAATTACAAATTTGTATAGCCTGCAAGGGAAGCACAAATGAAAAAATAAGCGAGGGCGTCAATTTTTTCACAGGTTGACTGTACAGGTGGCAGATTTTGCAGGACAGATGTCCCTGGCTTTTCAGGTAGAGGAATTTAGAAAGTGCTTTCAATGAGATGAAGTACAAAGCACAGAATGTTCTAAAGAGCTGTTAGGAAGCTAGAGGTGGGGTGGGGTGGGGGGGTGGTTCTCCAGCCTCTCTCAGTTGGAGCCCTCAGCCTGCCCTCCTCTCTCTTCTCCTGTATTAACTCTCTCCGCAGGCCTGCAGACACTCTCAGATTGCCTCTGTGAAAAGTCACCTTGCCTCAAAAACGCTGGTAATATTAAGGTAATAAAACAGCATTCGATGTAGGGTGATCGTACATGTGCTAAGAGCAAAACAACACAAACCTTGTTTCAGACCTAGAAAGAAGAAAAAGAGACCTAGGGCAAGGCAGAAATGTGTGTCTTCCAAAGAGAAGGACTGGGAAAATGTCACTTTTCTAATTTTCAGATTTCTATAGGTTTTTGGTTTAGTTGTGAGGTATGGCTTAGCACCTTGCTGGCCACTCACCGCAGTAGCCCCTTGACTAGCAGAAAACACAGAAAGCTTGGTAGAAATAGTGTCCCAAACCAGGGGCGGTGGGGGGTGGGGTGGGGCACAGTCAGTTAAGCGACGGACTCTTGATCTTGGCTCAGGTCATGGTCTCGAGGTTCATGAGATCCAGCCCTATGTTGGGCTCTGTGCTGATAAAGTGGAGCCTGCTTCACTCTCTCTCTGCCCCTTCCCTGCTTGTGCTCTCTCTCTCTCTCTCAAAATAAATAAATAAACTTAAAAAAAAAATCGTGTCTCACCTGAACCCAGAATCTGCATTTTAACAAGATCCTCAGGTGATTCATGTATACTTGAAAACAGTAATTGTTCTCAAACCTGGCTTCACATTGGAATCACCCACAGAACTTTAAAAAGCCTGAGGCCTGGGTCCCAACCCCATAAATCCTGATGTACTTATCTGAAGTAAAGACTGGGTGATGTTTTTTTAAAATCCGAGGTGATTCCAGGACTCCAAACCATCATGCTAAGACAGTGGCTGGAGTGTGGGCCCAGCATACCGGTTAAAGGAATGCAAATTCTCAGCCCCACCCCAGATCTACAGACTCAGCCTGAGGATCTAAGTTGAATCAGCCCTCCAGGTGATTGGAGAACCTGATAAGGTAGGTCTAGGGTACGGGCCCCCCAATTTACCTTTCTGGACGTTTCCAGGCATTGCTGCTGCAGGTGTGTGTGAGAGCCACACTTAGAAGCATTGGCCTAAGCCCTCTGATCAATGGTTTATCAAAGGCCACACAGCTGGTCAGAACCCACTATTTCTTTTCAGCCCATCTGCTGTTTCTTCTTTGGTCAGAGGCCTACAATGAACTCTTTTTTTTTTTTTTAAGTTTATATATTTATTTTGAGAGAGACAGCCTGAGCAGAGAGGAGGGGCAGAAAGAGAGAGGGAGAAAGAGAATCCCAAGCAGGCTCCTGGATGTGGGCACAAAGCCAGAGGCGGGGCTGGATCTCACCGTCTAAATCAAGAGTCGGACGCTCAGCAGGCTGACCCAACAACACGCCCCTGCTCTTTACTTCCACTGTCACCAGATACGCAAGGGTTAAAAAAAAAAGAAAAAAAATACAGGGGGGCACTTGGGTGGCTCAGGCAGTTGGGCATCGGACTCTTGATTTCAGCTCAGGTTTTGATCCCAGGATCGTGGGATGGAGCTCCGACTCTGGCTTTGCACTGAGTGTGGAGGCTGCTGAAAATTCTCTCTCTCTCTCTCTGCCTCTCCCCTGCTCTCGGGCTCTCTCTGGGGGAAAAAAAAATAAAGCCTTTGGCTAAAAAAAAAAAAAACCCAAAAAACAAAAAACCAAACAGGTCAGCACCTTATACTCAAAATACGTCTCTTTGCTCCTCTCCAGGAATTACTCACACCTGCTGCCACAGGTACCCCCTGTACTTCTAATGCGTCCTGTTCTTGTGCCAACCCCCACTGCGGGCTCCTGCCCGCTCCCTTGTGGCTTCTCCCATGAAACCTGTCCATCTGGTTTGAGGACTGTGAACTCCTCAGAGGCACAAAACGACCGGGGTAGCCTCGGG
Organism: Panthera pardus; assembly: GCF_024362965.1. NCBI lineage: Eukaryota > Metazoa > Chordata > Mammalia > Carnivora > Felidae > Panthera > Panthera pardus. Next base: position 22,066,672 of record NW_026526654.1, on the reverse strand, counting down.
ACCTAGCTGAGAGCTGCTTTGGTCTCTGAGCTGCTGCTGCCCGCCCTTTCCCCTCCACGAGTAGAAAGTCTACAGCGAGATAAAGGCTGCACGAGGGGCTCGGGAAGGGGGAGATGGAGACGGTGCGGGGGCTCCTTGCTGGAGGGTGGGGACAGTAACTGTGTCCCCCGCCCTAGTCCCTGCCTCCTCAATCCATCTTACTCCCTCCCCCATTAAATTCCGCAAACCAGTTCCCAACCTATTTCACTCCTCTCCCCCGCTGGGCGTTGCTCCTGTTCCTGGAGGTGGGGCAAGTGGGGGGTGGGGGTGGGGGTGGGGAGGTGGGGACTGTACTGGGAATCGCCTGGGTGGAAAACACTGGGCCGTGGCGGGGGGAGGTGGCAACCGCCCCTTCGGGATTAAGTCGCTCGCAGCCCAGGGTGGTGCCGGAAGCCTGCTCGTGTGGCTTGGGAGGGGAAGGTGCTCGTGGGTCCCTGCAAATCGCCGCTTCCCGCCCGACAACGAAAAGTCTTAGGTGGGCACACAGGCACCCCCTTGCATGACCTCAGCCAGTGAGTTGCAGAGTCCGCGCCGCCGACCGCCCTGCAGCAGCTCCTGGTTAAGCCGGTGCGCTCGTCTCCCGCTCTCCTTAGATCGCTTTCAACCACAGCAGCAGGATTGGCGTGTCCCTGGTGGCGCAGCGCTCTCCTCAGCGCTTCCTGCGCTGGGTTCGGTGGCGCAGCGCAGAGACTCGGGTTCTGGCTGTAGGACCAAGTAAGGCACAGATCCGAGGTGGGCTCTCGGGGTCCGGGAGGGGCTCTCCAGACTGGTGCCCCCCCCCCCGCCCCCCCCGCTCCCGCCGCCCCCTGGCGCACCTGCCCCCCAGGGCGGAGCGGGGCGGGGCACGCTGGCGCGCAGGTCGCCGGCCCGGACGCTGGAGGGGGCTGTGGCTCTCCCGCTGTCCCCGCGGCTCCGGCGGCTCGGCGCCCAAGCTCCCCCCCCGCCGCCGAGGGGCCGGCCCAGGCCCGGGGAGGGGCGCGATCGCCTTCACTTCCCGCTCGCCGGCCTCGGAGGCGGCGGGTCCCGCGCGGGCGCAGGGCTGCGGGCGCTCGGCTGGGGCGCGGGGCGGAGACGCGGCCGCCGCCCGCTTTGCGCCGCTCCTCCCCGCGCGAGTGGCACTCGGCCGGGCGTCGAGGCGGCCATGGCGACCCTGAGCCCGCTCCCCACCCACCCCGCCTGCTCCGCCCTCCCCTCCGCCCCGCGCCACCTTTGATGGCTCGGACCTCGGCCGGCCACCGCCAGCCCCGCTCGCGCTCCCGCGCCGCCGCCGCCCGCGGGTATTAATAGCCGAGCGCCCCGCTGCACGCGCAGCCCGGAGCCGCCGCGCCCTCGGCAGCCAGGGGCTCGGAGCTGCTGAGCCCGGAGGCCCGGAGTAGGAGCCGGAGCCGCCGGCGCCGTGGAGGTAGGAGGCGCGGGGCGAACAATGACCGCGGCGGGGCGGGCGGGCGGCAACTTGTGCGAGTCCGGGCTCTCGGGGCCCACCCGCCGGGGGGGCGCGGGTGGAGGCGGGTTGCGTGCCCGCGGGGTCCTGCCCGGAGGAGGCGGGCGGCGGGTGGGATCGGGCCCTCGGCAGCCCCGGCAACAATAGCAGGAGCTCGGGGGCCTCCGGGCTCCGGGCCGCCCTTTGCACCTTTCTCTCACCTCCGCGGACCCGGGCTGCGCGGCTGTGCGCGCGGCTCCCCCCCGCCTCCCCCACCCCGCTGTGCCCTTCCCCCCCGCTTCCTCCCATCCCACCCGGCACAGTGACAGCGCCGGACGCCGCTTCCGGACCTCGGGCCGCAGTCTTGGCCCCAGAGGCGGATCGCGGGCCGGGGAGGTGGCCACTGGCTCGGGTGCCGCGGCGCTGCCGGGTGCCTGCCGCTCGCCCACGCGCGGCGCGAGCACCCGGGTAGGTGACAAAGAGGAATACACCCTCCGCTTAAGTTAGATTTTGTCTCTCTTTACCGCCTTTACGGAGAGCAAAGTTTTTTTTTTTTTTTTTCTTTCCAGCAAAGGACACAGATTTTTGTGGTGAGCATTTTAAAACAACAACTTCTGATTGTGGTTTTACGATTTAAGTTCCGGAAACTTTAGCTGTGTGATCTGGCCAGACCCTTGAGAGAGAGAGAGAGAGAGAGAGAGAGAGAGAGAGAGAGAGAAAGAGAGAGAGTGTGTGTGTGTGTGTGTGTTATTTGAGGGGGGGGGGGGGATGAGTTCCCGGTCATCGTTCTGGATTTCGTTCCTGGCAGTTGGGGCCCCGCTACTCCCGGGATCGGTGCAGGACCCCAGAAAGGAGGGAGGTGAGGCTTACAAAAGAATCGAGGACGCTGCTACCAGGTCAGCTCCCTGAGCTGTGGAGAGATCGCCTCTCGTCCGGAGGAGTTTAGCGGTCTCAGCCTGTCTCAGCCTTCTGGAGTACCATGGTGGCCTCTGGCTGTTTCATTTTATTATTGTTGTTAATGCCTTCCCTGTTAGCTTCCCAGGTTTGATTTGCTCCGCCGCCGGCCCTGCCCTGTTTCCCGGATTCCCCCTGAGCCATGACTTTTGTGGACCCCCGGCCCCCCTCACCCAGCCGGCGGTCTTGGGAGAGCCAACCCCCATGGGTTACGTTTAATGTGTTTTGCACGTGGTGACTTTGCCAAACCCATGTCAGAACGTCCTTTAGCATTGTCTCGCTCTTTCATTCAGTCGAAAAAGAAGAGGAGGGGAAAGGCCTTTTTGGTGCTGAGAGCTTTGAGGGAGTTGCCTTAAAAATTGCCCTCGTTCCCATGGGGTGGGCCTTTCTGATATCTCCTAGCTTTGGCTTTCTTCCCTCATTCCACAGCCTTCTGGCTGGGGGTTTACCCCTCGGCCTTTCCAAAGGATTGGTCTTCTGGTGTGACAGTTTCTGAGGATGGCTTCCTATGTGGGTTCAGCATCCACATGGCTCACTTTATATTCCCGCAGCATCGTTCTGCAGCAAGGCACCAATATTGGAGTTCCTCCAAGCACAACAAAACGTTTGTGTTTTTAGAATGTCTGGCTAATAGATCTGCCTCTGGGTAAAATAAATAGACATTATTGGCCAGTGGCTGGCTCACTGTGCGAAGTGTTGGTTGATAGAGATGCTGAGTTGATGCCTCCCTTACCCCAGGGCTTCCCAGAATCTCTTGTTTCTTTGAAGCCGACAGGAAACTTGACATAGTTGGGGATGATGTAGTTGTGCCCCATAGGGTCACAGATTCTGTGGCACAACCCTTGTGAGTCGGTGTGTGGTTTCGCGTTAAGGAGTCTGTCCCTAGGGAAATCCTGGAGTTGGGTTTATAATGCCCCTTTTCACATTGATAGTCTCTTCCTGGAATTTGTGTAGGGATTTAATTCCTTGGGTCATAATAGAACAGTAACACTACTCTGTAGCCAAATTTACCAAAAGGAGATTGAAAAATCTATCCTAGACAATTCTCTTCTGGTGGGTTGCATTTAGTTTATAATTATTTTGAGACTAAAAGAAAGCTGGGTGAATGTTTTTGTTTTGTATTTCATTACAGAAACTGAAGAAAGTTAAGAATTAAATACAGGATCAAAGGGGTTCGTTTCTTAAAAAGTGGAATTTGTCCCCTAATACTCGATGCACATAGCAGAGCTTAATTTGTTTGGAAAAACGATACAGCTTTTTAAGAAGGGTGCTTGGGATAACGTCCATCGAAAGAGAAAAGCTTTTTCCATCCTGGAAGAGGTTAGAGAACATTGGAGAAAAGGCAAGAGCCCAGTCTTTGTGTGCTGAACACCCTTTAGGAAAGACATTGTGACTTTTCCCGGAGGGCGGGGCAAGTTCTGTGGATTTGTAGGTATTGGGCCAGTGGAACTGGCGTTTGAAACACACCCTTTATGACTGGCCTTGCTTATTGCAGAGAACTGCCTAAGCTTTTTGAGAAATGCCCTGGCCCCCATAAGAGAAAATGCTACAGAAAAGAGAGGTGCTCCTATGATCCCCCAGATACGGTTGCCGGCTTGAGTCCTTTCCACTTTGGGTGCACAGGCATTCTAGGTGTTGGCTGGGAGGGGAAGGGGCAGGCTTTTAGGTCCCATGGCTGCCCTCTCCTTTTCTTGGGTACCTTCGATGGAAAGGCCAGGCTCTTCAAGCCTGGCTATTGAATGGGAAGCGGGAGGTCAAGTTCTTTTTCTTGCTTTTTAATGGGTAGAGTTTCTGCTACGGCCTCTGTTTTCCTCCAGGTTACTGCGTTAACCATTTCCACATGTCCAGGAAGATCAGAGCCCAAATGTTTCCATTCAAATTACTTGAAATACTGATTTCACCAGTCTTTTTATGCCAAATGCTGCCTTTGTTTTTAATCAAGAAGCCCCCGGAAAATGTTTATTTTAAAGTGGAGAAGCTGGCTTTTTTCGGCTGCCCTAGTCCTGGTTGAAGGCAGTTAAAAAATGTTTTGCCAAGTGGATACTTGAAGCAAAAGTGGGCACTTGATAGATATTAAATATGGTGCTCTAAGCTTTTGATATCTCTGAAATAAGCCAGGGACCATCAAATACAATGTGACTAAAACTGAATGCATGCCCAGTGCAGGCTAGGCATTGGCAGTTTTCTTATTTTAACGTGGGACGGAAATAATAGACAAACTGTAAGATTGGCAAATAAATGATGTGAGAATTCATCATTTACACTGAATTAATTTCGTGTGAAAAATTGTCATATTTGTGCATACATTTTCAAACAAAGGAGCCACCAGCCAAACCAGATTGCTTTTAACTCTATTATGCTAATATTTCTTGCCACAAGAGGAATGCCACTCTACACACAGACTTCGGCTTTCCATAAAAGTATCTCATACAGGAAGACTTACAAATCCAGGAATATGGTGATTTTCATTTTTTGTTCTCATCCTGTTAACTCAGGATCTAGTATATGCCTAGCACATAGCAATCCCTTGGTAGATAACTGGCTGTGAATGAATAAACCTGGATTTTCATGTCCTTTACAGTTAGTCTTTAAAGTTTTTAAGGTTGCTGTTCCGGGAACTTGAAGATATGATATTTGATTTTGTTTCCATTTTGTTCGAATTTAACAATTGCAATTAACCTTGAAAGCTGGGTAATATTGTAAAAAGTTACAGTCTCATTAAGAAGAAACTTAGGTCTAAAAGCATGAAGAAGAAAGTAAAACTTCTCTGAAAAGCTAGCTTCTCCAAGAATTTTCCTTCTTCCTTGGCATCTATTTTCTAGAGGCTTCATTGGTGAGCATCTGTTTGGTGGTAACCTCCGTTTTTGTGTGCCTTTAAGTATCTTTGTTCTGGAATGATAAACGCCCTGGGTGCGCGATTCCAGATTGACGTTGTATTAATCAGCTCCCTTCTGGTTCCTTTGTGGCAGCTGCAGTATCCGCCTCTGGGCTGGTTGTTGCTTGTGAGTAGTCTGTCTTTTCTGTCTGCTGACTTTTTTTTTAAGCTTATTTATTTATTTTGAGACAGAGAGAGAGCGTGCACGCACATGAGCCGGGGAGGGGCAGAGAGAGAGAGAGAGAGAGAGAGAGAGAGGGAGAGAGAATCCCAAGCAGGCTCCGTCCTGCCAGCACAGAGCCCGACGTGAACTCATAAACTGTGAGATCATGACCTCAGCCTAAATCAAGAGTCGACCGACTGAGCGACCCAGGCGCCCCGGCTGCTTTAAGGTTCTTTGGAGTTCTGCACCTTCACTATGTCTGGGTATAATTTCTTTTCTCCTTGACTTTGATCGCCCCTTCCTCTCCTCCTCCTGCTCCTCCCTGCTCTCCCCTTCTTCCCTTTCTCTACTCCTCCCTCCCAGCCTCTCACCAGTATCTTTCTTTCTATCTCCCGGTACCATTTCAAGGTCCGTTCCGCCATCCTTTGTTCCTTCGCCTTTGGCCGCTCTGGCCGTTTGCTTTGGGCTCTGATGCATGAAGCTGCTGTGCACTCTTGCGAACAAGTCTTTGTGTGGAGATCTGTTTTTAATTCTTTTGCGGGGTCTTATAATAAGTATACGCTTAACTTTATCAGAAGCTACCGTCTGTTTTCCCAGGTATTTGCACCATTTTACATTCTCACCGATGACATCTGAGCATTCCAGTTACTGTAATCCTCAGTAACACTGGGATGTTACTGATGTTCAGTCTTTTTCATTTTAGCCATTCTGGTGGGTGTGTCACAGTGTGTCATAGGGATTTCATTCTAGATTTCCCTGATGGCCAGTGGTTGCTTTTCATGTGCTTATTGGCCGTTTGCATATCTTCCTTTGTGTATCAAATCTTTTGTATTTTTAATTATGTTTTTGTCCGATCATTTTATATAGCTTTAGAGTACGATCAACATATAATAAACTGCGCATACTCAATGTCATCTTGTCTCATTGTGGGGATTCTTTATATATTCTGGATATGAGTTCTCTGTTAGATCTGTGTGTTGTGAATATTTTCACCAGTCTATTTTTTAACCTTTCTATTTTTTGATGGTATCTCTTGAAAAGCAAAAATTATTGGCAAAGTGTTATATACATGGCGTAATTATTGAACTTATCAAAGGCCAGGGAATTTACTCAGTTTTGGAAAAATAACACATTTTTTATGTGTAAGGCTTACTGGTATTGCTCTGTTCAAGTGGTCAGCTTCCATTTTTGAGGGTGAAGGAGCAGTTTTGTTCCTTCCTCCCGAAAACGGAGTTGAAGAGGCTTAAAAATGAAAGAGAAAATACCTGCTTATTTTGAAAATATGAGGAAATAATTATGTTTGAGATTATGATCAAATAAATCGATTTTTAAAATTCAAACTGGAGTTGTATTTGTTTTTCGGCACACAGAAAGATGATGGGAAAGAAATATTTTTGAAAGCGATACGAAAAGGAAGCCTTGGGTAATAGCAAGGTGTAACATTTTATTTAGTTTTAATGTTTTAAAGTTTATTTATTTTGAGAGAGAGAGAGCGCGAGCGAGGGAGCATGCATGAGTGGGGCAGAAAGGGAGAACCCCAAGCAGGCATTACACTGTCAGCACAGAGCCCCATGTGGGCCCCATCCCACAAACCATGAGATCATGACCTGAGCTGAAACCAAGGGTTGGATGCTTAACTGACTGAGCCACCTGGCGCCCCAAGATGTAACACGTTAAAAAGAGGTCAGAGCGGCACATGTAGGTAGTTATGAAATGCCTTTAGTTCCCCTTATCTTGGCAGGAATTGTATCTTGCCGTCTGTGTTTTCTCATTTTCTGACCCAAATAATAAGTATTATTAGGGTCGGAAAGTATGTGTTCCTAATTTTTGTTTCTCCTGCCCAGAGAAAGTAAATAAATCTTGGTTGATCCGAACTAAAATGCGTGTGGCGAACACCCTGTGACATTTGACAATACGGGAGGTAGAGGGTGGTATCAGAGGTGGCAGGAGTTGGGAGCGGAGGCACCGGGACCCGATAGACCTGCCCTTCCACGCTGGCCATGTTTGTGATGTGGGGCAAGTTACTGGTGCTCTTTCCCTCAAACTTCAAGGGCATCTTTAAGAGTATTTTCATCTTAAAATGGTACAGTGTCTGGCTAACCACCCATCAAACCTTTCGTTGCCTCAAGTAATAATAAGGGGTTCCCACTTGGGTGTCTCAGCTCACAGTGTCATCGGGGACCCAGGTTCTTTCTGTCTGTCCGCCCCGCCATCCCCAGCATGTTGCTCTTCGTACTTAGGCTTGCTGCCGAGCAGTTAATCAGACTGTTGCCTCCTAATTAGCTGTTATGACTCATGGCTGCCGCAGCTATATCGTCTCCCACATTTGTTGGCAGGTCAGTAATGGCACAGGCTTCTTCAGGCTCCTTTCGTCATCAGGCCAAACCCTTCCCAGAAGACCCCAACATCTGGGAGGTCTAGGAAGGGGGTTCTGGGGAATGTTTCTGTGCTCTTAAAAAGAGACCCAAAGACTAGACTGAATGTGATGCCTGGAACCACAGCAGCCATGTTGTGATTCACCTTGGGATGAAGGCAAGAGGGTGATGGAGCTGAAAGATGGAACCAGAGACTTTTTTTTTTTTTTTTTGAGAGAGAGGGAGGGAGGGAGGGAGAGAAAAGTGTGAGCACACGCCTCAGTGAGGCATAGGGGCAGAGGGAGAGAGAATCTTAAGCAGCCTGCATGCCCAGTATGAGCCTGATGTGGGACTCAGTCTCACGACTGTAAGATCATGACCTGAGCCGAAATCAAGAGTCGGCCACTTAACCCACCGAACCACCTGGATGCCCTGGGACCGGAGTCCTTGTGGGTGTCATTGAGTCACTGATCTTCCTGCCCCTGGAGCTGAGTATACCAAAGAATAGTGAATTTTGTATACTAAATAATACCAACATGGGCTTCGTGTGCTAAATGATCATTTTACTTACTTTCTAACTCTGTTACTGCCATCCAAAGCTTCTTGACTGGCACATCAGTTGGAAGACCTTATCTTTCTTTTGCCATGTACCGTTATCTGTGACAAAACATGTTTCTCTCTATTGATTATGTGGAGAGTGACTTCGTGGTCATATCAAATCTCTGTGAGAGATAAACTCTATTTCGGGACTTTAGGTATTTGATATTGTGTGTAAATCTTGCGGCTAAATCAACATGAATTTTGCCTTTCCTCTTAAGGTGGCCTTGTAGGACATTTGTTTAGAATTGATCATTTGGCAGTTTGGATTATAGGACACGCTTGAGAATAACATTTCCTTAAGAAACAATGATGGCAGCACCGGCCGTTTTTGTCACCCTAGAATGGCATTTCTCTGCACGTACAATACTGCTTAGGAGATTTGTGAGGACATCATTAATCAGAGATTAATATCTTCCTTTATAATCTTACCAGAGCTTTTGGTTCTCTGGTATCGGGTCTTATTGGGGGCCAATGTTATTAGTGGAGCAAGCTAGTTGAAAATGTCAGGATTTGGGTAAACCAGAGGTTTACCACATGGAAAAGTTAGACACAAATATTTGTAAGGAAAAGTTAAATGATTTCATGATACCCTTCATATTAAACAAATAACTTGAATATAAACTATCCAGATGAGCAAAATGCAGAACATAGAGCAATATTTCTATTTTCGTTTAATTGATTCAACTTTTTTTTTTTTTTAACATTTATTTATTTTTGAGACAGAGGGAGGGAGAGCATGAACAGGGGAGGGCCAGAGAAAGAGGGAGACACAGAATCTGAAACAGGCTCCAGGCTCTGAGCTGTCCGCACAGGCCTGATGCGGGGCTCGAACCCACGGACCGCGAGATCATGACCTGAGCCGAAGTCGGATGCTCAACCGACCGAGCCACCCAGGTGCCCCTAATTGATTCAACTTTTTTTTTATTTAAAAAAAAAAAAAAGTTTTTTTTTCAACGTTTATTTATTTTTGAGACAGAGAGAGACAGAGCATGAACGGGGGAGGGGTAGAGAGAGAGGGAGACACAGAATCGGAAGCAGGCTCCAGGCTCTGAGCCATCAGCCCAGAGCCCGACGCGGGGCTCGAACTCACGGACCGCGAGATCGTGACCTGAGCTGAAGTCGGACGCTTAACCGACTGAGCCACCCAGGCGCCCCTTGATTCAACTTTTAAAAAGAAGTCTGATCAGCCCCTCCACTCTCCCCTTACTGTGATGGTGGCCAACTGACCAGGGTAATTTCATTATTCACTGGGCCGTTTTATTTTTTTTCAACGTTTTGTATTTATTTTTGGGACAGAGAGAGACAGAGCATGAACGGGGGAGGGGCAGAGAGAGAGGGAGACACAGAATCGGAAACAGGCTCCAGGCTCCGAGCCATCAGCCCAGAGCCTGACGCGGGGCTCGAACTCACGGACCGCGAGATCGTGACCTGGCTGAAGTCGGACGCTTAACCGACTGCGCCACCCAGGCGCCCCTGGGCCGTTTTATTTTTACTTTAGTTTATGTCAGGGCCTGTCAAGTCAAGGGATATTTATGAGTATCTTTGTTGAATATACTGGTTACCATTGGTGACACAAAAATAGGGCTCAGTCCTTACTCTTGGAGTATGACATCCAGGGGGATGAGGGAAAAGTCTAGGTAATTATAATAAAAGGTGAAATATAAGAACCTTGCACAAGGTATAGTAATGGTGGAAGTGTTCAGGACAGATAGTGGATTCTGATTGGAAGAGGTGGCATTTGAATGGAGCTTTAATTTAAAGAAGCCTGTTTTTGTTGACTTATTTTAGTGGTCACTTTGTAGTGTGTTTATTGTGACAGGAGTAGAAAAGTACTCACATATAAAACAGAAAGTAAAAATTCCTTGGAATCCTGCCATTTAAAGATTATGAAAATTAAAAAATGGTTGATTTCCATTTAACTTTTGGCAATATTTGGTGTATTTCCGGTATTATCACCTATATGTGCAAATGTCCATTGTTATTAAAAAATTGAGAGAATGATGCATGCACATTGAGAAGCCACTTTTTCCCCCTTAACACTAAGTGTTTTCTACTTGGAGCTTTCTTTGAAATGAAAACGATGCCTCTGTGATGTTACTGTTACATGGTTCTACAGAATGTAACTAACATTGCCCTTTAGCGGTCACTTTTTTAAAACTTATTTTTATTTTTTGGGACAGTGCACGTAGGGGAGGGGTGGGGTGGGGCGGGGGAGAGAGGAAGAATCTTAAGCAGGCCCCATGCTCAGTGCAGAGCCCCTCTTGGGGCTCGCTCCCACCACCCTGGATCGAGACCTGAGTGGAAATCAAGAGTCGGATTCTGAACTCACTGAGCCACTCAGGTGCCCATATTGGTCATTTTTTTTTTTTTTTGCTTGCAGTGACCATGTGTACATAAATCTATGGTAGGAGGGTCCCTAGGACTCTTTTGTTGCAAGCGACAGATGCCCAGCTTGAGCCGTAGGATGCAGAATAAAGGGGTATTTCTTAGTTCTCAGCACCAACCTCAGAAAGGGCGGAGGTGGGTCGGTCTCAAGCACAGAGACCCGGGTCCAGAGTCGGCCCCGTGGGCTTTCCCGCATAGTGTCCAGACTCTGTTTTTTGGCCGGCATTGCCTTGATGTTTCAGTTACCCTCTCTGCTGGTGTTTTGAGCAGGACAGTTTGGGGATGGGGGTGGGGAAGGGCAGGAAGTCCAGCATCCATGGCTCTTGCCTTAAAATGCAAGCTGTCCTCCAGTCATCCTGACAATTCATCACACCTTAGAGCGTTTTCCGTTCCCGTGGAAGAGGTGCTCAGACTGCTCCCACTATGATGAAGAATCGCCTAGTGGAGCGTGAACCTCCGACCTCTCCTCCTAGGGAAGGACTCTTGTTTAGGCGACAGGAGGGACCACTCTTGTGGTGGGGGGTGCGTCTAGGGGCGGGGGCACTGGGTGATGTGAGATTGTGCCCAGACAGCATGAGCCTTTCCAGATGGATGGGATTTATGGGCAAAAATAAGAGAGAAGTGAAGAAAAACCTTCCCGGGGTAGGGGTGGAAGGAGACCAGCAGGGACGGGAGCAGCAGAAATGTAAGAGAAGCTTCTGTCCCACCTCCTCCTGGGGCTGTGCGAAGCTCAGAAGTTCACGAGCACATAGATGTTGATGCCTGTGCCCCAAGAGAAGCAGCTCTAACCTAATGATCCCTTGTGAAGAGTGTCATAAGCCGTGTGTCACTCCTTATATATTATCCCCACGAGGCTCTTGCTTGTATCGGAACACACCTTCTGGGGCGGGGGAAAAAACGGGGGTAGAGCTTGCTCGGGGTGAGTTTATAGCATAACTGGCCTGTATCTGGAGGTTGAGAAAGGCCCAGAGTAGGGGCCAGGCTGAAATGGGAGGGGTGCCTACTGCTTTATTTTCTTCTAACTCGAGGAGCATTTTTATCTGCCTCCTTTTCTCTGTTGTGGGTCGGAAGCACTTCAGTGAAGGTGCTGATTCTTCACAGCCCTCATCAGCCCCCAGCAAAACATTTGTGAAACATCCAAGTCTTGCCTATTTTTCAAATTCCCAAGTAGAGCAGTGTCCGATTCTGAATTCCACTGGCACACCTTTTGGAACGGTGCACCCAGAAGCATGTGGAGACCTTCCAGGGCAAGTGGCAGTGGTGCCCGTGGGCATAACGGATCTTACATGGATGCGTAAGGCCTTATTCCCCGATGTGTGAACCCCACTCTTCACCAGAGTTAGCTCCTGGGGTCAGGGGCCGTGGATGCGGCTTCCCTTTTATCTTCCAGGTCCTTACAAAAGAGCCTTTCTTTGGCGGATTAATGGAAGTCTTATCACAGGATCATAGGCATCTGGAAAATCACAGCTCATTAAATTCCTAATGTCTTCACCAGTTAGGAAGAATAAAACTGATCTTACTTTTCACAAAGATCTGTGGAACACCTTTCATAAGGTAGGGGCTATGCTTGCATTCACATCAGTGCACAAAACAGACAAAAACTCTTGTCTTCAAAGGAAGCGCATGTATGTTATTTGTCCAAATGGAGGCGTTTTTGATACTGAAAGGAGGTGTGAACTGCATGGGGCACCGGGACAGGAGGGGGCTATGCGGACGGTCACCCTCATGCTCAGAGTGCAACTCAGAGTGGGCAGCTCGTTTTTCCCAGGGGCCGTCGGATACCTTTGGGACAGTCTGGAGACAGATCCAGCTAATCTGTGGCTTATACACGCCATATACATGCCAGCAGACATTTATTGAGAACCTGTGTGGTTTTGTCTGTGTTTGTCTAAAAGGTCTTTTGCTCCCAGGCAAGAATGTTTATAGGGACATAAGGCAGGGGCCAGGGGACCCTCAGCTATACAGGAAAATAATGAATGATAATTGTTTGAAAGAAGGTAGACTCTTGAGCTACAAATCATGGATTCTAAATAACTTGCTTGTGATCAGCGTTTTTTTGTTTGTGTGTTTGTTTGTTTTTAAATAAAGATTTGGAAATCAAGACGACCCTAGGCCCTGAAGGTGATTTAAGGAAGGATGTATTTCTTCTTACGGGAAAAAGGAAATGAAATTGCCTCAAAAGAAAAGTATGTGTGCATCTATTTAAAAGCATTTTTTAAAAAATATTTATTTTTGAGAGAGAGAGAGACAAGAGTGCAAGTGGGGAGGGGCAGTGAGAGAGGGGAACACAGAATCCGAAGCAGGTTCCAGGCTCCAAGCCGTCAGCACAGACTCCGACGTGGGGCTTGAACTCACCAGCCGTGAGATCATGACCTGAGCTGAAGTCGGCTGCTTAACCGACTGAGCCACCCAGGCGCCCCTATTTTTTTTTTTTTTTAAATCAAGTTTGAGTAAAAGCGATTTTTCTTCTCTGTACGGTTCTGTGAGTTTTACCACGTGCACCAGTGTGTGCGGCGACCGTGACCCTCACACTCAGGACAGGGACTGTGTCATTCGGCTCAAAAAATTCCCGAGTGTTGCCTCTTTGGACTCACCTTCCTGCTTCTCCGGCCACCGTTGACACTGATCTTTGCTCTGTCACTGTTGTTTGGTCTCTTCCAGAACATCGTATAAATGGAATCACGGACTGTGTAACCCTTTGAGACTTTTCACTCCGCATGCTATCTTTGAGGTCTCTAAGCTGTTGGGAGCATTCAGGATTCTTTCACTTTTGCTGCCGAACTGTATTCCACTGTGTGGACGTATCCGAGTTTGTGTCGCCATTCGGTAGTCGAAGGACTTTCGGGTTGTTTCCAGTTGGGGGCGGTAGTGGCTGTAAACATGCAGCTGCTATAAACTTTCACTGTAGGTTTTGACGTGAACACAGTTTTGAATTCCCCTGGGCAAATACCCAGGAATCCTCACCAGACCCTGATATTGTCAACACTTTTTATCTTAGCCATTTGAATAGACACGTAGCAGTATCTCAGCACGGTTATGTTTATTTTATTTTATTTTATTTTTTTTAAACAAAACATGCCCAAAACACACCTTTAAAAGACCTGGCTAAATGGTTTCCTAGACTCCCCGGCACAGGTTTAATGAACCCTGTTAGCTGCCTATTTTGTGAAGGGGTAGATCAACAAGAATAATTGTGTATCTAAAATCTTAGTCCCGGGGGGCCTGGGTGGCTTGGTAGGTTAGGCATCCGACTCTTGGCTTTCTTTGGCTCGAGTCATGATCTCCCAGTTCGTGAGTTCAAGCTCCACGTAGGGCTCTGCGCTGACAGCTCGGTGCCTGCTTGGGATTCTCTGTCTCTCCCTCCCTCTCTCTCTGCCTCTCCCCCACAATGTCTCTCTAAAAATGAATAAACTTAAAAAAAAAAAAAAAAACAACACCTGAGTCCCAGAATGGAACAATGCCAGCAAGAAATAGATGTAAGATGTCAGTTCTGGTGGTGCTTTTCTCGGAGACCTGATAGGGTATATAGCTTTGATTTCAGTAACTATTTTGAGTGATACTAATTAAAAGATAAAGTTACAGAAGCTCCTGAATGACAGTGTAGATACGGAGAAAAGAACGCAGGCTTGAGGCATGTATTAATTATCTATTGCTGCATGACAAATTCCTTTCAAATTGAATGACTTAGACCAGTAGTAAGTATTTATTGTCTTGCATAGTTTCTGCAGATCAGGACTTTGGGAGTGGTTTAGATGGGCGGTTTCTGTCCACTTCTTTGCAGCAAAGATGTCAGCTGGGGCTTTAGGGTCCGCTTCCAAGGACCCCTGTAGGCTCCTTGGGTAGGATGCTTGAGTGACCTCACAATATGGTGGCTAGCTTCTTTCAGAGTGAGTGACTTATGAGGAGGCCAAGGTACATGCTGCCATGACTTTTATGATGTAGGCTTTTGAAGTCATTAATTGTCACTTCCACAGTAGTTTTTGTCACACAGGCCAGCTGTGATTCAGAGGGAGGGGACTATAGAAAAGTTTGGATGCCAGGAGGTAAGGATCATTGGAAGCTGGCTACCATAGCACGTGAAGGACCTGTGTTCAAATCCTAGCTCTGCCATTCAGACATTGTGTGGTCTGGAGCAAGTCTTTTAGTTTCTGACTCTCAGTTCCCTGTCATATTTTAATACCTATTGAGCTATAAATCACAGATTTTAAATAACTTGCTTGTAAAAAGTCTTGGTGATCAGCATTTTTTAGAATTTGGCATTTCTTTTGGGATTTGGAGATAATACAGTTGACCCTTTAACAACACGGGTTTGAACTGTGTGGGTCCACTTACACATAGAGTTTTGTCCATAAATACAGTACTTTAAGTATATTTCCTCTTACGATTTTCTCAGTAACATTTTCTTTTCTCTAGCTTGCTTTATTGTAAGAATACAATACATAACATGACTGACAAAATATGTGTTAGTTGGCTGTTTATGTCATTGGTAAGTCTTCCAGTCAACAGTAGGTGATTAGTGGTTAAGTTTTAGGAGAGTCAAAAGTTATACATCGATTTTTGCCTGTGTGGTCGGTACCCCCAACCCCCACGTTGTTCATCAGTCAACTGTATATAAAAAAGGGACTGCCTGGTGATTTATAAAAAGCTCATGACATCGTAGGTATTATTTGTATTATTAAACTATGAAGCTTTAAATCTTAACTGTGCAGGAGGCCAAGAGAAGAGACTCTTAAATATGGAGAACAAACTGAGGGTTCCTGGCGGGGAGGTGGGTGGGTGGGGTGCACTATATGGGTGATGGACATTAAGGAGGGCACTTGTTGGGATGAGCACTGAAGATTATATGTAAGTGATGAATTACTAAATTCTACTCCTGAAACCATTGTTACTCTGTATGTTAAGTCGCTTGGAGTTAAACAAACAAACAAACAAACAAACAAATCTTAACCGTGCAGAACATATCAACAAAGACAAACGCATTAGGTAATAAAAGCTTTCTTTTAAGAAAAGGTATTGGTCACAGCTCCTTTCACATTTATATTCTACGTATGTTGAAAACTTTTTTCCTTTCCTTTATTTCCCAGTCATTGTGAAATAGTGAAGACCAAATTCATCATCTAGTCTCGCTCTCTGTTTTGTTTGTAGTAATACCCCCAGTGAGAAATCTATTACTAGTGGTCTTACCATGTGTGCTGCAAGGACTCGGGGACCTTTGTGATGAGTTTAGGGCTGTCTGGAGAGCAGGTGTGAAGGATCAGCTCGTTACATCTCTGCCTCTTTGTAGAGTTTTTAGAAAATGCTTACTTGTAAGAGTAATTTAAAAATACATAAATCAGCACGCTTTGACTTTATTGGAATAGTCCAGAAAGCTTTCCTGTTCAAATTGATCATGATGTGGGATAGCCTACCTGTCACCGAAAAGAAGGTGACTGAACGAATTCTGGTGTCTTGGCCTCCTTTTCTGTTCCCACCTCCTTTATTTCACCCTCCCCCTGGACTGCCCCTAAATCCAGCCACAGGAGCCCTCCTGTCTCGCACCCTCTCACCTCCACACCTGCTGATTCCTCAGCTTGGAAGGCAAGGGCTCTCCACCCAGTTCTCCCGTTAGACGTCCACCCAGTCCCTACCCACTCCCTTTCAGAAGCCTTTCTAAGGCTTAGGTCTCCTCCTAGGGGCTCACCTGGACCCTCTGTCTCTACAGTGTGTTTTTTGTCTTCCCCACTCATTTTATTATTGGAGCACTGATTTTTATTGAGCGCTTCTGAGTCTCAGGCTGAGTCCTAAGTGCTTTAGGTATACAGACTCATTTAGTCATCCCAACTGCCCTCATGTTTAATCCCCATTTTATATGAGGAAACTGAAGCACAGAGAATTAAATGACTTGCTGGAAGGTCATACAGCTTATTGGCAGAGCCAAAGAAGAGGCTCAGGAAGTCTTTCCCCACTTGTGGGAGAGCCCCTTCTACTGAAGTATTTTTTTAAAAAAATTTTTACATGTTTATTTTTGAGAGAGAGAGAGACAGAGAGTGAGTGGGGGAGTGGCAGGAAGAGAGGAAGACACAGAATCTGAAGCAGGCTCCAGGCTCTGAGCTGTCAGCACACAGCCCGATGCGGGGCTTGAACCCATGAACCATGAGATCATGACGTGAGCTGAAGCTGGACACTTAACCGACTGAGCCACCCAGGCGCCCCTCTACTGAACTATTTTACACCTCTGCATTCCCAGTGCCTAACAAAGTGCTGGGAACTTGGTAGGCGCTCAATAAATACTTGCTGATGCTTAACTCTTTTAAGAAGCAAATTTTGTGACATAATTTCTTGTATTTCTTTGTAAAATGTCCCTCTCCTAGCCTTCTGCAGGATGATGGGGTTCTGAGTTTATATCTTATGCTATTCATCAACATTCTTGTGTCTGGTCACTTACCTCTTTTGTAATTATACACTTAGTTTGCTACTTAGGGATGAGCACATATATGTAAACTTCTACGTAAGATCGATCGAGTATCTATCTATCTGTCTATCCGCGTTTATATATACTTATGTGCATTGAGAAAGGTTTTTTTACTCATGATGTTTTTCTTTGGATAGGACTGACATGAGTGGTTTTTTTTTTTTCCTTTGAACTTTCTGTGCTTTGTAAATTTCCCAGTACTACATTCTTACTGCTTTGATAATTATCCAGTCATGCTATTTAAAATGAGAAAAGTAAACTATTTTTCAGAGATGCGAAGAGAGGAAAAGTTTTAAGAGTTTCTGCTGCACCTTAAGCAGAGCCTGCCCACATATGTGAATGTGTGAGGCATGCTTTGGGCATTACACATCTTCCCCTGTTGTATTATTGAAACCATCTCCCTGAATATTGTGTTCTTCCTAGTGCTTCCAAGGCGCATAACAAAGAAATATAGGTGCTCATGACACTTGGGTGAGAGATGGTGATTGACAGGTGTTTCTTTATTTGTGGTGTGGAAGTTCAAGGTTGTCTGAGGTCTGTGGTCCCGGTCATGGGATGCTTTTATTTTGGAGATAGAATAATTCATAAGGATGAACTCAGACTCTAGACTTTGAGAGTCTGAGAACAGTTATAATAATAATCTCAAGGTCACATACGTAACTCCCAGAGTCAGCATTACCAGGTCCAAAGTCGGTGGTAAGGTTCAATGCCTCTGGCAGCACAACAGTGACCGGGAACAAGTTGCTTCTTCCAGGCTCAAAGGTAGATTAGCAAGGAATGAAGGGAATAAGAAATTGTCCTTGGGGTTTGATTTCCTTTTATTTAAAAATGGCCATGCTTTGTTGTAGGAAGAAAAACTCTTGAGAAACACAGAGGTTGTTTTGTTTTCTAGTCATGCCAGGCTGTTGGGGTATCACCTACCTGCCTGTTTATCCTGAGGAGTTGACCCATGGAGGCGGGGGGGGGGGGGTGTGTTTGGGGGTGAGGTGTGGGGTGAGCACTGCTCTAGGTCTCCATCCCCACCCCTCCCCCACTCTCTTCCTTGCCCCCACCCCCCCACCCCCCACTGATTCAGTGCTGGGGTTGGTCTTCCGTTCTGAAGAGGGAAAGGACAAGAAGAAAAGATTGTCTTCAGGACTAGTAGGGAAACCGCAATAACCTGTCAAATCCATTTCCTGAAAGTTGCTTGAAAGTCTACTGTATGAGCTCTTAGCACACAGGAAACACGTTGTGGCTTCTCCTTGGAGTCCAGGTACGTGGTGTGAGGCTGTAGGACTGCCAGCTTCATACTGGGTCCTGTGCTGGACAGTGGGAGTGGCACTTTGCATTTATTTTTACTTGATCATTTATTCAGTGAGGAAGGTATTATTTCCATTTTACAGAAGAGGAAACTGAGACCTAGATGATTGGGTAACGAGCCCAAGGTCACCCAGCTAGCTAATCGGCCAAATGAGGTTTTCCTAAAGTCCACACTCTTCTAAGTGGCCCAGATTGGGATCTTCCCATAGTACAGCTCTAACTGAGCCCACCAGAACCGGGGTCAGGGCAGATAGATCCTGTGAGTTCAGGGTCAAGTCCTGCCTTTATTTTAAAATTGTGATGTGTTGTTCATTGCAAATTTTTAAAAATTACTTTTGGTTTTTAAAGATAGTCACTAAAGGGATGCCTGGGGACTCAGTCAGTTAAGCGTCTTGACTCTTGATTTTTGGCTCAGGTCATGATCTCAAGGTTTGTGAGTTTCAGCTCCGTTTCGTGGTCTGTGCTGATAGTGTGGAGCCTGCTTGGGATCCTCTCTCTTCTCTCTCTGTCTCTCCCCTGCCTGCTCTGTCTGTCTCTCTCTTTCTCTCAAAAGTAAATAAACTTAAAAAAAAAATTCGTCACTGGAGCACCTGGGTGGCTCAATTAGTTAAGCGTCTGGCTTTGGCTCAGGTCATGATCTCATGCTTCGTGAGTTCAAGCCCCGCATCGGGATCTGTGCAGACAGTCTGGAGCCTGCTTGGGATTCTGTGTCTCCCTCTCTCTCTGCCCTCTCCCACTTGCACTCTGTTTCTCTCTTTCTCAAAAATAAACATTAAAAAAATTAAAAAAAACAAAAAAACAGTCACTAAAAATGATCATCTTAATTACTGAGTTGTCTTGGTGCCCCCTTAAATTTTGCACCCACGGTGAGTGCCTCCCTTGCCTCTCCTGAGTTTCGTCTGGACTTAGCAGGCACTTCCGGAGACAGAATGATGACAGCAGCCACCAGAGGATTTCATCATTGTTTCAGCATTGTAATACAAGTTTTTTTTCCTTCAAGGAATTGGGGGGGATGAGTCACAGTCATATTGACATATCTTGGCGTCACCTTTGAAGATGCTGCTCTGCCTCTGATAGACACAGTCGTCGGTACCAGGGGTTACTTATAGCCGTTCAGCTTTGAGAAATTGAAACTCAGGTCTGATGAAAACCTGTTAGAGTCACCAGTGGTGGCTGGTGTTTTGTAGCTGGGTTCTAATGTTTGGGGGTGGGAAGGAGGAGTTCATTTGTCAAACTGAAGCCACATAATAAAGGAGCCGTGGAAGAAGGCTTTCCCTGAATGCTGATGCCAGCCCTCTGGCAGGTGGGTGCTTTTGGCCTCATGTCAGGGTCTGGGGATCACGGGGCTGCACCGTGGGCCAGACTGCTGCATCTTGCCTGCATTGGGTGGCCTGGGTGTCCTGAATAGATCACAAGGCTAGCCTCGTGTATTTCACGTGGGAATTGGCCGTGTTTCATGAAGTCTTTTTTTTTTTTAAATAAAACATTAAAAAATAACCTTGTTTCTTGTGTGTGTGCTTTTTTTTTTTTAAAGAGAGAACTTGAGCAGGGGAGGGGCAGAGAGAGGGGGACAGAGGATCCAAAGCGGGCTCTGTGCTGACCTCAGAGAGCCCAATGCAGGGTTTGAACTCACCATGAATCCTAACCTGAGCTGAAGTTGGTAGCTTAACCAGCTGAGCCACCCAGATGCCCCCATGAGCCTTTTTTAAATTGCAAAAATAATAGGGGTCATGGTAGAAACTTTGAAAAGTAGTCTGACTAAAACACACACCCAGATTGCTTTCTTCTTTATTTTTGCTTTATTTAGGGTTTTTTTTTTTTTGCTTTAATTAAAAAAAAACAAAGTTTTTTAAAGTTTATTTTGAGAGAGAGAGAGAGAGAGAGAGCGCATGCACAAGCAGAAGGAGGGAGCAGCAGAGAGAAGGAGAGACAATCCCAAGCAGGCTCCACACCATCAATGCAGAGCCCGGTGTGGGACTCGATCTTGCAGACTGAGATCATGACCTCAGCTGAGATCAAGAGTCTGACGCTTAACTGACTGCACTACCTAGGTGCCCCCAAAACTTTGCTTTTTAGAGTGGTCTTAGGTTCACAGCAAAATGGAACAGAAAGTACAGAGGGTTCCTATATATACGCCTTGTCCCCCTGTACCCCTGTTATCAACTTCTAGCATTTTCCTTAATGTTTACTTTTTTTCATATTACATATGTTTTATGAATTTCTCCCCCTCAGTCTTGCTTCAGTAATTGTTAAACTAATATGATTAAGGTAAAAGGTCTTGTGAGGTCATTTCCTGTTGACCTTGCCTCTGAGGAATGTAGCTGAGCTCACAGTGTGGAGGGGGAGGTCCCCAGACCACTTGCTCTTTGAATATTTACCATGTGGATATTTCCCAGAATGTGCTTAGAAGGATTTAGGGGCTATGAAGACTGTCCCTCCTGTGTCTTTTATCATTGTTGTTTTTGTTTTGTTTTTGTTTTTGTTTTTAATGGCATTTGAGGGAGGGGGTCTGGGATCTACTTTCCATTAGAAGCGTTTAGCCTTTCTCATGAGGTAGAAAATAGAACTGTGGCAGGAGTGTTTCCAGAACAGTCTTGAGTGTCAAAGGAAACACCTAACTCTGAAGGATGCTTCTGGCAGTTAATACTCCCGTGGGGCAAGCCTGTCTGACAGCTGGGGGGTCGCAAAGTGGTGTGGGATTTCCAAGAGGGGGATGTGTGAGGAGTGGGAACATGTTTGCCTTCTCGGTGAGGGTGCTCTGGGAAAAAAGCGCCTTTCTCTAGTGAGTAGACGCTGGCTTCTTTTGTTCACTTCTGTGTAACTGCTGCCTAACACTGGCCATGGCCCATTGTCAGTGGTCATTAAGCTGAATGAAGGAACTGAGACCCCCTTTGGGGCTTCTTGGTAAAATTACCTTGGACCTCTCAAACCTGAGCCGACTGACTTCATCCACTGTTTGGCCCACATGGCTGTAAAAGCCTTGGATTTATAGTCCCAAATTGATAGTACATCTAAATTTATTCATCACCCTGGCCCTCAGACACCTGTTTCTCCTGTAGAGTACCCGCCTTTAGCTTCTGGACTTCATTTCAGGCGCCATCACACCCAGGCCCGGCCCAGTTAGCCTCTTGTGAAGTTAGAGAATCCTTAACAATGTTCTAGGAATGGCTGAGGTGTCTTTTAGCTCAGGAGCTGGGGGATCTGAAAAACAAATGCCCACTTAGGGGAAGAAAGAGCTTACTTCGGGGCCATGATATCCTACTTTAGTGGCTTATAAATTGAATCCTTCTGATTACCCCTCTTTAGGTGAATCCTGAATAAATTACTGGGTTGCTTGACTCTGAGTAATGCTGTTGCTGACAACTCCAATCTCACTTTGAATGAATGGTGCACCTACGAGCATTTGAGATTCTGGGGGAGAGGAGGGGAAAACAAAAAGAATCAGGAAATTGGCATATGGGTATTTTACTTCTATTAATATTTGTCTGTTTGCAGGCTACCTTGGCCATTGTGGGGGGAGTATCGTTTGTTTGAAACACAGAGGCTGGTTGAACATCTGGACTCTGTTTCCCTGACATCCTCTGGGCAGCATTTCAGGGAGTCTTGTTTTGAGAATGAAGAGAAGGGCTTTTTAATTTGAGACTGAAGGAGCCAGGAAGTCTGGGGTGCTCTTGGTGGGTTTACGCTGAAATCTCTCAGTTCTTCCTAATTGAACCTCTTGGCTCTTTTGATTTGTGTTTGATTACACAACAGAGCCACACCTCCGTGGCCTTCATTTCACAGGCGTTTTTTTTTTTTTTTTTTTTTTTTTTTTAATTTTTTAACGTTTTATTTATTTTTGAGACAGGGAGAGACAGAGCATGAACACGGGAGGGTCAGAGAGAGAGAGGGAGACACAGAATCTGAAACAGGCTCCAGGCTCTGAGCTGTCAGCACAGAGCCCAACGCGGGGCTCGAACTCACGGACCATGAGATCATGACCTGAGCCCAAGTCGGCCGCTTAACCGACTGAGCCACTAAGGCGCCCCCACAGGCCGTTTTACCTGCAACTCTGACTCCGGGGGAGGCATGATTAATCTTTTAGAGAGCTGAGATTTTTGCTTCATGTGAAACAAGTGTCCTATTCTTAATAGTTTTAAGAGTTCTATGGCGTTCTTCATCGCTGTTACTTTAGCTTCCTCCTCTGTCCTACCTCACATGTACCTTTTTGTGTGAGGGGAAGCCTCTCTCCGTCTCTCTGATGTAGAGCCTGCCTGGCAGGCCGAGAGGTTCCCCAGACAGGACTGTCTGAAGCGAATGACAGGCGTTTTGCTTAATCCTATCATTTATCTTCAAAATGCTATGAAGTTGAGTTTGATTTAAAAATCTTTTGCTCGAGTTTGTGATATCGCTAATAATTGGTAAAATTGTACTGTGATGTGGCAACCGTGTGGCTATTAAAGGAAAGGAAACGTTTTGTGAGGAACCGTTTTAAGGCGAACTGTGACTATTTTGAAGCGATACCGTGAACATGCACGTGGCCTGTTGTGCCTTGGTTTAAAAAACTTTTTTTAAATGTTTATTTTTGAGAGAGAGAGAGTGCGCACACATGCGAGTGAGCAGGGGAGGAGCAGAGAGAGAGAGGGTGGAAGAGGATCGGAAACAGGCTCTTCGAGAGAGCCCAACGTGGGGCTCGAACTCAGGAACTGTGAGATCATTGACCTGAGCCGAAGTCTGACGCTGAACCAACCGAGCCGCCCTAGGTGCCCTGTGCCTTGGTTTTCAATCCCAGTAATTCAGAGTTTATGGCAGTTTGAGCTCGGTCCGGCCAAAGTTTTGTTTTGTTTTGTTTTTGTTTTTTTAAGATTTTACTTTTAAGTAATATCTGCACCCAGTGTGGGGCTTGAACTCCCAACCCCGAGATCAGGAGTTGCAGGCTCTACTGACTAAGCCAGCTAGGTGCCCTGAGGCTGAAGTTTGTTTTAACAGGATGCTATGGAGAAAAGGTTTGTTAATCAAATAGGAAAAATAAAGTTACATAAGGAAAGTTTATTCCCTTTAAGAGAAGAAACTTTTCCGATACTTGGGAAAGAATCATTCATGGTTCTACCCATTAAGACAGGCCCCGTAGGACCTTTTTGTGACAATCCCCCATCATTTAAAAGTAAAACATTCAGAAATGTTTTATGCATAGACATTTAACACAAATGGTCGCGTATACTATGCTGAGTTGTATCTTGTTCGTTTCACTCCATACACTCTGAAGATGATTCCATAGTAATACATACAGATCTGTCTCATTTTTTATTGGCACATAGTAGCCATTTTAGAGGGGTATCTTCAGTTCCCTGTGAAGTTTCCCCGATGATAGACATTTAGGTTGTTTTAGATATTTTGGTCTTATAAACAGTGTTGCAGTGAGGATCCTTGGTGTCTCTGCGAGTATATCTGAAATAGAAATTCCTAGAAGTGGGATGTGTGTCAAAGGTATGTTTGTTTTCAAAATAGATACGGCCATATTGCCCTCCAAGAGTTTATCCCCATTTGTTTGTTTTACTAACTCTTAACATAGTGCTTACCATTGCTAGGAACTATTGTTATTGTTAGTAATAGTAACAAATATTAACTGGTTTAATCCTCATAGCAACCCTTAGAGGTAACTCTCATGATTGCGGTTTTATAGATGAGGAAACTGAGGCCACAGAAATGATGTAATCTGCCCTAAGGCCGTGTCCAGTAAGTGGTGAGCCAGGATTTGAACCCAGGCGGTCTGGATCCAGAATCCCCTCTTAACCATGGTGCTTAACTGCCTGTCACAGTGGGGAACCACAGTGATGTCAAATGTTTACATGTTTCCTAACCTGACCACTGAGATGTCAGGCTTTCTTAATTGTTATTCTGCATTTTTCTTACTAATAGTTGAGGCTGGACTTATTTTCACATGTAAACAAGCCATTTGGATTTTCTTTGCTGTCTATCCACGATCTGTTCCTGCCTTTTCCCATTTTTCTAATAGGTTGCAAGTATTTTTCTTGTTGATTAGCAGGAGGTCTTTTGCATATGGAGAAGTTAGTCCTTAGTCAAATGCTTTGTCCTACTTTGTAGTTTCCTTTTTGGCTCTGTACTTTATCAGCCATTTCCTCCATGGTGTCTGGGATCTAGGTTATGTTTAGAGAGATCTTCCTCAATCTGAGAGCATTTAAAAAAAAATCTCATATTAGAACTTTATGGTTTTTTCAAAAAATTTATGTTGGTTTAAAGAGTGGCATGGGATCCAACTTTATTTTTTTCTAATAACAGTCAGTGGTAATGACATGCAGGTATCCAAGAATAAAAAACAAACTCCCAGGAGATTACTATTTGGGGTCATTTTATTGTTATAGTTTCTGCTGTGACTGTTGACAACTGAGCCATGCTGTTAGCCATATGGCTCATGTTTATGCCGTGTTTGTTTGTTTGTTTGTTCCTTTGTGCCCAATTTTGCTTTCCCTGGGGTTAATAATTAGCATTTCCTTTGCCTCATTTTCCATGTACTTAGCAAATTTATTTAAAAACCCTTACCTCTTATCTAAATCTCTTTAATATGTATACAAATTCATCAGATGCTCAGATAGTCTATGTTTTTTCATCAGTGAGATTTGTCTGGAAGTCTCCTGAGCTGCTCTGGTCTGGGCTATGTTGCTTTCTGGCCTGGTCAGCACCCTTCTGTGTCTCCTACAGTTACCCTGGCCCCTGTCTGCCTCTAGCACCTGATACAGGATCTCTGGCCTGGTCAGCATTGGGGATCGCTCCTGGAGTACTCCTGCCTCTCTTCCTGAAATCTGTTTTCTGGAACCTATGTCATTCTGTTTCCATGTTTTCTCTGTCATTCTTGTTGCCTGTTTTCTCTGTCATTGTGTTGAAACTCCTTTCTTAGTATCTGAGGAGACCTCATGGGCTCAGAGAAGATCTGAAAACAGGATGGTGAGGTGGAAGGTTGTTTAGAAGTAGTTAAAGCCTCCAGTGGCACCTGGGTGGCTCAGTTGGTTGAGCATCTGACTCTTGATCTTGGCTCAGGTCATGATCTCTTGGTTTCATGAGTTCGAGCCCCAAATCGGGTTATGCACTGTCAGTGTGGAGCTTGCTTCGGATTCTCTTTCTCCCTCTCCCTCTCTCTCTCTTTACCCTGCTAGAGTGCTCTCTCTCTCTCTCAGAATAAATAAATAAACTTAAAAAAAAAAAAAAAAAAGGTAGTCAAGCTTCTGGATCCTCTTCCATACTTCCTACTGGGACAGAGGCTTAGCTCTCTGAACCCCTACCTCACCTGTGTTTCTCCTTCCCTCCCCCTCCCAATGTGGTTAAGTACATTAATTCTATGTGTGCATTATTTATTATCACTGCAGGGAGTGTTCATGGCTGAGCCAGATTCTTTCATTTGGCTGCTTTCTTTTGTTTTTCCTAGAGATAATTTACTTCTTAAAAACTTGCTTGATTTTCGATGTACCCATGGCTAGTTTCTTCCAGATAACTTCAACAGCCCCGTCAATTTTCTTTCAACTAATTTTTACCCAATTCTGCATGCATTGTATAATCGTTCACCTTTCCCATCTTTTTTTCCTCCAATGTGTACCACTGTGTGCAACACCCCTATCCTAGTACATAGCCATCATTCAGAGACTTTCCTTTATTGTTTTCCTATCCTGGACCCACTCTTCTGGATTCTTTATTCTCTACCTTTATAGTTTATACTCCATTGTTGTGATGGAATACATACTACAGTCGCTTTCTCAAAGTTACAAGGAAGCTTTAGAATCTTTGCCTGGAAAAATGCCTTCAATGAATGCTGAGATTTGCTTGATAATTTTACTACACGTGCAATTAAACATTGAAGATATGATCCTTCAAAGTTCGAAGACTTTGGTGCCTTGTCTTCTCGCATCATTTGTATGTGATTTGTTTTCTTTCTCTTTCTCTCTGAAACATTTTAGAAACTTCACCTAATGTCTCAAATTGTGAAGTTTCACAATATTTGGCATATATCTCGGAGGGCCCTTTTAAAATATTTATTTAAAAAAATTTTATTTTAGAGAAAGAGGGAAAGGGAGAGCACAAGCAGGGGAGAGGGTCAAAGGGGGGGAGGGAGGGAGGGAGGGAGGGAGGGAGGGAGAGAGAGAGAGAGAGAGAGAGAGAGAGAGAGAGAGAGAGAATCTCAAGCAGGCTCAGTGTGGAGCCTGACACAGGGCTCGATCCCACGACAGCCCTGAGATCGTGGCCTGAGCCGAAATCAAGAGTTGGATGCTCAACCGACTGAGCTACCCAGGTGCCCCTTAAATTATTTTGCTGGACATTTGCTTTTCTTTTAAGTCTGAAACCCTTGTCTATCAGTCTGGAACATTTCTTGGAATAAAAAAAATAATAATTTCTTTTAATTCTCTTTTTTTGTAACTCCTATTATTTAAGGATTAGACCTTATGGAAGATTGCCTACTTTTTGAATTTCCATCTGCTTATTTTTTTTGCTCTATTTTCTATGGAATTTCTTTAAATTAACCTTTCAGCTAACTATAGAAACAAAAATTTCAGTTATCCGTATTATTAATTTTCAAGAGCTGTCGGCCTGTTTTTATAGCATCTCTTCCTATATTTTGAGACATGATGTTCTCTCTGGGGATCTTCATTCTAAATTTAAAAACATTTTCCTCTGCTCCCTGTAAAGTCTGCATGTTTTCAGAAGGCTTTTTTCCTCCTCTGCATTTTGGTCCAGACTTTCATTTTGTAAGCTTTCCTTAAATGTTTGCTGATCCTTGGCTGTTTATTAAGAGCAGATACTAAGAATAAGGTACAAAAAATCAGATCTGAATCTCTGCGTACGTGGATGGGGCTTGTCGATTGTTGATTTTTCTTTAAAGCGATGAAGCAGAAATTGGTCTTTTTTGTTGGATGAAACCCTCAAATGTCAGTATGTGTGTTCCTTCAGATTCTTCGGAGAATAATTCCTCCAGCTTTGTCTGGAATAAGGCTGGGATAGGCTAAGAGTAATCTGGAAGCAGGATGGAGGAAGGGGACTATGTGTCCTATGGGGGTGGTGAGTAGATGTTTCCTCAATGCCCACCAACTCTGGCTGCGTTTTCAGCCCAGAATCACATCTCTCTTTTTCATTGTGCCTGTTACTACTTTGAGTTTCTGATCTCCCCGATTCGATTTCATTGGATCATAAGCCTTTTAATTGGCGGTTGGGGCAGATGGAGGAGGGGACTTAGGGCCCCAAGGTCCACCCTTTTTGCATCTGGCCTGCACCCTCTGTTCCAGCCTGCCCCTCAGCCTCCCTTCCAGAGGGGCCTCCCAGGGGCTTTGGGAGGGAATTGGCCTATTTGTTAGAACCCCTCGTAGCATCACTTAGGGCCATCATCAGTTACTTCTCTGCTTTCCATTGTCCAAAAGTCCGCTGAATGTCTTGTCTGCTCTTGTCTTTGCTGCGTATCGTTTTGTCCTTTTGAACAGATACGTTTGCTGTGATTTTGGTGGATCTTTGATGGCAGAAGTAATACAGGCAAGGCGGTTTATCTGCCATGTTCAACCGAAAGTTTGTTTTGCCAAGGGGCAAAAATTTACTGTAGAAGCACTAAAAATCCCAGCCCTAAATTGTTAAGAAAATTATGTCACATTTTCACTTACCACGGGTGCAGATTTAGTCCAATGCATGTGGGTCCGTCTAAGAATTGATATAATTTCTTAGATGATAGGTTTGTCCTGCAAACACAGAAGTGCCCCTGCCCACGTCCACACCCTCACTCGGGTTTTTCTCTCATTTCCTCACCTTCACACAGGAACTGAAGCTCAGTCTGTCTTAGAGGTTTGTTTTTTGTGTTTTGTGTTTTGTTTTGTTTTGTGTTGTTTTAAATCTCTTGGCCACAGGTGTTTTCACTCACTCCGGGGTGGGGGGGGGGGGGCGGGGGCGGGGTGTGCCAGCCTCAGTGAGTTTAGTAATTCTCTTCTGGATGGAACAAAGAGAAGGTGTCCCTGATGGCAATCCTGCTGTGCTTTTTCTGGTTTGTGCTGTTCTGTCGGGTGGGGTGGGGAGAAGTAGGAGAATTCCGGTTCTGATGAGCCACGAATGAGACATTTCTGAGCAGGAATCCAGCAGATAGATGCCAGGCTATTGATCTGAGTTTGGCTGCTGAGGGGGGTCTTGGTGGCCGTGGGGATGAAGGAAGGGATGGGAAGGAGGGAGAAACTGGCAGAATAAGCCAGACTCTGAAAATAGGGTGTCATGGGGGTTGGCACGGTGGGACTCAGCTCAGACAGCTACTTTACCAGTGCCACCAAGCAGTTATGTGACCCCCTTGGAATTTCCCCATGACCTCACCTCCCCGGGGGTTGCAGCCAAAAGAATGAGAATCACAGGCTGCCCCTAGCGGAGTTCCCAAAGAGACCCACAAATCCGACAGTTCAGCGTAAAGGAGCAAAGAGAAATTACCCCTGAGTCCGTGACCTGCTCATGTTCTGGGTTTGTTTTAGACCTTGGACAAGTGCGATAATTTCCATGTTTTTTTTTGTGGTTTTTGTTGTTGTTGTTGTTGTTGTTGTTGTTTTTGGAAATGGAGAAGCTGGAGCTTGAAGGAAGTGAGCTAATAACCAGATTTTCAACACAATGCTGGCTTTTGCATTTCTTTGTATTTTGTCAGGCCCTTGACATTCGTTTAAAGAAAAAAAATTCTTTCTCCTTGAACATCTGTGCAAAATCAGATAGGGTGGAGGGTTTAGAGCCCAGGGAGAGTATGGGGTAATTTAGCATGTTCCTGAAAGCTGCAGAGATCACAGGTCCACTCTGTTATAGCACCATGGCACCAACCCAGTAGCCAAGGCAGGCCGGCAAATTGTGCCAAAAAGATGCATTTGTAATCACATTTTGAAAAACGTGCAGTAGATTAGTGGGGAAATAGGCATTCTGGCCGTGGTTAAGGATAGCTGTCACTCAGGTTTCTAGCTCCGGTGTTGGGTGTGCACATCAAAAAAAAGCAAACTCAATTCCCTAAATCAGCTTGGCACACAGCCCCTTCCAAATTCATCATCATTTCTTAGCATTATAGCCTGTGCATCGCTGTGAGCCAGGAAATCTCATGTGTAATTAGGTCATTTGTTCTTGAGAGTTCTGTCCTTGCAAAGAAGGAGAGGAATTTTCATGGGCCGTTGGCATAAGTAAAAAAGTCAGCCGTTCCACGGTTCGCTCAAATTTCAGGTGGTACTTACGAAAATTCCTTCTTAAAGAATTTTGTAGATTTCAGGATATCAATTGACCTGGGTAAAATTTCTTCAGGTTTTGATTTTCATTTACTCTAGGTTTTTGCCTCTCAGCCTG
The DNA here is from genome assembly GCF_024362965.1 of Panthera pardus. Taxonomy (NCBI): domain Eukaryota; kingdom Metazoa; phylum Chordata; class Mammalia; order Carnivora; family Felidae; genus Panthera; species Panthera pardus. The sequence goes on along the minus strand of NW_026526654.1, from coordinate 22,036,816 downwards.
CAGTCTTTGGAATCCTAAGGGGTTTGCATCTGTGGATTGCAGGTTTGTGAGGTATTTTCAGGATTTCAGAACGCCAACCAGCAGAATCGCACAGGGGCCTGGAGTGGGAGTAGGGGTGGGAGGCGGGCCATCTCATTAAGTCCTTGCAAATTAACAAATTAACAGAAGCATCAGGGCTGTTGGGCTTGGCCAGATCTTTCTCATTGGGGTGCGGAAACATGCAGTCTCCTGCTGGTCACAAGGACTTACTGACCATTCGTTCATCACAGGTGTCTTTAAGCATGATGGGGAAGTGTTGCAGTCTGGCACATGTGTTCTCTTGATCAAGGGGTTGGGGTTGGGGAGTGGTGTGGTGGGAAACAAGTGTCAGGGTCCCTGATCCAGAGAGAAGTGACCGCAGTCCTAGCTGAAGGCCACCTGTCCCCGTGCTACTCTGTTCACTCCCCAGGTAAGATGTTTGCCAGTAAGATGGTTGATAGGGGAGTGTTCTCATCCCTGTTTGCAGTTATTTAAGCAAAACCCAGGCACCCACCATGGCTGTGGTCTCAGAGAGTGGTGAGACAGAAAAGGTCTGCACTGCTGGGGGATGGGTGGGTTCTACTGGAGTCCTGGCTGCTTCCTTTCTTTCTAACTCCGAAGTGTTTATTAATGAAATATATTTGAGGGGCGCCTGGCTGGCTCAGTCGGTTGAGCGTCCGACTTCGGCTCAGGTCATGATCTCACGGTTCGTGGGTTTGAGCCCCGCGTCGGGCTGTCTGCTATCAGCACAAAGCCTGCTTCGGACCCTCTGTCTCCTTTTCTCTCTCTGTCCCTCCCCAACTGGTGCACTCTCTCTCTCTCCCTCAAAAATAGAAGGAAAACATTAAAAATATATATATTAGGGGCACTTGGGTGGCTCAGTTGAGTGGCAGCCTGTTCTTGATTTCGGCTCAGGTCATGATCTCATGGTTCATGAGTTCAAGCCCCACATCAGGCTCCATGCTGACAGCGTGGAGCCTGCTTGGGATTCTCTCTCCCCCTCTCTCTGTTCCTCCTCTACTGTGCTTGCTGTCTCTCTCTTTCAAAGTAAATAAATAAACTTAAAAAACTTAAAAAATATATATATCTATATTAGAAATACACAGACTAGAAGGAAATTGACCAAAACGTTAACAACTTTTGCTTGCCAGCTGCACGCTGGTTACCAAATTTAGCAACATTTTGCGGTGAGAGCTTTTCTGCTTTAATTTTGAAAAATGGTCAATAGCGAGGTTTGTTGTGTCAGTTTAAAGTGGGATGGAACATACGTATTTTTGGTGTGCGTCGGAATGTGGGCAAGGGTTGATGACTCAGACCGCTTGATGAAGGTCACGGGGTGTGAGGCTAGCACACCTGAGGAGCCCTCCACACACAGGCGAGGTGCTGTGGCCAAAAGCCCGGTGAGAGCTGCAAGGAAAACCCCCGAGCAGAAGCTTAGGCTTTCTGCTTATCGCTGCCCGAAAGTTTCCTGTTTCTTCTTTTGTGCAGATTCCAAATGTTTCTGGAAAGCTTGAAAGTGAATAAAACAGCCCTTTGACAGAACTGACAGACACTGAGGGGTCTGGGGGGAAGGGGGGAACCCAGTGAGTCATTGTACAGAAGCACTGTGTTGTTAGCTTTGGCAAAGACAGTTCTTAGAGAAAGCTCTGTGAAGTGACTTGCTTTTATGGGGCACGTGAACCCTCTGCCTTGTCTCCCATCCGATTGCCACCACCCCCCCCTTGAATAATAATAACCAACAAACACTTCTAGAGAACATACTCTATGTCAGGCACGGTCCTGAGCACTTTACATATATCGCTCTCTCAATATAACACTGAGAGGTGGATGCCATTACACGTGAGGAAACTGAGGCACAGAGAGGTCAAGCAGTATACACAAAGTCACACAGCTGTAATTGGTAGAGGCATGATTTGAACCCAGGCTGTGCTCTCTCTACACCACTCCCTTGCCTTTGGGCACCAGTGGGGATGGGTGCATGGGTTCGTGGTTAAGTTTAGGTAGAAGGCTCTACTGAAGCTCTCTCTGTAGCAGGTGTTGGACAGCTTGGTTTAATTAAATTTTTGCTAACCAACCAGTCTTTATTGAGGCACCTGAAGGCCATTCACAAACAGGAAGTGTAACATTGGTTCTGTCTTCAAGGAATTCAGGCCAAAGTTGAGATGTGAGATACACGGCTATGAACATTTATATATTATAAGGCATAGTTCTTCACAAGGAACTCTGTGTCGGCACGTTTGTATCTGTCTTTGGAAAAAATAAGTTGCCATCTTAAGGGAAAGCTGGAAATATACCCAAGTTCCAGTTGCTGGAGCTGTCCTCCCTCTCTAATCTCCTTCAACTGGCTCCTCCTAGCCTGTGAACAAGATTTAAGCCTTGGCGATCTTAAAAAACAAAAGTGAGCTAAAAAATCTCCTTCCCGAACCTTTCCTTCTACTGATGTGTTCGCGCCCTCTTAGATGGATTCTTGGAAGAATCCTTTTCGCTTGTGGCTTAATTTCCTCAGTTCCAACATGTTCTGGCAAGGCTTCCAATGGGATCACTCCCCTGCAGTAGTGCTTATTTTGTTTTAATGTTTTAGTCTCTTTTTTTTAAAGTTTATTGGTTTTGAGAGAGAGAGTGCGTGCACACACACAAGTGGGGGAGGGGCAGAGAAGGAGACACAGAATCCCAAGCAGTCTCTGTGCCTTCAGTGCAGAGCCCGGTGCGGGGCTCCAACTCATGAACCATGAGAACATGACCTGAGCCAAGATGCACAGCCAGACATTTAACTGACTAAACCACCCAGGCACCCCAGTAATGCTTATTCTACAACGTATACTCTTTAAAGATTTAAAAGTAATACATGCTTACTGCAGAAAACATGTCTGCACAACAAAACCCACAAAAAAAAAAACCCCGACTGTAACTTGTAAGAAATTACCATAACTTTTAAGAAATTAGCACTGACCTTATGCCACCTCTCCTCCCCTTAGCTGCAAATGTTTCTCAATTATGAATTTTAATAATGCAAAGGATTGTAGCATTTATATTCTACCCTAATATCCCAGTTTCTCGTAACTCTTTTATTTAGTGCTTATCACCAGTCTTCTTACTGTGGCTTTGCTGTTCCTGAGGTTTTGTTTTTCATTTTGATTCATTCTGGGTTGGCAGGATTGCACGGTCGGAGTGTTTTATTTAAAGAAGTCCTCGCGGGGACTGTGTTCCCTGAGTTCTTTGCTGCTTTGAGAGTGGCTGTTTCTTGCCTTTATATTTGAAGGATGATTTGGCTGAGTATCAAGTTCTTGGGTCACATGTTCTTGCCCTCAGAATTTCAGGTGTCGCTCTTCATTTTTTTTTTTTTTTTTTTTTCTGGCATTGGGTATTTCTGGAGGAGGAAGCTAAGGCCAGGGTAGTGTTTCTTCTCTCTTACACGGGATTGGTTTTTTCCTCAACGGACAGGCCTGTGGGATCTTTCATTCTTTTTAGAGCTTAGAGCTTTACTAGCCCATCTGAGCATTGGTTGTTTTAGGTCACTTTCCTGGGATTTTCTGTACCACAGACAGTATCTGTAGATCCCAGATCTGTTTTGCATCACAAAATTTTCTTCCATTAGATCTGTTAATATTTCTGCACATATTTTGAACAGTCTTCACTTTTTAAGAACTGTAGTTGCTGTGTTCTCTCTTTTGTTTTCCAAATCTAACGTCTGTTCTTGTCATCATTTATGTATCTTTTTTTTCCATTTAATTGTGAGTAATTTCTTCAGGTTTGCTCCCTGTGTCTCTTTGTGTTTTCTGAAGCTTGCTTTGTTTTATTGTTGCAGCTGAGTGGCTCCTTTTCTGTAATTTTTTCCTAATCTGCTTTTTCTGCTCTATCAGTTTGCCTAAAATCTCTTAGATAAGTGATAGTCATTTTTTGGAAGCTTCCTATCTAGTTTCTGAGACCCTTTTTAAAATGTTTATTATTTATTTTTGAGAGAGAGAGGGAGAGAGAGAGCAGAGGTGAGGGGCAGAGAGAGAGAGAGGGAGACACAGAACCCAAAGCAGGTTCCAGGGTCTGAGCTGTCAGCACAGAGTCTGACGTGGGGCTTGATCCCATGAACCGTGAGATCACAACCTGAGCTGAGGTTGAATGGAGCCCCCTTTTAGATTGACCATTTTATTGTTGGTATTTTTCAGATAGTGGAGGGATGTTTTTTTCTGAACTCTGAGTCTGTTACCTTTGTTGATTTTCATGGCCACACCATGGGCGTTCAACCTGTGCATTCAGAAAGGGCCCTGCACTTGGGTTAATGATCTGCTGCTTGTGTCTTGAAATTCTTAATTTTGGAACAAGGGGCCCTGTATTTTCATACTGTAGCCACTCCTGTTGATTATTTGTTTTTAAGTTTTATTTTTATTTATTTTGAGAGAGAGAGAGAGAGAGAACCAGCAGGGGAGGGGCAGGGAGAGGGAGACAGAGGATCTGAAGTGGGCTCTGCTGTGACAGCAGAGAGCCCATTGCAGGGCTTGAACTCCCGAACCAACCATGAGATCATGACCTGAGCTGAAGTCAGACGCTCAACCAACTGACCCACCCAGACACCCCTCCTGTTGGTTATTTTTACCTGGGTTTTGCCTGGGTTCCTACTCGACGATTCCTCATTTTTGAATGAGGCTGGGCTGTTTGCGAAAGACACTGATGTGTAGGGTATGTTGAAGGTCAGAAGGTTGGGGTCGGGTGTATTGTAAAATATCCACTCCTATTCGTTACATCCACTTTGTTTTTGTTTTGTTTTGTTTTGTTTTGTTTTGTTTTGTTTTGTTTTTTTACGATTCCTTTTACATCTACCTTGAGAATAATCTTCCTTCAGTTTTAACAAGTATTTTAATGTGTCATTTTAAAGTTATATCCTATATAATAGGGGTGTGGGAGATTATATGATAAGTGGGACTTTTTTTATGCTATTAGAATCTAAAAGCAGTTTATAAAACAGTGTGTGGTGTGATCCTGTTTTTTACTTTTTAAAAACTGTACATTAAAGGGGCACCTGGGTGGCTCAGTCGGTTAAGCATCCGACTTCGGCTCAGGTCATAACCTCATGGTTTGTGCGTTCGAGCCACGCGTCGGGCTCTGTGCTGATGGCTCAGAGCCTGGAACCTGCTTCGGATTCTGTGTCTCCTCTCTCTCTGCTCCTCCCCCACTTGCGCTCTGTCTCTCTCTCTCAAAAATAAACAAACGTTCAAAAAAAAAATTTAAAAATGGTGCATTAAAATGTTGAACGGGAAAATACCAAAATGTTGTTATCCAGATTTCTAAAGTCCATTACTACTCTTGCTGTGGTGATCATGGGGAGTGGTAGCCGGCTCTGCGTCCTTTCCAGTATCTCAGTAATAATCTCAAATAGGAATTTGTGAGAAACAATCTTTTCTGAAGGATTGTTTCAGTTACCCTACTTACTCTGCTTTTGTGGATTTGAATTCATTCTTATTTTTTGGTTAACACAAACAGTTGGTCATCTTCAAGCCGATAACTGTTTTTTAAGGTCCCTGATTTTGGCGATGAGGTACTTTGAATGGGGAAGAACTAGTTTAACAACCACTTCTCTTGAAAAACGAAAACGACACTCTCATTCATAGTGTTCACAGATTCCTGTGGCGCAAATATTCCCACCATGGCTGATTGCAGGCTCCTGACGTGACGTCCTTGAACACAGAATGAGAAGGGGCTTTGCAGTAGCAAAAATATTACTGTCCTATAATATCCTCACTATACGGATACACTAGGCAAAAGTAACCTCGAGTATAGAGAACAGTAAAAATGTAGGAAGATAATTAGGAAGTGATGACCTTTGAGTATTTATTACTTTTGTTTCCAATATACTTTAAGCGTAAGTGTATATAATTTATTTTTTAATGATGTCTTTTTAACAACTGGCTGGTAGAAATTCCCAGACATTTAACAATGGCTCTCACAAGCCGATACAAACTGGCTCCAGCCTACTACTGGAAAGAACAAGTAAAGAAAGTAAAGGGGCACCTCGCTGCGACTCTTGATATGGCGGTTGTGAGTTCGAGCCCATGTTGGGGATAGAGATTACTTAAAAATAAAATCTTAAAAAAAAAAAAAGCATTCAGGCATTGGGGTTAATCTGATTCCTTCAGGTGCTGTTTTTTTTTTTTGTTTGTTTGTTTTATTTTTTTAACGTTTATTCATTTTTGAGAGAGAGAGAGAGAGACAGAATCTGAAGCAGGCTCCAGACTGAGCTGTCAGCACAGAGCCCGATGCAGGGCTCGAACCCACGAATTGTGAGACCGTGACCTGAGCCGAAGTCAGATGCTTAACTGACTGAGCCACCCAGGTGCCCCCAGGTGCTAGATCTAGAATTTTATTCTGATTTTCGTCTAGATTTTGATCTAGAATTTTATTCTGGCGTGACTTGCTTTTTCGCTTGAGGTTGCATTCGATCAGGATACCAGTAGAAGATGGGAGGTAATCCGGTACTGTGCTCCAAGTGTGTAATTTCTTGGCCTTTGGAATAGGATGGTACTTTCTTGGTGGACACCATTCTTGGCATATCATCCTTTAGGAGACTTTTTTTATTTTTCCTAAATATAATGCACTGTCAAGTTAGCTAACATGCAGTCTGTACAGTGTGCTCTAGGTTTTGGGAGTAGCTTCATCCCAGATGACTTTGATTTTCTGAAATTTATGCATTCATCTTTTACCGTTGTGTTGGTAAAACATACGTAACATAAAATTTACCGTATTAACCATTTTCGAGCGTATGGTTCAGTGGCATTAAATACACTGACATTGTTGTACAGCCATCACTGCCATGCATTTCCAGAACTTTTTCATCTTCTCAACTGACATTCTGCATCCGGAAGCAGTAACTCCCCCCTTATCCCTGCCCCAGCCTCTGGCAACTTCCATTCTGCTTTCTGCCTCTGTGAATTTACCTCTTCTAGATACGTCGTCTAAGAGGAGTCATGCACTATTTGTCCGTTTGCGTCTGGCTTATTTCAGCGAGCATAATGTCTTCAGGGTTCATCCGTGCTGTTGCATGTGTCAGAATCTCTTCTTCTTAAGGCTGAGTGACGTGGAGCTGCACGTACATGTCCCGTTTTGTTTGTCCGCTCGTCTGTTGGTGGACACTTGGGTTGCCTCTGCCTTTTGGCGATCGTGAATAACTCTGCAACGAACCTGGACGTACAACTATCTGGTCAAAGCCCTGCTTTCGCTTCTTTCGGATATATACCCAAAAGTGGAGTCGCTGGATTGTATGGTAATTCTTTAATTTTTTGAGGTACTGCCGTACTCTTTTATACTGCTCATTCATTGGTGTTTTTGACCTGGAAATCAGTATGCCTTCCCCAAACGATCGCATTCTTGTCGATTGTATCCCTTCCCAAGCAGATAGCGTATCTTTCTATGAGTTTATCTTTTGTGATGGTGTTCTGTTAACACATCATATATTTGAATGTCTCAGTGTGATGTGATAGCCCAATTAAATGTAAAGATAGTATCATAACATAAAGCATAATATGCTGAGTGCCAGAAGAGAAATACAATATGTTCTGAGTGCTCACATGGAGAGGAACAGGAAAAATTTTGTGGAGGATGTGGCATTTTGGATAATCTTTGGTAAAGGAATAAAATCTGGCCGGGTGGAGTTTTGGAAAAGGAGGTAAGGAAAGGGGGCTATGTGTCTTGAGGAGAGAGAGAGGTAAAGTATGGAAAGGTAGGTTTGGGTCACCATAAGGGACCTTCGATGTGATGCTAAATAATTTATTCAGTTTTATAGGTAACGAAGAGCCATGAAAAGCTTTCAGTAGGAATTCCGTAACAGAATTGCAGTTGAGTTGAAAACATTCTAAAATATTTTGTTTTTGTTTTTTTTACATTTACTTATTTTTGAGAGACAGAGAGAGATAGAGTGTGAGCAGGGGCGGGGCAGAGAGGGAGGGAGACACAGAATCCGAAGCAGGCTCCAGGCTCCGAGCTATCAGCACAGAGCCCAACGCGGGGCTTGAACCCACAAACTGTGAGATCATGACCTAAGCCAAAGTCGGATGCTTAACAGACTGAGCCACCCAGGCGCCCCAGAGTTGAAAACATTCTGATCTGGGCGGTCAGATGGATTACCTCGTGGAGCTGGAGATTGTATTAGCAAAAGCCATTTGGCTGTTGAACTAATCTAGCTGAAAGGTCTTATGGGGAAATGGAAAGTTAGTTCTCTTATTTCTATTTTCCTCTTGCTGAGGTAATGTCCATGACCAGAGTTTTGTTCAGTTTCGTCTGTCGCCTTTTTACTTTTATTTACATTATTCTATTAAATATGACATATTAGTCTATACACTGAACATTCTTTAGGGAGTCCATCAAATCATTGAGATGATTAGTTGTGACTTGAGAAAAGTCAAATAAAAATCCTGAGGGGAAAAGTGTGGAAATGTGGTATTTCAAGCTGTGAGGGCAAATCTTCTCCAGGCTCCAAAGTTCCTCCCAGTGGGTGCAGTGTGTGTTCTATTGAACATGAGTTGGCAGGATTACCAACTTGAACTTGGCCGTTGGTCATCCTTCAGGGTGTGGGCTCTTCTGGCGAGGCTGACCTTTCATGTTTTGGCAGCACCCAGGAGGGGTCTGCAGCAGTTCCTGTAAGAACGAAGCGTCATCAATGTTTGTTGAGTGAATGGAGTTTCAAGAATGAACAGCAAGGACAGTACCTTAAAGGTTTATAGTAATGTCCTGGTGCCTTGGGTACTCCCTAGACTGTCCAAGTTTACCTGGGGGCCCGATGTGGGCCTCACTGTGGCCATGAGGAAAGAGAGGCCTGAGCTGGCCACAGTTAATGCCCTTTGAAGGTCCTCCTTTCCTAGAGATGAGTTCCCTAGTCTTCTTCCTTCAAAGTGGTGTGCGGTCTTAAACAGGAGGTCTTGTCCTGGATATCCAAAATACACAAGTGGGCCGGGACTGATTTCTTTAATTGGCGTTGACTTTACACGTGGTGGGGAAAAGCATTGGTCTCTTGCATCAGGATGTTTTTCAGGTCGAAACTCCAGGTTGGCTGTAAAATGATATGGCCTGTGGACATTTGCCAGCCTTATCGGGGTCAGACTACCACCGGCTTCCCAGCATTGTGCAACACCCCCCTCCCCACCCCCCACCTGGGGCGGTAGAGAGCACTTCTACCTGTTGTGTGATGCAGGGCCACTTACCATTGTGTTCCCAGGGAGTGACCATACTTGGTGGTCTGCTGGATGCTGGCTGATGGAGGCGTGCTCATTACCTGGGGGAAGACTTAGGTGATAGGGTGGCCCAGTGCATGAACTCATGCCGTCTGAAGGGTTTGAAGTAGATTGGCAGCCGAGGCAGGCTTCTTAAGGTTATGATTGTCAGGAAAATGAGTATTTTTTTTTTTTAATTACAAAACAGTAGGGGCTCCTGGGTGGCTCAGTCGGTTGAGCGTCCGACTTCAGCTCAGGTCATGATCTCACAGTCTGTGAGTTCGATCCCTGGGTCCAGCTCTGTGCTGACAGCTCAGAGCCTGGAGCCTGCTTGGGATTCTGTGTCTCCCTCTCTCTCTGCCCCTCCGCCGCTCATGCTCTGCCTTTTCTCTGTCAAAAATAAACAAACATTAAAAAAAATTAAAAAAAATAAATTACAAAATGGTACAAGAAAGTCATTTCAATTCTATTTAAGGCCATTAGTTTTTTTTTTTTTAAGATTAAAAAAAAATTTTTTTAGGTAATCTCTACACCCAGTGTGGGGCTTGAACTCATGACCCAGAGAACAAGAGTTGCATTCTCCCCCTGAGCCAGCCAGGCACCCCTAATTGTTTTTTGTTTTGTTTTGTTTTTGAAGATTGTATTTTTAAGTAATCTCTACACCCAACGTGGGGCTTGAACTCACAACCTCAAGATCAAGAGTTACATGCGCCACTGACTGAGCTGGCCAGGTGCTGCTAAGGCCTTTAATTTTTAATACATTCTTAAGTAAATGTTCAGTGTCTGCCTAGATTATTACTGGCTCCTTTAGGCCAAGTTCACAGAGGATACCTGTTCATTTTTTTGCCACATTTTGGTCATTGTCACAAGTAGACTGTAACAGCTTTTGATCATGTGAGAATAAAAGATTCCATTAATAAACCTGATATAATCCGCAGTACAGAAAAGGATTTGAATAAGTGATGAATCAGTTCACCAGATTATGCAAATTGTAGGGGTAGAAATTCCCTAACCAACCAAATGTAATAGTAAAGTAAAATACATATTCAATACAGACAATATTTACTTATTATTGCCATGTATATTACAAAGATTTCTCAAGTGAGGCGTAGCTGAATTTTTAATTTAAAAACTAGTTCGGGGCCTCATATAATAAATATGCATCAGATTTTTATTTTCAGTTACCCAGAAAAGAGTTCAGATGTAGTATACTATCACAGTTTTTATGAACAACAGCCAAGGTTGGTGATCTCTGTTAACAGAAACCTTTTGGGTGATTCCTGTTTAAAAGCTTATTTTTTGCTTTCTTGTTGAAGTTCTCCGTCTTCATATTACATACGATATTTTCTACACTGGAGTGTCTATATTTTGTGACCGAGATTTGCCCCTGTCTTCTTTTGCCTGTTGGTGCTGTCATTCCTTCTTGTCCACGTCCCTTTGGTTTTCTTGACCCTGTCTGTAATAGCCTTTGTGTTAGCTTTTCTCTTCTTGAGCTGATCTACTAAAGAATTGTTGCTCAGCAATGACCAGGTGTCTGCAGTGGGGCGCCTGAAGCTGCCTCCACTCTTTTGTTATTTTCGCTTAAAAATATTATACAACTGTCTCCTTCCTGCGAGGATATTTTACATCGGTATGTGGGCAGTTTCTCTGCAAAACCTTTAAAACCCGCATGCTTTCTTTGTTGTGTCTCTGCACCGTCATAATGAATGGTGAAAGTCTGAAAAATTTCCCTTCTCTTCGCTGTTCTTTCTGGGAATACTTTCATTATAAATCAGTGTTCAAAGAAGATCCAACCCTGTGGTCTTTAACTCTGTATGTGTTTATTGTGAACCTTTTCCTTCCACCCAAACTGATTGCAAGCAAAATTAAGACTGACTGATAGAAAGTTTGCGGAGTCCAGTTCCTTCCCAGCCAGGTAATTGATAGGTAACAAATGCAATAGGACATTTCCAGGAGCTCTATAAACAACAGTGTCTTAGCCCAAGCTGCCAGAACAACATACCATAGACCTGAGTGACTTAAACAACACAAATGTATTTTTCACAGTTCTGGAAGCTGGGAAGTCCAGGATCAAGGCACTGACTAATTTGATTCCTGGTGAGAGCGCTCTTCCTGGCTTCCAGATGACCTCCTTCGCACTGTGTCCCCTATGCTCTTTCCTCGGTAGATGCGTGTTTAGAGAGAGGAGATCTTTCTCTCTTCCTGTGTTTATAAAGGCCGCCAATCCCATCAGATTAGGGCCCCACCTTTGTGACCTCGTTTAACCAGAATTATTTCGTAGAAGTCTTGTTTCTAAATACAGTCACATTGTGGGGTTAGGGCTTCAACATACGAATTTGAGGAGGTGGGGTGGCATGGGAATGCTCACTTCAGTTCATAGCATATGGTTTCTATTTCTTCCCCATTAAAAACAAACTTTGACATATGTAGTACTTGACTCCAGAGTATCCATTCGAATGCTCTAAATGTACCAACACTGGCCTCCTGCCACCTCACCTAGACCGGCTCCCGATTCTGTTGCTCTCCTGTGCCCCCCACCTCTTCTAAGAGTGGAAACTTGACATACACAGTGTGGCCAGGACCTTATGCTCCCCACGCAGCACTGCTGGAGGCATTATAGGAACTCGCAGTCCTGCCCCAGCTGTCATGGTAACCTCTGATGCTGCCTGGCTGGGTTCCCACTGTGGACCTGGTCTTCCTGCTCCCAAGAGCTTTGACCTGCATCACCTCTGACCCTACCAACCCCTGAGACTCTGCCAGGATTCTCAACATAGACACTTACTCGGCTAGTCTACCCCCACCTCCTCACCCCGGCCCCCCACCCCCCACCATCTATCTCTAGGGGAGTAACCTTAGGAGTCTCTGAAACAGGTGAAGTGAGCGCTGAGGACATTGACTTGGGCTACAGAATGTACTTTCCAAAAAGAAAAAGAACAAAAGAATATACTTTTCAACAGAAATGGAGCTCTAAGTAGTAGTTAGCTCTTGTTAATACTGTTGGTAAGCTTTGGTGTGCTAAAATGGCTTTCCGGGGCTGACTTGAGAATCTTTCCACCCTGTAACAGTGGACAATGCTTTTTGGGTTCCAAATATTCATCAAAATGGGAATAAATATTAGGAATATAACTTGTTCATAATCTGTAGATACCAAGATGAATTTCATCCCGATTACGAAGGCATTGCAGGACGCTGTACTACTTTCTTTTCTTTTAATTTTTCTTTTTTCCCCCTCCTGCAGTGTACCAGTAAAACCAACCTCTGGGTTAAAAGAAGGAGAAAAAGGACACATAGTCCTGAAGTCCCAACAAATCACATTCTTTGCCTGTGACATTGAGACCCTGTCTGTGGCATCCATAATCATTGTGCAAGTGTGATTTTGCATTTATTTACTTATTCATTCATTCATGTGTGCATATGCAGGCAGGCAAGCTCTATGCCCAATGTGGGGCTTGAACTCAAGACCCCAGGATCAACAGTCACCTGCTCAACTGACTGAGCCAGCCAGCCCCCCCCCCCACTACTTTTGCATTTTTTAACTTTAACACTGTAACAGGTTACTTTTCCTATGTTGCATAGTCTTTATGTTTATAATTCCAAGCAGCAGATGTTCCATAATTTGGTTAGTTCTTCTTTGGGTATTTTGAGTTGACATTAATGTCAAAGAACACCTTTGTGCTCATGGCCTCTTTATTCCTTGGGATGATTTCTCAAAGATAAATTCTCCAAAATGGCAAATTAGGGGGAGTCTACAGTATTTATGGTATTGATTTCTAGAAGTGTCGTATCACATTTTCCTCAACACCAGGCATATAACATTGAGTTTTACTTCCTAGTCTACTTTCAAAAAAAAATCTCCAAAAAAATTTCTTTTGGCATTTTAAGAAAAACCATTGATTATAGGCAGATATTTTAAACGGACAAGAAACGTGAGGAAGCCAGAGAATTTTGCTTATGTTGGTAATAACTCTGTCCCTCTAAGTCTTTAGTGGATATTCTATCAAGCAAAATAGATTTTATGAAACGTCTGTGTTTCTCTAGTTCCTTACCTAAGCAGGAAGTCATGGATGGATGGATGGATGAATGGATGGACCGATTGACAGATCAGGGCTCAGTAGCCTATTATAGTAAGATGACATTCTATAACTTCTGATAATTATGCTGCGGAGTCACCAGAAAACCAAGCTCTTCTTATATTTGTTTATTTCACCCCGTGGAAAATGTGTGCTCCAGTGGAAGAAACCAGCTGACTTCTTTATTTAGAGAGACCCGTCAGAGCAATTTATGAAGACCTGTAACATTGAAGTATTTGGTGTATTCCTGTTTTGTTTTGTTTTTTTACTGAAATATCATTAACATACAGTGTTACATTAGCCGGACATTCCTATTAAATATCCTGACATTTCTTTTTGTTAGTGTTTTGTTATCCATAAATATTATTTGCATGCCATTGAAACCTTCGCTAAAGCAACTAATAAAGGATATCTGATAAGTTGCAAGGATGGAGCCATTTTCTGGGACTCATGGTCTAGGGAGATGTTCTTTAATTTTTCAAAACTTTTTTGGTACCTTGTTCAGTAGCAACCAGCTTTTTTGTCACCCAGCCCTTATTCCCACCTAATACACAGCCATGTCATGAACATTTCTTTGGAATGCCTCATTGGAATCCAGCTATTCTGTGGCTCTGACAATGCCCTGATCTCCCAGAGTAAAACTCTGACAAAAACAGAAAGGAGGTTACTATGGCCTGGTTTGTTCTTAATAAAGCCATCTTAGCTTCTAGCTTCCTTTCTCAAATCCTCTTCTTGATAATGACCCATTTAACAATTATCCCTTAGAGGTGCATTTGATTTTTATTTTTATTTTTTAACATTTATTTATTGTTGAGAGACAAAGACAGACAGAGCATGAGCAGGGGAGGGGCAGAGAGAGGAAGACACAGAATCTGAAGCAGGCTCCAGGCTCCGAGCTGTCAGCACAGAGCTTGACGCGGGGCTCAAACCCACAAACCGCGAGATCATGACCTGAGCTGAAGTTGGATGCTCAACCGACTGAGCCACCCAGGCACCCCAGAGGTGCATTTTTAATTCTGGAACTACATGAAATTAATATATTCTCCTAGTTTCACTGCCTGCTTATTTCCTTGAGTAGATTTTCTATTGCTCTGTCATGCTCCATAAATATTCTCTGTGGGTTTTTGTATTGCAGAAAGTTTATATATTCATTTAAAGAAGACTGTCATATGGGGCGCCTGGGTGGCTCAGTTGGTTAAGCATCCAACTCTTGATTTCGGCTCAGGTCCTGATCTCTTCGTGAGATGAGGCCCTGTGTCAGACTCTGTGCTGACAGCATGGAGCCTGCTTGGGATTCTTTCCCCACCCCCCTCCCCCCCAAATAAATAAATAAACTTAAAAAAATAATAAAAAAGACTGTCACGGCTACCATATTGGTTCTTTCTGAACTCTGGTAGGGTTTTCTTTCCATTTACCTTTGTCTTCTTTAATTGCTAATTAGGCATAATTGCTTATCAGGATTGATTAATATAATTATTAATTGCAATTTAAAAATTGAATAGAAATAGGGCCACCTGGGTGGCTCAGTTGGTTAAGCGTCTGACTTCAGCTCAGGTCATGATCTCACAGTTCATTGGTTCTAGCCCCGTATCTGCTGACAGTTCAGAGCCTGGAGCCTGCTTCAGATTCGGTGTCTCCCTCTCTCTCTCTGCCCCTCCCCCGCTCACGCTCTCCTGTGCTCTCTCTCTCTCTCTCTCAAAAAATAAACATTAAAAAAAATTGAATAGAAATAAAATAGTTCGTGTCAGAATGGCAATAGTTTTTATAATGGCCGTAATAAATATGGGACTGTAATGATTTTCAGCTTTGAAACTGCTCTTTTTTGTAAACCACTGCTGCAGTTCTGTCATCTGGAGCACATACAGATTAGTCCCTGCTGATGATCAGGAGGGGAGCTCCCCACAGTTGCCCGTCGGAGGATGGACACTTAGAGGCAACTTAAGATGACACACGAGGTGCGTGATATACAGAATATACGTGGCCTTCCTGAGTAATTTATGTAGCTAAAGCAAAAATGGACATTGGAAGCTGAGAATGCCTGAGAGTCAAAGATTTTATATGTCAGTATTTACCTTTAAATCTTGTAGCCACTTGGAATTTATTTTGGGGAGAAGTGTAGGTCCGACTTCATTTTTCCCCAAATGGCCACCCATTTGTTGCAACACCTCGTATTGAAGAATTCATCTTTCTCCCACTTGTTTAAATATCCTTTACTATATATGATATATTTGGCCACATTTCATATACTTTTGGGTCTGAGAGTCAAAGGTTTGAGAGGAGGGATCACTGTGCTCTCTGTTCCTTGCTGAAGTCACTGATGCTAAGTTCTGAATGTCTGAACTGCACATATGGGACCACTGAAATGACCTATAAATATATATATATACACACACACATATATGTATGTATGTATATACATATATATATTTATAGGTCATAATATATATGTATATACATACATATATATGTATATATACTTAAGCTCACTAGACTTTGGTTTCAAAATAGTGGCAACTTTAAGACGTTAAGTTGATGTTAGATTCCTTAGTGCAGTGGGGTTGGAGCTCACTTACCCTTGTGGTTTCTTTTCCCCAACCAGAGGGTCCTGTGTCCGTGGCAGCCTCTACATGTCCCCTGACTTGATGTAGGTTTTATGCCCTGAATGCCCGCCCAGCTCTCACGCCTGGCAGTGGCGAGGGCCTTTCCGGGACTCCTTCACCTGCTCTGGAGGATGACTGAGCAAACTCTTCTGGATATTCTCCAGAGGCTCACATGTCTGCCTTTCCCTGTTGGCTACGAAGAGTCCCTGCCATTTGTCCCTGACTCTCCATGCTGACTTTAGATGGGTATCCATTTCATGTTGACCTTTGCACCTTCTTAAAAGAAGAGAAATCAAAAGCATTTATAATCTCACCTCCCAAAGAAGACCTGTTTGGTGTGCCTGCTACCAGCTGCTATTCAGTGCTCATATATAGAAAAGTATTAAGACCATGTTCAATTTTTGAGGGTGTTTTTTGAGATCTTATGGGTACTATATGATACTATTGTTTCTGGTTATAATGCACAGTGGATAGGTTCCCCTGGTCTAGTCCATCTCAGAATTCCCAGTTTAAATCTTAACTTACTCGTAGTAGATACTCTTCTTGTGTGTTTTTTTGCCACCTTGATAAGATTTTTTTAAGGTAGGATTTTTTCTATTTATTTATTTATTTTTAACATTTATTCATTTTTTGAGAGTGAGAGAGACAGAACATGAGCGGGGGAGGGGCAGAGAGAGAGGGAGACACAGAATCTGAAGCAGGTTCCAGGCTCTGAGCTGTCAGCACAAAGCCCAACATGGGGCTCGAACTGACGAACTTCGAGATCATGACCTGAGCTGAAGTCGGATGCTTAACCCACTGAGCTACCCAGGCGCGCCGGGTTTTTTCCTTTTTTTAATCTTTAAATGCTTATTTATTTATTTTTTTGAGAGTGAGAGAGCTCGAGTGGTGGAGGGGCAGAGAGAGAGAGGGACACAGAGGATTTGAAGCAGGCTCGATATGGGGCTCGAACGGACACACTAACTGAGCCACCCCAGGTGCCCCTCAGTAGGATTTTATTAAGGATTTTTGAGTTTAATTTTTCTTTTAAAATGTTCTTGATTTTGCTTGGGCTCAACTAAAATGAGTTTAGAAATATAACTGAAAAAAAAAAAGGATTGTTTATCTGTGAAATGTTGGGAAAATGTCCCAGGCTTTTATAGACTTGGGGGAGATGTAAATTTCAAGACTAATGTTTTAAGTTTCCCTTTTTTTCCCTCAAAGTTTTTATTTAAGTAATCTTTATACTCAATGTGGGGCTCAAACTCACAACCCTGAGATGAAAAGTCACACACTCCACTGGCTGAACCAGTCAGGTGCCCCTGAGTTTTCCTTTTCTTTTTCTTTTTCTTTTTCTTTTTTTTTTTTTTTTCATGTCTTCTGTAACAGATGATATACTTTTTTTGTTGCTTAAGTTTTACTTACTCTCAGTTTATTTGGTTTTATGTTCTTGTCAGTTTCAGAATTCTTTAGATAAAGACTGTTCATTCTTCCTGCTTATATTGGTGTAGAGAACAATCCATTTTCCTTTCTTTTTTTTGTCTTAAATGTTTGTTTATTTATTTATTTTGAGGGGGTGGGCACAGGCAGAGAGAGAGGGCAAGAGAGAATCCCAAGCAGGCTGGTCACTCAGGTGCAGAGCCTGATTCAAGTATTGAACCCGTGAACTGTGAGATCCTGACCTGAGCCAAAATCAAGAGTTGGATGCTTAACCGATTGAGCCACCCAGGTGGCCCTTGCTTGTTTTCAATGTTGAAACTCTTCTTAGTGACTTTAAGAAAAATGCCCTTCTAACTGTTGCCTTGCTGTGACACAGGGTATCCGAGTTTACAGATGCCTGGTGGAGATTCACTTTGTTCTTTATTTCTGATTTTATGATCTTTACAATCTGAGAATATATAACATGCACATGGAACTTCTGTTATAGGTGAATTTTGCACTTCAGCAAAATCACTGTTAGATGAAAAACTAGAGTATAATAGAGCAGAATGTGTGTTCTTTATTTACCATTTCTTGCTGTCCCGATATTGTTATTTCTGCCTTTATATATTGTCCCAGGCGGGTTTGTGTTTCCTTAATGGCTTGTTCCAGTGGATTATAGACTGTTGGTTGATACCTCCTGGATTTTGGCTGCTACTCAGTGAGTCTCAGGTGCCCCATCTGGGAAACAGGGCTAACAGTAACCTCCTTTTAGGCTGCGGGGAGGATCGGGGAGACCCAGCCCATGAAGGGTCACATAGACCAGCCCTGCCATTCAGCCACAAGCTTGCTGGGCCTCGTTTTCCTCTTCGGAGCTCTGGACTTTCACAGACTCTCCTGCAGGTAGCTGTCCCACATGGTGGTTCCGTAGTGATGAAGAAATAGTGCCAGTAAGTGCTTATTAATAAATGGTACATGTTATTATGTGAAAGCGCTGAGAGACAAGAATGAAAAAATGTGTATTTCTCAACAGAAACAGAAGTACTGTGCTCCGTGGGCACATGGGTGGCTCAGTTGGTTGAGTGTCTGACTCTTGATTTCAGCCCAGGTCGTCATCTCAGGGCTCATGTGATCGAGCCCCGCTTTGGGCTCTGCGCTGACAGTGCGGAGCCTGCTTGGGATTTTCTCTCTCTCTCTCTCTCTCAAAAATAAATTAAAAAAGGAAAAGGGGAGGCAGTAGGTATCTCCCTTAAAAAAAAAAAAAAAGGCTGTACTGTGCTCCGATGTCTCATTTCACACCGTGCCTGGTCCTTTGAGCCCAGAGAGTACCTGGAGCTGATTCCGCAGCCCCACTCCACTGTCCGCTTTTTCTCTTTCGCGACAGGTGGCCGCGATAGAGTTCTGTCTGTTTTAACCCAGCAGTGTAATCCGTGGGAACCGAGTGTTCGCCCTGGGAGAGAGAGGGCCGGTTATCTGTCTTTGACTTTGCCTGGAAGTGTCTGCCTCGAGTGTCTCAATGTCCCTCGGAGCTCGGTGGTTTCCCAGCACTTTTCAGGGCAGTGTCTTTGCCTGTGCTCCGAGTATCTTCAGTTTTAAGAACTGAGCTAATTCACGGGTGATGTTTATTGCATGTTCTATCTACTGCATGAATACACATTTGTGAAAAATCCTTGCTCAGAGAAGTGAGAAGGGTGTTAAGACATTTAAAAAATTCATAACATAGAACCATAAAGGCAGTACACCATACTTTTTATACTCTAGTAGTAAATAATTCAGTGAGCGTTTTGATTATTTGATGGATTTGTCCCTTTGGGATCCTTACTAGCCCACATAGGTAATTAGCTTGGTATCTTGCTTGGCACCTTTGGGCTAGAAAAGGTGAGGGGTGCAGGGAAAACTGATTGCATCTAAAATACTGAGCCCTCAGGTCATTGAGTATTAGAGAGGGTGACAATTTTAGAGATTATCTCGTCCAGGAGAGCCTGTGATGTGGTGGTGAAGACCAGCCTCTCTGCCATCTGGTCCCATATCTGCCACTTTACTAGCTGGGTGACTGTGGGAAAGTTGACTTAATCTCATTGCCTCAGTTTCCTCATCTGTAAAAGGGGTCAGTAATAGTGTCCGCCTCATGGTGGGTGAAGCTTCAATAAGTTAGTATTTATAAAACTCTTAGAATAATGCCTGCTCTGTTCTAGAAAGTGCCATATAAGTGTTGGCTAAGTTGAAATAATACCTGTATATTTTTTCCACAATCCGTGAATCAGAAGCCTAAAATCCAGGAAGGATCAAGTTCATTTTACGATGTGCTCAAAAATGTCAAAAATTAGGATTTAGAATCCGGTGAACAATCTGATGGTATCTATATCATTCTTCTTCCCTCTCAGCGATGCAAGGCAAAAACTATTACTCCTAACTATTATTATTATTTATTAGTTTTTTTTTAATGTTTACTTATTTTTGAGAGAGAGAGACAGACTGTGAGCAGGGGAGGGGCAGAAAGAGAGGGAGACAGAATCCGAAGCAGGCTCCAGGCTCTGAACTGTTACCACAGAGCCTGATGCGGGGCTCGAAGCCACGATCCATGAGATCATGACCTGAGCCGAAGTCGGATGCTCAACTGACTGAGCCACCCAGGCGCTCCAATTATTTTTTTTATGGACAGTATTGTTTAGTTAAATACCTTATTTATTAACCAGGCTGACATTTAAATTTTTCATTTTTCACAAGGGGTTTCACTTTTTTATTACGTACATTTTTTTTTTCCCTTGACATTTTACTATTTTAATTAATGATTAATTCTGGGGGAAGTGTTCCAAGATGTGATATACCCTTTGCAATTCTGTTGAATTTTATTATATCATTTGGTCCACGATAATACTGCCTCGTTTATTTCTTGAATAATATTGAACTGTGAGACAATTTAACAGTCTAGTCTTTAATGCCTTTAATAGAAATTGCTTTCCTTTTCCCACCCTGAAGGGAAGCTCTGTCATTTCTGATTCATGGGATTTGGAAGCTTTAGGAAATGGTTTCTTTTTTTTCTTAAAGTTGTATGAAATATGCTGTTACTCACTATAGGATAGATGTCAGTAGAATTTTCCACAAGATGCAGGCTGCATTTAAATTTTGGCATTTTTTGTTTTCTTAAGCATCATTTCCAGAGAAACTTCAGGAGAGAACAATAGATTGTGAATTAATTTTTTTACTAAAAATTTCTTTATTTAACAATGAAGCTATTGAGACTATCTTAACCAAATTTGAACACAAACTTAATGCCTTGTAGTCTATTAAAGAAAATACTTGGTGCTCTTTTCTTTAAAAAAATTTCTTTTCTAATGTTTATTTTTGAAAGAGAGAGAGAGAGAAAGGGAGAGACAGAGCGTGAGTGGGGGAGAGGCAGAGAGAGAGGGAAACACAGAATCTGAAGCAGGCTCCAGCCTCTGGGCTGTCAGCACGGAGCCTGACACGGGGCTCGAACCCATGAAACCATGAGATCATGTCCTGGGCTTAACCGACTGAGCCACCCAGGTACCCCTCCTTTCTTTTCCTTTTCCTTTTCCTTTTCCCTTTCCCTTTCCCTTTCCCTTTTCTCTCTCTCTTCCTTTGTGTCTTTGTCTCTCTTCCTTTCTTTCTTCCTCCCTCCCTCTTTCTTTATCTTTTCTTTCTTTCTTTCTTTCTTTCTTTCTTTCTTTCTTTCTCTCTCTCTCTCTCTCTTCCAGAAACACTTTTTCTTCTAATTTATTCAGTCCAGTCATTTTCTCATGAAGTGAAGGAGAGTGATCTCACAGGACCCTCTGCATTACCTGCCAAGGTGTGGGCTTGACTGCGCCAGAAATTGGCAGGCAACGTCTGCTCGCTAAACAGCGGGACTTGCTGTTATTTCTCACCCCAAGCTGAGCCAGCCCCCTTTGGAAGTAACATCTACCCCCTCCCACTTCTGTAACTGAAAAGCATTTCAGAGTAGCCTTAAAACTGGAAGCGACCACGATGTGCTTCACTGAGTGAATGGACAAAGAAGCTGTGGTGCCTTAAGCATCTGACTTCGGCTCAGGTCATGATCTCGCGGTTTGTGGGTTTGAGTCCCGCGTTGGGCTCCGTGCTGACGGCTCAGAGCCTGGAGCCTGCTTTGGATTCTGTGTCTCCTTCTCTGTCTGCTCCTTTCCCACTTGTGCTCTGTCTCTCTATCTCTCAAAAATAAATAAACATTAAAACAAATTTTTTTTTAAAAGAAGCCGTGATGCCTGCAGACAATGGAATATTATTCAGTGGTGAAAAGATACGAGCCGTCAAGCTGTGAAAAAACATGGAGGAACCTCAAACGCGTATTGTTTAGTGAAAAAAGCCAGACAGGAAGGTTACATATTGTATGATCCCAGCCATATGACTTTCTGGAAAAGGCTAAAGGGTGGACAGTAAAAAGACCAGTGGTTGTCAGGGAATACAATGGAGAAGGGGAGCAGGGATGAATAGATGGAGAACAGGAGACTTGGGGGGCAGAGAAATGATTCTGTGTGATATTATAATCGTGGATGCATGACATTTTGCCCTTGACCCCCATCACAAAAGGTACACTTGAGCTGGACTTGAGTTAATAATAATGTGTCGGTATTGGTCCGTCAGTGGACAGAAAATACAAATACAAATACAAATGTTTTTCACAGTAATGCAGATGTTAATAATCGGAAACTGTGTGAGGAGAGAGGGTATTTACGAGCCCTCTATATTTTCTTGGAAACATAAAGCTCTAAAAAAAGTCTAGTAAAAAAACGGATTAATACATTTGCTATCTCAATTACTAATAATCAGTCTGGCTTCTTCCTCCGTTTCTCAATTGATATTTTTTCTCTTCATACCAGTGACTACCTGATCATACCAGATCTAACGAATGAGCTTCTTTAAAATAAATTTTTTAAAAGCGATCTCTGCACCCAAACACGGGGCTCGAATCACCACCCTGAGATCGAAAGTCGCATGCTGTACCGACTCAGCCAGCCAGGCGCCCCTGAATGAACTTTTCTTAATCCTTATTTTCCGTGTTGCCCTGACAACATCCAGCATTGTGGTGTAGCCTCTGGTTCTTGATGCGCTTGCCTCCTTGGCTTTCTGCTGTGATTTTAGAATGAATTTTCAGACTCAGCTCTTTTAAAAATATGGGATTCACCCATCAGGAAGAAGGTTGTCCTAAATGTTCATCAGAAGCCCTTCCAACTCCGAGAACTTGGGATTCCTTCGCCAAGTCCTCTCCTCCTCCCACCCTTGACCGTGGCCTTCACTCCGGGCTACCATCTTGGTTATTTCTTCTTGTGCGTTTTCCATCCTCTCTGATACCTACCACCCGCTGTCACGGGGTCACCTCTGACTCGTGTGCAGGTGACTTCTTCCTTTTCCTGAACCTCAGGCCCCTCTACTCAGCTTACCAGAGTGGAATTTCAGAGGAAGCCTTTGAGAGGAGGTAGTGGGGGCTGAGGAATGGTGAGCGTTGAGGAAAATGGAAGCAGTGCCCTTCAGAATATTGCTGGCCATGCTACCTTCTCCATGCTCGGCAGTCACCCTCAGGCAGCCACAGCTGGGCCTCTTGGCCTTCCCTTGTTCCGTCTCCACTTGCAGCTGAGTTCTCGATTTCCCCTATTACCATCTTCTTCCCTGCCTCTAATTTGTCATCCATTTGTACAGATTCCTAATGCCAAAGTATTCCTGAAATACGCCTCCTTACCCTCTAGTCTCGCTGTCACGACCTTTCTTGCACAGGGCATTACAGATATTTCCTGACTGGTCTCCTAATCCAGCCCCCATCTCACTGTCGAGTATTTTCTTAAAACTGCCCCGGGTCTCACCCTGTCTTAAAAACGCTAGTGCCTCGGGGCGCCTGGGTGGCTCAGTCGGTTAAGCGGCCGACTTCGGCTCAGGTCATGATCTCGCGGTCCGTGAGTTTGAGCCCTGCGTCGGGCTCTGTGCTGACAGCTCAGAGCCTGGAGCCTGTTTCAGATTCTGTGTCTCCCTCTCTCTGACCCTCCCCTGTTCATGCTCTGTCTCTCCCTGTCTCAAAAATAAATAAAACGTTAAAAAAAAAAAATTAAAAAAAAAAAACAAAAACAGAACCCTAGTGCCTCATTCTGATCCACAGATGAACCTCTTACACCTTGACCTACTTCAGGCCGACTGGGATCTGCCTCACACCTTTTCTTTTCACTATCATCTTGCCTCTGTTAGTACCCACTTTTGGCAGGGCCCCCGGCATATGGCAAGCACTTTTATTGAATGCCAGAATGAACTCCGCCTAGAATGCGTGTCTTATCCACACCTTTCTGTAGCTTTTAAAGTTGACATAATACCTATGGTCAGAAGCAAACACGTTGCCTTCAACCCTCACCGCTGAGTACCTGTTTTCTATTGCCTGATGGGTAATACATCCCATGAAGACCAACCCTACGGTGCCGTATTGTGGCTTCGGGTCCCCTGTTGTGCTAAGTGTAGTTGCTGAAACATACTAGATCCTTATAAATGCCTTCAACGGTGAGGATCCCAACGATCGTGACACGGGAATGATAGTCTGAAGAGTAATGTGATTTTCAGAGACGTTGAGTAAGCAGATCCTGTAATAATACACTGCACCCTCCCTCTGGGCTAGGCAAGGGTCAGGTGTTTTCTACAAATATTTGGAGAGGCTGACCAGTGTCAGCTGGAGACAAAGAAAGAGGACCTTCTGTAGTAAGTGGACGAGAATGATGTGTTTTAAGTAGAGCGAGCTTGACGGCAGCCCACAGTCTCTGTTGACATCTGCAGCTGCTTCAGGTGTGGGGCTTGAAAGAGGCTGCAGCCTGGTTTGGTTTTTTTTTTTGTTTTTTTTTTCTCTTCAAGAAGACCGCCTTTCTCCTGACATTTTATTTACCCCGGCCTTTGCGTTAGAGGTAGAATGGAGGGGAGCTCACGTTTAATTTTGTACCCTTCAAGTCATCAAGAAATTGACGTCATTGACACGGGACTAATTAGAGATCCGCCCCCTTCTTGATTTTCCGCACCCCTCCCCCCATCCCAGGGTAAAAAGAGACTTCTGTTCCCAGCACCTTTTACTTCCACTTCCTTTCTACAGGCTTTTGTCTTTGCCTATCTAACTAATGCTGGAAACCTGTGCTACCAAATCAGTGAAAATGCAAACCGAAGTATTGCAGTGTCTTAAATACGTGAAAATGTGATTGGAAAAGAAATGCCAAGTGTCAAGAGCTACTGAAAAAATCAGGCGCTCGTTACGGCAGGTGCACATGTGACACGCGGTCGACAGGTGTTTTCTTGGTGAAGTTACTGCCAGTTTGTTGTTAGGTGAATTTACTTATTTTAGCTGATCCTGATTGGGACCTTGGGAGGTGGAGCGGTGGTTCTCAGGCCAGGGCCCGCATGAGAATCCCCTGGAAGGCACCCAAGCCTTTAGGATTCAGTGGACCAGTGCTGGGATAGATTTGCATTTCTTAAAAAAAAAAAATTTAATGTTTATTTTTGAGAGAGTTAGAGAGACAGCATGAGCGGGAGAGAGGCAGACACAGAATCTGGCTCTGAGCCGTCAGCACAGAGCCCTGCACGGCGCTTGAACCCACGGACCGTGAAATCATGACCTGAGCGGAAGTTGGACACTTAACCGATTGAGCCACTCACGCGGCCCAGAATTTGCATTTCTTACAAGCTCCCAGGTGATGCTGCTGCTGCTGCTGATTTGCAACCGGGTTTAAAAGCCCCTCTGCAATAAATGGCAGGCTTTGCGTTTTCCGGGTAATCTAGAAGGGACATGTGCGCATGCGCTGGCTGAAGTTCTCACAGTCCCTGTGGCAGAGAGGTCTGTTGCACTGAGACGGGAGGAGCCTGTCTCGCTTCCAGGTAACGCAGCCCCTCTGTTCTTGTAACCTAGTTGGCAACGCAGGCAAAGGGGAGAAAGGCCTGGAAAGCAAGTGAAATACAAGCAAAACCCCGGAGAGAAGAAAGTGAGGCTCCTTTTTTCCCCCTGAAAGAGTATATCAGGGAAGGATTTCTGGAGGAGGTGACATTGGAGCCAGGTCAAGAGGGCGATATTTGAGAAGGAAGTAACCAAGCAGCAACAGCACAGCGTCAGGAGGACGTAGCCTGCGGACCCGCAGGGGCCAGCTGGATTGGAAATGTTTATTCACACCTAGAGAAATGAGGGAGGATCGTGAAACGCCCGGCTAGGAATGGTCACATTTAATGTGGCATTGATCAGGCTCAGGTTTTGGAGTAAAAAGGGATAGGTTAAAACCAGACTTTTGAAATAACGTCTATGAAATGAGAAAACTGCTCTGCGTTTTCCTTGAAGTACCTTCTGGAGACTTAAGGGTATTTAAGATAGCCTGTTTAATTTATTACTTTTTACTAGGTTGGAGAGGAAAGACGGCGAAGAAATCACATTTATGTAGTTGACGTGGCTTTGTTCTGTTTTCCTGACCGCGCTGGTGGATCAGGGTGGGGGGGCCCCCAGCTCGGAGTCGGTTAATGTCTTGCTCTCCTCCCAGATGATCAAACAAGGCCAAGCAGTTTCTCTCCTGTTTGAAGTCTCTGGTTGATGTAAAACAGCTGATCCGCAGTTGTTTCTTTTGCCTACACACTTTTTTTTTTTGAAGTGAGCAAATCTATTGGAATAGATAGCTGTTTTTTGAACTTTTCTCAAAACCCCTTATCTAAGCCCCTGTGAAAAGCCAAACTTGGCCGACTGTGTTCCTGAGTTGCTCTTGGCCGCCAGCCTTTCTGGGGTGGCTCCTCCCTCCCTCCTGGCTGGTGGCTCCCCGGGGACTGAGCACAAGGTGGCTTTGTTACCCAGCGGAGCCCGGGTTATGCACCCTGTGCCCTCTGTGCTCCCGAGTGTCTGCAGCTGCTTTTGGTCCCCACACAGTGGCAGGTTTGCAGAAGTACTTTGGGGGCTCTAGGATCCACGTCTTGGGCTCCTCCCTTTCAGTAACAGTTTTCTGTGAGTTTGCCCTAACCCAGCATTTAAAAAAAATTTTTTTTATGTTTATTTATTTTTGAGAGCAAGAGACAGAGCATGAGTGGGGGAGGAGTGGAGAGAGAGGGAAACACAGAATCCAAAGCAGGGTCCCAGGCTCTGAGCTGTCAGCACAGAGCCCGACGCGGGGCTCAAACTCATGAGCTGTGAGATCGTGACCCGAGCTGAAGTTGGACGCCTAACTGACTGAGCCACCCAGGCACCCCCTAACCCAGCATTTTTAAGTGGCTTCTATGTAAAACGGAAGGAGAAACTCTCGAAAAAAAATTCCTCTTGGTCATCCTGTTTTGATTTGAGAATTGTGACCCTTCTTGACAGTGATGTCTTCTCGTTGGGTTTCATGCTCTAAATAGGGCCAGGAGAGTGAGGATGATGTCCTCCTAGTAGATGGAATTTTTAAAATTTTCTATTCCTTTTTTTTTTTTTTTTTTTTTTTTTGAGAGGGAGAGAGGGCACGAGTGTGAGTGGGGGAGGGTTGGGGGGGTGGGGAGAATCCCAAGCAGGCTCCACACCGTCAGTGCAAAGCCCGAGGTGGGGCTCAAACCCACGAACCATGACCACGACCTGAACTGAAACCGAGAGTTGGACGCTTAACTGACTGAGCCATCCAGGAGCCTCTAAAACTGTGTATTTCTGAATGGGTAATATCCTTTTCAGTCCTGTCCTTAACCAGGAGCCTGCTCTCCTACCAGTCACTGCTCTGTCCTTCCAGAGAGGTTCTGTGTGTTCCCAAGGATATTTGTGTGGATGCACACACCTCTTTAAAAAGTTTTAAATTCCAGTTAACATATGGCATTATATTAGTTTCCGGTGTACTATATAGTGATTCACCAATTCCATAAATCACCCATTGCTCATTACAAGTTGTGCACATTTTTTATGCTGTTTATTGAGGTATAATTTACACAACATAACCGAAGTGTTTTCAGTGTGCAATTCACAGGTTTTTTGTACATTTACAGAGTTGTGTGACTGTCACCACAATTTAATTTCAGAACATTTCCAGCACCTCCCTCCCCCCCCCCCCCCAAAATCTCCATCGCTCAGGTCCTTTGCTGCCAGCCCAGCCCCTCTCCAGAGCTCCAGGAAACCACTCTCTAGATTTGCCTCTTCTGGATGTTTCCTACAAAAAGGGTCATTTGTTATATAATCTTTTGCATCTGGCTTCTTTCACTTAAAATGTTTTTTGAGGTTCATCCACGTTGTAGCGTATGTCAGCGTGTCCTGTATTGTTGGTGAATAACAGTCCCCTGTTTGGATACACCACGTTGCTTATCCATTCACCAGCTCCCGAGCACTTGTTTCTTTTCCACCTGCTGGCTCATTCAGCTACGAACATTAGCATATGTACAAGTCTGTATGTGGACTTCCGTTTTCCTGCCCCTCGGGGAGGACGCCTAGGCTTCCCTAGGGGAGCCCAGTTGCTGGCTTGCATGCAAAATTTTTGATTAAATTTTAAAGAAATTACCAAAATATTCTCCAAAGTGTCTGCACCTTTTTATATTCCCACCAGCAATGTAGGAGAATTCCAGCTTATCCACACTCTGTAACATTTGTTACCGTCCATCACAGTGGATGTGAAATATCCGAATTCACTGTCTCCTAGGCCATGTCCTTTGCATTTCCTAATGACTAACGGTGTTGGACATCCTTCTGTGTGCTTATTAACCATTTGCATACCTTTGGAGATTTAAATTTTCTTTTATCTGTTTTAAAGCCTGTGCTAACAGTTAATTTCCCATGCCTCTCAAACATCGTGGCCCTTTCTTCTGCCAGTTTCTTCCTATTTCTGCGTTGTCAGGAGTTAACCATATTCTGCGACTATTGTAGTCTTCCTGTTAAGGGTATACCTGGATTTAAAGTTTACCAGTAATCCTTTCCAGTGTTTCACCACGTTCGCCCCTTGTTTTGCTGATGCCTAGCCTTCCAGTAGTTTCTTCTGGAAGGGCTTGGGCAATAATATTTTGAGTTCTTGACTACTTAGAATTTAGTTTGGTTCGGGACGCCTGGGTGGCCCAGTTTGGGCATCCGACTCTTGATTTTGGCTCAGGTCCTGATCTCACGGTTCATGGGATGCGACTCCGAGTTGGGCTCTGTGCTGTGTGGACCCTGCTTGGGATTCTTTCTTCCTTCTCTCTCTGCCCCTCTCCCACGCTTGCTCTTTCTGTCTCAAAATAAGTAAAATAAACCTTAAAAAAATAGTGTGTGGCTCTTCTATTGGATGAAAATTTGGCTTTAAGGTTTTGATTCCTTTTATTTATTTCAGGATCGTTTTGACAATGTAAGCATTAAATGTTGCTGTTTGCGAGCCTGAACTTTGACCCTTTGTGTTTTGTTTGAACTTTGTGCATACGTGCCCAAATGATTCCTTAAAAAAAAATTTTTTTTTTTGTAAGTTTACTTATTTATTTTGAGAGAGAGAACCCTAGTGAGGGAGGAGGGGAGAGAAGGAGACAGAATCCCAAGCAGGCTCCACACTATCAGCACAGTGCCTGATGCGGGGCTTTGTCTCACGAAGATATCAGAACCTGAGCCAAAGTCAAGAGTCAGATGCCGAACTGGCTGAGCCACCCAGGTGCCCCCGAGTGATTCCTTCTTAATTTGTGAAGATCAGCGATGATACAGGAGATGTCTTGGTGTTGATCATCCTGTTGTCTCTGGAATAGACGTTCATTTACTATGGAGAGTCCCCTTTTATTTCTGGAATGTTTTCCTGAATTAGACCTTTCTCTTTTGTTTGTTTTCTTGTTCCATTATTTGATTTTTCTTTTTTTTTTCTTCAGGGCTGTTGTGGGTGAGCTGGATGTCCTCTGTCTTCCACAGCTATCACTTTTCACTCCATTTTAAATCTTTTGCTCCCTTTTCTCAGTCTTTACCCTCCAGACCCTCATATTTTCACTTGTGTGTGTTTCCTTTTGGCCACTTCCATTTTGGTGATTCTTTTAGTCTGTTTGTGCTGCTATAACCGTACCATAGACTGGGTGGCTTATAAACTGCAGGACTTTATTTCTGACAGTTCTGGAGGCTGGGAAAGCCAACACGAAGACACCTGCTTCAAATTTTTTTCTAAATATTTTAGGAGAGCGTGCATGTGCTCTAGTGTGAGTGGGGGAGGGGAGAGAGAGAGGGAGACACAGAATCCAAAGCAGGCTCCAGGCGCTGAGCTGTCAGCACAGAGCCCGACATGGGCTCGAACTCACAAACTGGGATATCATGACCAACTGAGCCACCCAGGTGCCCCAGAAGGCACCTGCTTCATAGACTGCTGACTTCCCACTGGGTCCTTGCATGGCAGAGGGGATGGACTATGGCTCTGAAGCCCGTTTCATAAGGGTATGAATCCACTCACGAGGGCTCCAGCCTCACCATATACTCACCTGCCAACCCCCCCCACCCCCACCCCCAGTCCCTATACCATCACATCAGGGTTCAGTTTCAACATATGAATTTGGGGGCAACCTAGACGTCTGTTTTATAGCAGTGATGTTTTTATTCATCCTGGTTTCCCCCTGAGGTCTACCCTCATGCTATATTTCCTTATTTTTCCCATAGCTCCCCTGAACTCTTGTAAATCCTGTTGTGCTTTTGTTTATGGAATCTGTTATTTCATTGTTTTGTTAAGTGAGGACAACGTATTTGGGAAAAGTTGGAATTCTTTGTCCTTTCATTTTTAAAGTTTATTTTCAGAGAGAGAGCGTGTATGCGTGAGTTGGGGAGGGGCAGAGAGAGAGGGAGAAAGAATCCCAAGCAGGCTCTGCACCAGTAAGGGCAGAACCTGATGTGGGGCTTGAACTCCCTTGAGATCATGACCTGAACTGAAGTTGGATGTACAGCCGAGCCACCCGGATGCCCGTCTTTTTCACTTTTTTTCCCCTTTCTTGTAGCATCTTAGTAAAGGTCCTTTGTTGTTCGGTGAGTTCTTTATGAACTAGCTATTTGTAGGAGCTTCCTGAGAGCCAGGAGACAGGGCTGTGTCCCATGCTAGTAGGAACTCTTGTGGCCTGAGGGTGTATGTGTGTGTATGTATATATAATCTTTTCATCCTCTGTTTTTCTCTGCTTGCTGGGCTGGTCGTGTTCCCAGTGCCCTTGGTGATGTCCTGCTAATGTGCATTTCCTCTGCTGTTTTCTGTCCACTCCACCTTTAGGAGATCTCCCACCGCGGTGTCCAGGGTGGCTGTCCGTGCTAACCTGCACATCTCTCCCCCTTGTGCCCAGAAAGTTCTCGCTAGCTTTGTCGTTGCTCAGGATGCCATACTTGTCCAGGGTACACAGCTCTGCAGGCGTGGGCAGCCTCTGCAAGCATTTTCCTTCTCCTCTGTCTGACCTTGAGGGCAGTTTGGCAGCTCTTGACACCCCCCCCCCCCCCCCCCCCCCGTTTGTGGTTTGGAGTTGCAAAGGTCCTTCAGTCCCTCCGGGATGGAGTTGGCATTTGCATGTGTCCTGCTGCTTGCTTTCGGGTGCATTCCAAGAGGAAGTCTTGAAGCCGGGGCAACTCTAGCTTTTTCATCTTTTCTCTGCCAGTTAACAATTTTACTGCTGTGTCTGTTGTTGTTCTTGTTTCCTTTTAACTAGCTTTTCAAATAGAGCTAATGAATAAAGTCGTTTCTCAAGCAGCTTTTTGCTTGTAGGTCTGGAACGATCATGCTAAGTTAATCATGTATCACAAGGACAGAGACGTTAATTTCCTTTCCTTTGGCCATTCCTTAAGGAATGCAGAAGCCAGGGGGGTAGTTATGGAGGTAAAGCCCAAATAGAGCGCGGATTGATCTGTATAAACAAAAGGCTTTTACGTTTGCCGGACGTGTTCACCTAGAAGGCTGTGTTGTGTTACCAGACTCCCCGATTCTGATAGCCAGCATCAGCGTGCTCACCCATTTATGACTTGCCAGCGTTCCTCGGATATTCCCGTGACATTCCTCGGATGCTCCATTCAGACCACTTGGCTGGATTTATATTTGAATTCAGCAGGACTTTCCATGTACAGCAATAGTCTTCATGCAGCTAGGAAAACAGAAAGCATGACTACGTTGTTGAAATGTCAGTAACCAGAAGTGGAAATAATACAGGCGTGAGGTCATTGTGAAGACTGAGGAAAAGGGAATTTAAGGTACTAAATATATGTTAATAACTAACTGAATTTAATTTTTTAAATGCCAAGGTGCTAAAAATGACCATACATATTCATCTGGGGATCTTGAGCCCGAGGGGGAGAGAGGATTTAGTTTTAGGGGATGAGGGGCCTTGCCCTTTGCTCAGGCTGGACAGAGAGGAAGTGCTTTTGCAAGGAGGGACCCCAGAACCTTTGAGGTGGGGTGACGTGGGAGGATGGGCCCCTTCCTCCCTGTCCTCACCTCCATGCCTGGGCATCTGAGCCACATCTCCCTGACTCTGCAGTAGGGAGCTAGGGGGCCTGGCCCAGCATGAGTGATCGAGCACAGGGCCTGTCCATCCTGATGGACTGAGTGCAGGGAAGTGAGGCAGGCAGCAGAGGATGCTTCGAGAGGCAAGGAGGCATCAAGACCAGAGTAGGAAAAAGTACAGAGAGGAATCTGGGAATGGGGAAGGCTAATGGGGCTGATGTCATGTTTTTTTCTGGAGGTTGTATTTTTAACCATGAGACCCCAACCAGAAAACACAGGAAAATAATTTTGCCTGCTTTGTGAAGATTGTTTTCAACACAACTCATTTCCTAACTAATTAGATATATACACCACATCTGATTCCTTGAACAAGCAGACGACCTGTTTCCATTTGGTATAAGGCCCTGTGCTTAGGCATTATAGATGAACTTGGTCCAGTCAGATGTCTCAAGACTAATAGGTGAATTAAGCAAAGCACAGATCACACAACAAACAAATTAGAATTTGGGTCTTAAGGAAAGCTTACTTGGGGCAGAAATTGGAAAGGTACTTCCAGAACAGATCTGTGAAGTCCTACATGGGCATTCAAAAAAAGAAAAGTCCTGGGGCGCCTGGGTGGCTCAGTCGGTTAGGTGTCTGACTTCGGCTCAGGTCATGATCTCACAGTCCGTGAGTTCGAGCCCCGCGTCGGGCTCTGTGCTGACCGCTCAGAGCCTGGAACCTGTTTCAGATTCTGTGTCTCCCTCTCTCTCTGATCCTCCCCTGTTCATGCTCTGTCTCTCTCTGTCTCAAAAATAAATAAACGTTAAAAAAAAAAAAAAAAAAGAAAAGTCCGTCCTTAACTGGTATTGCCTTGCCACAGAACCCAACCTTGAAGGACTGTAGAGAAACAAAGAATACTCTTAGACTTTGGTGGAGAGTTTGTGGAAAAATACTTAGTAAGTGGTATTTCTGAGGTGGTCTTCAGACCCTTTCTCTGTCCAAAGGACACATCTCTTTAGGCCAGGGTGGTTTGAGTCAATGACCAGGTTGTTGAGGTGACTCCATAGTGTCTGATTTGCTGACCTCCAGGACAGCCTTTGGTGTCACAGTGAGAGTGTCACAGGTTTTGCGGAGAGGAAGGGGGGGAGGGGCTTCCATATGGAATATTGTTGGAAGCTTCTAGGGCCCCAACTCTTCGAGAGGAGGATGAGCAGGAGTTGGGTGAGAAGAACCTACCAAATAAGATTTACAAACTGGATGGTTTTTCCTGAACAAAAGAGCTGAAGGGTGACATGATCTCAAATGTGTAAGACACGGCACTCAGGTCTGTACCTCACACCACAGGTGACCCTCCCTCAGTGCCCTTTCTGCAGCTGTTGCAGTCACTTGGTGCCCCAGGTTGTTCTTTCTGTGCCTCTTTCCGGGTTCTGCATGAACCCTTGTATAGTTTGTTAGGGCGGCTGTAACAAACTACCACAGGTTAGGGGTGGGGGTGAAACAGAAGTGTGTTTCCTCACAGTTCCGGAGGCTGGGAGTCCAGACCGGGGTGTCGGCAGGGTCGGGGTCTCCTGAGGGCTTTCTCCTGGCCTGGCAGATGGCTGCGTTCTCCAAGTGCCCTCACATGGCCTCTCCTCTGTGCTCGAGCATCCCTGGTGTCTGTGTCCAGTTTTCCCCTTTTTATAAGGGTACCAGTCACACTGGATTATGGTTCATCTTAATGGCCTTATTTTAAATTAATCCCCTCTCTTAAGACCCTTTCTTCAAATACAGTCACACTCTGAGATACTGGGGGTAAGATTTTTGGAGGAGCAGTATTCAGCCCATGAGCACCCTCATGATGGGGCCATCGGTTTTTGGTTGGCTCCTCCCCTCCACCTTCCGCCATTTGCTTTCATTGTGGCTTTTGCTTACACAGTAAGATGGGCTTGAACTCTCAGTCCAAACCCAGCTCCACCTCCCCCTTACGTCCCTGGCTGGCCTTTTGTAACCCTGAACGGTGCCCCCAGTGAAATTCACACCTTCCCTCCCTTCTTCCCTGATAGAACATTTTCTGGTCATTGTTCTTTTATGTCCTCCTCTGGGCAGCTTACTGTTAACAACTTCGGGGTAATTTTTCCAGAACAGTGGGTTTTATGGCTTCATGTTTTCCCTTCTGTCACCACTGTCTAAGTTATCCCCTTGGGCACAGATTGTTGCTGTAGCTTTGTCGCCGAATAACCCCCTGCCCAGCCCCCGCCGTCCATCTTTTTCCAGCCTGTAGAACAGATCTTCTTCAGATGCATTTTTCTAAAATTCTGCTTTTCTTATGTCCTTCTTCTCCAGTGGCTCCCCGCTGACTGCAGGGAAAGACCGTATTTGTCAGCAAGGTGTCTGAAGTCCTTCTAGTTTGTTCCACCCTGTTTTCCAAGCGCATTTCCAGCATTAATTCCTATTCTTCTTCGTATCTGCCTCCCTGTTTGTGTCCCATAGCTTTGTTGGGGCCGTTCCATTTTCCTGCAGCGTCTTCTTCTGTGTACTTGTCTCCTTCCAAGTATTCCCTGACATTAGAGACCAGATTGAGGACCATTCCTGCCTTCTCCATGATGGAAGCACCCCGTTGTGCTCCATGACCCTTCATGTCCAGACAGGGCCAGTCAACAAGCAGTCATTGTTGAACTTTCTATACCCCGCACTGTGTCTAGGTAGGTGCTGAGATCCAAAGATACCTAAGATTTGATTCCGGCTTTAGGGTGGTCATGAGGTTATGGGGGACATAATCAGGCAGAGGCACATAAGACTGAACACCATGCTGACGCTTGACAGAGTCGTGGACACCGAGGAGGATACGGTACCTGAGCCCTGCCCAGGTGTCGGGGATGTGATACTGGAACTGAGTTCCAGAAAGCTAGACTAGAAGTTTCCAGATGGAGGAGGAGTGCAAAGCACTCATCCAGAGCGAGCCATGCATGTGAAGACCTGGGGGCAAGACCGAGGCAGTAGGGGGGCAAGACCGTGGCGTGGGGTAGGGGAGGGTGGGGTGGGTATGGCGGGAGAAGAGCCAGCTATTTGTAAAGAGGATTGGGTTTTGTTTTTAGGGAAATAACGTTGTTGTCGCTGATACTACTATATGTAGAATGGTTTTTCTGGAAAAGGGGAACGATGGGGGGGATGGCAGGAAAGAAATGAATTAGAAGAAATCAGGAGAAAGACCCCTGTGTGAATGCATGTTTAGCTTCGACAGATTATAAACTTGAGAGCCACCATGTGTTTTATCTGTTTATCTTTGTAATACCCACATTACTTAGTATGTTGGTGTGTCCATAAAAGGTAATTAATGGTTGCTAATGGCATGGCTTAGGCACTGTTTATCATCTCCTGTCCAGACTCAAGATGTGTAAAAAGTGGTGCCTTGCTCGCTGCAGACACTGATAATATGTTGAAAACAACTGAATCTATGGTATGAATAAGAGCTGACTGTAAAACTAGAAAATATGTTAAAATATGCACAACTATTTGCATGCCTTGGTTGGTTGAAGGTGACCTTATTGTTTGTGAATGCATGAAGCTTCCCCACGTGTGATTGCTGTGCAGGGGACAGAGAGCCCACCGAGCTGTGGTTCCAGGGATCCCAGGAAGGGTCGGAGACCACAGATGTCCCCTTAGGTGCTTGAAATGAGTGTCCTCTTCTGATGTATTTTTCCTTCTCACTGCTTTCTGCAGATATTATATAATCTGCTTTCACCATGGGAGAAATAGAGCAGAGGCCAAGTCCAGGATCGCGACTGGGGGCCCCGGAGAATTCGGGGATCAGTACCTTGGAACATGGACAGAAGCCGCCCCCAACACCTTCAGGAAAACTCATGTCCATTAAAATCCAGATGCTGGACGACACCCAGGAGGCATTTGAAGTTCCAGTAAGTTGGGGTGTCTCCATGAACTCCAGAGTGTGGGCGGGCTTCAGCACTGGGAGGTTCATCTTCTCCCTGTTCTCAGTGATGTGAGGTGGCAGGACAAGGGTCCACACCTCCCTCTCCACCCGCAGCACGTTCCTCTGACCCGTTCTGGTTTTGAGCTGTCCAGCTTTTACATTCACACATGCGCTGCCTACGTAGCGGTCTCAGTGCGCAGTTCACTTGAATCGTACAGTCTTTCCTATACAAATATATATATGTATGTAATACACACATGCTCTGTATCTGTTTGAACTGGATAGAATTATGGGTCTTGTGGATGCGTCTCCACATGTATTCCTCTCTCCTTGGTGTGTGCACGTGCGTGTGCCCCTTCTCTAGCGTACGGGCAAGAAAAAGCCTGAGAAAAATCATCAGAGCCACACACGTGTTTTCATGTCTGTAGGGAAGTGGACGACTGTGTTCAAGAGTGGGAAGTGTAGGGGGTGTAGAAAAACCCTGATCCAGACCCACCGGGCTACAGCCCTGGAATTTCAGAGGCCCACCATCCAGGGGAGGAAAATAGGGGTGTCTGAGGGGTGTCTGGGGGCTGCTCAGAGAAGGAAGAATCCGCAGCCTTTGCCTCTTGCATCAGTGGGAGCCCTGCACCCTGGCTCTCACGCCCTCACCCCCGTGATTCTGTGATTTTTTTTTTTTTTTTTTTTCTTCTCCTTGAGTCCCTGCCTTCTCCTCCTCCCCAATCTCCTCCTTAAATACAACTCCTGCTGGAGGTTAGGGAACTAGCAGCAGTTATGCGCAGGTGGAGGGTTTCTCCTGCGCAAGGCAGGCCGAGTGAGAGGAATGTGTCCGGCTCTCCAGAAGTTGGACTGCACCTCCCTCCGGAATCCTTATGCCTTATGTGGGCGGGGGTCCTTAGACCTACCTAGTAGCCCAGTTTAGATTTGGTTTTCTGTGTTCTGTCTTACGTACCATCCACCGCGTGTAGCATTGTTGGTGGGGAAGAAAACTGCTCTAAACAGCCAACTTAACAACAAAACTTTGGGAATATAACCTGTCTTTAAAGTGGAGACGATCCGTCTGTTGTTCCTGTTGGCTGGAGGGACTGGAACTTCATGACATTAACATCTGTAACCTATCATTTAATCATTTATGTGATATGATTCACTAAATTCTATTCATCTTAATATTGTTCAGAGAATGTGAATTACCATTAAGTGTCTCAGGGAAAGATAAACCTCCCGAATAGCCATGTTTAGAACTGCCAATTCATTGCACAGCTCTTATTTTCTTGTTGGGGAAATTCCTGTCTTTCAAAGTCTTGGGAACGTGTCCGTATTCTGGTGAACAAAGCCATTGCTAGTCTGTTGAAACGGTAAAAATAAATGAGGAGTGCACCTGCCAGCCTGTTAGAATTTGGCCTTCTGGAACATGTACTCCCTCCCCCTTTCCAGCTTTTTTCTCTTTGTTGCCAGACTGGTTTGGTGAGGTATTTAGTTTCAGGGTTTCCTGTTGGTACTGTGCTAAGGACTTGGGAGCCCAAATCTCTGGCAACACATTCTATTAAGTCGTGTTCCCGTGTGTGGTTTGGACTGACAAGCTATCAGCTATTGCTGTTGTGTGCATGAACTACAGGGAGTACTGTACTGTATTCAACTGCATTTCTTCAGGTGCCCTAAACCAAAATATGTTAAGACTGTTGCTAGCTGTTGTTTTTCTAGGAGCTCTATGGGATCTCCCTGCCTAAGAAATAGGAGTGGAGTTTGTTTTCATCTTTTAAAAGTATTTTACTTGATAAGTGCTGATGTCTGTGCTTTGCATTTATAATCCCTCTGTCTGGAAAGAACTTTTCTCCTTTCTTCCCTGATAAACTCCTATGCACCCTTAAAGACCCTATCAGTTTTACCCAGACACGAACTTCTGAGACTGAGACTGTAGCTTTTTCTTCCCTCCCTCTGTCCTCTTTACTTATATACCCGTCAGGGTGGAGCTGGGCGTCTTGGGTTCAAATTTCAGCCTTTTTTACTGACTTCTTGATCACCTTGGACGAGATACCTCTCTGTATCTCTGCTTTCTCCTTTGTAAAATGAGGCTAGTGATAAGCCCTGTCTCATACTATGATAACAACAGAATTGTTCCAGACACTATTTGTAACAGCTTGGCACATGCTAAGCACTTAATACAAGTGTCGGGAGTGGTGCCTTTGCCTTTGTGTCCCGTTCCCAGCGCCTGGCTTGTTAAAATGTTTGCTGACCGAATGTTAGAGTGAGTTTATTTTACAAGTAGAATTGATGTCATTGTTAGTTTTTTCACATGCCCCATCCATTCATACTTTGATTTTCCTAGTTGGGCCAGAATGTTCCTTCTCAACCAGATGTTTTCTGTAGCTGCCCGTAGAAAGGCAGATATCAGCGTTTTTATTGACGGAACTGATTCTAAATTGCTACCTTGTGTTCTTTAAGCACAGAAATGGCCAGGCCTTCACGCAGCTGGAAGGCATCAGGCTGGCGGTGGTGACTTAGTCTTAGTCCTCAGGATGGGATCACAGCCACATGGGATTGCAAAAGATGCAGCCGTCCGTAATTGCTGGAAAACCTGCCTCCACAGCTTCTTGCTGTGAATTCATCAAGGCTGGGTGTCTGGCCCTGGAAGGATCTCCCTCGCCCATGTGTGATCCCTCCTTTGATTGGGCGCCCCGAGAGGAATATATTCTCATTTCTCACTCACATTTGCCACACAGATGAGCAGGGCACGGGGCCAGAGGTCCCTGTGGTTTCCTTTGCTAACGTTCTTGTACGAACCGTGTATTTCCTTGGGGATTGAATTTCCCGGGCCTTTTCTTGTTTTTGTTTTAGAGTAGAATGCAGGCAGAGTCATCATTTTATCTTATTGTTCTGAAGTTTATTTTGAGAGACAGAATGGGGGAGGGGCAGAGAGAGGAGGGAGAGAATTCCAAGCAGGCTCCGTGCTGTGAGTGCAGAGCCTGAGGCAGGGCTTAATCCCATGAACCCTGAGCCGAAATCCAGGGTCGGACACTTTTACTGGCTGAGCCACCCAGGTGTCCCCCAAGTCCTGATTTTCAGTAATAAATGCCCTAAGTACTTCTGAGCACAGATAACCAAACCCTCGTCCGCACGGTTGTCTCTATTGTGATATCTAGCCTTTAAAAAAGTCATGTAAGAGCCTTTTGAAAAGCCTCCGTGATGAGCACCAGTTTTTTCCACTTTGCTTGTAGCCCCACCAACCACCTTTGCTCTTGAGCTTGGACGGTCCACTTCGGTATTTCCTCTGCAAAATAGAAAGTTCAAATGCAGTATTTGTAGTAAATTCTTGTACAGCGTTTTATCACCTTCATGTGGAAAATGCTGTGCCAATAAGCCTCCCCCGTGGTTTATGATATACGCAACTTTCTCTTCCAGCCAGAGGGGACAAAATGAAGTGCCTCACGCAGATCTGAAAGGGTTAACGACCCTTCTCCCTGCGCCCCACCCCAGCCAGGGCCACCCTCCCTCGCTTAAGACCTCTGAGAAGGTTTTCTATGTCCTGCCTTCCTGACCCTGCTGGTAAACAAACACTGTTCCTACAGACACTTGGAGGAGAAGCCATTTGCTTCATGCTACAAGTGTTTATTCAGTTTGTTTTCGTTAGCAAGGTCACTCTAGGAAGCGTTGAGATCAGGGGATATAAAAGGAAGCCGTTTTTTTTGTTTTTTTTTGATTTTTGCTGTTTTGAGCAGCCCTGGTAAAAACACGTGGGGAAGATGCTCACGAGACCAGAAGCCCCCTGGTCTGGGTTGAGTTGGCAGGAATGGCCAGGTGCGGGGAGGCCGGCGGTGGTGGGAACCTTCCGGAAGCAGAGCCTGGAGCTGGTTGTGGCAGAAGGAATTCGGTGTCGGCCACAGCTATCGCAGGGTCCCATCATTGGGCCTTCTGCGTGTTTGTGTCTTGTCACCACTTTCCCTCAGAAGCCTGTAGAGCTCCCAAGTGCCTGAGGATAAAGTGGCCTCGTGAGTTTGGGGAGGCTGGGCGAGCTGGGGCTATGGCCCCTGGTTCTCCACCGCTGTCCTTGGTGGTTCACCTTCCGTATTAGCATCTCCTGCCACACCTGCTCTTCCTTGTTGATACCAAGGAAGCTTGTTTGGGGCTCCAACATGTAGAAGGGGAGCTCCGTGGGGCAGGGCCTCCTGTGTTCGTGTTTATCACCGGGTCCTACACCTGGAGCTGTGTGGACCCAGCAGACGCCCGATGTGTGTTACCCACTGCCCACACCTACGTTCTGTCCTCTGACTCCCGAATCTGAGGGGTGGTGGGTGGTGGTGGCCTCTTGAAGAGCTTCTGGTCATTTCCCCCATTTTTGTACGTATTACGACGAGACTGGGATTGGAACCCAGCCTTCATGATCCCCAATACTGTCCCCCTTCCCTGCCCTTAGCCTCACCTCTCCCACGGCTCCCAAAGGGAAGGTCGCCACTTTCTCACCTCTGAGCTGCTCTGGTGCTTTCCCCATTCTAAACACCTCCCAGCCTCCCTTCTGACACTTTCTCTCCATCCCACCAACCATCCCGGGCCCCCGGGGCTCTTGCTGGGGGCCCTCTCTTTCACCACAGCTTGTTATCTGCACCTCTAATTAGACTTGAACCATGGGCTCCAATCTTCCTTTCTCCCTAATTAGCTCCTTTCTGTCCCTGCTGAGACTCAGTTTGCTTATCCGCAAAATGAGGTGTTTGGTCTAGATGATATTAAAGGCTTTTTTCCTCCCGTTGTTGGGAGCTGGGACTCTGCGTTGACATCTTTGCTGATGGATTGTGTAACTTCTCATGATTAGTGTTTGTTAATTGCCGGGGCAGATGGTAAACTCTTTGAGAAAAGGAACTTTTCACCTTAAATAAAAAAGAACCCCCAAACTGATCAGATGCAGTAGTTTGTTACCTAATAAGTACTTAAAAAAACAAAAACAAAACAAAACACGTGAGGAGCATGAAGAAGCATGCTGGGGTTTACACATGATATACTATTTATGGAGATCAGGAAATGTCAGTATTGTGTGTGTGTGTTGGGGGGGGTGGTTACTTACATAAATCTCACTGAACGAAACTGGGCCAAACTACATCGAGTTGACAATGGAAGAGAGAAGACTGAAAGAACTCTGTTATTTTCTAGACCACACACTTTTCATTTGTTGAAAACAGAAGACCTCTAAATTTTTTAAGAAGCAGTTGGCACGTCCTAATAGACCGGAGGTTTTTTTTACTGGGGGCAATATTGCCTGTGTTAGCTCAGACCGACTTAGGTGTTTCTTACGGTCCATCCTTAAGTGGTTAAACATTTCATTTTCTTACCTTGTGAAATGAAACTCGTTTAAGATCTAATTTCCCCTGAAGCTGGGCTTGACGTCAGTTGAGAGCTCCTGTTCTCCAAGTGCTTTGGTTCTTTGAAAGGTCTTAAATGGTCCTAGAATTTTAAAGCTGTCTTCTTCATAAGCCTGAGCTCAGAAAAAGGACAGAGTTTGTCTTTAAGGCTCCATGATAGTGGAGTGCCTGAGTGGCTCAGTTGGTTGAGCGACCGGGTCTTGATCTTAGCTCAGGTCTTGATCTCAGAGTGTGAGTTCAGGCCCTGGGTTGGGCTCTGGGCTGGGCTGGGCTTGGAGCCTACTTAAAAAAAAAAAAAAAAAAAAGAAAAGAAAAGAAAAAAATCTCCACATTTCCTTTGTAGATTTCCACTTTACGCCTCACTCGTAACAACTCTGTCTTTGGAAAACATGCTCCTTTTCTCTTGGTCTTTTTAAGTTTTTCATGAATTTTGTGTGTTTCTCCCCTTCCCAGTCCACTCCCCTCCCCATTCCACTCCCCCCCCCCCCATTTCAGCCATCATAGAAAGGATAAGCCACTGAAAGTCGCTTTTCTTTTTCTTTTGTCCCCAGAGAGCAGGAATATATATTTAACTGAAGGTCTTGAGGAGGGGAAATCTTCTTTTCTTAGAAGTGTTCTGTTTCTCACTCCCCTGCAATTCTGAGTCCCTCGTGGTGGGGTGGATTATTCCCTCTAGGTGATCAGATTCTAGTGGTATTAGAAGGCAGGTGTGGGGTCCCCGGCTACTTTATTTTCTCTTTTTGCATGAAATGCACTTAGAAGGAGATGGGGAGAGGGAGGCAGTGGGGGAGGAGTTGGTGGTGGGACCTGAATAAAATTTAATTGGCCATTTAAAACCAAGAAGAGAGCTGTGTATGCCTGGAGCTACATTAACTAGCTTTCAAGCAGCTGCAGTTTGGACCAGAATGAGGGGTAGGAATCTCACCAGGTCACTCAGCTTTTAAAAAATAAATCCGTGTTTCTTTCCTTATCTGTGTTGCTTTTGGCTCATTTTATCAGCAAAGTTTCTGAAATAGTATTTATGTCCACTCTGCTTTGCATAGCCCTTTCTGTGTTTTGTTTAACTAGAATGATAAATGGTGCTGTCTGGGTCTGGCCTCATGAGGTTCAATTTAAAAGCTATTTTAATGGATGAAAAAAAATTTTTCATAAATCATTTCAGCTTAATACTGTTAGCCTTCCTTTTTAGCTCCTTGTAGCCAAGAGTAGATTTCAGATGTTGGCCCAAAACGTTTGTGTGTGCCCCTTTCAACTTTGATTTAGATGCTTGTGATCAAAGTCTGTCCTGTAGCTCTGACATGATTGCACGGATTTTCTAACAGCTGTTGGCTATTTTCTCCCTGAAAAGAGTCTCTCAGAACCTAATAAATTAAAAAAAAAACCCAAAAAACAAAAACCCCAACAAAACCTGTAATTGAG
Source organism: Panthera pardus (assembly GCF_024362965.1). Lineage (NCBI taxonomy): Eukaryota > Metazoa > Chordata > Mammalia > Carnivora > Felidae > Panthera > Panthera pardus. The sequence continues at coordinate 21,994,520 of NW_026526654.1, read as the reverse complement.
AATGTCTGTATCTGACGTTAAAATCGGCCAGTATGCTGAGAAAACATAGGGAGTTTGAGAGCTGTTTCCCACCCCCGCCCCTTTTAAGTGGGCATAATAAATTTTTTAATTCCCAGAAACCAGAGGGGTTAGAGGGCAAAATCCAGGAGTGTGGATCCCGGCGTCATGGCTCACTGGCCGTGTGGCCCTGGATGAGCAGATCACCATTCTCCACCTGTCTCCTCTCGAAGTCTGGAAGCAGGATGCCTCCCTCCTGGGGCTGAGCTCTGTTGGAAAAACACCTTGCCGAGCCCTGGACTCCTATGGGCTTCTCAAGAAAGCTGCTCTTTTTTCCTTCCATTCCTGCTAAGCTTTAGTTTCTGGATTGTTCTTTAACAGAATTGAGACTGTGCTTTCATTGTAGAGCTGTCGGCGAGGTGAAATGGGGAAAAAAGTACGAAAGCACTTTAAGATTTAAAAAAAATGAAAATAGCATGCTTATGGCAGGAGGAATCATGCCCACTGCCCGCCCCCCCAAACGGACCCCCATAGTTCTTTGTACAGTCTCACATTCAATTTGAGCTCTCTTTGGAGGGTTTTTCCTAAAATAGAGATGTATCCCAGGTGGCTTCTGAAGGTCTGTAAGAATGAAGTGTCACCTGGACAGCTGTGATGAATTCTCAGTTTCTGACAAGCACATTTATTCCCTGCACCCGCCCCCCCCCCCCCACCTTTTTTCCCCCCAACATATCTGCAGCTTCTCTGTGCTTCAGTTTGGTTAGCTCTGAAATAGACAGGGCTGTTCTTTTAGCTTAATTTTTATGTGCATTCTGGCTTTGCTGAATTTCTGCTCTACACACAGACCAGATGAAGGATTTCAAGGTGGATGAAGGTCGTTTAGACTTTCAGGACAGCTCTCCTCGGTGCAGGCTGTGTAGGTCCCTTTGAAGGAAGTGCTTAGATGGTGAGATACTCCTGTGTTTGAATGTTAATATGAAATATTAACATAAATCACACTGGTTTTTAAATTATCTACTTTCTTTAATGATTCACGTATTAGCCATTTCTTTGAACATTTGAGTCGGACGTTAGTTTTAACTCCTAAGAAAGGCGTGGGATGATTTTAATGAGTTGTGGTCTTCTGTAGGTGAGCAGTTCTCAAAGTCTTTAACACTTTGTAACTGTAAGCGAGAGCTGTTTTGGGTTCCTCTTCCCTCATTTGTATAAACAGGAAGCTAGGCTAGATCCCCACAGTGGAACCGTGCGGCTCTGGTGTTTGTGGAATGTGATCTGGAAAACACGATAGGGGTTGCACAAACATTTATGAGCACACAAGGCGAGGTGCTGCTGGGTTAAGTGAACAAAAAAAGACTACCTTTTATTTTTTTATTTTTTTTTTTAAGTTTTATTTATTTTGAGAGAGAGAAGGAGAGAGGGAGGGAATAAATGATTATGAGTGGGGGAGGGGCAGAGAGTGAGGAAAAGGGAGAATCCCAAGCAGGCTCTGCATCATCAGCACAGAGCCATACTCCGGGCTTGAACTCCCAAACCATGAGATCTTGACCTGGGCCGAAATCAAAAGTTGGATCCTTAACCGACTGACCCACCTAGGCACCCACCAAAAAGGTCTTTTAAAAATCCCTTGCCATGTGCCCAACATTGTGCCAATGAGTTTGTCCTTCTGTTACCTCGTTTGCGTTTGAGCAGTGAACCTCTGAGGCAGGCATGAAAGAGTCGGGTGAGGCTGGGATGGCATGAGGGACTTGGTCTAGGTCACAAAGCTGGGGGGAGGGAGCTGGGTCCTGGCCCTGCACATTCTCCACGTAAGCCCTACTCTCCTCACGCCGTGAGCTCGTCCAGGGCCAGAAGTAGCCCTTAGGATAATCTAGCGGGTCAGTCGTGCTGGCCCCCAACACATGCTGGCGATAGGCGCCCCGAATTGGAAAGGATGGATTGAACAGGCTCATCCTGCGGGTGGAACACCCAGTGACCAGAGACCTTGTGGTGTCGTGTGCTCAGGTACCAGCACGGACTCCAGATGGAATGCTCACACAAGAGCCAACCCAGGAGAAATGGAGGAGGTAGAATTGATAAGATTTGGCAGCACAGAGTGGGGGACCGTACAGCCCTTAGGTTTGCACTTGGGAGACGATACAGCCCTTAGGTTTGCACTTGGGAGACGATACAGCCCTTAGGTTTGCACTTGGGAGACGATACAGCCCTTAGGTTTGCACTTGGGAGACGATACAGCCCTTAGGTTTGCACTTGGGAGACGATACAGCCCTTAGGTTTGCACTTGGGAGACGATACAGCCCTTAGGTTTGCACTTGGGAGACGATACAGCCCTTAGGTTTGCACTTGGGAGACGATACAGCCCTTAGGTTTGCACTTGGGAGACACGATACAGCCCTTAGGTTTGCACTTGGGAGACACGATACAGCCCTTAGGTTTGCACTTGGGAGACGGTACAGCCCTTAGGTTTGCCCTTGGGAGATGGTACAGCCCTTAGGTTTGCCCTTGGGAGATGGTACAGCCCTTAGGTTTGCCCTTGGGAGATGGTACAGCCCTTAGGTTTGCCCTTGGGAGACCCAACAGCCCTTAGGTTTGCCCTTGGGAGACCCAACAGCCCTTAGGTTTGCCCTTGGGAGACCCAACAGCCCTTAGGTTTGCACTTGGGAGACCCAACAGCCCTTAGGTTTGCACTTGGGTGGCTCCGTGCTGTCACAGAGGACTAGGAAAGCCACGGGCGCAGGCCTTTCCATGACAACTGTTGTACTAGAATTGGTGTCGTTTTGTAGTTGACGGGAAGGCGTGTTGCTAATAAAAGGCACTGCCTTATTTTTAATCACAAAGAGGAATCCGGGACTCTGTAAATGAACCTCTAAGATTGGTAGTGATTATGTAAATTGTACCGAGTGGAAGTATCAAATGGAGGTTGATTGCTTGGTTTCCCTTTATATTAGGAAAATTATATTTACTCCTTGGATTTCCATTTCCTTGTCATCCAGAAGCTACGGTGTTCTGCTTGCCACACTGAAGTGAAGGCTGGGCTGGGAAAGCATTTAAATCTGGTGTCTTCAAAGGACCCTGCTCAGAATCATTTGAGAGGAAGGGAGTGATAGCGGTCATCAGCTTGTTATTTAACTTTGATGCAGTTTAGTTATGAGGTGTAGCATAAAAGTGTATCTGACTATTAGGTCATGTTCTGGTGGCCATTTGTCAGAATTTAAAACAGCACACAAATGCTCAGTTACCTTTTTTTTTTTTTTTTAAGCTTTATTTATTTATTGAGAGAGACAGTGAGCAGGGGAGGGGCAGGGAGAGAGGGACAGAGAGAATCCCAAGCAGGCTCTGTGCTGACAGGGCTCCATCTAATGAACCAGGAGATCATGATCCGGGCAGATCTCTAGAGTCGGATACTCAACCAGCTGAGCCACCCAGGTGCCCCCAGGGTCGGTTCCTTCTGAGGGAGAATGCATGCCTCTCTCTTAGCTTCTGGTGGTTTGCTGGCAGTCTCTCGTGTTCTTTGGCTGGAAGATGGGACGGCCCCGCTCTGCCTCCATGTTTCTGTGGCATTCTCCCTGTGTTGGGTGATCATGTCCAAATTTCCTCTTCTTATAAGGGCACCAGCCCCACGGGATGAGGGCCCCAGCCCTAATGACCTCATTTGAACTCAATTACCTCTGTGAAGGCCCTATTTCCAAATGAAGTCACATTCTAAAATAGTGGGGGTGAGAACTTTAACACCTGAATCTTGGGGGACCCAATTCAACCCATAGCAAAATCATAGCGAACATAGAATGAAGGGAAAAGAGTCTGTTTCACCCTGAGCCTCAAGACGCCCATTTCCTTATTAGCACACCTGTTAAAAATAAAACACTTCTTTGTTTTCACTGAACAGTTAGTAGAAAGATTTCCTTTTTGATATGTTTTTGAAAAGGCAGTTAAAACTCGTTGTGTCGAAGGCTCTGACTTAAAATGTAAAGCATTCCTCAATTCCTGATTCTGAATATGTGCCCCTTAACTAGGAACAGCAGAAATAAGAAAAGGCATGTGACTGATTTCAGGGTACAGGGGACACTTGAATGGGCTAGATGTCCAGTCGTCCATATTTGGTAACACTTCCATGAAAGCTCATGCTTTCAGTATTCTGTGATAATATTTTTTTCCCTCCCAGTAGTGGCACTGAGTCAACTTTGTGACTCCTACCCGATCTGCCTCTCTCTTGTCCCTCCTGTGACCTCTGCCCTTCACCCTTGAAGTGGCCCCTTCTCCTGCCTTGATGACGTGCTCGTGGTTCAGATCACAGTGACTTGTCATGGAGGGTGCCTGTCCCTTGCTTTTGATTCTAGCAGTGACCACAGCTCCTTTCTTTTCTGCAACACCAGAAAACGGTTGTTGGCAATAATTCTACCATAGCAGAGGCTGTGGCCACTATAAATCTGCAACCTCCTATCTCACCTGGTCATTAGAGCTTCCTGGCTCCTCTAATGGACAGCCCTTAATCATTGCTTTGCTGTGTCTGAGGTGGCTGTGGCAGGCCGTCCTCGTCCCTCCCAGCCAGCTCTCCTGCGGCTCCACAGGAGCTGTCATCCTTAGGCTTGATGGGGCAAGAAGAAGGACTGGGTCCTAGTCCACTCGTGCTGTGGCCATGCAGGAGGGACCAGCCAGCAGGATCGATGGCTGTTGCCAGGGACCCCAGCAGGGCCAGGAGGGAAGCGGGGGAGGGGTGGGTGATGAAGAGCCTGACCGCAGGCAGGGGAGCCACGGTGAGCGGGCTGTCCGGGTCAGTCAGCAGGAACAGTGGGGGAAGAGCCAGGACACCATCTCTCTTAGGGGATGACCAAGCCAGCCACCTCCCAGAGAAGGTTAAGGCCACCAGACGTGGCTTCCTCAGGCTCCTACCTCTAAACCTCTGTGGGTCTCTCTTCTGTGCCTTCACTTCCAGCCCTGGGTGAGGGGTTCCTCTTTATACCCTCTGACACCTCCATCGCTAATCCCACCTCCATAGGACATTGCTCTACCTGTCTGTCATACACCAACATGGATCCCTTCATTCACAAATGAATCCTGCGATCCACGGGCATGCTTTTATTGAATTTGTAGATGATTTTCTCAGTATAATCCAAATAACAAAGATAAAAAAAAAAAAAAGCTGGCCAAAGTTGTGTGTGGTTATCGTGCATATTGAATATGTGAGTTGAAACAAAACCTTCTATCTGACCGTTAGCCGTCTGATGATCCCTTAGCCTGATTTAATGATTTCTGTAAGTACCAAGGTTTTATTGGAGCTGTTAAATGGGACATCTGGTTTTGTAACGTGGTGTTGGGAAGTCCTCTTTTCTTTGTGAGCTGCGTTTCGGCTGCATTGGCTCCTTGCATCCAGGTGGATCACGCAGGGACGATTAGTGTCCCTATTTGCTGCCCACATGATGAAGGGTCTGGGCTCCCGGCCGCCGCCCTACCCAGAGCTCTCCTGGTTTGTCAGGCTCTTGCCCATTATTCACCTCTAAAGAGGAAACCCTCCCTCCAAGTCTTGGCGTTTGCTAACCGTGAACTTCCTGAACCCCTGATAACAAAGGTGGTCTGTCTCCTTCTTTCCTCCCCCTTCCCTTCCATTCCCAGGGCAGTTTCTCTAAGGTGGGCTTCCCCGTGAGTGCTCACCGCTGCCTTCTTTTCTGAAGCTCCTGAAAGGTACATGTCAGTCTTTGAACATAAAGCTCTAATTTTCTGCAGAAAACTGGTTCAACAGAAACCGAGATGCTGCCAACAGCCGTTGGGCGTCCTGCCAACCCAGAGCTGTTTAGAGAGGCTTTATGTGGGTACGAGTCGCATTGCTTAGCTTCCAAACCTATTTTTGCCTTCTGTCTGGCTCCAGAAATGCTTGACGAGGGGCCTGGAGAGCTGGCTTTGTTTTTGGTCATTGTTGAGTGGTACACAAGGTCCTAGGCTAAAGTTCTTTTTCTCTGTGCCCTGTATACCCACGTGAACCCTCTTGGCAGGCGGTGGTTTGTAAGGCCCTACTGGCAGCCCGTTCTGCCGAGGCATCGAGGTGACACTTTAGATGTGGTCCGTTTCCTGGGCTCCTCCGTCACTTGATGACTCAATTTGCTATTTGCTGAAATAGAATGTGTTAGTTTGCCAGGGTAGCCGTGACCTAGGACCACAGATGGGGCAGCTGCAACAACAGAAACGTGTGTCCTCGCTATTCTGGAAGCCGGCAGCCAGCGATCAAGATGTCAGCATGGTTGGTTTCCTTGCGAGGCTGTGAGGGAGAGTCTGTTCCATGCCTCTCGCCCAGCTTCCCGCGGTGTGCAGACAATCTTTGGTGTTCTTTGGCTTGTAGGTGCAGCTCTGTCTCCCCCTTCATTTTCACATGGTATTCTCTGCATAGGTCTGTCTCCTAGTTTCTCGTTCTGAGGCCACGATCGTATTGGTTTAGCACCCCCCGCATCTTAACCTGAGTGTTCGCAGGCTCGATTTCCAAATAAGGTCATTGGGCACCAGGGGTTAGGGCTTGAACGTGCGAATTTTGTTGAAACCTAATTCAGCCCATAGATACAGCGGCTTTCATTGTTCAGCTTCTTTATGAAACCTCATTTGAGAAATGGTTGGGCCATTTGGTGCTGTCACTTCTAGCTTTGCAACTTCTGTACCCAGTTTTCTGCTCTGGTTCCTTCGGAGCACAACGTACAACAGGACATTTTCTCAGTAAGTGGAGGAGACTTTTATCCCCCCCCCCCCCCCCCCCCCGCAAACTCTTCTTAAATCACACATATGCATAATTAAAGTGAGGCCTGTAGTATGGGCAGCATTATTAGATGAGAAATCTTGGCTGTTTCATTCAGGTAAACCATAGGAGTAGGTTGGTTTTGAGTAATTTTCCTTCCTCCCCCGGCATTTTTCAGTGAATCAGTAATGGGAGAGTGCTAGCCTGAGAGTCCCTGCCTAGCACCTTCCCCCATCGTCCTGTTGCACTTTGAACATCACTCACTGGTTTGGGCCAGTATCCCTTCCCTTGATGTCTCGGTCCAGGTTGAAAACCTAAGCCTTGACTGCTCCCAGTGTTTGCTCAGTCAGACAGTTAAGCCAAAGAACATCACTAACCATTCAAAGAAATGCAAATCAAGAGAGCGGTGAGATACCCCTCTCTGCTGTCAAGACCCAGAATCTAACAAGTGTTAGGTGAGGATATGGAGAAATTGAACCCCTTGTACGCTGTTGCTGGGAATACAAAATGGCGGCTGCCATGGAAAATAGAGCTGTTCCTCAAAAATACAAACATAGAATTACTGTAGGATCTGGCGATCCTACTTTTGGGTGTATATCCAAAAGAATTGAAAACAAGATCTCAAAGAGATACTGGTATGCTGTGTTCATTACAGCGTTATTCACTGTATCCGGGAGGTGGAGAAAACCCAAATGTACGTTGATGGATGAATGGCTGACGTGGTATATACATACCGTGGGATATTATTTGGTCTTAAAAGGAGGGCGATCCTGTCACCTGCTGCAACGTGGATGAACCTTGAGAATGTTACGTGAAATAAGTCACAAAAAGACAGATACTGTATGAATCCACTTATATGGTCCCAAGAGTAGTCAAATTCATAGAAAATACAACAGTGGTTGCCGGGGACTCTGGGAGGGGAAATGGAAGGCTGTTTAAGGGAAATGTAGCTTCAGTTTTGCAAGATGAAAAAGTTCTGGAGATCTGTGTGAATGTACTGAATACAAGTGAATTATACACTTAAAGAGAAATAAGGTCGGAGTATTATTATGTGGGTTTTTTAACCACAATTAGAAAAAATTGGAAACTAGTTAAAATAGGCACAGCCAATTTCCACTTTGGGAAAAATAGGCTGGCCCTTCATTTCCACCATGTTTCAGGTGAATCCTTACAGTGTACCAGGTGGGGCTCGGGATATGGAAGTAGGTTCAACCATGGTGAAAAGGTTTGGAGGTGGGAACAGATTTGTTCAAATAAAAATCCTAGCTGCTAAGTATGGGACCTCTGCTCTGTAGATGACTGGTGGAGATCCTCTGAAAACCTCAAGGTGACTCGAAAGTTTCACTAATAACACTGGAGGCATCGTTTGATGTTGGCGTTTATCGCTTGGTTACGTGTCATTAATTACCATTTTATGGCTCGTGCCTCCCACAGAGATGTTTGTTTTATTTTTATTTTTTTTAAGGCTGGGGTCTTGGTGACCTCCACAGCAGTTGTGTGTTTCCTGCACATCCCAGGAGTAAATTAGTTAATGGATCTTTCTTGTCCATTGATCCACTTGGCGGACCTTCAGCAAATCACTTTATCCTGTCACTTCACCTCTAGGTGCATTGTCTTCTGTGTCTTGGGTTATCTGAGGATTGAGAAACACTTTCAAAGACACCATTTCAAAAACGATCCTGAAGTTACCAAAGGTGTTAGTGTTCAGCGATGCCAATGCATCTTTATTTTCTAGCAATTTTTATGTGAACTGACCGGTTGAATAAGATTCTCCCATACCAAATCTTTTAATATTGCACAAAACCTCAAGTAAGCAAGCCAAGTGATAGCTCCTTGCTGTACTTGGCGTGCCGATCTGCAATTAAATATTGTTTTTAAGAGTAACTTATGACGTTCCCAGTCGAGAGCTGCCAAGACATACCATTTGGACCTTGTTCTAATTAATTCTCTGCAAATGATAAATTTTCTATTCTTTGCCCTTCTGCCCACAGTTTCTCCTCCTTTGCAGAGATTCATCTGATAGTGAACATGAAACAAGTCAAAAAAATATATTTATTCTGCTTGTGTCGTAGCACTTAGAAACCTGTAGGCAAGAATTTTTTTTTGTGTGTGTAAGAAATGTTAAATTTGTGTCCCCCGTGTACTGCATTCAGGTAAATTTTCCCATCATGAAACCCTTTTTACTCCTATTTTATTCACAGCTTGAGGCCCCTGAGGGACAATGTAAACTATTAACTTATGGCAGTGACAGGACATGATAGCATAATCTCAAGTGTTTTTCTTAGAGGATAAGGTCACAGGACAGTAATAAAAACTACAGAAGGGAGATGTCCGCACACTTACCTGAGTTATGAGGCCCCCTTTTCTCTACTGTGTTGCCTGTTATAGGTTAGAGAAATGGAAAAAGTTGATTGAATGTATAATTTTAGTATATGAGTGTTTTAAGAATCAGAAAGCATTCTTTGAAAGCCAGGTTGTGACCATATAATGTTTCCTAGCAGGTTGTGTAACGGTCACAGGGCATGCCTAAGAGCCGTGGGGCTGTGGGGCAGGTGAGTCACTGCCTCTTACTTGCCTCAGAGAACTGGGTACCACTTCCCACCCCCAAGAGATTTGGGCATCATTGAAAAATTGTCATTATCCATGAAACCGTCATAGTAGCTCATTTTAATAATTGCTTGTTAACATGATGTAGAAGGCGCAGATATTCAAGGGCTTCTGTTTGTAGGTTTGCATGTCCTCCTGGGTCTGATGCCTGCAGGTTTTGTGGTTCTAAATTTTTTTTTTTAAACGTTTATTATTGAGAGACAGAGCATGAGCAGAGGAGGGGCAGAGAGATGGGGAGACACAGAATCCGAAGCAGGCTCTAGGCTCTGAACTGTCAGCACAGAGTCTGACACGGCGCTTGAACTCACGAACCACGATCTGAGATCATGACCCGAGATCATGACCTGAGCCGATGTTGGACGCTTAACCAACTGAGCCACCCACGTGCCCCCTTTAAAAAAATTTTTTTAACGTTTATTATTGAGAGACAGAGCACGAGCATGGGAGGGGCAGAGAGAGGGCGAGTTTTGTGGTTCTAAATGAGCATTGCTGCCCTGGGTTTAACTCTCTGGCACAGTGGTTAAGCTTGTCTTAGCAAGGTACAGATAGATGGTTGAGGACATTGGCAAATGTCATTTGGCCCTTTTTATGTTTACATAGAGTTCTTTGTTGAAATAAAGGGATGGTTTAGCTTTAAGAGTGAGTGGTATTAGTAGGTAACCTGTTTTTCTCCTGAGTTCAGAATCAACTGAGAAAGAGGCGTGCTGTCCATGGGATGGTCACAGTGTTAGTCCTATGACTGATGAACACCAGGCTTCCGTGCTGGCTGGCCATGCTGGTGTCTGTGCCCAGAGCTAGACTCCCCACTCAGTCACTGGCATGCCCAGCACCTTCCCCAAAAGTTACCCATCTGATAGATACAGATGCACCCTAGGGAAGGCGCTAATGAGGGGTACAGAGAGAGGCCAGCCAGAGCCCCCACATAAGGAACCACTATAAGGTAATGGCATTTAAATGTTATTACAAGTCGTGTAGGAAGGTTCAATAGACGTAAAACGGGTGTCCTCTTAGGGGGAAGAAACCGAAAAGCTTTGGGGCTTAACTTACCACTCAATTTAATTGGGAAGTTTTAAATTGCTAAGGGATATTTTTATTTCCCTTACAAACTTCAAGGAATGACATAGGATTTTGAGCTTTTATGGTATTAACTCATTTGCTATATTTTTCCAGTGCTCAAATGTCAGGTGTTTCTTAGATTTTCTTTTCAAGTCGGAAATTGGAAAGTTGAGAAAGTTAACATCCCTTGGGGTGTCTGTGTATCTTTGCGTACAACTCTGAGGATTTCTTCCCCAATCAGAAAAAAACGTTGCCTTTGCAAGCAGGTTGTCAATTTACTAAGCTCATCTGTTAAGAAAAAGGACAACAAAACAAGACAAAAAAAGCCCCAGGCCTAGATAGTTTTACAGCCAGTCTAGAAAGAACAGGTACTTTCTAAAATATAAAAATAAAATATAATACAGACTAATATAGGCTGTGGCCCCCAAATCTAACATAGATTACATGGAAAAGGAACCTGTAGGTCAATTTACTGAGGAATACAAGTATAACTACAACACAATTCAATTAAATTTACAAATTAGCACCAGGTAAAGGTCAGCATGACTAAGATCTATTTCATGAATTTAAAGATGGTTCAACATTTTGGAATCTTTCAAAAGCCTGAAAAAAATTTGTTTAATGCCATTAGATGTTAAAAATGCCTAATAGTTGTTTTTAGACGTGGGTTTTAACATGTGAATAAAATAGGAATAAATAGAAAGTACTTAAATATGAAGACTGATTAACAAAACCCAGCAACATTCAATTACACAGCGAAATACTAAAACTATTTCCATTAAAATCAAATACTTGATTGCCTTCTCACTACTTAATAGTAGTTTAAAGGTTTTAACTTCTAAGAATAAGTTATAACTTTCATAACTTATAACTTATATCTAATAAGTTATAACAAGAATAATTTTAACTTACAAGAAGAAATCGGGAAGATTGGGAGGGGGAAATTATTTTTTTTCAAAGGTTGTCATGATACACTGCACCCAAGGTAATCTTTTTTTTTTTTTAAGTTTATTTTTATTTATGTTGAGAGTGATAATAGCAAGTAGGGAAGGGGCAGGGGAGGGGGTGGAGACAGAATCCCAAGTAGGCTCCACCTGCTCCTTAGCACAGAACTTGAGACAGGACTCGAACTCACAAACTGTGAGATCATGACCTGAGCCAAAAATCAAGAGCCGGATGCTTAACCAACGGAGACACCCAGGCGCCCCAAACCAAGGTAATCTTTTAAGTATGGTTGAATTAGGTAAACTTATGAGTAAATAAATACATAGAAATGAATGGGGTTTTTTTCATCCTTGGAATAACCACTTAGAGCTGGGACAAAGTTAAAACTTGTGAGCAAGAGTGAAAAATACTTAGAGATTTTACTAGGAGGAACATAAGAAGAAAAATGTAAAACTTTACAGAAGAGGTTTTAAAAATGAGATCTAAATAGTGGAGGAACATACTTCTGGATGGAGAGACCGTATCCTAAAATACCAGTTCTTTCCACAGGAATTTACAAGTTTTATCTTCTTCCCAGCAGAGCGCTGCTGTTTCTTGGGGGATGGGGAAGCAGACCAAGTGATTTTAAGTTCCTGAGGGAGAATGAATGTGTGAGGATCACCAAGACGTTTTTGAAATACGTAAAATGGGACTTGCTTTTTCAGAGGGTAGAATTTTAGAGCCACTGTAATTAAAATAGCAGGTACTGGCACAGAAATAGAATCAGGAGTCTGAGTACTTACGGGAAACCATATATGGGAAACGCACGTTTAAATCCGGTGGGAAAAGAATGGTTTACTTAATAAATGGTGCTGGGCCGCACGTTGGGAAGAAAAATTTAGATTTTTCATCTTACACCAGTTAAAGGAAAAACTGTGAGGTGGGTTAAAGCCCTAGCTCAAAATGTAAAAAGAAACAAAACGTTGGGAAGACATTTGGTAAACTATATATAGCCTTTGGGTTAGGTAGGAAACTCTGAGACCATAAGGGAAAAGATGAGTAATACCAACAAGTCCTTCTTCCCTCTCTTCTTCCCTCTCTTCTTCCCTCTCTTCTTCCCTCTCTTCTTCCCTCTCTTCTTCCCTCTCTTCTTCCCTCTCTTCCTCCCTCTCTTCCTCCCTGCCGTCCTCCCTCCCTGCCGTCCTCCCTCCCTGCCGTCCTCCCTCCCTGCCGTCCTCCCTCCCTGCCGTCCTCCCTCCCTGCCGTCCTCCCTCCCTGCCGTCCTCCCTCCCTGCCGTCCTCCCTCCCTGCCGTCCTCCCTCCCTGCCGTCCTCCCTCCCTGCCGTCCTCCCTCCCTGCCGTCCTCCCTCCCTGCCTTCCTCCCTCCCTGCCTTCCTCCCTCCCTGCCTTCCTCCCTCCCTGCCTTCCTCCCTCCCTCCCTCCCCCCCTCCCCTCCTCCCCTCTCTCCCTCCCTCCCTTCCTTCCATTAGTTTCCAGAGACACGCTTGAACTTCAACCTCATTTGACTGTCTCTACATCCCAGGATGGTTATTAACTAGGACACATATGGCCTAATCCATTTGTATCTATAATAATTCTCCATGTTATAAATTTTTAACAAACACTACTTTTAATGTCAGGAAAACAGTTCCCCAAGGGTGCTGTAGACTCAGAGGGATTGAAGGTGTTCCATGAATCCTATAATTAAATTTCATTTGTAATTGCAAAATTAGGGTGAAACTTGGGAGCAAATCAAGTAGATGATGGATTTGGGAAAGCCCTTCTTGACTTGAAGAGCTAATGTTGTCTTCCCACCCCCCCCCCCCCCCCAGAGGGTCTCCTGGGCACTTGGTCACCTTTTTCCTTTCTTCCTGATCCAGTAGTCAGAGCATTATCCACCTGGCTTGACCTTTATTTACACAATAGACCTTACAGCTCTCTGGGAGGTCTTTGTTCAGCCTTATTTTAAATTCTGTCTGTTCTTGAAACCGGTTTTGCCTCTGTTCTCCATCAATAATCTACTTTTAGACGGGGGTTCTGATTCAAGGAGAGAGGAAGAATTAATAGATGTTCATTTATTTGCACTAAAATGTCTTCTTGGCCACTTAAGATTGTGCAGCTCTATGGAGCACTCAGGGGGGTTAGGGAGAAGAATGGTGGGAAGCTAGAATAGGTGGAACAGGAAAGCACCTGATGGTTTTGATTTACACCTAGTAATCCTCGAAATAGTAAACACTCTTACAAAAGTACGCGTGTATGTACACACAGACGGACTCCTCTTGTGCCACATATAAAAACGTAAGCAGTAATTAGTTGGCACTGTTCCTTAAAACTAAGCAGTTCTCTTTGGAGTTCCACGTGATTACTGAGGCTCAGGCTTCATGTAGGCATCCAAAAGAATGCTCCTTGAGGGATGTGGAAGGGACGAGAAGTTAGAACACGTACTCGCTTCTGTCTGAGAGACACGGTAGAAGGTCTCCTCATTCCGGTTTGGTCTCTGGTTTTCTGTGTTCTCAAAAGTCTTCAGCTCATTTCTGCAGAGGCAAAGAATGTGTTCCGTGTTGGTCTCAGCCACAGAGCTACTGGTGCCCCCCTCTCCCCACCTGTCCACTGTCCCCTCCTCCCGTGCCTCTTAGGGTAGCCGCCACCCCCACCACAGAGGCCAAAGGACCCCAAACAAGTTTCTTCTCTATCTGCTAACTTGGATTCCTGGCGGACGTTGTCTGTACTTAACTGCATAACGCAATCCTCCCTTGTTGCTTTAGGAGCTGATCATATTCTTTGTCAACTGCCTGAGAAATGTCTTCCACTGCAACTGACTCCAAATTAGTTGTTTTTCTTTAGTCTTTGTTCTTTTTCACTTTTCTGGGATGTGGGCTCCTTTCCCATTTTTGATAACAAAGGAAGTCATTGGAAGGGAAGGCTTTTTTTTTTTTTTAACGTTTATTTATTTTTGAGAAAGACCGAGCGTGAGCAAGGGAGGGACAGGGAGAGAGGCAGACAGAATCTGAAGCAGGCTCCAGGCTCCCAGCTGTCAGCACAGAGCCCAGTGCGGGGCTTGAACTCATGAACCATGAGATCATGAGCTGAAGTCTGACGCTCAACCAACTGAGCCACCCAGGTGCCCATCTTTTTTTTTTTTTTTTTCCCAATTTATTTATTTATTTTGAGAGCGAATGAGCTGGGGAGCAGGAGGGAGAGAGAGAATCCCAAACAGGCTCCACGCTGTCAGCACAGAGCCCGATGTGGGGCTCCAACTCACAAACGGTGAGCTCATGACCTGAACTGAATCAAGAGTCAGATGCTTAACCGACTGAACCACGCAGGCGCCCCTGAGCAGGCTGTCTTGACAGAAGGTGGGGAGACAGCCTCCTCATTTATTTCCCTTTCCTGCCAGAGCACAGCCCTTGACCGTAAGTACAAGAGTGATCGTGCACCACGTACTCCAGGGCTGAGGTTGGGGACGGTGGGTGTCGGGGTGTCAGATCTCAAGTCCTCGTGTCCAGTTTGATGGTCTGCATCTCTAGGTGATGCTGGAGATAGGCCCACTGCTGGGAGAGATGGCCGCATCACCCCTTGGGGAGGAGAGGAGGGGGAGAGGAGCCCTTTAGGGCAGAGTCAGGTGTGGAATTTGGAACCACGTGAGTACAAGTCTTCTGTAGTTACTGCTGGGAAGATACGGAAAATTTCAAGCCTGGGGTCTTGAGTTCCTTAAAGCCATTAATTAATGACGTTCTTGGGCTTCTAAGAACACCCCAGTGTGTGCCTGGGTGGCTCAGTCGGTTAAGCATCTGACTTCAACTCAGGTCATGATCTCAAGGTTCTTGGGTTCGAGCCCCATGTTTGGCTCTGTGCTGACAGCTTGAAGCCTAGACCCTACTTGAGGTGTCTCCCTCTCTCTCCTCTTCCCCTGTTCATTCATTCATTCTCTCCCCCTCTCTCTCTGTTTCTCTCACAAATAAATAAACATTAAAAAAAATACCTAGTGTGGCAAATAATAAGAATGGAGAGCTCTGGTCTTCAGTGTTGAAATGGGGGTGGGAGAAGACGTGGCAGGTGTCTGGGCACTCAGTATCTGAGCCCAGCTCCCTCACATGCTGGGGGAATGGCTGGGTTGGGACCCTGGTGCTCCCTCGTCCCCACCTCCTCTGACCTCCCTCCATCTGTAGACAAGGGCCGTCCCTGCCCTTGACCCAGTTCTGCTGGCTGCTCTCTGCGCTCATTTGCGTCCCCCATTCTTTCTGTTTTGGGTCTCCGCTTTCTTGCCAATTTAGCAGGGCAGCTAAAAAGATCACTTTAAAATTATGTCTAGTATCGTTAGCAGTTTTCCGTGGCAGAGTTTGTCCTGGGAAGCTGGCCCGAAGTATGCTGAAAAGTGAAGTTCATCATTTCTTTGAAGTAGCAGCAACAAGGAAATAATAAAGCGTTTTCTGAAGTGGACTCTGATCCTGTCCACACCTGTTTTATTCTTACAGGTGTGTATAGTAACTGTTGCCCCCCCCCCCCCCCCCCCCCCCCCCCCCCGAGAAGTAAGGTTTCTTTTCACTGGAGGCACCTAAATACCTGTGTCCTAATAATATTAGAATTCATTTTTTCATACTTTCACATCTGGTTTTTGGATGTATTTTTTTTTTAAGTTTATTATTTTGAGAGTGAGAGAGCACACACAAGTGGGGCAGGGACAGAGAGGGGGAGAGAGAAAGAGAATCCCAAGCGAGCTCCGAGCTGCTAGCCCTGAGCCCGATATGGGGCTTGAACTCATGAACCGTGAGGTTATGACCTGAGTCAAAACCAAGAGTTGGGTATTTAACCGACTGAGCCACCCGGCCACCCCTTGAAATGTCATTTTGACAGAAATTTTAATACATCCAAAAAAAAAAAAAAAAAGGGGCGCCTGGGTGTCTCTGTCAGTTAAGCGTCTGACTCTTGGTTTCGGCTCAGGTCACGATCTCACGATGCGTGGGTTCGAGCTGTGCATCGGGCTCTGCCCTGACACTGCGGAGCCTGCTTGGGATTCTCTCTCTGCCCCTCCTCCGCTTGTGCTTCTCTTTCTCTAAGATTAAATAAACTTAAAAGCAACGTTTCAAGTTGTTGCTTGTAGTGGTTGCTCACACCTTGGGTTTTTAGGGTTGCTGATGTCTGTTAGTGTTTTGAGCTTCTGTACTTTGTCTCTCTTGGGTTCTCTCTGTATTAGTCTAACAAATGTATTTACAACCATTTGGGCTCTTTCCTTTTTTCCATTTGGGCTTTTTTAAAAGATGGAATTTGCTTTCAGGTAAGCAAACCGTGCTTCGTGTAGGGCTGCTTGGGTTTGGTGGCGGTGGCCGCTGCTCCCCAGGTCCCCATTGACTGAGCCTGGAGGTGTTAGCTGACAGTCCGCTTTGTCGCCGAGTTACACAACTCTCAGGATGGGCAGTTCTATTTCCCATTTTATGGATCGTGCCTCCCACTAGCTTGCCAGATCGGTCTGTGTTGGTCAGGGTTCTCCGGAGAAGCAGAACGGACGGGATGCATATATGTGTGCGTCTAGAAAGGGGTTGATTGTAAGGAATTAGTTCACATGATAATGGCGGCTGGCAGGTCCCAAGATCTGCAGGGTGAATCGGCAGGCTGGAGGGCTGATAGCGAATCTCCAGTCTGAGTCTGGAGGTCTGAGAATCAGAGTTAATTGTGTGAGTTCCAGTCCGAAGGCCATTAGGCTTGATACCCTGCAAGAGCCAGTGTTTCCATTTGAGTCTGATGGCAGGAAGAAAGCTTGGTGTCCCTGTCTGAAGGCAGTTAGGGTTCAGGGAATTTCCTCTTTCTTGGGGAAGGGTCAACTCCCACCCCCCACCACCCCCCCTTCAAATGATTGCATGAGACCCGCCCACACTGGGAGAGCAATCTGCTTTACTCAGTCCACTTATTTAAATGTTAATCTTATCCAAAACACCCTCACAAACGCACTGAGAGTGTTTGACCAGATACCTGGGCACCCAATGGTACCATCAGTTTGATGTATTTTATTCACCATCATACTGTCCAAGTCCAAAAAAAAAAAAAATCCGTTTCCATTATAGAGTGTTAATTTTTTTTCAGTAGAGCCTGGCATTCGATCTCTTGGGCGGTTCAGACACCTCCAAACCATTCTGGAGGCTTCTGGAGGCTGGAAGTCTGAGATCAGGGTGTCGTCAGTGCCGTATTCCCCCGAAGGTGCTAGGGAAAACGTATGTTTCTAAGCCAGTCATGGTTCTTGGCTTGTGGCAGCAGAAATACAGCAGAACCCTGTGTGTGCACATGTGTTCAAATTTCCCATTTTTGTAAGGACCTCGGTCATACTGGATGAGGAGCCCACCTGACCCCAGTAGGACCTCCACCTGTTACATCTGCAATGACCCTGTTTCCAAGTTAAGGCCACATTCTGAGATCTTGGGGGTTAGGGCTTCAACATATGAATATTAGGGGGACGCAGTTCAATCATGACAGGTGCCTAAATTCCTGTTAAACAGGAAATGAATGGAATTATACTGCTGTTACTTTCAAGTGGATGGGTAGTGTTTGAAAAAATGTTTATTTTTTTTAATGTTTGTCTATTTTTGAGAAAGACAGAGCATGAGCAGGGGAGGGGTAGAGAGAGAGAGGGAGGGAGACAGAGAATCCAGAACAGGCTCCAGGCTCTGAGCTGTCAGCACAGAGCCTGAGGTAGGGCTTGAACCCACAAACCGTGAGATCATGGCCTGAGCTGAAGTTGTACGTTTAACCGACTGAGCCACCCTGGCACCCCTGAAAAAATACTTCTGAGAGATTGCTAGTTACTCCTTCCTGTCCCTCTTCTGTGTTCTTGGACTTAGAAGCATTTATTTCTAAGCCTCTGATTTGCTACTTCTAACCCATTCTTTGGGACATAAGATAGCAAATGTTAGAAATCTGTGTAAAGTAAGAATAAATTCTGAACTAGGCCTTCATGAGTAAGGTAGACAGAGCTTAGAGGATCCTTGTACTTACGTCACTGGGTGTGTGTGTGTGTGTGTGTGTGTGCGCGCGCACATGCGCGTGTCCTTACCAGGTGGTTGACATTCCCTCCTATGTCTGGCCATAGATGGACTATTTTTGTGACTATTGTGTGGCACAAAACCCATAGTTGTTCATTTACCCTTCGTGATCTATGCTATGGACCAGTTTGTGTTCCCCGGCCCCCCCCCCCCCCCCCCAAGACTCCTGCATCAAAGCTCTAACCTCCAGCGTGGTTGTATTGCTGTAAGGAAGTAACGAAGGTTTAAATGAGGTCCTGAGGATGGAGCCCTGAGTGATTGGTCTGGGTCAGTGTCCTCCTAAAAGCCCGGAGCACTTGCTCTGTCTTCCTCTGCTATCAGAGGACCCAGCAAGAGGATACCATCCCACACCAGGAAGAGCGTGCTCCCAGGAGCTACATCTCCTTGACCAGACCTGCAAGATCGAGGGTGCTTGGATCTTGACCTTCAGCTTCCAGAACTGGGAGAAATACAATTCCTTTGTTGAAGCCACCCAGTCTGTGATACTTTGTTATGGCAACCTGAGCAGAGTAATTCAACATATGAATAGAATGACATCTTAAAAATAATCCGTAGCGCTGGAGTGCCTGGGTGGCTCAGTCAATTGAGCGTCCGACTTTTGATTTTGGCTCAGGTTGTGATCCCAGGGTCTTGGGATCGAGTCCCATGTTGGGCTCTGTGCTGAGCATGGAGCCTGCTTGGGGTTCTCTCTCTCTTTCTCTCTCTGCCCTTCTCCCCCCACTTGTGCTTGCTCTCTCTAAAATTAAAAAAAAAAAAACATTGATTAATAATGAAAAAATAACAGAATTTGGATTTAAAGAGGCAAGTACTATTCTAAGGTCTCAGAAGTGCTATTACTATGCCCATTCACATGAAAAAACCTGGTGGTGAGAGACTAAGAAACTTGCTCAAGGCCACGCTGAGCCGGCAGGGGTGGAGTCTCGTGGACTCCAGCATTTGGCCCATGGCCTGCGTCCTCTCTGTCTAACTTCAGGCTTGCTCAGCGTGTTGTGTAGCTGCTCAGAATTTCACATGCCCCAATTTCAGCATCAACTGTATGAGAACTTTCTGGGGTCTTCCCCGCATAGTACCGCCCCCCCCCCCCCCCCCCCCACCGACTGCCAGCAGCACATGTACAGGCGTGGGAACCTCCTTGTACTACCCAGGCTGTCAGCCCCATGGAATCCAGTGTAACATTCTCATGGAAATAAGTCCTCAAAAAGCCACCAGTGACTTGAGAAGGTACTATCTGAAGAGTGTGCTAAAGTAGTTCGTGTATAACTTTTTGATTATGCCTGCTAATTTCTTTTTTAATGTCTATTTATTTTTGAGAGAGAGAGAGCATGAGTAGAGGAGAGGCAGAGAGAGAGAGAGAGAAACACAGAATCCGAAGCAGGCTCCAGGCTTTGAGCTGTCAGCACAGAGCCTTACATGGGGCTCGAACCCACAGACTGTGAGATCATGACCTGAGCTGAAGTCGGATGCTTAACCTGCTGAGCCACCCAGGCACCCCTGCCTGGTAATGTCTAATGTGAAAGAACTCCTAGGGGTGTAGTAAAGGGAGCCAAACAGGTGCTATTGAGACGGAAGCTGCCTCTCCCCATGTGGAGGGCAGCTCCTGAATGCTGTGCCAGTTCCCGGGCAGGAGACCAAACACATAACAGGAGCTTTGAATCAGGTGTTTTTCCAAGTATCCCCCTCCCCTTTAAAATAATTTCTGAGGAGCGCCTGGGTGGCTCGGTCGGGCATCCAACTCTTGATTTTTGGCTCAGGTCATGATCTCACGGTTTGTGACATTGAGCCCCATGTTGGGCTCCATGCTGATAGCGTGGAACCTGCTTGGGATTCTCTACCTTTCCCCCTCTCATGCATGTGCGCACGTGCCTTCTCTCTCTCTCTCTCTCTCTCTCAAAATATTTTTAAAAAATTGGGGCGCCTGGGTGGCTTGGTCGGTTAAGTGTCTGACTTCGGCTCAGGTCATGATCTCACGGTCCGTGAGTTCGAGCCCCGCGTCAGGCTCTGTGCTGACAGCTCAGAGCCTGGAGCCTGTTTCGGATTCTGTGTCTCCCTGTCTGTCTCCTCCTCCCCTGTTCATGCTCTGTCTCTCTCTGTCTCAAAAATAAATAAACGTTTAAAAAAAAAAATATTTTTAAAAAATTCTTGAAATTTCCAATTGTAGCAAAAGAAAAACAACCTGCATAACATAAATTTACCATCTTGATCACATTCAAATGCACAGATGAGTGGTGAGTACATTGACATTGTTGTGCAAATGAGCTACCGAGCTGAAGCAGACTACAGCTGGATTCCTGGAACAGCTCCCCATGTCCCTCTCCCAAGTTCCTGGCAACCCTCCAGGCTCATTTCTAAAACTGCTTTATTTCCTATAACTCACAAACCATACGATTCACTCAAGGTTCATATAATAATTCAATGGGTGTTAGCGTAGTATTGACAGAGCTGTGAGCCATCACCAGTCAATTTCTGAGAATTGTCATCACCCCCAAAATAAATCCCACACCTATTAGCAATCACTCCCTACTGCCTTCTTCCCAGCCTCTGACAACCACTGACCTGCTTTTATGTCTACAGGTTTGCCTGTTCTGGGACGTTACATATAAATGGCATCCTATAATGTGTGGCCTTTTGTAACTGGCTTCACAAAAGCCTTTTTAAGAAGAATCATTAATAAGCTCATTGTAAAACTGAAGAACAAAGCATGGTAAAAGTTTGTTTAACCATAACCGTCAATCCAATGGCTTTTTTTTTTTTTTTTTTTTTTCTTCAAAAATCTTAATTTGTAGCCAGGAAAAACAGACTTTGCTTGGATATCAGGACTTCCTTCTAGGGCCACTAGAACTTACGGAAAAGACATCTTCCAAACAGAAGATTTAATTAAAACCATATAGGGCCATAAATCTAGTCCTGTTCTACCTGGTCAAAGACAAAGTAAAACTGGAACAGAAAATGAACAAACGTTGCCAACCTCTCGTACGTGCTTTTCTAAAAATAATACCCGGGAATGCAAAGCAGGTAACACAGTGTGTGTTGCCTTTGTTATTTTCCAGGAAAAAATCATGCTGTCTGGGAGTGCTGGATTAGTGCTATGGATGAGATCTTACCTTTTTAATCCTCCTAGAGAACTGTGCTTCTTGATGGCTTGATGTATCTTCAGACTGTTTGTGGCATATTTTTGAAACCTTTCTGCAGCTCTGGGAAAATAACGAACACCAGAATTCGGTGCATTGGAAAACTTAAAATATCTACCATGTCAAGAAAGGACGCCAAAGGGGTGCGTGTGTCTCCTTTGGCTCCTTCCAGACAGGCCCTGGGTGTGGTGTTCTCCCTTATCTCTGTCATAGAAGCTGGAGGCCCTCATCCCCCAGGTTTAGCAAAGGCCCCCAAGGCAGGAGTTGCATCTGTAGCCTGTTTATTGCTTGCGATTCAAGCTCTCTGGACCTGAGCATCCTTGCTTTATCGCGGCAGGGCATTGATGAAGATGTTAATGTTCTATCCAGCATTGTTGGTTATTTCAAGTGGAGTAACTTCAAATAGTCAGGGAGAAGAGGCCTAATCAGCTAAAGGGCTGATCCTCTAGGGTGGAAAGGGTGGAAGTCAGGGCAAGGCACGGATGCTGAGAAGTTCTTGAAGGAGTTGGTCCTGGCGAGGGGAACGGAAGGAGCTGAGCGCTGGGGCCAGGGGAGCCTGGGGGGTGCAGGGAAGAGCAGGACTCTGGCATCCAGGCTGGGCCGCTGGATGGCCGATGGCATTGGCTAGAGAGGGCAGCCCAGGGAGAGGATGCAGGAGGAGAGCAAGGTCCTTTTGGGTTAAGATGAGATGTCAGTGGGGAAGGTGGGCGGCTGATGGCAGGTCCGAGCTAGATGCGCAACTGGAGTTCTGGCCACATGGTAGTGCCCGTTTGTGCTGGACTGGAGCTTTTCCAGAAGGGAAGGGAAGACCGGGATGAGCCAGGGGCTGCTGGCTCCATTCCCGGAGGTGAGCCCAAAGTCTTCCTGGACAGGACACCTTACCAGGAGGAAGGAGACTCTTCTTCCTCAGAGACGGTAAGGTGGGTGCCACTGCGGTGGGAGATTGGCCGGGGCAGGGAACCTAGTAGGAGAGGAGGCTTGTCTGCTTCCTTCTGGCACAGCCTTGAGTACAGGAGAGAGTCCATCCCGTCGTCACCTCTTCCATCTTTTCCCCCACCCTGGGCAGGGTTACCGTTGGCTGAGGGCAAGAAGGTGCTTTGGCCAGTCTGGTGGTTGAAGCAGGAGTTTAATAATGGGGCAGGTGCACGTTTTGTGGGGCCTTCCTTTTAAAAAACATGAATATGAAATTATGGATAAGAAATTAGGTCCGAGGCCTTGGAAGGGTCAGCCAGTGACAGGCAAGGCGCCGTCCACCTTCGCTTTTGCGTGACTCTTGTCTCCACGGCGATTACTCAAGTGGTGTTCTGCAGCAAAGCCGGAGAAAGTGGTGGGGGTGTCTCATGTGTCGGAACATGGATACGTTGCCCTTCTTCCAGCTGTTGGAGAGGAGGGTGAAGGTGTGGCGCTTCTGGGTGGCGAACAAATAAAAAGGGAGCCGCTGACAAGTTAACACAATTTTGACTGATTGTATGAAACAATTCGTTAGTGGATACCCTGCATCTTTTGGTAGAAAATAAAAACATCATGGGGCGCCTGGGTGGCTCAGTTGGTTGGGCATCCGACTTCGGCTCTGGTCATGATCTCATGGCTCATGAGTTCAAGCCCCGTGTCGGGTTCTGTGCTAACAGCCTAGAGACTGGAACCTGCTTCAGATTCTGTGTCTCCTTCTCTCTCTGCCCCTCCCCCACATGTGCGCGCACGCGCTCTCTCTCTCTCTCAAAAATAAACATTAAAAAAATAATTAAAGAAAATAAAAACATCGGAGCTGAGATCTAAAGGAGAGAAGCTATTTAACAAGACAGAGGAAAATTTGAGCTATTCAGTGGAGGTGGGCCTGTGGCTTTGAAATTCTCACTGCGTGATGACATTACCTCTTGTTCAATAGAGAATGATGATCTTAATTCATTGAACCACAAAAAATCACCATACTGACGGATATTACCCCAGAGTGTGAACTTTTCCAGTACCCCTTTGTTCATGGTGGAAATTTTAGGATGGGAGGAGGTAGGTAAAGGCCTCGGGGGAAGGGCAGAATGGAAAGAATAAAGTGTATTATCTGGAAACTCCACATTCCTTTAAATCAGGCATCGCCTTTTCTCCTGAGACATTTTGTGAGTTAAGGGAGATGTATCTATGGTCCTAGATACTATGGCAGGAATCTAGAGGATGAACCAGCAGGAAGAAAGCACCAGACAAGAGATCTCCATGGTAGTGAGGATTCTAATGCAGTACAATGGTTGACGAATAGTCCTAGGGTGAGAACGTGGACAATTGTAAATGACCAGAGAAGAAGATAAGCTAAATTCAGAAGCACGGAGGGAATGCAGAATCCGGCAACCTTAAGAACTGGGCAGAGTTGAGGGATTAGGGTGGGTTTCTGGGTTTCTGCCTCAGATAAGCCCAAAGTGAAGTCTTCCAAAAATCTATGGCCAGAGTGGGCAGAGTTCCAGGGGCCCCCGCGTGTGTGCTGGCAGGAAGGAGCCCAGAATGCTTCCAGAGAGAGGCATGCCATGTGCTGGTGTGGGCTGGAAGGACCCGTGGGAGAAGTACCCAGTGAGGAGGTGTTGAGCAGTTCTGATGGGTGAGGCCCTACTTTACCAGCATGTTCTGTTTGATGGCTTTGACTCCACAGAAGCAGGAGGGGAACCTCTTTGGGGGGACATATTCCATGCAGCTGGAGTGAAACACAAGCCTCTGTTTTGTTCTTTGCCATACAGCTCGTTTATTTTTCTATTTGATGGGGAGCCATGTAGCCGTGTATCTTGCATTGACAGGCTCTGCTTAACACTCTTTTGTATTAAACGGGACCTGTTTTTGCACGGACCACCCTGAACATTATGTTCAAGATCTACAAAAGATGCATATTTTTTTAATATATAAATATTTTGAGTGTTCTCCCCTGCCCTAAGGCAACAGAGAAAATTAGTGTCTACTGTCCACATTGAAACTGTTTTTCTAAATGCTTTTGTCTGGAATAATCATATGCATTCACTAGCTGAACAGAAAACTTATTTCAGGGGGATCACTTTTCATATTAAAGAAGATTCTTAAAAATCTGGACTTTTCTCTGTGAATATAAGTTCAGTGAGTAGATATGCTCCTGTATATATGTGTGTATATGTAATATATTAGTAGATGTTATTTACTCAAATATAGTGGAAATACCTTGCAAAATATGTGCATATATAGTATCTCCTTTGTTCCAAAGATATAAAAATTGAAGCATAAAAACACTAGGAATATTTTATATAATGCGCAAAAGCTTGTGAAAGACTAATGTTATCTTTAATTATATAAATATATTTTAGAGATTCAAATTTTCATATGTGTATCTATGAATTTCATGAAGCCAAAGCTTCTACATCTGGTTTTAATTTTTTTTTTAATGTTTATTTTTGAGAGAGAGACAGAACACAAGTGGGGGAGGGGCAGAGAGAGAGAGGGAGACACAGAATCCGAAGCAGGCTTCAGGCTCTGAGCTGGGGGCTCGAACCCACGAACCGTGAGATCATGACATGAGCCAAAGTCGGATGCTTAACTGACTGAGTCACCCAGGCACCCCTACATCTGTTTTTAAAGTGTATTTTCTGTGGGAAAAACTTCCGAGTTTAGACCTTTGTCCACGTGAGTGTGTTTTTGAGTTCTGTAGGATGAAAAAATCAGCCACAAAGAGCTACTTTGTTCTATTCCATTGAGAAAAAAGAATCTGTATAATTTGCGTTGCCTTTTTAGGTAATTTTTTTTTCCAGCTTGATAAAATCCCTCAGTATCGACCATCAGATATCTTTGTAATGAAAACTACCTAAAATTGATTTCACTGTTGGCTTTTGTAGTGAGGTTTCACATTTTTACCCCTGCACACATATGTTGGGTTACAATGTAACTTGAAACAAATTCTTTAAAGTACATGAAACTTACGGTCCCATTACTAAATAATTACAGAAGAAACAAGTCCCCTCTCCACTCCCACAGCACTTTATTTCTAGAATTATTATTTTTTTTTTAACAAGTTCTTGAATATCAACGATGACGATCCTTTGGGTCAGTCTGAGCTTGATTGAAATTTCAGAGAGACCTTTCATTAATCAAATATATTGACATAAATGCCAGAGAATCTTGCACAGTTGGAAAGCGGACTAGAATTAGGCACAAAATTTGTGACGGAAACACAGTTGAGCCCAACTTTGTGGCTGATGGTTTGCCGGCAGTTTGGCTTTCCCAGCAAATGCCCTTCCAAGAGAAATAACCTTGGCTCTATTCTCTTCCACGGATGCCGTCCTACGTGTTCCCATCCGCCGAGCACCCCATCCACTCGGTAAGTCTGTGGCCCGAGCACGGAACCACCATTTTCACATAATTGAAGTGCATGGAGAGGACTGTATTCATCACTCCTGAACGGAAGGCTCTGTTTCTATCGTAAATTGGATTTGAAGTAGGAGCTCAGGAATAGCATGTGCTGAAGAGCTTTTTATGCTCTGCGGAGTTTAGACTCAAAGTCCTGTTTCATGATTTCGTTTGAGGCAAATGATTGGAGGTGGCTGGGGCTGCATTAAAATGTGATGTGACCGCATTTCAGTGGCAAGTGAGGCACTTCTCTGCTGGGTGGCTGTAGTAGCGATGCGCTTGCAGGTGGGAGAAGGTGACCCACTTGAGACGACAGCCGCGGGGGCGGGGCTTCCCCGGATTAGGTGCCTCCTAGAGGGAGGGGAAGCAAGATCTTTCTGCTGAGCCGTGTTTGATGCCAGGGGAAGATCCACTTCTGTTCCCTACGTAAATTAGACCAAAGAGAGGAGTTTGGTTTATTGCCTAGTGCTGAAGTTAAAAACCATTTCTTTCCCATGTGGTCTTTTAATTAGATTCATTAGTTTCAAAATGTTAATTGGGATTGCTGCAGTTCAATTCCTGAAAGGTTTTAAATTTAAAAGGAACACCTCATTTACCCTACTACTGTGTTCTGATGACTCCGTGGTCGTTGCTGAATCACATTTTTTTCATTCAAATAATGGATTATTGATTGTGAAGCTTCTCAGGAAGAGTAATAAAACCAAGTATCTACTTAAATCACCGTTGGTTTCCCCAGTTTCCTGATAAGCATGTTGCGAGCCGTTTCTGTCCCTGTGAATTTTGATGCGAAAACAAAGTTTCAGCTCCGGTATTTCGTTCAGTATTTGGTATATGACAGAACACCTAGTACCTCAATAATAGGAAGAGAGCACTTTAACTGACACCTGATTAGTTGCATGTGGGACATTTTCTACTTGTGTAAACTCAGTGCTTTATCTTAAAAAGTCTCCATCTTTCCTTCCCAGAATTAGGTGGACGGTTAGGCCTGAATTAGAACAGATGGTTATGCCGTTATTAATTCTTGAGGAATCTTTCGGGGTTAACAGTTCTGTAAAAGAACGACTTGTTTTGTAATTACAAAGGTTCGACACTACCTGGAAGTAGCATTTTCCAATAACACAGAAGATCGAGATGCATCCTGGTCTTATAACTTCTGAAACAAATTCTTAATTATCTTGGACAGATGGGGAGAATAAATTTAGCCTTCTTATTCTCATAACTTAAAAAAAAAAGCTTCTTTTGTCTAGGAAAAGTGACTATAATTTTGTTAGCGAATTCTTAAAAGTCAGATGGGGTGTGTGTGTGTGTGTGTGTTTACATACTCTCTCCCCTTCCTTTTCTTCTCTGGGGATAATTTTGAAAGTTCAAAGTCCTTAGTCACACATACGGAAACAATGCTATAAGGGGGTATTTAGAAAAGTTTAATTTTAACCAGGTACTTTAGCTGTAAACAAACAGAATGACATCATTTAAGACACCACAGCACTTTAGTGAATAGAGGCTTTGTCATTGTTTTTCTAGACCAGAGCACTGAAATGGAACATTAATTGTTAATTAGGTTAAGGAATCCAGCTGTTGACTTAACCCGTGTCTGGCTGTGTACTCTCTGCATAGAACTGAGAAGCGGGGCTCCCTGGGTCCTGGGCACCTGCCTTCTCAAGGGGACAGCCTTTCCTTTGCACACCTTGACGAGCGTGCCTGCCATCTGCTAATGGTGTCACACCCAAGGTGTGTGGCTTATTGCTGATGTGCAGCCTTCCACACACCTGGCCGACAAGGTTCGGCCCGCTTCGGTTCTCACACAGGATTTCTTTAACTGTTCTCTCAGAAAGTCACACGGGGCTCTACATGACCAGGCCAGGTCACTTCCATGGACAGGCCACTGCTCGGTGTGACTGGCGTGGGCTGTACTACCCACAGCCCTGCAGTTTAGAGCATACTGGGCGGGTGGATGGCCAAGAGCAGTTTGAACTAATGAGGGATGATAGCAGGCCAAAAACATCCAACAGGAGATAAGTGTGGGGTTCTGGTGGAATGAAAAGCAGCAGAGAAACCTTTCCTGGGGGAAGTTAGGAGGGCAGAGCAAAGATCAGATTATTCTACCCGCTCCCCCAACTTTACAAAGGATTGAAGGTAGTTACAGAGTATAGATAATGTGAAATGGAAGAGGGTTAAAAACCAAAACGTCACAACAAAGGGAGAGCAAGGACAAGATAATAAACCAGATCCAGAAATGAGGCCAGTTCCCAAAATGAATACTGTTTAGTCCTAAAGGTGAGCCACTAATGTGGCCCTGAGCTTTCCAGCAGTCATTATGAAGAGCGATATACATTGGGTACTTGACCCACAATGTGTGTGATAAGAACAAACCAATTCTTGGGGCCCCTGGGTGGCTCAGTTGGTTAAGTGCCCGACTGTTGGTTTCTGCTCAGGTCATGATCTTGTGGTTTGTGAGCTTGAGCCCCACATCAGGCTCTACACTGACGGTGTGGAGCTTGCTTGGGATTCTCTCCCTGCCCCTCCCCTGCTGGTGCTCGCGCTCTCTCTCTCTCTCTCTCTCTCTTTCTACATAAGTAAATAAAACTTAAAAAAAAAAATAAATAAAACAAGCTAATTCTCAGAAGACTCACTGATTTCTCACCCTCAGACCAGAAATGAATCTAAGAATCCTTATGAAGGAACCTCACATAATGAAACGGTCAACACCTTCAGTGTCACAGAGACGGTTTCTCTGGACTGTTTTCTCCCAATAGGTGGATGGGCACACCCTACCCCCACCCAGTAATAACCATTTTAATGGGGGAAATGTGTCAGCTACACATCTATTTCTAGCTTGGGTTAAGTGTAGATTATATACACTAGAAGAATAACAAACTGGTTCTGGGTGTTTGAAACATCCTATGAGTTTTGAGCTCTTTAGACTGTATTTGGGTGGAAGGAGATTCCGGAATAGACTTGAGGAGAAAAGATGGAGGAATGAGAAAACGCCCGCACAGTAGACGGGGTGGGGGTTTCTTAGGACCGATGGCTCACACAAGATAATATTTTGTTACGGCCGAAGAAGTATTAGGCTGTTCCATTATAGGATGGAATAATGTCAGGAAAAGAAATACGTGGTATAGTTTAAACATGATAAAAGCTTCAGAAACATTTTTAGATTTTAAAAATCTAATTTTAAATCTAATTTTAAATCTAATTTTAAAAATCACATCAAAGTTGTGATGTCAAGTTATGACTTGAACTACAGGCTGATCTTCATTATTTGTGGGTTCCAGTATTTGTGAATTCACTTCCCGAAATTTATCTGTAACCAACCCAAAATCACTACTTGCATTGCTTTTGAGATCCTTCATGAACACACACATGGTGTTGGGAACTTTGAGCCACCCACTCCCAGTGGAGGCTGAACGAGGCGGCACTTGCCTTCTTGTTTCAGCTGTCACTCTAAACCGCTGTCCTTCTCACAGTCTGTTTAGTATCACCTTTTCCACATTTCTGTGCTTTTCATTGGTGATTTTGCAGTTTCCGATGGCCCCTAGGTGTAAAGCTGAAGTGCTCTCTGGTGTTCCCAAGCACAAGAAAGCCGGGAGGTACCTTACATGAGCTTTGTGCGGGCATGAGATAGGGTGCTGTTGGCCAGGAGATGAGCGTTAAGGAATCAATGATAGATGTGAAATAAGGTGTCTTTAAACAGAAACACATTAAACAAGGTTCTGCAGCGATAGGTTGGTAGGTTGATGAAAATGCTAAGACCAGAGGCTTAGGATTAGGTTTCTGTCTAACCCTGTGTTTCTCCTAGGAGCAGTGGCTAAGTTGCTAATTAAACAGCAACTTTATAGAACAGACTATAGCAAAGAATGGGAATCACCTGTAATTCAGTTAAGGAACACCCAAGTTAAGCTATAATTGGTGTGTGTTCGTTCATTTGTTCCAGGTTTCATATGACATCTAATAATCAGAGAAATAGGGATTTCCAGGGAACTTTCACACAAAGGGCACCGATCAGGTGATGCTTGCATTGATTTTACTGTTACAACTTTGCCTTTGGAACTAGGCGAGCATAGAGTTCCTTGTTAACGTTTCAGGGAATTTTGGGGAAGATGGTATTTTTGATGGTGTGGTACATCTTTTACTTGACATGGTAAGAACGTAAACATTTGTAATACAAAGTCCTTCTTACAAGGGTCCGCGTCTGACACCTTTATTTAAGGAAGAGTTCTTCATTTTTGCTCAGGGCGTATAGCATTAAAAATAGCTTTCAGTTGAGTTATTTTTCCTTATGGTGACAGTGATATTTTAGTAGGAGAATCTTATTGTCCCCCTCCCCAGCACACATTCTCCATCCAAGTTATGTTCCTTTGACAACACATAAATTGTTTGGCTATTGAAATGATTAATGCCACGTAAGGCTACATCTTGGGAAGGCAGAACAGGAACCAGAAGAATGTCTGCGAAAGAAAGATCACAGGGGCCTCGTGTTTATACCTGCCTTTGAATGTCATAGAAAAGACCAAAGGAAATCTGAAGCAATACTGTTTCTTAGTGACAGTTTCCAGTGGTGGTTTTTAAAAAAGGAAATTCCAGTGGGAAATGAACATTCCGGTTACCCACCTCCATTCTTTCCATTTATGTATGTGATGTTGGACGGCACCTTCCCCACCTGTCTTTTGGAAGTCTTCAAAATTACGCAGGGTTTAGGATGTTGACCTTTTTGAAAACCTAATTTTTGTTTGTAAGTTTTCAAGCTCTTGAGCCTCAGATATGGAGATGCATTTGAGAAAAGAGTATGTGACTTGTATGTATTAGGTAATACATTAGTGTAAATTAATTTACGAGATTTACCAACGATTCCCAAACACCCAACATTGGGGCTGTCCGTTGGCTTAATTGGAAAACCTTTGGTACTTGGAAAAGGAGGCTTAAAACAAAACCAGACTGAAATATTGTTCTTTAAAATGTCACCTCCAATCACATCAAAGCTGTTAGGCTAAAATCTGAAACCATGTAGGTTTTGAATGCTTTGGATTCTAAAGAAATGTTTTATAATGCCAGTCTATTGAGGTTGTCTATTGAGGTTGTACATGATTTGTTTCTTCCATAATCTGTTAAAGCTTTAGATCGCAAAATAGGGCATATTTGCACAAGAGGCTGTAAAACGTAAGTATAGATTAACGACAAAGAAAACGAACATCCAAGTTACAAAAACGTTAACATTCCCAGTATGGGTCCCTTCCCCTTTGCTCATCCTTCTTCGCCACAGAAGTAATCACAGCCTGATTTTTGTGTTAATCACTCCCTTGCTTCTCTTTTTAGTTTGGCACACATGTGTGCAACCCTAAACAGTAGTGCATTTGGTCTCTAACTTGTTCAGTGCCTGTCTTTCCACTTAACTGGGAGGAGAGAAATTGTATGGATTCTGTCTTTGGTCTATGCCTAGCCTCAAACCCAGTGCTTGGCATATAATTGGGATTTAATACAAGTTTATGGATTGAATGAATAAATATAAGAATGTTTCTTATAAAACGAGGTTTCTAATTTACAACTAAGGCACGTAATTGTGTATCTGAATAATCATGAAAGAAAGGTAGGTAATATAAAAATTTATTCTTGGAAAGTAAACTTGGATGACGGTTAGAACCATCCCATATCCCATATCCACATTTCAAAATGAGAAAAGTGATAAACATTTTGCCCAAGGTCCTTTAGCTAATGGTGGCCACAGAGAGGCCAGGGTAATACCTGTCTCTCCTCCTTGTCTAGGATTCTGTCAGGCCACAGGGCACTCTCAAGTTTGTTTTCTTTTTTTCCTGCACGTGTGTGCACATGCATGTGCACACACACAGATGAGTTGGGGAAGGGGGCCTGAGCTGCAATTAAGAGTGGGATGCTTAACCAACTGAGCCACCCAGGCGCCCCCAAGGTGATTTTAATCAAGAAAGAGCCAGACGTGGGGCTCGAACCCGCAGACCGTGAGATCATGACCTGAGCTGAAGTTGAACGCTTAACCAACTGAGCCACCCAGGCGCCCCCTGAATTTTTATTCATTTATCCAAAGATGGCATTTTTTAAAGAGTAGGGCCCGAGTTTTGGTATTTGAAGATTTCCCTCCTCCTGCTGCCCTAACATGCCCGCCCCCACCCCCCTACACACACAGAGTGATGATTTTGTCCCATTGCTTTGGGTTTTTGTTGTTGTTGTTGTTTTTGTTTTTGTTTTTTTTTGTCCCATTACTTTGACATGAACCCAAAGACAAGCCAATGGTGCCCTGCAGAGAGTAGGGGGGGCAAGAGAGCGGTCATGGCAGGCCTTACCCCTTGGGTCTGACAGAAATGCTCCAAACTTGTGTGTTCACAGGCTGCCTTCTGAAAATCTAAGCTATCTCTGTACTTCATACTTTGCAACACTTTTGAAGACTTTTATCTTTCATACCAAGCCACTTAGTCGCCTGTGCCTTCCAAGGGCCTGAAATTGTGTGTGTGAGTTGGCGTTAAAGGCAGCATTTGGTGTTGGTCTTGAAAGAAAGTTCTCTTTTAGCCCGCCCAGATAGGCAAGTCCAATGACTCAGGGAGCCGTGGTGATAATTTATACTTCAGAGGAAAAATCTAACTGCCCCCGATTCTCAGAGTATTAGTTTTAGAACGCTTCCAAATCATTTGACACCAACATTTTTTCAACTTGATTTTGGCAGGCACAGACCTGAGATTTTAAAGTAGCTTTTATCAAAATAAAACCAGCTCCTGGGTTCTGAGTAGGTAGAATTCCAGAGGTTGGCATGGACATTGTCCTTGCGGAGTGTGATGAATTAATAGCTGTGTGTGGATTTGGGCTGCAACAAAAGTGATTTTCAAGCCAACTTCAGCAAGGAAAAATGTGAAGTTTCTGATCTTTGATCGGGTGCTTAGGGAGATGAAAATGATCTGAAGCATTAAAGAATGTTGTTAAATGTTTATTGGCAGTAGCCCTGGGTTTGAGGCCGTTAGCCCCGCTAACCTGGCTGCTGCTGCTGAAGATGATGATGATGATGATGATGATGATGATGATGAAGGGTGATGAAAACATCAGTAGCTGCTGCAGAGTGCTTTTTGGCTCTCAGGAAATGACCACAGCAACCCTCTGCATCCGATATTTCTGTCTGGCTTAGCAATGATACGCCTTATCGGTGACATGAAGATTTTGATGCTCGGCAAAACTGGATTCAAATCCTGCTTCTGCCACTTTTTAATTGTGACCTGAGTTTTGCTATTGGTAAGTTGAGGGTATAGCATCGCGCTCAGACGTGGCTGTGGGGATTAAATGAGCTAATGTAGGTGATACTGACGCGTAGCTTTCAAAGCGCTCGGTCAGTATAGGCTGCTGCTGGCACCCAAGGTCACAGCACAAGGGCACGTTGAGCTCACTGCCAAGCCCCCGTGTGCGTCGCTCTTCCCATTTTCCACGTGACCATCCTGGTCCATTCACAGCAAATTTTTGTGCAAACTGGGCCACGTGGTAGGTTTTTTGGTTTGCTGTAACAGATACAGTACTGGGTGGAGGCAGAATTTCTGGGTTTGAGCTCTGAATTCCTTGTTGTATGTGGGTGAGTGTATGGGTGTGCCCTTTGGAAGTGAGATTTGGAACACATTGATCGTCAGTTTTGTCTTGTTCTTCATAATCCAAAATGGGGCTTATCAGATGGTTGTGAACATCTTGGAAAATAACTTCCTGTTTCATCCACGTGATCATCCCGTTATTTGTGTCCTGAGACCACCTCAGCGTACTCACCTCTTGTTACAGGAAACTTCTGAGACTCTGGGCAGAGTGTTGATTGGAGGGGCCGTCCCTGAAAAGCACTAGGCTCTCCTCCGTGTCCCCCAACAGCTGTCTTGCAATGAAACACTAATGTGACCATCACTGGCATCAGCATTCTGGGTCTGGAGTGAGAGATGAACATTCAGGCCTTAGTCCCACTCTTACAACTGTGATTCTGAACAAGCTACTTACCTATGATGAGTCTCGGTTCATGACAGTAGATCTTTTGAGTTGGCAAAACACCTAGATGGCACACGGGAAGGGCTAGGCAATTCCTGGCACCCAGTAGGTGCTCGGTAAATAGGAGATAATTTGGTCTCAGTGATCTGGACACGAAGCTTTTATAGGAATTTTGTCTGTTTCATTTGTATCGAAGCCATTACTGAGAAAGGTATTCTGCCTGTGTCGCTCTAAATGCAGAGTGAGATTTAAGCCAGAGAAGCCTAATGCATAATAGTTTAGCCCCGGTCAGCTGTTTACACATTCAGATTCAGTCTCAGCATAAATAGCCTTACCATGAATTCACAAGAAATTGCTGAGAATTCAGGATCTTAGCTCACTGCTGGGATTAATTTCTTTTCACCAGACCTACTGTCTAGAGAATATCCATAATGCTATAAATGAAAACATATGTTCCCATAACCAATGGCAGTGGGGAGATGGGAAAAGTAACCACGCGATTTTCAGGAACCACTTCATGGACAAGAGTTGGGGGCTTGCCTGCAGCTGGGGCAAAGAAAAAAGCTGTATTGAGTACAAAGTTGCTTTTATAGCATTCCCCTCCCCCCCTTTTTTAAATTAAAAGGTGGCTTTGCATTGAAAAGCAAAGGAAGACATTTTCATTTCTAGAGGAAATTTTTGAAACAATGGATTTCTAAAACCAGAGATTATCTGCTTGATTTGAGAAATGAGCTTTTGGGTGTATGGGGGATGGGGGGAAACCAGAGTGATCAGGGGTCTTTTTAGGCTTTTTTCAGCTTCCCTGAATAAGCTCAATTAACGGGCAAGACCTAAAATGTAAGAAGATGTGGTCGGTTTTCTAGTTTTTCTTGTAAATGCAAAATGGTTGCCTGTGTAATCCTAAAATACACACATTTGCTGATAACGTAAAATATTACGAAACTGTGCTATTCTCAAGAATAAAAGAAATTCTTCTTCTGAATTTGCTTTCAGACGTTGGTTTTGAAAAACATTAGTAAAAGAGAAATCAGTATTTGGTTTGTTGTCTGTTTTACAGTCCTAAGTAGCAGATTTCTTTCAGAGTTAGATCTTCAACTTTTTTAATGAAAAAAAAAAAAAAAAAAAAGAAAGAAAGAAAAGAAACTTCCTTCATGAAATCTGATTCCCAGCTCATGACCATTCGTGACCTTTGTAGATTTCTTCCCCCATGTCAGGCAGAGATCACATGGAGAAGGTCTCTTATAACTCCAAGAAAAGGATGGGTGGTACAGGCATTTAGCAGGAACTGTAAGTCATTGTTTGAGTATCATCTAGCCTCCCCACCCCACCCCTCCAAATCCAGAACATTCTACCTGAATATCAGAAGCATCACTAAAAGTTAAACCAACAACCCTTCTGGTGGGCAATTTGGCAGCTGTTCAAAAATCTTAAAAATGTGCATAAGCTCTACCCCAACACTTTCATTTCTAGGAAGTACTCTTACAGAGGAAGAGAAATACAAGCCCATCGAACGATGTCTTGAAAGCGATCATAATAAAATAAGACCATAAATTCACTTAAATGATCATTTATTTGTACACAGAGTTCTCTGTAACTGTTAAAATGTTGGTGAGAATTTTTATTGCAAGTTAAATACATATTGTATAAAATACATACTGTATTTTAAGTAAAGAATCAGTATTTGAAATCTGAGGGAGGTTTTTTGGTATTGTGTTATTCTGAGTTTGAAATCAAGGGAGCTTTGCAAACTGCATGGTGAAGACAGAAGAGTGGTGGTTGCCAGGGACTGGGTGGGGGAGGGGTCAGGGAGTTGGTGTTTAACGGGTGCACAGGTGCTATTTTGCAAGATGAAAAAAGTTCTGGAGACGGATGGTGATGGTTGCATAACAGTAAGAATGGGCTTAATCCCCCTGAACTGTACACTTAAAAATGGTAAAGTTTATGTAATTTTACCACAAATTTTTCCAAAAAGGAAATGTGATAACAAAAGGAATGATGAAAAATAATGATTTAAAAAATGTATGGGTGGGCATCACTCACCAAGTTTTGGAAAGTTTTGCTTTTTGAAGGAGCCTTTTGTTTATAGTTGTAAACATTTTTTAAAAAGTTTTTTTAATGTTTATTTTTGAGACAGAGACAGAGTATGAGCGGTGGTGGAGGGGTGGGGAGAGAGAAAGAGAGAGAAATGAATGAATGAATGAATGAAAGAATCCAAAGCAGGCTCCAGGCTCTGAGCTGTCAGCACAGAGCCTGACACGGGGCTTGAACTCACAAGCAGTGAGATCATGACCTGAGCTGAAGTTGGATGCTTAGCTGACTGAGCCACCCAGGTGTCCCAGTTGTAAACATTTTTAGTGTGAATCACTTCAAAGATCGGTTTTTTCCCCCCCAACATACCATTATCAAGTGAAAATACTTATCAAAAATTCCCTAACATCATTGACTACAAGGGAAAACCTTTTGAGTAAAAAAGACAATATTTGTTCTTCCTCAAGCTTGTTTGGAGATGGAATCATCTGAGTATTTAGAACACTCCCCCAGCCTTGACCATGTCAGTAATCTGATATGATAGGAATGTGTTCTGGAAGGTTTTGAATATGGTAGGATTTTTCTGAAGGGGGAGGAAGAATGTGATAGGGTTTGCTAATCTTTCTTCTTGACACAGTCTGATCAATGTCAGATTAAAAATATGTATTTTCCTTTTCATTTTGGGCTTTCATTACCTTCTCCTCCTCTCCTGCCTTCTTTTTGTTCTTTATGTACCTATTTGAATCTTTCTTTAAGAAGAACTCCAGGTGATATGTGGCTCAGAAGATATCCAAGCTAAAATACTCACTCTATCCGGTATTGACGTTTTATTCAGTATTTACCTAATGAGTAAGACTTGATAAGGGCAGACTGTGAAACCTTCTGGTCTTGATCCGCTTTTTCCTCTAAAAACTCTAGAATATCAGCAACCGGTATGGTTTTGTGTTGAAATGTGTCCATTCATCTTGGTAATGAATGCATTAGACCACGGAGCATGATGCTTCCTAATTTGTGGCCTTAAACAGGTATCATTTAGTGTGAGAAGGTAAAAGCTTCCCAGAGTACAGGTTGAAGTGAAAAACCCGAATGTTTGCAACGATGGTAGGCCAAGAGGAAAGCCGAAGTCAATCACCAAAGCAGGCTGCTAGGCCGCTCCTTCTCTGTCGGCCTCTCATTTCTCAGCCTCACGATGAAGGGGCAGATTCTAGATAAGCAGCCCAGGAGTATTGCTACCTGGCGGGATTCTTCATGTGTATTTATGTGATTTCAGTTGGTAATTAAGAATTTAAAAATTTCATATCCGGTTTCCTTTAAAAAAAAAAGCCATACACATCTGCTCATCCATAATTAGTCTTAGCCTTTGTTTGGTGAGGAGCTACCATGCAGCCTGTCTTGGTGTCCACTTGCCCCCCTAGAGGGCATGAAGGACTGGAGGTTTGTGTCCCCAAGGTTTGCTGCCTGCTGGCAGCTCAGACAAACCTCTCGACCAAGTTTCATAGTGTTTGATTATAAAAATGGCAGCATTTAAAATTTGTATCCGGAAGAGCCCAAATGTCCATTGGCTGATCAACGGACAAAGAAGAAGATGTAGCATAGATGTATAATGGAATGGCACTCAGCCATCACAAAGAATGAAATCTTGTCATTTGCAAAAACGTGGATGGTGCTAGAGTGTATTATGCTAAGCGGAATAAGTCAGAGAAAGACAAATATCATATGATTTCACTCATGTGGAGTTTAAGAAACAAAACAGATGAACGTAGCGGAAGGGCAGGGGGAAGAGAGAAGCAAACAAGAGACCCTTAAGGAGAGAGAACAAACCTGAGGGTTGATGAAAGGAGGTGGGTGGGGGATGGGTTAGATGGGTGACTGGCATTAAGGAGGGTGCTTGTTGGGATGAGCACTGGGTGTTCTATGTAAGTGATGAATCAATGAATCCTACTTCCGAAACTGATGTTACCATATGTGTTCACTAACTAGAATGTAAAGAAAAACTTGAAATAAAGAAAAAATAAAATTCATATTCCAAGATGGTTTCTTGAAATCTTGATCTCTTACATGCTTTAAAGAAAAGAGGAAGGTGGGGTATGCTTGGGTGGCTCAGTCAGCTGAGTGTCTGACTCTTGATTTCGGCTCAGCCCATGATCCCAGGGTCGTGGGATCGAGCCCTGTGTCAGGCTCCACACTCAGTCTGCTTGGAATTCTCTCTCTCCTCCCCTGCCCCCCCCCAGCCTCTGTCCCTCCCCTACTTACTTACATGCAGGTGAGTGTGCTTTCTCTCAAACAAAAACCAAACAAAAAAGAATAACCAGCCTTTACATTGGGTAAATACAATTAAACACTCAGCAAACTTCATAACACATGTTTTTTCTTCACGATCCTCTCACATTCTGAGTGCCTTACTGCCTGCTGCAGGGAGGGAACACTTAACTTTTAATAAAATTATTGGTCTCTTCTACCCCTGAGAATTTTTGCTTTTTTTTTTAAAAAAAATTTTTTTAAAGTTTATTTATTTTTGGAGAGAGAGATTTATTTTTGAGAGCGGGTAGGGGAGGGGCAGAGACGGGGAGAGAGAGAATCCCCAGTGCAGGCTTGAACTCACAAACTGTGAGATCATGAGCTGAGCGGAAACTAAGAGTTGGATGTTTAATGGACTGAGCCACCGAGGCGGCTCGAGAACTTTTGCTTCTAATGTTAGCTGACGGAATTAACTATTTGTGACTTTGAACACTGGCTGCCCCCAGTGGTTCTGGACACCATGGAAAAGGCATAATGTATTCTTGCTGTGTGTGTGTGTGTGTGTGTGTGTGTGTGTGTGTGTGTGTGTGTGTGTGTTTTAATTATTTTGGGAAAGAGAGAAAGAGAAAGAGGGAATAAGAGGGAATCCCAAACAGAATCCGTACTGCCAGTGCAGAGCCCGATGTGGGGCTTGATCTCATGAATTGCGAGATCATGAGCTGAGATCAAGAGTCAGACGCTTAACCACTGAGCCACCCAGGCGCCCCACTTTGTGTGTTTTTAGTCCCTTATTGTTCATGTGCTGTCTAAAATCTATAAAGCTCATCTTTTCAAGATGCTCTTAATCATGTTGGAACCTATGCTGGTGGATTGGTGAAACACTGCTTCACTGAAAATGTTTGTTTCCTTCAGCTTTTTCTGTTAAAATACAAGGCTCAACCCATGTAGCCACCTTCAACCTTGTTGGGTTCAGCCATTACAAGTATTCACTACCTGCCGGATAAACCAAGCATCTGAAAGGTTAAGGTTATGGTACCCAAAGGTGTGGGGCTCAGCTCAGTCCTGGGCCTGTGAAAGCAAAACAATGCTGGTAAACATCAAACTGCCCTTCGAGTGCTCGTTCATTTACAACTGCCCGGACTCCTTCCTTCTGCACCTGCCTTTTGAAGCCCTTGTTCTCTGGATCCCTGATGCTTTGCTAGAATTGGTTTTTCATGGTTCTCCCAAGGCAGTGGGTTCTGACACGTAAACTATGTTCTGGTTTTAATCCCCCTGTTCTGCCAAGAAGCTGACCAGCGTTTGAAATTGACTTCTCCTCTGCTACTTGCCAGGTTTACCAGGCCAAGAGTGGTGTTAAATGAGGCCACAGACAGGATACAAAAGGGCCGGGCACAATCCCAGAGCCCCGCTGGCCAGAGAGAGCCCCACTGTCCAGGCTCTCAATATTAATCAGTTCAACACAGGCGGCATGGGAAGGCTCTGGAGGGACCTGCACGATCGATGCGAGGCTTATGTTCACATTTAAGTCCTGCTCTGCTGTGGGGGCATTTCAGGAGGCCATCTCGGACTCCAGGCAGGACGGGTGTGCAGTTTTCCGGGAGATGGGGTTTGGAGACCCGTACCTTAAGGGACTGTGTTGCTAATGGAACTTGTGTGGTCTCCTATCTTTGTTTTTATAAGTGAGACCCCAGGGGGAGAGAGGGTTTCGCCCGGGGTCCCCTGGGGAGGTGCCAGCCCTCACCTGGGGTGGCTGCAGTGGTGGGGAGTTACTGTGAACTGGCCCATCCTGGAGAGAAGCGGGCTGGATTTCCTGCCTTCCAGAAGGAGTCTGTCTGCCTTCGCCTCCCATGGATGCAACCTGCTGTTCCACACCCTCCTATTCACTGCCTCCCTTCTTCACCAGGCAAAGTTCCTCCCTCACGGAGTTAAAACCCTCTTCCATCAGTCCGCATGTCTGTGTGCTTCTGTGCTGGGGAACTTTGCTTTCTGTTGTGAATGGCACGAGGCTGGTGGAAGATCGTGTGTGGGTAGTTTATGGTGTCACAGGAAGAGCATTTATTGATGTTTGTTAGAAGAAATGTATATATATAGTCCGTAATATAGATGCTGTCTTTTTGATACATAGCATGCTTGGGTGGGAGTGGGCGGAAAGAAGGAAAAGGAAGCAACACATGGTTTGAATTTGTCTGGGTGGATGATTCCTTCAGCAGCCCTCCTTTGTGCTGATTTTGCTTCCTACAGGTTGATACCACGTTATTCTTACTTGCCAACTTGCCCACGATTCCTCTTCCCCCAGGCTCCAAACGCATAACGCGTGACATACTTGGCTTATTTTAGGGACGCTTAGGCAGCCGGAGGGCAGTTTAGGATTGTGATTTCCCTCTGTGTTGCATTAGGTGATCAAGTGTTTTTCCACTTCAGATCATGGAAAACTGAGCTCATGTGAAGGGACTAGAAAAGATCTCCAGTTAAAATGAAACGAAAAGATTGGACTTCATGGAAGTTGCGCACTTTGTATTCACCAGGAGCAACCTGGTGGCGTTGAGCAGCGTTGAATTAATGTGTTACAATGGCATTGTGATAGCCATTCATGTTAGTTGCACACGCATGTTGGTTGGAATCTTTTTCAAGTAAAACCGGGACAGTGAGAATACAGTCAATAACCTGACAGACCCAAGTTAATTTACTGGATCATACAATTACTGTTCATTAGGCTGAGGAGGTGGTTGTGGGTAATTTTTTTTTTTTTTTTTTTTTGGAGAAGCCAGGTGTTACCATGGCATAGTATGGATTTTAACATTCAGGAGGAGAGACGTTAACCAAGTGTTCTTACTAAACATTCTGTGTGCTGTAACCGTGTTACTTTCCTGATACAGTTTCACGTTAAGCATTATTTTTGTTTTCCGTGTGGTATCTAGAGAGAATCTCTTGGCCATCTCTCAGGAAGGTAAATACAGGGAGGGGTAGTTATTACTGAATTGATTTTCTAGAGTAGAATTGGAAACAACTTAAATATCCATAAAGAGGCTGGATAAATAGAAGGTGGTATATTTAAACCAGTACTATGCCAGAGTTAAAGGAATAAACTGTGGTTCTGGAAGTCCACATAGATTGATCTTGAGAATGTGATTTTGAAAGTTATAATAGTATGGTTTACTTTATATTTAAAAATCTATCTTCAAAGAGCTCTCTATTTCCCTAGGGATGTATGCATGCGTGTATGCAAAATATACTGGAAAGATAGACAAATAGGAAGATAGAGTGGGAATAATTTTATTATGTTTTATTGCTACTTAAAAAACCCTGAACTAAATGTGACAAAACGTTGTCATTTCTGGGTGCTGGCTATATGGTTACTCTTTTACCTTTCTTTGTGCTTACTCTGTTTTAAAAGCTGTTCTCAAAAGATGTTCAAAAAATCTGTGCCCGTTATTCAAAAGTCATAAAATAACATAAAGAGAAAATCTTGTGATCTCATTTAGAAGTACATAACCTTACACGTTTTTGGCTAGTCATTGCTCTTTGAAGCAATTTCTTCTAAGGAATGGTTCAGTCTGTGTGCAGAAATCTAGCCTCATAGATGTCCAGCAGTATGGGATTGAGAAAATCACAGCACATCCGTAAATCAAAATATCCTTCAAGCATTCTGTGATATTTATCTTAGAGTTGATCTCATGTTTGATGATGAATCTGAACCTTTTCTACTGTGACATTCTCCTGTTGGTTGCCATTTTCCCATTTCTTTTTAGGACTTTTCCCTATTTTTTTTTTTTTTTTTTTTATTGTCTCTATTTGGTTTGGAAATAAAGTGACTTTTGTTGTAAGTGTTGGTGCATCCTTGATTGTAACTTTGACTTAGTCACTGATTCCCTGGTGACCTTGGGGAAATCACTTCCCTTCCTTCATCCTTCAATAAGTCACCATTCATGGAGCCCCAAGCAAGCCCTGGATGGGGAGGGTCAGTGGAGTGTGGGGCAGGCCATAAGCCCAACTCTCACTGAGCCCTTGGTCTACCTGCCTTTGTCCTGGTTTCCTAATCTATGAAATGGACCTAATAATACCTGCCTCATTTCCCACATGTGATTTAGGGAGCATCTGAGGAAATGCCCTTGGCATTTATACGTCTTGTCAAAACACATTTTATAAAAATTTTTATCTTTTTAATTTTTTATTATTTAAAAAAATTTTTTTAACGTTTATTTTTTGAGAGAGAGAGAGCGAACAAGCATGAGCAGGGAAGGGGCAGAAGGAGAGGGAGTCACAAATTGCAAAGCAGGCTCCAGGCTCTGAGCTGTCAGCACGGAGCCCGACGTGGGGCTCGAACTCACCGCGAGATCGTGACCTGAACCGAAGTTGGAC
This sequence comes from Panthera pardus, assembly GCF_024362965.1. Lineage (NCBI taxonomy): Eukaryota > Metazoa > Chordata > Mammalia > Carnivora > Felidae > Panthera > Panthera pardus. Next base: position 21,952,128 of record NW_026526654.1, on the reverse strand, counting down.
GCTTAACTGACTGAGCCACCCAGGTGCCCCTCAGAACACAGTTTTTGTCTTTCCCTCAAGTGTTCCCTCTAGCGAAAATTGTTCATCTCTGGTTCTCAGAATACCTTACCCAGTGCGCTAGGGCAGGACCTTTGTATATGCTGTTTTCTCCTTCTGGAATCCCTTTTTCATGCTCCCCCTCTTCGCTGCCCCCATTTTGAAAACTAGTCCCCTCTAAACCTTGCTCAGACATCATCTCATTTGGGAAGTCGGTGCTGTCTCTACATCTAAGATGTGATTTGTTCTTGAACCTTACAAAGAATATTGAGAGTACAGTTAACCCTTGAACAATGTGGATAGAAACTGGGGGTTAACTTATAGGTGGAGTTGGGTTTTTTAAGATAAACAGTACATACTGTAAATGTATTTTTCTTATGTTTCTCTTCACAATTTCTTTCCTCTAGCTTACTTTATTGTAAGAATACAGTGTATATAATACATATAGCATAAGAAATTGTTGGTGTATTATCGGTAAGGCTTCCAGTCAACAACGGGGCTATTAGTAGTTAAGTTTTGGGGGAGTCAGAAGTTATATACAGATTTCTCAACTGTATGGGGGTTGGTGCCCCTAATTCTGGGTTCACAACTCAACCGTACTTGGCTCACTCAGCACCATAACTGCCAGATACAGCTCATTAGAGGCAAGATGCTGGTCTGTGTTAATGTCCTAGCTCTTCAAGGTGCCAAACACGGGCCCTGGCACTTACTTGGTGCTCAGAAAGGGATTGTGGAAATGTACTGAATTCAAGGCCCTTTGAAAAGTGTACAGGGCTAAGCCTATGAAAAGTATCACTGAATGTATCTGAATGTGGTGTTTTGAATCCCTGGGTGTGTCCAGGTATTGTGTTGGACAATAGAATGTGAGCTTTGCATGTTAGTGCTGGATACAACGTGGCACACACATTCTTCCTGGTGAGCATATGTTCATACTTTGCTGTTTCGGCACATAAAGTTTGGGGGTTTTAATCCCGCTTCTCTGGGCTGCACCCAGCTCTTAAGCTGCATTCTAAAGGTGATTGTTTCCACCATATTTTCGACAGCACATGTATACTGGGCTCCTGCTCTGCTTGAGGTTCTGGATCCTGTGGGGGTGGGGATGCCATCTCAGAACTCAGTCTGATGGCAGAGGTAGGTGATGTAATAACTCCGCGTGTGAAGGTACTCTGGCACTGGCTGATTTTCTCTGTGACGGGTTATAAGGTTCTCCGCCCTGCCCGGATAATCCCTTGATTCCCAAGAGTGATGGTGATCATTCTCTGTGATCGGAAAAATCAGCTGAAAACAGCCAAATGACTTAAGTGCTTTTTTCCATTTTTTCCTAGCATGACTGGCTAATGAGGGGAACATTGGGGTCAGGGGGCATGAAATTAATAGATGCCATTTGCACCAACTCATTCCTTGATAGATAAGCAGAGGGACCTAGTGAGAATTAACCAAGAGGTTACTACTTAAAAGGGTTTTCCAGCTTACTTGGGTGATTTTCACATGACTTCATTTCCTGTTTAATCTATCTGCAAGGCAGCGAGAGAGAAGGCAGGGAAACTAATTTTGGTGTCAAAGATCTGGGCTCAAATCCCAGTCCAACCACTTACCGGCTGGGTGGTTGTGGGCAGGCTCGCCGTCTGGACCTCGTTGCCCTTCTCTGTAAAATGGGAATGACGATACCAGCTCTGTCCTGTGAAGGAAACCTAGATAAGGTGGAGGGCCCAGCACACAGTCTACACCAAATTAATCGCAGCTCCTGTTAATGAAACCAGTCGTTAACACAGAGCTTACTCATCTGGCTGGTTAGCAAGGGAGGATTTTAGGTTAGTCGTGACTCACTCTTTGGAACAGCCATCTTTGGAAAGTTTGCTGAAGTCCCAGATTTCAAAACTGGTTTCCACAATTTCCAGATATTACACATAGATTAATGAATAAAAGCAGCTTCAAGTTGCTCTTTAATTATTAATAAAACCCACCATTGAAAACTATAAAAGGACGGGGTAGAGGCACAGAGAAGAGGGTTATTGTTTTATGGAGGCATCCGACAAATTCATATCCTAGTAAGAAAAAGCGTGTTTGTGTAATCTGAATTTTCGCCGCAGGCTGATCCCGAAGCAAGGGCCACTAGGTTTCCTTACAGAATCTCTCGCACTCTGACCTGACCCTTTGGTTTTGTGGCATCCTAGGCCAGACAGGCCGCAGTTGTCCTTGGGACGTGTCTTCCTGTATCACAGTCACTGCTTTAAAACTTGGCCTCTTACCTCTATCTGGGTAATGGCGTGGACAAGGAAAGTGTGGGATTTGTAAGTGCAGCCCACGTTTCCTTTAATGGTGACGTAAATGCTTTCAGAGACCAGCCTCACGGCCCCCAGACTTTTTGGGTCAGCTCTGTTCTTGGCTTTTCTGCCCCCTTCCCATGCCAGGACATTTGATGTGCATCATCATGGGCCTAGCATATGGCTGCTGAGGGCACCTGTGGGTCCCTTCATCAAATCCAGTTTTCCTCTGTAGGGGAGGAGTCCAGTTCGGCTAACTCACAGCCTAAAGGGACTCTCTGTTCACAAGCCTCTCTGTTCACAAGCCCTCAGACAAGGTCCACAGAAATATGACAGGAATCCAAGCAATGTGTGTGCCCTCGCACGAAGGACTCTGGGGCTCTCTGGTTAACCATGGCCTGGGATGGAAACTGCCATCCAGCGATTGGTGATTGCAGGTTTCTGGTCACTTTTGGTTAACCAGCAGTACATTTCACACCTTATTTCCAAGTGAAACTGAGAAGTGATATTGGGAACTCCAAATGATAGCTCGTAGGCCAGATTCAGCCCACCAGCCAGGAGTACAGGAGTACTTGTACTTTTTTATTTTTGTAACTGAAAACAATTTTTTTTTTAAATTTTTTAACGTTTATTTATTTTTGAGACCAAGAGAGACAGAGCATGAACGGGGGAGGGTCAGAGAGAGGGAGACACAGAATCGGAAACAGGCTCCAGGCTCTAAACTGTCAGCACAGAGCCCGATGCGGGGCTCAAACTCACGGACCGCAAGATCATGACCTGAGCCGAAGTCGGCCGCTTAACCGACTGAGCCACCCAGGCGCCCCAAAAACAATTTTTAATTATGGCACAATACACACACCATAAAATGTCCCGTGTAAACCATTTTTCAGTGTATAACTCAGCAGTGTTCATTCTATTCACATTGGGGGCAACCAATCACCAGGACTTTTTCATCTTGTAAAACTGAAACTTGTTATTCATTTGCATTTTGAAATGGTTGGAAAAGTAAAAGGGAGTACTTTGTGACACGTGAACATGACAGGAAATTCGCATTTCAGTGTCCATCAATAAACTTTTATTGGAGCACACCCCGGCCCGTTCATTACACGTTGTCTATGGCAGCTTTCCTGTTGCAGCAGCAGAACTGAGGGGTTACAATGAGACCGTATGGACTGTGGACCATAAACTATGTACTATCTGGCTCTTTCCAGGAAATGGTTGCAAGCCTAGTTGACTACAGGTTCTGTTTATCCTTTCTTAGAATTGATTTAAGGGGCCCTGTGTCTGGCATTATTGTGGGTATATAGTATCTAATCCATGTTGCTGACTTCTTGGCTTTGCTTTAATATTAAAATTATAGTAACCTAGGCTGCCCTTACTTTGTCTGAATCAACCCCATAGAAGGGAATCTTCTTCACTTGCAGTTCTAATGATGATCATTGCAGGCAGATGTCACGAGCTACTTTTTTACTCTTTAATTACCCGTGAAAAGGGATGTACATAGTTATGTGGGCCACCCAAATGTAAACAGTAAAATCCCATTAGGTTCCTTCAACACAAGAGGAAAATGAGCTTGAATTTAAAAGCCCCCGGCACTCATTAGGTTCAGATGTTATGCTAGGCACCCCCTCGAGATGATTCTAGTCATTCCTGTTGGTCGAGCCAAGTGCTGCCTGGTTGACCATCACAGCTCTTTCCAGCGTGCCTGGAGCAGAGGCTGTTCTCTGCTGTTTGAGTTCCACAGGGATTTGACTCGGAAATCTAGGCGAGTCAGGACTCGGACTCCAATCAAGATCCCAAAGGCTCAGATATAGGTATTACCCACCCCCCCCACCCCTCCTCGCCCCAAGAATTCTATTTTGTAAAACTAAGATGAATGGAGACATGAGTGTTTGGCTCACAAGTCCTCAAGGATCATTCTTTTTCCTTCCCTGGAGACTCTGTTACTATTGTCTTGACTTGGACAATGCACATCTCTGCCTCTTGATTGTCACGGCTGCTTGAGTTACTCTTTGTCTCTTGCCCATTTTTCTCCTGTTTGTCTGCAACTTTGGTGTAATTCAAATTCCAATTCTGTCCTTGGGCTTGGAGAGGTGGAGGTTGTTTTAAGCCCTTTCTGAGCTTAGAAAATTCATGGTCATTTAGGGGCATTTGTGTCTCCTTACGTCACATCAGACTTACCTTTCCTCTTAGTAGAGCCCTTGCTGTCCGCACATGAGTGTTCTTCCTGTAATTTGCTAAAACCATGTGTGTGAATATATAGGAAATCCAATTAGGTTTCCTTCTTTCTTTCTCTCTTTCCTTCCTTCTTTCTTTTTCTTTCTTTCTCTTTCTTTCCTCTTTCTTTCTCTTTCTTTCCTCTTTCTTTCTCTCTTTCTCTAAGTTTGTTTATTTATTTTGAGAGGGGGGGAGAGAGAGCCAGTGGCAGAGAGAGAATCCCAAGCAGGCTGCGTACTGTCAGTGCAGAGCCCGATGCGGGGCTCAAACCCACAAACCGTGAGATCGTGACCTGAGCCCAAGTCAGATGCTTAATCTACTGAGCCACCCAAGTGCCCCTAGATTTTCTTATTATAAGAATTTAAAACCTACAGGAAGCTAGACCCCTCCCTATATACCCATTCCTTGTACTCAGCAATTAACATTTGCCACATTTGCTTCATCTACCCCCTTATCCATCCTACCTGTTTATTTGCTGAACCTTTTAAAAACAAATGACATCAGGATCGGTCACTCTGCTTTTTAAAAAATAAATTTTAATTGAGGTATATAACACACATGCAGAAAACTATACAAATGATAAGCGTTCAGCCTGATAAGTCTTCAAAAAGCTTTTACTCTTAAATACTGTGGAGTGCATCTCCAAAAGATAAGGATATTCTTGTAGCCACCTTACCGTGACATCCTATTTTAGTGTTGAATTCTTGAGACAGTGGGGTGATCAGGGGCAGGAGTCTCGTCCTTCTCACGAGCCGACATAGTGCTTACGGTGACTATTTGATTCCTTGCCTTGTTGCTATTTGTTAAGGGAGGGGTCAGGGAGGGGAAAATTTAGTTAAAAAATTTTTTAACTTGATTGCTTGGCACATATTGACCGAGTGGAGGGTTTATTAAGAATCTGGTTTTAGGCAGGAATCAAAGTCCATGGTCATTTATTTAAGACTTCCACCAAGCCAGCCATACTGGATCTAATCGAAAAGCTTCGAGAACAGGTGATTGCATAGGAGAGCAAATACATAATCGTGATTCATGGAGAAACTTTGAGTCCATTTTCTATGGCAGCTTTCACATTTGACCGCCAGGAAGACGTGTAATAAGCCATCATAACCCTTTCCCATTTGGTCAGGATCCCTCACAGTTCTCTCTGGAGACTGAGCGGTTCACATATCTTCAGTAACACATGACTAGTAAATCTGGCAAAATGTGTTTTGTGGCTTATTTTCCGAGAGCTCTTGTGGGCTGTCCTAAATTCTTTATGTGGGCAATGCAGGGTTTCCCATCTGGTTTCAGATGTGTGTACAGGGGCTTTGTTGCATCTTGGTTTTTAAACTATTAGTGATTTATAAAGCCTCAGTGTATTTTTCTTGGAAAAATCCTTTTTGCTCAATGTTTGCCCCTCTCTTAGATGTGGGCCGGTACATGGGGTCTTGAGAGTTGCTTTGGGATTAACAGCTGTGTAGATGTGAAACTGATGAGTTCACAGATACCAGCGTCACGATGTCCTAACCAAGCCTGCTGGGGAATCTTAAAATTCAACTGACTGAGTTTGAAGATGTAATTGGCTTTATTTAATCAATTCATGAATCGGGCAGCATCCCACCTGGCACGTACAGGGGAGCTCTGAGGACTTGTACACAAAATAGAAGGTTTTTGTAGGAAGGAGGGCAGGTCAATGAAGTTATTAGCAAAAGGAAAGGATTGTTCCAGGCAAGGTGACCTTCCCTTAGGAGGAAGGGCAGGGGGGTCTAATTAGGTAGATTCTCATCGTCCTTTGGGGGATGGAGAGGGCCTGCATGACAGACTACCTCATTGGTGTTGCCCAGAAAATTCCAAATTGACTGGCTTAAAATTCTACTTCTGGAGAGGTTGAAACTGCTCTAAGTCTGGTCTGAAGTCCTGGGGGCAGGTGACTCCATCCTGGGCCTCAGAAAAGATGAGGAATTGTGAATATTGTCATGGTCTGTATCCATTATATAGCCAACTTTCCTATTTGATGAGACCACTATTTTTTTTTTAATGTTTATTTACTTATTTTGGGAAAGAGACAGAATGAGCAGCAGAGAGGCAGAGAGAGAGAATCCCAAGCAGGCTCCACACCATCTGCACAGAGCCCAGCATGGGGCTCGATCCCATGAACTGTGAGATCATGACCTGAGCCAAGATCAAGAGTCTTACGCTTCACCAACTGAGCCACCCAGGTGCCCTGTGAGAGCAGTGTTCTTAGTCTGAGAGTTGAGGTGGCTCAGAAGTGAGTCTGTGTGTTGTTTCATTAGTGAATCACTCCTTTGAGGCAGCGTGTGGAGATCGTATGGTGACCTGCCAAGACAGGGGCCTGAGATCAGAAGGCCATTGTCTGCATCCAGAAAGCTACTCTCTTCGTGTAGTTATTGGCACAGAATTTCCTTATCACTTCACACCCTTGTCCTCTGAATCAGAGATCACGATGTAAGAAAAGACCGATCGCAGCTATTCGAGCTCCGTTTCTGCGAACGTGAGTATACGCTTGTGCTGGTGTCACAATTTCACAAGCGAGGGTGGCAGAAAAGTTATAAACCGCCTTCTTACAGTTACTCAAGGAAGTGGAGAAACTACTTTCATTCATATATATTGCAGCGTCTGCTGTGGTTTAGACCCTGTACTGGCTGTTGGGGAAACACGTTACAAACAGACCCAGGATCTGCCCTCAGGGGGCCTGGAGTGTAGAAGAATTAAGACATTCTACAAACAGTTACGCAGGTGTCTACGTTTTGCAAATACAGATGCGAGCGGTGAAGGCATCATTTGGTGCCATCTGCCGAATGCTCACCGGTTTGCCGAGTCGGCGAGTCTTCATGATGGCGAGGCGATCACTTGGGCTCTTACGCTCATGAGTCTAGTTCGTCTTACACCCACGAATGTATGTTATTTTTAAAGTACCACAAATAGCTCTCTGCACACTAGTGAAAAGCCCAACGGTGAGAATGATTAAGCTAGAAGATAAGAGAGAGGAAATTTTCACTTGGGGACCCAGTCATGAAATGTATTCTGTTCGTTTTTTCCTCTCGTTTCCCATTCTTGACCTTCCTTTTGTGTTTGAGAACCCACGGGATCTTTATGTTGAAGTCTTCAGGGGCCCCGGATGAACGTGCACATATGTGGGAGGAAATCACTAAATCGCTGAATAGGTTGCTGTTTTGCCAGCTGTGAAACTGGCAGTGGCTGCTTGGAGTGTCTTGTCCGAGAGTTGGCATTGGAGTTCAGGGGTGCAGGCACTGTGCTGGACTGGTGGTGAGAAGCCACAATTGCTACTCTTACACTTGAGCTCTTATCAGCTCACATTTCAGACATAATTAGTGATAATTACTGGGCACAGACTGGAGCCATGGGAGCAGAAAGGAGCTGCTGGCTGAATTGTGAGAGTGCACCAGAAACAAATATTTTCAGTTTTAGGTAGAACCAGAAGAGCCCCAGCCGTGCTCAGGTGTAAGTTATGCGAGGGCCAGGACTCAGCCCAGTATTTTGCCCACAGTAGTATCTGATCCAGTAGGCATTCAATAAATATTTATCTGTTACTGTTGAATAAAATCGTAAAGCTTGTTGCTTACACAGCTCCTGGGGGGCACTATTTTATGTGTAGGGAATTAGAAATTCAGAGACCACCCCCCCCCCCCCCCCCCCCCCACACACACACACGAAGCTTTGTGAAGATGGGTTCTGACTTCTAGGGGAGGAGTTCAAGGTTAAACCATCCGGGGACCAGTAGAGCAGGGAATTGAACCTAGCTTTGTCTCCTGGCAAAACCCATCTTCTTTCTTTTACAAAAGGAAATGCAGGAATGCTGTAGCTAGTGAAAGATTTGAGCCACTTATAATCAGCCTTTGTTTAAAAAGTGGCAAAACCTATGGTTTTGCATGGCCAAGGATTTGGAAAAAAAAAAAAAAAAAAAAGGTGTGCTAGGTGTGGCTGTTAACCTTGGCCTCGTCCAAGGAGGCATACCCTCAGTGTGAACACCATCCAGTAATACACACATGGATTTGCTTCTTTGTCGGGATTTTTTTTTTTTTTTTTCCCTCCTCACACTTTATTCAGGTGGCATCCTGTATTAGGCTTGGTCATTTTGTCGGTGTGATCTCTGTAGGGAAAGATTTAAAAGACTTGAAAAATGATAAATGAGGATACAAGATATCCCCAAGATACTGAGACAAATCCCCTGGAGTTTTGGTGTGCACACAGACATGCTTGGTTTAGAAAATGCAGTGCTGGCGGTCAGATTCTCTTTGTCTGAAATGGGGAGTTTCATGGGCTCCTAACTGACCTTGGGTTTCCCTTTCCTGATCCAGAGAGACTGGTGGGGGTGGTGGCGGGTGGGGGGGAGGGGCGGAAAGGGGCTGTTACTTATTCATTCACTACTTGTAGGGGAGGAGCTTACCAGAAAATTTTTGCTTTGTTTTACACTGTATTAGCACAGAAGCAAATCTTTTAAAAATCCATTCCTTCTCTCTCCCACCCTCCCCTTTGCCATTTCTCACTTCTTAAAATCAGAAGGGCCTGGAAGATCCCATTGAGAGGATTTTGGTTCAAACATTAAATACTAGCAAAATTGCTACTAATCCGCTCCCATGTTGGTCTTGACCATCCAGATATCTTACATGTCAGAAGAAAGGTACCAATACCGTTCACATAAATAAAAGCCTCCTTAAAAATGTCGGGATTTGGGGCGCCTGGGTGGCGCAGTCGGTTGAGCGTCCGACTTCAGCCAGGTCACGATCTCGCGGTCCGTGAGTTCGAGCCCCGCGTCAGGCTCTGGGCTGATGGCTCGGAGCCTGGAGCCTGTTTCCGATTCTGTGTCTCCCTCTCTCTCTGCCCCTCCCCCGTTCATGCTCTGTCTCTCTCTGTCCCAAAAATAAATAAAAAACGTTGAAAAAAAAAATTAAAAAAAAAAAAATGTCGGGATTTGGGGGTGCTTGGCTGGCTCAGTTGGTAGAAGTAATTCCTGAAATGAGGCCCATGAGTTCGAGCCCCACACTGAGCACAGAGCTTACTTTAAAAAAAAAAAAAAAAAAAGTTAGGCTTTTATCTGCACATCAAGTAAATTTGAGAAATAAATCCTTTCTCTTTTGAAGTTTAAACTCAAGTCAGATAATAGATACTTGGCTGATTTGTTCCCAAATAATATGATCTCATTAAAAAGTGAACCTTAGCCGCATGAAACTGTTTTTCTCTTGCTGTTGTGGGTGGGTCGGTGAATTTGCCGGTGACCCGCGACTGCATTCATCTAGCAAACATCTTTCCAAATGAACTCTATGGCTAGGAGTGGTCAGAGGCGGCGGTTTACCTTGATTTCCTACATGTGATTGTGTAGTACGTTAATGCTTTAACTTTGTCTCTAATGCCACAGAATTTTATAAACACTAACACGTGAATTCAGGTTCTTGTCACTAAAGTACATGTAACACCCCAAGTATTGATGCATGAAATAAATGATGTCTGTGATATGCGTCCACGTAAGTGTGTATGAGCATTGTTAGGAATATAAATGAAATAACACTGGCGACGAGTTGATTACGGTTGAGGTTGGTGATAATTTGGTAGGTCCTAAAAATCATCTATAATCAATGACCACAAAAATAATGGACTTAATTATTTCCCTAAATGCAAAATCTGACAAGCTTCTAGGAAGGAAAATGCTTGGCCAAGTAGAGTCGTAACATTTTTAGATTTTAAAAGGAAATTCCCCCTGACTTTTTTTTTTTTTTTATATCTGTGAAAAGACTGAGCTACACTATGGTGACAATTAGTTCATATAAAATGTCCCACTTTCCCAGTGAGTGGTTGGCACCAATGGCTGATCATTTTGGCCTGAGAAGAGAATAAAGCTTTAGACTGATGAATGGCTGACATTTAACCCGCCTGGGCACTTTCTGGGTTGGAGGCAGTGTGATTTGCGTAATGTTTGAACCTAGTGGAGAAACATAAAACACTCTTTCACACGTGGGTTGATTAATGCATTTTTACAAGCGTTTTCACTGAGGAGCTGCAGAAGTTAACCACCTGCATGTGAAGCCAACAGAGGCAGGGAGACAGGATGAGATCTAATCCTCAGAAGTCTTCCTCCTTCTAAGGCCCGAAGGCAGATGGAGTCGCACTTTGATGCTAACAGCTCCGTGGAACATTCTGAGCGGGGCTCGCAGGATGGCAGGTCTGGCCAGCACTGATGGCTCCATGCCTGTCATTGCTGTCGTTAAGCATAATTGGAGGCTAGACCTCTGTGTTCAGCCTTCCTTTCATTAATGCAGTTGATGGAATGAAGACCCGAATGCCAAGGACGAGATCAGTTTCTAGATTACCGAGTGGTTCAGAGTTTCTGAAAAAGACATTTTAAAGCATCAGAGCCTGCAGATTTTGCCTCGGGTGTCTAGGATTTATAACCAGTGTTGTAGAACAAGAATTCCTCCTTGGACACTGTGTTCTACTCTGCCTATTTTATAGAGCTGTTGATTCTTCTATTGTAACATAATAGTAACCGAGGGAAAGCAGAATATGAGATTGTATGTAAGTAAGCCTTGAGGACAAAAGCTAGATGAAGAGACTGAGCCAGTGAAGTAGAATACTAAACACATTTGTAAATAATTGTGTTAGGGTCTAGGGAACATGGGTAATACTTTTCCTTGTTTAAAATTGCCTTTGGGGCACCTGGGTGGCTCAGTTGGTTAAGCGTCTGACTCTTGATTTCAGCTCAGGTCACGATCACAGTTTGGGGGTCAAGCCCGATGTTGGGCTCTGTGCTATGACAGCGTGGATCCTGCTCGGGATTCCCTTTCTCTCTCTCTCTCTCTCTGCTCCTCCCCCTTTGGCACTTGTGCTCCCTCTCTCAAAATAAATACATAAACTTTAACAACATTGCCTTTAATGTTTTTGCAGTTGGATTTGGGTTTACAGAAGAAGTAAAATAAATCAGTTCCAGTACTCAAAATCCCAAAGATGGAATTTTCCTATCAGAGTGCAATGGTTTAAGGAGTGATTAGGCTCCATGATGTAATTGGATAGGATTTAACAAATCCTTTCCTGGGACCCGAGCGACACCCCTCAAGCACTGTGTGTGTGGGGGGGGGGGGCGGGGGGGGGGTTCCTGCTACTGCCCCCACTGCAGGCGCAGGGCATGTGTCCAGCCTAGTGGGGCATGGCTGGGAGAAGAGATGAGAAGAAGGGTAGGATTTTTGGCTGTTCACATGCAGGCTTATGTGCTCCTCTGGTCTTAATTTTAAGATTTTCTGATAATTTGTTTCGATGGCAAAAGCTCCTTGATATAAAAGCCTCAACATTATAAATACAAGTGTTTCTTTTGTTCAATCTGATTTGTCAAATCAAATCAGGATACGGTCCCAGACCGTATCTGAGCTTTTGGATTTCCTGTAGAAAGAAACATTTAAGTTCACTCATCATTCATAAAAAGATTATCCATAACTACATAAATTGGTCCCATTTGTTCAACAAGCAGTTTTTGAGCGCTGATTCCACTGGGCCTCTACTGGGGGCTGGGGGGGGGGGGGTGGGCGGTGTGGTACTGAGATTGAGCAAATGCCTATTGTGAGCACCTCCTGTGTGTAGCCTTGGGGATAAAACTTGAGACAGATACAGTGGAGAGAGTCTGATTCCCTAGGGCTTATATTTTAGGCACATGGCTGCAATTTCAATTTCCCAGGGAACAAGGCATTTGTTCCATCCAGCACAAAGGTTCTCATGGCTGCTTTCTAGAATCACCCAGGAATCTCGTAAAACACACACATGCCCAAATTCTGCCGGCGCAAATTCTGATTCAGTTGGTTGAAGGGGGCCTGGGCATTAGTGGTTTTTGTTTTTTTAAGAGCCTTCCAGGTGATGGCAGCATACAGGTGGGTTTAAACCCAGTGACCTGGTGGATAATAGGATGTTTTAAATTGAGCTTACAGAAAATATTGTGAATATTTAAAAGGACTGTGTTTTCTCCCATGGGTCCCTTATGACATCTTCCTTGTGAGCACAGAGACTATGAGAAAGTTTGGTTTAATCCATAGTAGTTGTTTCCAACTCTGCATGTTAGCGTCTCCATAGTGGCCCTTAAAAAATAGAAGCGCTTGCCCTACCACCCCTCCCCTGCACTGCGTTCTGATGGGTGTGGCCTGGAGCTGGGTAGTTGTGTGAGTGCGTGTGCGACGGTGTGAGTGCCTTGCCAACGACCCAGCGCTGTGTTCCCGCAGTGCCCCTACCCTCCCTGGGGTGGTATTTGAATATTGAACATTTATTTGTTGGCATAACTACCAGTATTCATCAATAAACCTGTGTAGAAGGCCCACAGGACTTGCCAGATTGAACGATTCCTAACTGCTGCTTTCAATCCTGTTTTTCTACCTCCTGGTTTCATGGACTATGTCATGAATATAAAAACGTGAATTTTGAACATTTTTGAAGGCTTTTTGACGCCTACTCTGACGAGGCTGCAATGTTTTTCTTACTATTTTCATATTATTTATCCACACTGATGGCATAATAAATAAATATTAAGTTTATAAATGTACAGTAGAAAAATATCCTAGTGAACTGTGCCAACATTTGAAATTGCTTCAATTATAGTTCTTTGAATAGTTTATGTATTCAAGAGAATGTCACAGTATATTTGTTTTCCACATTGATCCTCTCCACCGAGAATTTTATTTTTTTTGGTATTTTATTTTTTTAAATATTTATTTATCTTTGAAAGAGACAGAACACGAGCAGGGGAGGGACAGAGAGGAGGAGACGCAGAATCCGAAGCAGGCTCCAGGCTCTGAGCTGTCAGCACAGAGCCTGATGCAGGCTCGAACTCACAAACTGCGAGATCATGAGCTGAGCTGAGGTCAGACACTTTACTGACTGAACCACCCAGGTGCCCCTGTTTTCTGTTTTAACTTTTTTTTCTTTTTTTTTTTTTAACGTTTATTTATTTTTGAGACAGAGAGAGACAGAGCATGAATGGGGGAGGGGCAGAGAGAGAGGGAGACACAGAATCAGAAGCAGGCTCCAGGCTCTGAGCCATCAGCCCAGAGCCCGACGCAGGGCTCGAACTCACGGACCGTGAGATCGTGACCTGAGCCGAAGTCGGATGCTCAACCGACTGAGCCACCCAGGCGCCCCCTGTTTTCTGTTTTAAAGTAAGCTCTAGGCCCACTGTGGGGCTCGAACTCAAGACCCTGAGATCAACAGTTGCATGCTGTACTGAGCCAGCCAGGTGCCCCTTTTTACTGAGAATTTTAAAGGAATCTGTGATGAAGTGAAATTTCTGCCTTCTTACTAATAAAACTTCTTTACCTCTTGCCTATGTTGTTTGAAGCAAATTCCACAGGGTTCTGACAGAACTTCTGTGATGAGGGTGACGGTCTGTGTCTGCCACTTTTGGTAGCCACTTAAGATGTGGTTGGTTTTTAGGTCTGAGGAACTGAATTTCTGATTCAACTTTTTTTTATTAAAAAAATGCTTTTTGGTCTATTATTAGAGAGAGAACACGTAGGAGGGGCAGAGAGACAGGGGGAGAGAGAGAATCCCAAGCAGGCTGTGCATTGGCAGCATAGAGCCGGACGTGGGGCTCAAAGTCAGGAACCACGCAATCATGACCTGAGCCAAAATCAAGAATCGGGTGTTCAACTGATGGAGCCACCCAGCCGCCCTGCTAATTTTATTTAATTTTGATTAAATCGCAAATGGCAAACGTGGCCGGGCGCTACCGAGTGGACAGAGCAGGTCTTGAGGCTTGTTTGCAGCTTGAGAAGAGATTGGGCTGAGCTGAGAAGCAGGTGACGGCTGTTCTGTGTTAGGGGCCTCTCTTCCGTGGGGGGCATGACTCCGACCATCCCCTGCGTTGGTGGTAGCACCCACAGAGGCCTGGGATGAGTGATTTTGAGAAGGGACACAGTGCGGAGGCTGCGACTCTGGGGTTAGAGCTGGGGTGCTCCTAGAAAACTCTCCATCTTGCCCCAGCCGCTGGGCCTTCCCCGACCCACATCCTCCATCACTTGCTCTAACGCCTGGGGTGCCCTCTCAGGTATTCTGGGCCTCTCCCTTTGTGCTGGCTCCTTTCCTACAGGATATAACCACTGTCATATCAGTGTCCTGGTCCCCAGACTTTCTGCCCCTTTGCCTGCCCACGCCCTTCTTTTCCTCAGACCTGTTGCCTGAAACTTCCTCTTCTCTCTCCTGCCCCATCCCCCTCGGACCACTGTCCATGGCTTTCCCGAGAAAACAGGCTCCTCACGACGCCTCAGGGCCTCTCAGGACAGTCGTCTCTCCAGCGTCCCCTCCGCTCCCCTACCCGAGCCCCCAGATCCGCCACAGTGGTGCCCTAAACTGCTGGACCTGGGCTCTGGCACACATGTGGCATCACCCCTTCCTGGATGCACCCTGCCAAGGTTCATCCAAGGCTCACGCCTTGTGTTGGCCAAGATGTCTCTTACTGCGGGAAACCCTGTGACCCTTCCAGGGTGGGCACGTGTCCTTCCCGCATGCCTCTAGCTCCTGCTGTACCTTGTTTCCATGTTACGTCTGCAAAGCTGAGCGGTGCCCGGCAGGACACGGAGCCCACAGCCCACACTCGGTGGCTGTTTGGTTAATGAGCAACCTGAAAAGTTAATTGTTAAACCCAGATCTTGGGTCGTTGCTGTTTGTGTGTGCTTCCTTAAACCGCAGGTTTGATAAGTGAAGGAATTTTGACAGAAAATCAACTGTTTGGATTTTATTCCTCAAACTTGTTCATGGATGGCTCAATTTCATTGACTCCTTTCATGTTTTTCTTTTTACGAGAACACAGTATTCTTGCTCAGGGTGCTGTTGACCTGCTCATTTAGGCCCATTGTATTTTATTCATGGACCGTAGATGGCTGGGTTCCCACGAGGAAAAGTGAAAGTAAAGATATGAGTGAATTTTTAAAGGACTTCATGTAATACTGTCTTAATTTTTTATTTTTAATTAATTAATTTTGAGAGGGAGAGCAAGCAGGCAGAGGGGCAGAGGGAGGGAGAGAGAGAATCTTAAACAGGCTCCGCGCTCAGCTGGGAGTCTATGTGGGGCTTGATCCCAGGACCCTGGGATCATGACCTGAGCCCAAATCAAAAGTTGGACGCTCAGCCGGCTGAGCCACCCAGGTACCCCTTAAAAAACTTTGATAATTGTAAATAATAACAGAAGGAAGAGAACATTTACATTTATTGATAATAGCTGATAAAAAAAATCCTTTGGTTTACAAAGATTTCAGAGGAGTCATTGTCTAGTGGCATTCATGGTCCAGTTATTACCATTTCTCTTCACCAGTCTTCATCCTGCACCAGTCTCCCCTCTGGCTTGCATTTCCTTGTTGCCCCACGTACCGCCCACATTCACTTCTTGCCCCCACCCTCCTATAAATAAGCACAAGAAAGTCACTAAAAGCCGTCCCCTAAATGCATTAAGCACTAGCCCATCTCAGCAGGAAAGATTAAAGGTGCTATCTGCAAACAGAAAATTTGCTGTGCGGTCATCATTAAAGATGGCAAGCCTTTAGGATTTGAAAATTTATGGCCGAGGCATCCTTAAGTTGTTGATGAGCGACGCATCTCTGTTTATTGCAAGAATTACCTATTAATTCTGGCAAAAGGCAAATGAACTGGTTGATTTGATAATAATTGAAATTTGGATGTTAGATATTATTTGGAGGCTATGCTTCTGGGCTCTTCAGCTTCTCCTGCACATGTAAGATTTTAACGTGGATGGGGATGCTGGGGTGAACCTCTGAATGCTTTACTTGGCAGAAATCCTTCCCCCAAGGACCGTGTACTTTGCTCTTTGGTTCCTCATTCAAAGCATGATTAACTCAGTTAACCTACACAGGCTTAATTATTGCTTCTACTACATGGGAAATTGGAAGCTATAAACCAGGAGATTGGGCAAAGCAAGCTGTGAGAATTGATAGTTGATGTTCTGGCTTTGAAGGATGTTCAATAAAAAATTTTAAATTCAGTCCTGTCTGTTTAAGAACCCAAGGAATTATAAATATACTGAGAAATGATTTCTATCAAAGAGGATTAAGGGATTTGATCTTAAAAGGGAAGTTCTAGAAAATTGTGTCGAATGCTTTATTTTTTGACATTGCTGTAACTAAAAGATGTCATTTTGTACCTGCTTGGGAGATGCATTTTACTAAAATAATTATGGTGATAAGTACACACAAAGTTATTATGCATATTTCTCTGTAATGAAGGACTTTATGTGTACTTGAGAGAATTTGTCTTTCTGTACTTTAAAAAGGATCATTTTGGCTTGATTAAACAGGATAATTCTACATAAATGCTGTAATCTGTGTATGTGCTTTGGTGGGGAAAAAAAATTGGCTTTCCTGTAATTTGACTTAGCTTGAAATTTTCGTAAGGAAAGTGAGGACATCTTTATCCATCCTGAGGAGAAAACCAGAGGAGAGTTTGAGAGGAACCCATCTATGCAAAATGAGTGTCAAGAAAGTCTAAAATTAGGTGGGGTTTTTGACCTATCTTTAAGCTCTTCAGAACGGTAGAATGCAGTAAGCATTTGTTCTGGAAAATGGCACACCCAGTGGTGCCTAAGGAACTGTGGTGTCCGTGTAATCACCCAGAAGTCCGTGTAGAGAGGCAGGATGATAGGGAGCTAGGCCACCAAACTAGACAGAATCCAAGTCACTTGGCATGATGGTAGCCAAGTCTGAGATTCATTACAGGACTCTAAAGTTTTTTGTTTTTATCTTAAAATTGTTTTTTTAAAGCTTATTTAAAGAGAGAGGTGGGGGGGCGCCTGGGTGGCTCAGTCGGTTAAGCGTCCGACTTCAGCTCAGGTCACGATCTCACAGTCCGTGAGTTCGAGCCCCGCGTCAGGCTCTGGGCTGATGGCTCAGAGCCTGGAGCCTGCTTCTGATTCTGTGTCTCCCTCTCTCTCTGCCCCTCCCCTGTTCATGCTCTGTCTCTCTCTGTCTCAAAAATAAATAAACGTTAAAAAAAAAATTAAAAAAAAAAATAGAGAGGTGGGGAGGGAGGGAGAGCGTGCATGCACATGTACACATGCAGGGCAGGGAGGGGCAGAGGGAGAGAGAAAAAAAAAATCCCAAACAGGCTTCTTGAGGTCAGCACAGAGCCCAATGTGGGGCTCGATCCCAAGAACCATGACATCAGGACCTGAGCTAAAATCAAGACTTGGGCACTCGTCCATCTGAGCCACCCAGGTGCCCCGCCCCCCCCCCCCCCCCCCCAATTTTTTTTGATAAAACACATTCTGGTTTTATCAGCCGGTTCTCTATTTTTCTAGGTATTTACTCTTTGGAAAAATAAAAACTGAGGATTTGTGTTTTTATATCGTTGATACACCCTTAACTGAAAATTTGCTCAGTGTGGCTGGTCTGTAGATCTCTGAAGATGAAGCTTGATTAGTGACAAACTACATCAAATATGCATTTTTGCTGACTTATACCTAGGGATGTACACTTTCTTTAATCCTAAAAATAAATCCCAAAATTTCCAAGGTTAGCATTTTGTATTTGGATGGACAACTGGCAGTGAAGTTAGGTTGTGTCTTCTAAGTATACATTGTGCAGTATGGTAGCCCCCAGCCCCAAGTGGCTCTTTAAATTTAAATAATTAAAATGTTACTCAGTTGTGGGACGCCTGGGTAGCTCAGTTGGTTAAGTGTCTGGCTCTTGACTTCGGCTCAGGTCATGACCTCACAGTTCGTGGATTCAAGCCCCACCTCGGGCTCTGTGTTGACGGTATGGAGCCTGCTTGGGATTCTCTCTCTGCCTCTCTCTCTGCTCCTCCCCTGCTCATGTGCTCAGTCTCTCTCGCAAAACAAACTTAAAAAAAAAAAAAAAAGTTACTTGGTTGCCACGTATGGCTAGTAGCTGCCATATTGGACATCTAGAACATTTCCGACTAAGAAAACTGTTAGCAACCACTTGGATAACCATTGCCACCACCTCCCCTCTATGTACAAATGTCTTAAGAAGTCAGAGATGACACATGCATGATGATCTTTCCTACCTATGCCCTGCTCCAGCCCTGCTATCACCTCCCAGCACCCAGGCTGTGAAACTAATGCTATGAGAAATGTTCACACCAACCTCAGAGCTAGAAATTGAGCCCCCAAAACTTGGTGGGGGCTTAGCTAGCTTCAGCAGACACAAGGATACTTGGAAAAAATAGTCCTAAGTCTTTACAACTTCAATAATTGGTTGACTGAACAGATTGCCCTTATTATTCTAATTATGTGAGAGATTCCTGGACTTTTCAGAATTATGAATTCCAGTTATTTGACTGGATTGCTGATTCTCTCCCTCTCTCAGTGTCTTCCTGGCTGTATTTGCAAGTGAAGTTTGGGCTCATAATGAGTTGAGAAGGTTAATTTTTAATATTCAGAGGCTCTCCGTGTGCCTCAGGGTAATTTGAGTAAGCATGAGATTAAAACCAGGCCCAGGAATCCATCGTTCATGGCCAGCTGCTGGCAACGGACTCCGCTTGAGCTAAGGCCCCGCGTATTGCTAATGCTTAGAAGTACTCATTCCCTGTTGGATAGATGGGAACATTTCATTCCTAGAGCAGAGACGAGCTCCTGGGACCTGAAAGCCACATGGGGGTCTGTCTGATATTGTGGTCTGTCTTGTGATCGGATTTCAGAACGAAAGATTTTGAAAGCCGCTTCCATGTCACTACTTTCCAAAAATATTCCTGCATTATTTTAGCATCTGAAAAGTTAGCGCTAATGTTCTCATTGACGTTATTCGATAAAGAAGGTAATCCGGATTGTAACCATGTATATTTCCCCTTGTCAGACGTAGCAAAGCCGTTACAATTTTGAAGGGGAAAAAATGCAACGTACACATTTAAAAATTTTTTCCTGAAGTTGTTCTAATGTGGAAGAGAAGTCTCCTCTCTCCCCCCAAATCTGAATACTCTTTTACTTGTAGGGAGTTAACAAAATTGGAATAAAGCAGATTGATTTAGACTTTCTGGTCATGAATCCCAGCCTCTTTATATGGCTACGTTTCTCTTTCCACTGGATGGATCGGCTATTCATTTGATTTCATTGAGAATTTCCTGAGTGCTTTTTCTTCATCTCAAAGAGGCTCTGGGAAGATGCAAGGCTGCTCAGTGATGTCACCGTCAGTCTGAGCAAGCCAGGTGCGTGCCAGACATTAAGACACGCTCATTATCTTTCCTATAATCTGCTCCCTTGTTCTCGCAGGAACTCAAGACCTAAGTGGATCCTGGCTGTAATGAAAAGAATGATCATCAGTCCTTTTCACATCTGACGTTGGGATAATTTTGTTATGCATGTTTGTTCTCATCTGCTTTTTA
Source organism: Panthera pardus (assembly GCF_024362965.1). Classification (NCBI taxonomy): domain Eukaryota; kingdom Metazoa; phylum Chordata; class Mammalia; order Carnivora; family Felidae; genus Panthera; species Panthera pardus. Next base: position 21,932,278 of record NW_026526654.1, on the reverse strand, counting down.
ATCCAAGAGCCAGCATTCAAACTGCGATCTTCCCTTATGGAGATAGTCTAGTTCATGCTTCAGCTATTAGCCATCTTTCTTTTTTTAATTTTTTGAAATGTTATTTGAGAGAGCACAAGCAGAGGAGGTGGGGTTGGGGGCGGGGGAGATGGGTGGTGGGGGGAGAGAGAGAGAATCTTCGGCCGACTCCATGCTGAGTATGAGCCCATCCCATGACCATGGAATCATGATCTGAGCTGAAATCAAGAGTCGGACGCTCAATCGACTGAGCTAGCCAGGTGCCCCAGCATTCTTACAGGTTGAAAATGAAATGCATATGGCACAAAAACAGACACATAGACCAATGGAATAGAATAGAAACCCCAGAACTAGACCCACAAACGTATGGCCAACTCATCTTTGACAAAGCAGGAAAGAACATCCAATGGAAAAAAGACAGTCTCTTTAACAAATGGTGCTGGGAGAACTGGACAGCAACATGCAGAAGGTTGAAACTAGACCACTTTCTCACACCATTCACAAAAATAAACTCAAAATGGACAAAGGACCTGAATGTGAGACAGGAAACCATCAAAACCTTAGAGGAGAAAGCAGGAAAAGACCTCTCTGACCTTAGCCGTAGCAATCTCTTACTCGACACATCCCCAAAGGCAAGGGAATTAAAAGCAAAAGTGAATTACTGGGACCTTATGAAGATAAAAAGCTTCTGCACAGCAAAGGAAACAACCAACAAAACTAAAAGGCAACCAACGAACGGAATGGGAAAAGATATTTGCAAATGACATATCGGACAAAGGGCTAGTATCCAAAATCTATAAAGAGCTCACCAAACTCCACACCCGAAAAACAAATAACCCAGTGAAGAAATGGGCAGAAAACATGAATAGACACTTCTCTAAAGAAGACATCCGGATGGCCAACAGGCACATGAAAAGATGTTCAACGTCACTCCTCATCAGGGAAATACAAATCAAAACCACACTCACATATCACCTCACGCCAGTCAGAGTGGCCAAAATGAACAAATCAGGAGACTATAGATGCTGGAGAGGATGTGGAGAAACAGGAACCCTCTTGCACTGTTGGTGGGAATGCAAATTGGTGCAGCCGCTCTGGAAAGCAGTGTGGAGGTTCCTCAGAAAATTAAAACTAGACCTACCCTATGACCCAGCAATAGCACTGCTAGGAATTTATCCAAGGGATACAGGAGTACTGATGCATAGGGGCACTTGTACCCCAATGTTTATAGCAGCACTCTCAACAATAGCCAAATTATGGAAAGAGCCTAAATGTCCATCAACTGACGAATGGATAAAGAAATTGTGGTTTATATACACAATGGAATACTACGTGGCAATGAGAAAAAATGAAATATGGCCTTTTGTAGCAACGTGGATGGAACTGGAGAGTGTGATGCTAAGTGAAATAAGCCATACAGAGAAAGACAGATACCATATGGTTTCACTCTTATGTGGATCCTGAGAAACGTAACAGAAACCCATGGGGGAGGGGAAGGAAAAAAAAAAAAAAAAAGAGGTTAGAGTGGGAGAGAGCCAAAGCATAAGAGACTCTTAAAAACTGAGAACAAACTGAGGGTTGATGGAGGGTGGGAGGGAGGGGAGGGTGGGTGATGGGTATTGAGGAGGGCACCTTTTGGGATGAGCACTGGGTGTTGTATGGAAACCAATTTGACAATAAATTTCATGAAAAAAAAAAAATGAAATGCATAGAGCAAATAGCTTGGTCAGATCAGTTGTTGCTTTATGACCATTGTTTGTGGTATTAATAGTCAACCTGAAGGGAGTCATTATGTGGCAAAAAACCAGTTCAGTTTTCATAACATCTGGATTGAGGCCCCTCACCCATGGCCTCATGGCCCCGTCAGTGGCCTTCCCGTGGCTGCCTGTATTTGTTTCCAGCCACATCTCCCTCTGTATGTAAGACGGATGTATGATTGGACAGCTCCGCTTTGTGTCCTCAGGTGCCAGATACCGCAAGCTCGGAATGTCTGAAACTGAATTTCCTCCCCCTCGCTTGTCCCTATTACCTTGTTCTTCGATTTCTTAAATCCCTGTCCTCACTGTCCCTTCTTCCTAGCCTCTCAGACCATCTTCAGAGGCAACTTTGGTTTCTCCGGAAACCAGGCTCAGAGGGATCCTGCGACTGGCTGGTCTTCCCGCCTCCCTGCGTATCCCCTTTCAGTCCACCCACCGGAGTCGCTCATTGATTGATGGGGTTCGTTCGTTCCTTCCTTCCTTCATTGTTCACTCGATACCTGCTCTGTCCCAGGTGCTTTACTGGATCATGGGAACGTAGTGAACCAAACAGAGTCAATCCCTGCCCTCCTGGAGCTTAAAGGGTGCAGGGGAGGACTCATATGTAGCTGGTGAGGAGCACAGTCAAGAATGGTGAGCAGTATTATAGCCACATTTATGCGTATCCAAGCACGTCATTCTTCAGTGGTTTCCCTTCATTTTGGGGACAAAATCCAAACTCCTTAGCCTGATCTCCAGACTCTGCATGAACTGACTGGGACCTGTCAATATGCTTACAGATCCCTGGTGTTGACTGCCCTTCCTGGTCTTTATGTCTGTGCTTCTTTGGAGTGTCTTGGTCCCTTTTTTCTTGGGCGGACTTCAACGTGGAGCTCAGGCACTGCCACTTTTTTTTTTTTTCTTTTTTGAGAGAGAGCATGTGCGAGCAGGAGAGAGGGCCAGAGGAGGGAGAGATCATCTTTAAAAAAAATTCTTTAATGTTCATTTATTTTTGAGAGAGAGAGAGAGAGAGCAGGGGAGGGGCAGAGTGAGAGGGAGACAGAGGATTCATAGTGGAAGCAGACTCCCAGCTGTCAGCACAGAGCCTGATGTGGGGCTTGAACTCACGAACAGTGAGATCATGACCTGAGCCGAAGTGGGCTCTTAACCAACTGAGCCACCCAGGTGCCCAGAGGGAGAGAGAGAATCTTAAGCAGGCTCTATGCCCAGCACAGACCCCAACGTGGGGCTTGATCGCATGACCCTAGGATCATGACCTGAGCCAAAATCAATAGTCAGATGCTCGACTGACTGAGCCATCCAGGCACCCCAAGCACTGTTACTTCTTGTGAGCCTTTCCTGATTTCTGACATGTGATGTTTCTCTTTTGCATTCCCATAGCCTGTCTGTGCCCCATCACTGACCACTTCATCTGCACAATTCATTTTCCCTCCAGTAGGTTCTGAGACTCTTGGGGACAGAAATGATATCTCCTACCATTTAATCCTTGCATGTCATGTGCATTGCTAGATTTTATGTCACAGATGCTCGGCAGATCTAAGGGAGAGATATGTCTACAGATGGAAATGTCGTTTTGGTGGAGGTAGGAACACCTGGTTTCCACAAGTGTGTCTGAGATCCGGCAAATGAGGTTTTTGTGTTCGGTGGGATATTGGCCTATGCGACATTTACTTTTTCTGACTCTAAATTGTCACTGCTTCTTTTCCATTACATAATTATTTATTTTTATCGAGCTCCCAAATGTCTTCATTGGGCCTGTCATGTGTTACAAATTCTATTTCTGGGTGTTCTGGAAGCTGCCGTCCCCATGCTTTTTTTCTGCATATGAGCAATTTGACTCAGTGGGGTATTTTATTTTATAACTCATTAATGTTTGTCCTCCTGTGTATTCAAATATTCAGTATCAGCTGTCAGCTACCACTGGAATTGATCCCACAGACCATTAGAATGCACTTTCCTGCTGTGTTAGGCCCATGCCAAGAAATGAGGGCGCATGATGAACCCAGTGGCAGACGGGAACCACGTGCTTGGCCTGGTAAATATACACGTGGGCAAGTAAATCCAGTCCTGTATTTCTCCAAAGGAGAAAAAAAAATGACTTTAATGTTACTTTGGCCCATGCAGCATGTTGAAATTAAGCACAACGTAGGAAATTCTAAGAGGTTAGTTACCCATAAAATGGGAAACAATCTCCTTCCTACTGAGTGCAAATCTGGCTGCATCGTATGGTGTCTAAGGTCATGTACTTACCATCCGGTGACTTTCTCCAAGCCTTTTTTTTTTTTTTTTTTTTTTTTTTAATTTAATGTTTATTTATTTTGGAGAGAAAGAGAACACAAGTAGGGGAGGGGCAGAGAGAGAGGGAGACAGAATCCAAGCTGTCAGCACAGAGCCCGACTTGGGGCTTGAACTCACGAACCGTGAGATCATGACCTGAGCTGAAGTCGGATGCTTAACCGTTTGAGCCACCCAGGTGCCGCTTTCTCCAAGCTCTTATTGAACTTTCACTGTGCTTGGTCTTAGGTGAGGCACCCGGGCCAACAAAGAATCAGGTAAGGTCTGGCTCTCGAGGACGCAACCGTCCAGATAAATAGATGCTGTCAGCATTGGGATTTCCGTGGGGCTGTTGGCCTGGACTGTGCTGTATGCTTTTTCTTCTGCAAAACTCGAGAGGAAGAGACCTGCTGTCCTGGAGGTTAAGTCGTTTAGGTTAATCCCGAGGGCCTGGCATCTGGGACTGTCAACATCTATTACTGAAGGGACCCGGTGAGATGGAATTAAAATTAGCCTGTGCAGAAAGAGCACGGGAACCATCAGTGAGATGCATACTTCTGTTCTTGAAGTAAATGGGAAAACTTTGCTATGTGGTCAACTTTCTCCAAAAAGTAAAAGCAACCATGTCCTGCATGATATCCAATGTGCCATGGAGCCCACTCAGCCCGAGGGTTACTGGGGACAGGTCCCCAGGCGTTGGGAGCTCTGTGGCTGGTCTGGAATCTTTATTGCTCAGCAGACTTTGATTTGAGCCTCTGCAATGTTTCAGGCCCTGAGCAGGGCCCTGGGTGTGTAATGGGTGAACCAAGAGACGGGTGTCTATGTGGAACATACAGCCCCCCAGGGGTGACTAAGTTTGGGAGGTGGCCTGGCGGAGAGGGGAATTCAGTGTCTGTTGAATAAACTATTTTTTTAAAGTAATCTCTGCACGCAACATGGGGCTTGAACTCATGACCCTGAGATTAAGAGTTGCATGCTCTACTGACTAAGCCAGCCAGTGCCCCATGTTGAATAAATTCCTTGACACAGAAGTGAAGTTTGTCTCTCTCTCTCTCTCTCTCAATCTCTCTCTCTCTCTCTCTCTCTCTCTCTCTCTCTCTCTCTCACACACACACACACACACACACATGCTCGCTCATTTTCACACCTTACTATAAAGCCCTCTGATGTAGACACGTGTGGTGGGCATTTCTGTGTTTTAAGGGGGAGAGGACGATCAAGGACCCAAACCATTTGGGGATCCCCTCATCGTATACCACTAACGGGGAGCCAGAGTCCCACCTCTGATGAGAGCAGCCCAGTGGGGAAGATTAGGCAACACGAGGCACCTTAGGCAACCTTAGGCAACACGAGGGAGTGCCTCGGAGAACAGAGTGGTTGACAAAATAGTGACCCTGATCTGTAGTCCACAGCCGAACACACAGAACTATAGGAAATCCATTTGCTTTGTATGAATTAAGTTGTGATTTTATGGCCCATAACTTAATTGAGTCTTCCTCATGATGTTTACATAATCACATGAATTTCATTTTGAGAGCAGTTTGCTTTGTAAAAGACCAACCCAAATATTCAGAGAGACAACCCACAGACAAATTTATTGAACACCTACTATGTGCTAGGCGGGCCCTGGGGATATAGCAGTGAACCAGACACACACACTACTTCTGCCCCCATGGATCTTCTGTTCAAGTAGAAAAAAACATAGAAACAGCTAAATATATGTCAAGTGGTATTAAATGCAACGAAGACAAAACAAAACAAGGGAGACCAGAGCGAATATGTAGTGTTAGCAGTATATGCTTTTGGGTCCGTATTTTATATAAACTTGTAAAGGAAGCCTCTGAGTATGTGACATTTAGAAGCCTCTGGGAAGTGAGGGAACAAGTCCTACACTCTGGGGTGAAAGTCGTTTCAGAGAGAGGGAGGAGGGTGTGCAGAGGCCCTGAGGTGGAAGAGTGTTGCATGTATTTGAGGAACACCAAGGCGGTCACAGTCGCTGGAATAGAATGAGTGAGCGGTGAAACAGGTGAGGTGCCTGGAGAAACAATCAGGGGTCTGCTAGGCCAGGAGAAGGGGTTTAGATTTTGTTCTGAGTGATACAATTGGCCTCGGCCTGTACTTGCACTGTGCCGGCTGCTGAGTGAGCAGACTACAGTGACTGGGTGAGGAGGCCAATTAGAAAGCTGCTGTGGTCACCCAGGAGACCGTGGTGGCACTTAGTGGTTGGGTCCCAGATATGTTTTGAAGGTAGAGCTGATTGGATTTGCTAAGGAATTGGATTTCGGGTGCAAGCGGAAAAAGAGGTCAAGGACGACTCGAAAGGGGTCACCTGAGCGGCTGCCAAAACGGAATTGCCGGCTTGGGGAAGGGGGAAGACCAAGCAGTGAGTGGGAGAAGAATGTTGGCCCCTGATTCTCCTCTGTTTTTTCTTTGCTCTATGCTTTGCATCTGTGAAGGTAGAAGTAAAAACATTACCGTTGCCTGATTTTCAAGATCATCTGGGTCTGTGAGGTTGGCCTTAGCTGCTTTTTCCATCCTCGGCAGGGTTCTCCGGTCCCACAGTGCGGTGTGTTCAGTGTGGCTCGTGGGGGTGGAGTTCCAGGCTCACAGGGTAGCTCTCGCGACGGTCAGGTTTCTACCAGTGACACTTTCCACACCGGCCGGAGCGCTCCTCCCGCTCACCAAGGTCCCGTGTCCCCATACTGAGCCTCGCTCTTGGACCATCCCAGTGAGCTAGTGACCCACACCCCCGCTCTCCAGGTGAGTCCCCTTCACCCCCATCTGCTTCCTCCCTCCACTTGGGACAACTGACCCTGCCTCCACGTCCCAACTCTTGGAGAGGTGACCCTGCCACCTCCCTCTTGATCTGTGTAAATACCACCAAGTTGACACAGTTTGGCCCAATTTTTCAGCAGCATTTCCTCGGAGAGTGATCGTCTCTGAAGGCCTGGAGACAAAGCCTTGTTTGAGAAGAGCTGTTGTGGGGTGAACAATAGCTTCTGTGTTCTTGACAAGAACCTCTGGAGAAGGGAGCAAACAAACTTGGGTGGGTGGACATTGAAAAGGCTTTTCCGAGAGTGGGACGCAAAATATAATTCTCCTCCCCTGTCACGCCTTCTCTGTTGACATTTCCTGCTCCTTCACAAAGTACAGTGTGTGCCCCGAAGTGTGTGGTTGTTGAAGAACCCACAGCCGTGTCTCAGCATACTTTACACGCTGTGGATAATTCAAGAATTGCTCGTTTGTCGTGCAGGTGGGGGAAAGAAGGCTCACTCCAAATAGAGCATCAATACTTTTAGCTTGAAATCTGACATTTTAATCTGCTTCCCATTTTTCCATTGAATCGACTCAACATTTTCTTCAGTTAGCGGGGTGGGGACTATAAGGGACAGGAGTTGCTAGTAAGTCCTCGGCGTGAATGAAATGGGGTGGGGGGAAAGGTATTTGCTGAAACTTGTTCGCTGAAATAAAGTAATCCTTTGTGTGCTATGGCCTATAAGCATACCGTCCAGTATTGTAGTCATTAGCCACATGTGGCTGCTTAAATCGAAATGAAATCTAATTAAAAATAGTTGCCCTCACCACATTCAAGGGCTCAGTAGCCATATGTGGCTCATGGCTACTGTATTAGCTCAGATCTGGAACATTCCCTTCATTGTAGAACTTTGCGTTAGATAGTACCGGTCTAGACTATAAAATAACCGTCTCTGATAAATTATCATGCATTTCACTCGTTGCCATCCGCCCAAGGCCTGAGGGAGGAAAAGTGCCAAGAGGCTCAAAGAAAATCTGTTTTTCTAACATGGTGTGGTCTTGGTTGGTGTCGTGTGTGGGACTCCTTCCTTCGTCCTTCGGTTTGGACCTTTGTCCTGCTTGGAGCTCTGGTTGAGGATGGTGGTGAGTTGCTCATGTAGGCAAATGCTCCCTTCTTTCCAAGACACTTAAGTAGAAAGGTAACGTGTTCTGGTAAGAAAGTCATGGAGTAGTTGACATCCCTGAGGCCATAAGATGCAGGAGCAAGAGTGGAAGCAGAGGTGGGACACATTTGGAAAGTCCCACTTGCATTGTGTGAATCCGACTCGCAAAAAAGCTAACCAGATGGAAGGATCTTTCCTTAACTCGCTCGGCTTACTGACACGTTATTGTCTTACTTACCAGTTATGTTTAAATAGAGTCGATTGTTTTCTTTTCTAGTGTGAAGAGCAGGCCAAGGGTGGTTATCATGCTTTTGCTTAGGTCAGGCATGCTGGATAAATATTTACTAAGCTGAGTAGGCCTGTGAGAGCAGGTCTGGGTTGGGGGTGCTCGGGAGTGGGCGACATTCCCCTCATAACAGAGCTGCCTCACCTCACTGCTGGCAGACACCCCGGGACGCCTGAGGTTATACCTCAGAGGAGGTGACCGCAGGCTACCTGGTGGGAGGTATGGTGGCTTCCAAGTCGAATCCACTAAGGAAACGTGACCCTTCTCTGAGGTACCAAGCTACGTGCCTCAGGTGGCCCCAGAGCCCAAGGGAAATGTTCCAGGTATAATGCAGTTCACCCACAGGGAGGTTTGGAATCAGGCTCCAAATGGCACAGTCCCCACACTGTGAAATGTAGTCAGTAAAAGTAATTGAAATTTCTGAGCTCACAGCTTATCAAGAGTGTGGGTTGAAATGAAGCCTGGGGGGTGTTGTAATGACAAACAGTAATAGGAAGGCCGGGCGAGGAGTCATGAAGTCAGCCTGGGCCAGCGGAGACGTTTCTCTGGCCAGACGGAGCCTGTGCAGCCTTCAGTCCACGCGGCAGAAGGGCCATAACGTGGCATTTCACTAAGACGGCCATTTTGTTCACCCAGGTCATTTTCACTGGGGAGTCAGCAAATCCTTTTTTTTTTTTTTTTTTTAATGTTTATTTATTTATTTTGAGAGAGAGCATGCACGAGCGGGAGAGGGGCAGAGAGAGAGAGAGGGAGAAGAGAGAGAGAGAGGGACAGCCAGAGAATCCCAAGCAGGCACTGTCAGCACAGAGCCTGTGGGTGGTTTGATCTCACAAACCTTGAAATCATGACCTGAGCTGAAATCAAGAGTGGGACACTCAACTGACTGAGCCACCCAGGAACCCCAAGCAAATCTTTTGACCATGGCTGGGTTTCCAGATGTTTTTTTTTTTTTTTTTTTTGACTGTGAGGTGAATGTGATGATCCCTCAAGATATGTTGGCCTTTTAAAATATATTTACTCGGTAAAGAATAGTAGAAATCCATCTTATGAAATTTCTGTGGCCTTGAGCTGTTTCCCCCAGATTTGAACATTCTCAGCAAGCTGATCTTCTCTCCTCTCCTGAAAAGACAGAATAAATGTGTATGTTTGATGGCATCATTTGGCCACAGGGTTGCTTCTCAACTCTCCTCCGACCCTTGTTCCCCTCCTCCGTTGAGGGCTGTGGGAAGCACAGGACACTTATGTATGTGATACTGGTCATGAGCACCAGTAAAGCAACAAACTTTCAGAGCAACTGACTGAAAGAGGGCAGATGATTGGATAACCTCAGAGTCAACAGTCATCTCGTTCACCCAATGTTGGTAATTGTGATCAAATACTGGCAAATATAGATACAATGTTTTTTAATAAATTTTATTTGTAAGATGCCATGCAGTTGAGTTTTCTTAGATGTCCTATTGCTTAATTAAAAAACAGAAACAAAAACAACCCTCAGGGTGAAGGCAGCCGCCTCATGACTCTTACATGTGAGTCGTACAGGAAGTCATGAAACAGACAGAAACCCAGCCCTTGGCGTGAAGGTGAATTTGTGCTGTGATGTTCAAAGTTGAGTACCAAAGGCTGTTGTAAGATGAGGGGTTCCCCCCCCCCTTATTTTTTCTTTCTCTTCTGGCAAAGGTAAAAAGCATTTCATTCTTCCCCCAAAATTTATGTCCCCAGACATTTTTTTGTAAATCAACTTCTACTTACCTAAAAGGCTATATTGTTGGTTTAAATGAATGGAATCAGTGTTTGGGGCTTCTTGCTTGGTATAAATTGGTACTCTTTCAAAGTAGTCCTAGTGAGTGGTTCTTTTTAACGTGGTGGTAAATTATGGGGCAGGAATCATAAATTGATTTTCATTCTGCTGCCTAGTCTGATTCATGGTGGCTGACAGAGCCCTGTGTTGAAAGAGAAAAGGCAGTTTCCATCAGTGGTGTCCTTGTGGGACATGGGAAGGACGAAGGGGCAGTGGAGGTGACCAAGGTTTGCTGACCTTGTGACCCCGGGGAGTGCCAGCCATTTAGATTTATGAAGTTTTGCTGGGTCACTACCTCTTATTCACCTGTTCTGCTTACAAACTCCAGATTTGTCAATAAGATGACCTTTGAAAGCATCAAGCTCTTCAGATAAACGTAATAATCCAGGACTTCCTCCCTCCTCCCCATAGTGTGCTGGCTGAGTGAATCAGTTTATGAAGTTTATTTGACTTGATGATCTTGTCCAGCAAAGAATCATGGTCTTAAAGAATAATTTAAGGGGCACCTGGGTGGCTCAGTCGGTTAAGTGTCCAGCTTTGGCCCAGGTCATGATCTTGCAGTTCGTGAGTTCAAGCCCTACATTGGGCTGTCTGCTGTCATCATGGAGCCTGCTTCAGATCCTCTGTCCCCCTCTTTCTCTGCCCTACCCCCACTGGCACATACACTGTCTCTCTCTCAAAAATAAATAAACTTAAAAAAAAAAAGAATAACTTAAGTAATAAAGAGACTTTCAGAATTGTTTTCCTACCCAGTCCAAACAGGTAATCCAGAAATAAATGTCACTGTGGATTTGTTAGCATCAGCATTAATTAGGACACTTTGCATATCGATTTGCATATCATAGCAAGTAACAATTGCTAGAATCCTTTGTGTTTTAGTATCTGGAAGATAGGGGTATGTGGGTATGTGTTGTTCTGAGAGCCTTTATCCCCATCCTTTTTTTTTTTTTTTTTTTTTTTTGCATTCTTAAAATTGATCTACAAAATTAAGTGGAAATAATTGCTACAGTTCAAAGCCCAAGAAAGAGCCTTGAAGGCTGCTTGACCTCTCCAGTGCTTGTCCGCGCCAGCTGCACAATAATCTCACCTGGGGAACTCTTTAAAAAGAGTACTAATTAAAAAAAAAAAAAAAAAAAAAAAGAATACTGATGTCTAGGTCCCACACCAGGCTAGTTGAATCAGGATCTTTTGGGGGTGGGAACCAAACATGGATACATTAATTAATTGTTTATTTTGAGAGAGAGAGCACGTGTGTGTGCGAGTGGGGGAGGGATGGAGAGGAAGAGAGAGAGAGAGAATCCCAAGCAGGCTCTGCATGCTCAGAGCAGAGCCCAACACAGGGCTTGATCTCACAAACCCGTGAGATCGTGACCTGAGCTGAGATCAAGAGTTGGATGCTTGACTGACTGAGCCACCCAGGTGCCCAGATACATTTTGTTTTTTTAAAGCTGCATCGTAGTTTAAGAACACTGCTCCAAGAGACAGGTGTGATCTTCAGGTCTTTCCCTATAAACCCCCGTTATCCACTGCAGGTAAGATCTCCCTCGATCTGGCCCATCCCCCTCCATCATCAGCCCCCATCACCCTGCAGACTCCAGGCACCCCAGCCGTGAGAACATGCCTGTTCTCTCCTCTCCTCCTTTGTATTTGCACAGGCTCTTCTTTCTGCCCTGACTGCTACTTCCCCAGCCTCTTCCATCCCAGTTCTCTGTGAAAAATTACCTGCTCCCTAAGAGTCTAGTTCTGTGCTCCTTTCCTTAGGGAAACCCCTTCCTCCCTAGGCCAACTTGGCATTCTAGGTTTTCATGGCCCCCGGAAGACCGGGACCACCCCTCTTCACTCCTCCACACCGTGTGCAATCTATGGTCAAAAAGCGTTTGCTGATCAGTGAGTGCACTGGCAATAATTCCTGCCTTCCTAGGTTCTGAGCCGTGTGAAAGTGCTTAGAAATTGTAAAGCATTGTACATAAAGTGGTTCATCATTAGTGTTGGTTTGGATCTTTAAATGAGAGCAAATGAATATTTGCCATTTTCCTGTAGACTCTACTCTCGTTCAAGTCCAAATGTGGGGCGCTGTGCTTTATTTATTGTGTAGCATACAGTCTGGTGGCCCTCCAGGCACACAGCATAGTCCCCCTCCAGAAGGATTGGGTGTGGGGCTTTCCTACACACAGCACAGAGCAAAGTGCAGCTCAGCTAATGAGATGTTGTGTTTGCTATGGGCAGCTTTTCCATGATTCCAAAACCTTGTCCAAATAAGCAAGCTGCCTGCGGACTTTTATTATGTGGACTCACCTCTCTCAGAGCCATCTGTGAGCGTGGTTTTGTGAAGCAATTATATTGCAGGTGTGCAATACAGATGAAGTAATGGCTTAATTATTTGGTGAAGCAGCAGGCATTTTGGACCGGAGACTGGCTTCACAAACGTCCCAGGCTTGCTTCATGCTATTTAGTTCTTTGGAATTTTAACACAACCTAGAGCAAGAGAATTATTGGGACCACAGCCAGCCGTGTGCACGATAATTTTAAAAAGTCCGCTTCTTCCATATTTTAATCCTAAGGAAGGTCTGCCTGATTCTCTTTTCTTACTGCTGTGGGGGAGGGGCTTCGGGTGGGTTGTGTGTTTCTGAATTGTCTGGAACGTAAGCAGAATTTCAGTGTATGTGTATATTTGGGAGAAGAAAGCCTCTTTCTTTCATCAAATTCTCAAAAGGATCTGTGGATCCCTCCCCCACCAACTGAAGAACGAGAGTATCAAATGTTGTCTTCGGTCTCTTTGAAGTTGTCAGTTGTATCTAGGAGTTAAAGACAGATCTTGAATGAATTCCTTGTCTTCTTCTATGGCTTAGAAGTAGATCAGAAGCCAGTGCATTTCTCAGTTATCCATTCTCCTGTATCTTGTTTGCCATTGTCCCGTGCGTTTGCTTTTTGACCTTGACATTTCTGATGAGAACAGGCAGAGAGGTAGAAAATGAAATGAACTACAAAACAGATGCCAAGGAAAAAGGTGATTAGGATTTCTGTGTAAGGCCATTCAACCCCCAGCTGCATTACAGAGTGGTGTTGGGTCTACCCTACGTTTTTGAGCACCTGTCATATACACTTGGTATAGACTCTGGTTTTTAGCCATCATCTTGGCATCTTGAAGGAGGCCACGTTTTGCCCATTTTACCAAGAAAAGTTAAACTGGCTCATGTTCAGACATCTTCCAATATGGGGACTGCGCTGGAGTGGCCCATACCTGCACAGAGGAGATGTTTGTCAAATTTAACTGACTAGCATAGAAAACACAATTCCTAGAGCAGCTAATAGAGCCTCTTGTGGAACTGCACGTCGTGTTTCTTTTTGCATCGGCTTGTAGGAAAGATCTTGTTTGGACGCAGCAATCAGCTTAATTCCTTCTGGCTTGCCCGTGGTTTTCAATTATTGGTGTGAGTTCTGCCAGCTGTTCCCAGGAAGAAGGTAAATGGCTTGCTTTTATCTGTGTTGATGCTGTTGACCTTTGACGTGGAGTCTTTTCTTTGTCAGACATTTAATTAATCTTCTGTGGGTAGGAACTAAGCACTGTACAGAGGAGTTAAACACAGCCCTGCCTTCTAGGAGCGTGGAGCATAATGAAGCTTTCTGTCCTTCTAGCACCTGGGAGTGTGTAGTGTTGTGGGGCTACAGAGGGAGGGGTGTTCTGCCTGCTGATGAATGCCTGTGCTGTTTCTCGCCGTGGTGTGGCAATATAAAGGAACTACGTAGTGAGCGGGCTTTAAATTGATTGGGTCATGCACTGAGCTGTGTGCTCCGAGCAGAGTTTGCAGACTTGGTGGTCAGGGAGCTGGCATGTTGTAGTAGAGTGGGTCGCCAAATGCAGAGGCGTCCTGCGTGGATGTCGTCTGGCTAAAGGGATAGAATGGGAAAGCGTGGGTTTGGTTGGGGCTCCAGTAACAGGCTTAGGTGTTACAGCCACTGCAGTTCCCAGCTTCAGAAAATACTGGTTATGTGTCATTTTAAAAAAATATTACTTGATTTTCCTCTTTCTTTTTTTGAGAGCTAGCAGGTGAGGGACAGAGAGAGAGACTCTTTAATCCTTTATAATTTTTTTAAAATTTATTTTGAGAGAGAGCGTGAGTGAGAGAGAGGCAGAGAGAGGAGAGGGAGAGAGAGAGAATCCCAAGCAGGCTCTGTGCTGTCCACACAGAGCCTGACTCAGGGCTCAAACTCATGAACCATGAGATCATGACCTGAGCTGAAATCCAGAGTCAGACTGAGCTGCCCAAGTGTGCTAAAGAGAAAGAATCTTAAGCAGGCTCCATGCCCAGGATGAGCCCAATGAGGGGCTCTCTCCCACCACCCTGGGATCATGACCTGAACCGAAATCAGAAGTCCGATGCTCAACCGGCTGTGTCACCCAGGTGCCCCAGAACATTAATTGATTTTAATTCTGAGTAAGAAAGTAATACCTATTCTGCCTTGAAAAAAAAAATTGAACACAAAGAAAAAGAAATTCTACCATGCATAGTTGACCATTGTTTTAAAATTTTGGTGTCTATTTTTCTCTGCTTGCAGTACCCTATTAATATGGACCTTGGCTTAAAGCAGCCTTTTCTCTTCACACCAGCCCTGCCATGCACTGAGAATTAAACAGTTACCAGTCACGAGACATAAAAGCAGGCTCTGGCCAGCTCTGTTTGAAAGGTGGACCCTAGCAGGTGGAAGTGCACGAAAATAAGGGCTGTCATTTGCAGTGAGGATTTTGACATCATGCGTTCAAGTTGTTTCTTTCTTTGCCTCTTCGACAAGAGACTCCCAAGCTTTGAGCTTTCTGGTTATTCTCCTGGGAGATCGCATAATTGCTAAAGAAAGAAAAATATTAATAAAGATAAGATTTGCCCCCCCCCCCCCCCAACACAACACTAAGATTTTAACTCCAGGGGTGCATGGGTGGCTCAGCCAGTTAAGCGTCCGACTTCAGCTCAGGTCATCATCTCACGGTTCAGGAGTTCGAGCCCCGCATCAGGCCCTGTGCTGACAGCTCAGTGCCTGGAGCCTGCTTTGGATTCTGTGTCTCCCTCTCTTTCTCTCTCTGCCCCTTCCCTGCTCTTCCTCTCTCTCTGTCTCTCACAAATAAATAAATGTTTAAAAAAAATTTTGTTTTAAAGATTTTAACTCCAATAATCAAAGTGGAAACCTGAATTCACAAATTATAAGATGTCTATGAAGATCTTTCTTTCCTTTTTTTTTTTTTTTCTTTCTGTGAATAATAACCTTAGCGAGACATGTCATTCTTTGATTCTGTTTGAGTGTTTAAGAAAATGAACAGTAACAAAAAGCTGTTTGGAGTGGTATGGCTGTAAATCAAGGAGTGCATGTAAAATTGTCACTAATAATGAGTGCATTTGATTTTAGTTCTTTATTATTTAAAAAAATTTTTTTAATGTGTATTTATTTTTGAGAGAGAGTGAGAGAGACAGAGTACAAGCAGGGGAGGGGCAAAGAGAGAGGGTAAGAGAGAATCCCAAACAGGCTCTGTGCTGACAGCATGGAGCCATCCTCTGGGGCTTGATCCCACAAACCATGAGACCATGACCTGAGCTGAAATCAGGAGTCAGGTGCTCAACCTGCTGAGCCACCCAGGTGCCCCTCTTGTTCTTTATTGTTCTTTGAAGACTTCTTTGTTTATATGTTTTTGCCTATTTCCTGTTCCCCAGATTATCTGCTGCTTTGTCTATAGTCCTAATCATTTGGGACTAAAATGCTCCAGGAACACTGAAAATGGCTCTTTTGTTCTGATGGCACCTTTGAATAGTGTCTAATGTTAAGTCTAAATAATCTTTTAGGAATTTGTTGTTTCAACTCCTTCTAGGTCTCCGTAGTTTACCATAAACCCCACCAAACTCAGATTTTGACCACACTCTTGCCCTGAGAGCACTGTATCTGCATTAAGATATTTATCAAGACAAGAGGAGGGGAGCCTGGTTGGCTCAGTCAGTAGACAATGTGACTCTTGATCTCAGGGTTGTAAGTTTGAGCCCCACATTGGGTGTAGAGATTACTCAAGAATAAAATCTTAAAAAACAAAACAAAAAACCCAAGAGGAAACAAGTCTTCAAGTAGCAAGTGCCTGAGTAAGGACAGAGCGCTCTGTGCTACCTTTCTGCTTAGGCTTTCCCCTAAGTCATGTGGCAAACACGGGGAACACTTCCTTCGGGTCCTGGACCACTGTCAGATGTGCAGACCCTGTATGTCTCCAGATTTGGTAGTAACCCTCCAAAGTACATCATTATTTTATTTTTACAGGCTCTTCTATGAATGGCTGTTCTTTGAAGGGAGATGGGCAGATGAGTGGGATCCTTCCTGGGATCCTTCCCAGGATCTGTGTGTGTTAAGTTCTCTATTAAATGGGTTGATTTCCAGAGGACATTTTATATTCTATAAAACAGTAATTTTATAAACCCATATAAAATGTGTCCTATAAATGTAAACTGTTCTTGCTTTTCTGCCTGTTGGCCTTCTCAGATCTGCTGTCCCAGCCACTGGGGTCCCACTTGTCCAAGGGGTCACTCTCCCCTATTCTCTCTGCCCTTACAAAAATGGGACAGAACAGCATCACTAATACTATTTTATTTACCAAGTAATGGTTTTGAAATATGTATGATGCTCTTAATATTCAGTCATTTCTTTGAAAAAAGGCTTCTCTGAAAGTGTTGGCCTGCTCAGGTGCCATGGCTTCTGGCCTGTGTGCTGCCACTAAGTAGTGGGGGGTAGTAACCTTGGAGAGTCACTCTTTATTGTTGTTATTTTTTTTTAATGTTTTTTAGAGAGAGACCGTGTGCACGTGTACACGTGCGAGCTAGGGGAGGGGCAGAGAGAGGAGACAGAGAATCCCAAGCGGGCTCCATGCTGTCAGCGCAGAGCCCGATGCGGGGCTCGAACTTAAGAACCATGAGATCGTGACCTGAGCCGAAACCAAGAGGCAGACATTTGACTGAGCCACCCAGATGCCCTGAGAGTCACTCTTTTTTTTTTTTTTAATTTTTTTAATTTTTTTTTTTAACTTTTTTATTTTTGAGACAGAGAGAGACAGAGCATGAACGGGGGAGGGGCAGAGAGAGAGGGAGACAGAATCTGAAATGGGCTCCAGGCTCTGAGCCATCAGCCCAGAGCCCGACGTGGGGCTCGAACTCACGGACCGTGAGATCGTGACCTGAGCTGAAGTCGGACGCCCAACCGACTGAGCCACCCAGGCGCCCCTGAGAGTCACTCTTTAAAGGACTCGGTGTAACTCCTCCTAAATGATGACTTCTTGGCCTAGATGATCTCCTGGGTCTTTCCAACCCTGCAACTGATGATTATGTAGTTCGTCTAGATGAGGGGTCCGCTTCTGGGGACCGCCTGGCAATGTGCGCAGACTGTGTTGGTTGTCTTCTGATGACACCCAGTGATGCCACCGACTGACCGACCACACACAGGACAGCTCCCACAACAAAGAATTATCCCCCCAAAATGTCAGAAGCGCCACAGCGGAGAAGCTCCCATGTGGAGGGAGCCGTAGGAGGTGTGGGGACCTGGCCCCTGGCCTTCTCGATGCACTTTCTGTCTCTCTGCTGGGCTTGCAGGGTTTCTTCTCTGGTCTGTGTGTCCCCTTCAGCATTCCCTTCCCACCTGAAAGCCCTCCAGGCCAGGAGAGGCAGGAACTTGCTTCTGGGGTAAGCGCGATGATGGGCCTGGTGAAACAGTGCTTCTATTGTGTGGGGCTGCGACCAGCGTGAGGAGCCTGGAGTCCCCATGTATGCAGGGGTGGGGCGGGGAGAGCGTCAGTTTTCTGAGCCCCAGTGAAGATGTGAGGCTCATTTCATTCTCTTACTTAGAATTTTCCTGGCAGTGACTTAGAAGCTTGGCATTTTTGTTTATTTTTCCATATTTCCAGTACATTCCTGGGACTTGGATTCTTATTGCAAGGTTAGAGTTTCCTAGGGGCTAATGCCTGAAGAGGAGGCAGTACAATGAAATAAAGTAACATGACTGTATCAACTTTTTGGTAGGCTGTTATGGGACGGGTGGTGACGGACAAGCTATAAAATGACGGTACATTGAAAACACTCAGAAGAATACTTAACCTGCCTTAAGGAGCGAATGTTTTCATTGTTTATTTTTTTAAGGGTGCATGTACCCAGTGGCATATGGCTTGGACCTCGGAAAAGCAGAAACTGAAGACTGTCCTCTGAGCAAAAGCCGGGGCCGGGGCGGGAAGGTCGCCCAGAGCAACCTCGTCAATTAGGCTGACCAGATTTCACAAATAACATACATCAGCCTGGTGGTAGCCATTGACTCTCAGACATTCTTTTCCTTAAGGAGGCCGGATTCCTTGTAAGGAATACTTATCATAGACACACCTCACTCTTGACCCCATAGGCAGACCCTCTCTGTACCCACCCTAAAGTCCCCTGCTGAAGAGGAGGGCCAGAAGGAACTCTCCACACTCTGGGTTCAGCTGCCACATTCTGGCACAAAGCAGGGGCCGGCCAGTCAGCAAGCAATTGGCCTAGTGTTGGATGGGGAGGTGTGATCACACCTCCGGAATAACAAGGCGAGTGCGTTTAGGGAAGTGTGGCTCTCCCGCCTCTGTATGGCCGCCTGTGTGGGCCAAGGCCAGTGTCTGCTTGCCTCTGTTAGGGAACTAATTTGTATCTCATGAGCGTTCCTTCACTCCCAAGAATGCTCTTGTTGCGTTCCCTCCCCGCCCCTACAGCACACAATTTTTTTTTAACCACTGGAATTATGAAATGGCCAAAGGTGGTCATTTTTCCTTCCATGAGGTACTTCTCCCCAACACAGGCAGGTGTAGTGTGCCAGACCTCGTCCCTGAGGGACATGCTTGGGTAAACACCATCTTTTTCCCCTGTAATAGGGCCCTCTAGACAGGGAGAAGGTAAGGCGAAGGGTAAGGAGGAGGAATTCAGGATCCCACGAGGGTAGAAATCTAACCGTTCTCAGTTACAAGGCACATTCCTCCTTGCTGAGGGAGCAAGAGAGCTGGGTAACTGGTTCTTACTGACCCCTCAGGATGGGGTGGAAGCAGGAGTAGTTTCACCTGCAGCCCAGCGTGCCTTGGGATCAAGGTGAGTGAAATAGCTCTCTTTGGTAAACGAGGGGAGAGGTGTCGGCCCCGGGCGTGGCTGGGGAGTCATCTGTTCCACAGCTGGAGGTGACCAGTTGGCCCCGGTGGGGGTTTTGATTTCCCTTGGATGTGTTCTCTGGGTAGCCGGCTCTTGATTGGAAAGGCTAGGTCTTCATTGAAAAATCAATGAAATTTACCTTGACGGGACATGTTCAACATGTACAAACCCCAGAAACTGTTACGCTAAGTGAAGGAAGGCAGATACAGACGACTGGGTGGTGTTTCTGTTTACATAAAGTGGGCTTACAGGGGTGGAAAGCAGAAGGCTGTCTGGAGCTGTGAGGGGGGAGCAGGAACCAACTGCAGGCTGGCCTGAGGGGATGTTTAGAAGAGGTGGAGACGTCTTACAAATGGATGGTGGTGGTGTTGGCACAGTCCTATAAAGTCACCGAAGGTCATCGAACTGGGTGCTTACAGTGATTGAATTTTATAGAATGTAAATTACACTTCCGTGAAACTGTTAAATTTTTTTACCTTGGATTTTGTTTGGGTCTTGTTGAGAGGGTTGAGTACCTACAAAAAGATTTGCACGGTATGGACTTGGTCCCCCAGTATGTTAACCACACTTTGGGGAAATGTGTCTGTGAACCATGCTGTTAACAGTGGCAACTTCTTAAGCAAAGTCCTTCTCTGAACTTCCTCCCACGGCTTTCATAAGGAGACGCTGCCTAATACTCATTGCATCTTCCAAAATGCTTAATTTGAAAGAACTCACAGTTGATATATACAGGACATACGTTTCTATGCACAAGAAAATCTTCAGGCCAAGTTACTAACGTCTAGATGTGTAAAAGGAGTGGAATCCTACAGACTCTCAGGATTGGGAAGGACTTTAAAGGTTAAGAGCTGAGGACACGTGTGAAGACTAGCCGACGATTAGGAAATTCAGAGACTCTGGACTGTGTTTGACTAGCAGATTGAAAGACCTCACAGTTCACGTATGCCCCTTTAATTAGAAAGTTCCATTCATCAGAGTGCACTCATTATCTGACCATAGTGTAATGGCGGTCTGAATTTAATTGTGAGTCTCCTTCTCCCCTGGTGTTTAAAAAGCTCCATACCTAAAAGTCCTGTGTTTATTTTGGGAAAGGCTGTGGTTATTAGCAAGGCTGCTGAGAGTTGATTTAAGTCTGGTGAAAACAGATTATGCTCCCCTACCCCCACCAGTAGCTTCATCTTGGTGTGCAACTAGTGGGGACCCAACCCCACTTCCAGAAGTTTCTCTTACTCTGCTGGGCTTGATTATGGAAGTCAGTGACATTATGCATAATGGGATAGGACTTTCTAGCTGCCAGATTGAAGCCTCTTGTTTTGTTGTTGTTGCTGTTAAAGTTTATTTATTTTAAGAGAGAGCGAGCATGAGCACCGGTGGGGGAGGGGCAGAGAGAGGGAGAGAGAGAATCCCAAGCAGGCTCCACACTGTCAGCTCAGAGCCCCATGTGGGGCTGGATCCCACAAACCGTGAGATCATGACCTGAGCCAAAATCCAGAGTCAGATGCTTACCTGACGGAGCCACCCGGATGCCCCTGAAGCCTCTTGTTTTTACCTGTGTTTACCAGAAGGTTTTCTTTTAACTGCAATTTTTATCTAAGGGCCGGGTGGGCAGAATAATTATTTTTAAAAAGGTCATAGGTTATAAAAAGCTTTTGAAGTGATTTACATGGCTTGGTTTCATTCATTAATTCGGGTCACAACCATGTGCTTTGCTGGCGATGGGTCCAGAAGGGTAGCACGCTTCTTGCCTTGAGTAGCTGCAGGCTGGTGGTGATGGGCCTACGGCAGGCAGAGGGCCGGAGCCCAGAGACAAACCGAGAAAGCAGCCCTGTGTGGGGGCTTGGAATACTCATTACTGTCCACTGCTTTCAGGCCCGTGGGCGTCATGATTTTAAATGGTGTCACTTTCACAGACTGAAGTGATGACCTGAGAAGTTCTTTGTGATGCTGACATTCATCTTGCAAGTCGAAGGCCTACATTTATTTACTTTTCAGTATTCACCCCTTCCAGCCTGCCGTCTAGTACTAAAAAGTCATGACCTCTCACTAGCCTGGCCATAAATTCACGGATAAGAGGTCAACAGGTTTGTGTCTCAGTCAGCCAGTTGGAACATAGTCTGTCTGTCTGTCTTTCTTTCTTTTATTTCTTTCTTTTCTTTCTTTCTCTTCTTTCTTTCTTTCTTTCTTTCTTTCTTTCTTTCTTTCTTTCTTTCTTTCTTTCTTTCTTTCTTTCTTTTTAAGTTTATTTATTTATTTTGAGAGAGAGAGAACACAAGCAGGAGAGGGAGAGAGAGAATCCCAAGCAGGGTTCTTGCTCTCCACGCCTGATGTGGGGCTCGAACTCACAAACTGTCAGATCATGACTTGAGCAGAAATCGAGAGTCGGACACTTAACCGACTGAGCCCCCAGGAGCCCCATATTTCAATTTAACCTTCAGAAATAAAACATGTGCCACAAAGAAATGCTCTCTAATTTTGTCGCCGTTTTTTAAAACCTTGCCTCTCTGTGGCCAGGATATTCTTCATGTTGGGCAGTGAACTCTTAGGCATGACCATAATTTATTTATCAAGAGAAAGAAGTAAAAGTTCACTGTGCTTTGCAATTAAAAGAAAGCAGTTACTAAGTAACAATTTTTAAATGTCTTCCCCCCCCCTCTCCAGGAAAAAACCTTTCTTCATCCACAAATATCGTTGGATTCTTTGTATTGCTAGGGCAAAGTGTAATCCCAGTGTTGACCACCATTTGGGGACTGACCACGTGCCAGGCAGAGTGCTGGTCGCTTTAAACATGTAAACATGTCATGTCCAACCTTATCCATTGGTTCTGTCCCCATTTCAGAGAAGAGTTGACTTGGGCTGTCATAGGTAGAGTAACTTGATCAAAGTCCTACAACTAGGCAGAGTCAGAATTTAAAATTATGGTTGTTCCCTGACCTTTAAATCTTTTTGTCAAAGTATTGAAAGCTCTGTCAGTTATAGGGGCACCTGGGTGGCTCAGTCGGTTAAGCACCCAACTCTTGGTTTTGGGTCATGATCTTGAGGTTTGTGAGTTCAAGCCCTGCCTTGGGCCCCGTGCTGACAGTGCAGAGTCTGCTTGGGATTCTCTCTCTCTCCCTCTCTCTCTGCCCCTTTCCTGCTCCCTGCCTCAAAATAAAATAAATAAACTTAAAACAACAACAACAACTCAGGTACCTGGGTGGCTCAGTTGGTTAAGTGTCTGACTTTAGCTCAGGTCGTGATCTCATGGTTAGTGAGTTCGAGCCCCATGTTGGGCTCTGTGCTGACAGCTCAGAGCCTGGAGCCTACTTCTGACTCTGTGTCTCCTCTTTCTGCCCCTCTTCTGCTCATGCTCTGTCTCCCGAAATTGAATAAACATTAAAAAACATTAAAAATTTTTTAAAAACCTCTGTCAGTTACAAATGCATAGGGAAATGGAGAAAATAGTGAAACTGTTATTTATGTAGTACCCCATAATTTAAAACGTCAGGAACATGGGGCACCTGGGTGGCTCAGTCGGTTGAGTGTCTGACTTCGGCTCAGGTCATGATTTCACGGTTCATGGGTTTGAGCCCCGCGTCGGGCTGTGTGCTGACCGCTTGCTCAGAGCCTGGAGTCTGCTTCAGATTCTGTGTCTCCGTCTCTCTCTGCCCCTCCCCCGCTCATGCTTTGTCGAAAATTTCAAAAAACATCAGGAACATCTGTGAATGTTAAAACTTAGCAAGAGCTGTTTGTACAATAATTGTCACGGAATTAATGACACGGGGTGTGAGCGTCTTTGCTTGGTCACTTGTCTACTCCTTAAGTTTCAGTCCGCTTCCAGCGTTTTCTCCTTTGCGTTTGCAATGTCATGAGATACCTCCCCGAAGTCCTTTGCCAGCCTCCCTTCCTCGAGGATGTCTTCACCCTTTCTTCACGTTCACTCTCCTCGTTTATGCCGAGACATTCGCCTCCGAATCTTCGCTGGGTTTCTCCGGCTGCACACCCGGAGTGTCTGGAGGGGTGGCAATGCTGACATTCTGTGGTTCGCTGCTCTTTGTCCTGTGACTCCAATTACCTTCAGTTTGCATTTTCTCCTCTCTGCTGCACTTTCATCTGTGTTGGCCAGTTCCCTCTTCCAGTCCGTGTTTGTGAAAAGTTCTGTGGGTTTCTCGCCGGGAGTCAGGGAGGCTGCAGGCTGTGCTGTCTGTGGGAACGGAGTCATGGATGTGCGGTGGCCTGTCGCCCGAGACTGGGGAAGCCGCGGTGTGATTGGTCGCTGATCACCACGCACGTCTGTTCTTTCCGGAGAGCTTTGTGGCCTGAAGACCTAGCGTCTAGTTACTCGCCGTGAAACATACCAAGATAACTGTAAGGCGGATCGTGTTGTCAGGACACGGGTGTTATTTAACCAGACTGCAAAGCCGGTAGTCTCAGAAATATGGGAAAGGAGAAGATGGCCTGACCCACGGGAGTTCTCTAACTTAGAAAGAAGAGGGAAGGGGAGGAACAGTTCGTCCGCTTCTCTCGGATCTCCAGTGCTAGATGCTTTATGTTGCTAGATGTTCCATTTTACGGGGAAGAAAATGGAGGCCAGGAGTTTTAGTCACTTGCTTGAAGGCAGTTAGAAGGGGGAGTTGGGTGGTTCGGTCGGTTAAGCATCCGACTTCGGCTCAGGTCATGATCTCACAGCTTGTGAGTTCGAACCTCACATCGGGCTCTCTGCTGTCAGGGTAGAGCCCGCTTCAGATCCTCTGTCCCCGTCCTCTCTCTGTCCCTCCCCTGTTTGCGCCCCCCCCCCCAAATATAAATAAACATTTAAAAAAAAGTGGAAGGCTTTTGAACTTTTACAGTTCAAACTCAGATCTTTCTTGCTTCAAAATCCCTGCTTTTTATACTATACCACTCTTTGGGGAAGGAACCAAATGTTGTGGTAGGAGAAGAGAAGGAAGCCAACATTCACTAACAAATGGGCTTGGACCATGTACTTAGGTCATTCCTGTTCCTCACAGCCCTTCTGTCGTCCCCATGGTACAGAGGAAGGAACAGTACAAACCTCAGAGAATCTACGAGACTAACCTGGAAACACGGCTGTTTAATGTAGAGAGTTAGGCTTTACAAAGGACAGACAGACTAGCCATTCCTCAGACGACTGATGTGTGGTTCCCTGGTTTTATTTTGCAGCTAATTCTTCATTTATAAAATGTGGTTCAGATCAGAAAGGTGGAAGAGTCAAAGGTTGGGGGTTTTACTTATAACCATCGATCTTTTTTCCTCAGTAGGTAGTTTTGGCTAATAAACTGTTGATTTCTCAGTTAGCTTGGGAATTTTGCAAAACCTGTCAGAGATTGACTTTGAATACCTCACATGGATCATGTTATGGATGGAAGGAATCTATAGAACTAATTCCTGATGAAAAGTGCCCTTTCCCCCTGAAACGTGTCCCTTGCCCTGGGTCCGTCAGTGTCTCCCTGCCTTCCCTCCACCTCTGCCTCCTTGACCGGCTCTTCTGACCATAGATGCCCAACAGTGTGGATCTCCCTGAGGTTTTATCCTGACTCTGGTTCTAGCACCACAGACCTCTCCTCTGAGAGATTTCCACCGCATACACATCAAAGAATTTAACACCAATGTTCATTCATCCACACCTGCTTTTCTTCAAGGCCTGGTGCTCACATGTTTCCTCTCCTGTATCTCTGTTGCTGGCACTCTGTTCTTTAGAGCAGCTAACCGGAAATGATGAGGCCTGTTTCCCTTAGGTTTTTGTCACCCCCCCCTCTTCTGCCAGAGCTAATAGATCCCAAATTTGATAACGTTGGGCTCTTGCAAAAACACTTCTCAGTGATTTTTTTCAGTGCTCACAGGACAAGGCTCAAATTACTTACAGGATCATGTTCTCTAGTCCGACCTGATATCCCCCCTTTATTGTATGCTATGTGTCATTTGGCGGGAAGACTGCAAATTCATGTTTCTCAGCCTCTGTGCGGTCTACCCCTTGCCTTGGACCGCCCCCTCTCTCTTTTTGTGGATGGACTCATCTCTGAAGATTTCTTAGACTCCGAAACCCACAGAATTCAATAGAACTTTCCCTCCCCCTGTGGTTCCATAACACATACATTTCTTGACTGTAGTATGTATCCTAGTTGCTTTAAGTACCTTTTCCCAAAGGACTGTGTAAGGACCTTGAGGACAATCATGGTCATATCTGCATTCATGAGAGGGTGGGTATTTGGTAAATAGTCATCAAATAGATTTCAAGATCATGGCTCATCTGGAGCTCATTCAGGGCCACGTTATGCCTACGGACCAAGTTATGAGGACATACTTCATTGATCTGGTGGTTCAGAACTGGGGCTTGGAAGAACTGACAAATCTGGTCCCTGCTCAGATGGTGTATTGAATGAACCACGAAGCAAGTATGGAAAATAAAGAGAAAACGGACTTAAAGGCGAGAACCCCACTGTCCAGCTCCATCCCAACCAGCCACGTGTGGCTACAGAGCACGGGCACTGCGGCCAGTTCAAGCTGAGATGTGCTGTTAGTAGAACATACACGCTCGATTTCAAAGACGTAGTACCAAACCACCTCCCCCAAAAGTAAGAGAACTCAATTTAAAAATATTGATTATATATGAAAATAATATTTGGGGGTATATTGGATTGAAAAATGTTAAGATTAATGTCAACAGGTTTTTTGGTTTTTTGTTTTTTTTTTTTGCTTTCTAAAGCGTTGCTATTAGGAAGATTTAAATTTCATTGTGGCTCACACGGTTTCCCTTGGGCTGCTGGGCTAGAGAGAAGCTATAGGAAGCCAAGGGGTCAGGGATGACAGGATGGAAGCAAAGGGCAAATGCTTAAAGAAGCAGATGTGGAAAGAAAGGAAGGGGAGCTGCCTTCTTTGGAAGAGCAAGGAGAGGCAGGGACTGCAGAAAGTGAAAAGGAAGACTGAAGACACAGTATAGGTACCATCGAGAGGAAGAGGGATGAGGAGTGTAGCCTGTGTGGGCAGCTCTTAATCTAGAATAGGCGAACTTGAATCCAAACAGTGGATGAAAATTTGTATTATTTTTCTCTTCTTTGGAAGTCATTCCTGTTTACTGCACCATAATTAGAGAATAAAGTCAGCAAACAAGGGGAAAACCTGTTCATCACCCATTGTTCTAGTGTTGAGAACAGTCCCCCATAAACCTTGGTGTATTACCATCTTTCAGATCTCTTTCTGGATTCACATGCATTTATGTATGGTTTTTATGCAAATGGCACCATTCTTTTTTTTTTCCAATTTTTTTTAATGTTTATTTTTGAGAGAGAGAGAGAGTGTGAGCAAGGGAGGGGCAGACACACACACACACACACACACACACACACACACACACACACACAGAATCTGAAGCAGGGTCTAGGCTCTGAGCTGTCAGCACGGACCCCAACGCGGGGCTCGAACTCACAGGACTGCAAGATCATGACCTGAGCCGAAGTCTGATGCTTAACTGACTGAGCCCCCCAGGTGCCTCACACCATTCTGTAGATATTCTCTTTATATAATCTGCTTTTTTGTTTTACTTAATAGATTAATTATTTTTCTATAGTAACCTTAAATTTAAGATAATTAATGTGGAGGATGGAAATAGAGAATGAATGTTATCTCCAGAATGCAGAGTGCTAGCCCGACCCCCACCCCACCCCAAATCCCAGGGTTTCCTCTGTTGGGGTGACAGCAGCCCTGATTTCTACATCATTAAGATTGGTGGCCTAGATCTGGGATACTGGCTTGACTCCAAAGAGGCAGGTCGCCTCTGTGCTTCCCCAGGGATTGCCCAGTTGCGATTTCCTCAATGCCACAGCTTCTAAGGATTCTAGCTATAGGCTAGAATAAGTCTGAATATCAGTAATTTGGCCTTCAAGCTGAAGCAGACACGGTCATCGTTACATACAGCCGTGTGGATGTCAGGTGCCGCTCGCTGCCTTACGGTCACTCAGCACGTTGAGGAATTTGAAGCTATTCTTGATGAGGTTTAAAAAACTTATTTTACTAATGCATAGGTTCCATATCACAGAGGTTCTAATCTGCCATTCGAAGGTGGGGTGGATATCTGTGCAAGTAGGAAAATTTTGTAGATTTTAGGTGCTGGGGAGAAACCTTACCCCCGGGAGATGTGTGATTAGGCTACCGGCTTAACTGGTAACAGTGAGATGGGTCCTAATGATTTGTTTCCAACAGCAACATTACCTGCCGAGAAATGCATTATTTTTTAAGAACACCGGAACTGTCTATGGAGATTTCGTTTCAGATTTCCCATTTGAGAAGGATCTCCATTCTGCTTCCTGCTCCACCCCCTTGGCAGAGGGAGTCAAAGTCATCCTGGGGGGCACAGGTCCGCTCATCCCTCTCCCTGACTACCCGCGAGGGAGAAGTGAAAGGGCTGGGGATGGCAGGCCCAGACGTTGTCAGGGTTCTTGGAGTGAGAAGCGGGTTCCATTCGCGAAGGGGGAGGTAGTCTGGAAGCTCAGCAACAGACCGACCCTAGGATCTGGCACTTGTGGACATCAGTGACCGTTTCAGTACCAGAAGCAGAGAACACCGTCCCGTGTTGCACTTCTACTGTGGGCCTGGTGCCCCACAGTGTACTTTTACATGTGGTAGTTGATTTTTTTTAAGTTTATTTATTTATTTTGAGAGAAAGAGCACCAGCATGGGAGAGGGCAGAGAGAGAAGGAGAGAGAGAGAATCCCAAGCAGCCTCCGTCCTGTGCGTGCAGAGCCCGACGTAGGGCTTGAACTCACAGACCGGGAGATCATGACCTGAGCCGAAACCAAGAGTCGGATGTTTAACGAACTGAGCCACCAGGCGCCCCACTAGTTTTTCACCTTAAAACCTGCCAGGGATGTCGTATCATCATCACTTTGTGGACCCGGACACGGAAGCCCCAAAAGGTCAATGCCTAATCAAGGTCACAGCATGGGAATGGCGGGTGGGGTTTTATCCCAGGTGTTCATTAAAAGGCCTGGTGATTGCTGAAGTACCAGCAGATTCGAAAGCCGCACTCCCACCCGTTTGCTTCCTGGTCGGGTGGTGAATTTCAGCCTTTGAAATGTTTAGCATCTTTTAGTGACTGACAGCTGAGAGCAAGGGAAATGGACAGCAAATCACGTGTGTGTTAGGAAAGTGACTTTTAAAATGCATTCTCAGTGTTTTGGTGGGTGATCCTTTTTCTACTTTAAAAATGCTCTCGGGGGATGGCTCAGTCGGTTAAGTGTCCGACTCTGGATTTCAGCTCAGGTCATGATCTTGCGGTTCATGGGACAGAGCCCCGTGTCGGGCTCTGGGCTGGCAATATGGAGCCTGCTTGGGATTCTCTCTCTCCTTCTCTCTCTGCCCCTCCCCTGTTCTCTGTCTCTCAAAATAAGTAAACATCAAAAAAAAAAAGTCTTCTAGAAAAAATTTTAAAAGCCTTTGAATGTACCTCTCAACCAGAGAAAACTTATACTTTATTATTTTTTAAACAATTTTATTGGCAATTCCTCTTTGGTTTTGGGGGGGTTGTTTTTTCAGAGAGAGCATAAACAAGTGGGGGAGAGGGGGAGAAGGAGAGAGAGAATCTCTCTCAGTGTGGAGCCCAATGCGGGGCTTAATCCCACGGCCCTGGGATCATGACCCGAGCTGTAATCAGGAGTCGGACACTCAGCTGACTGAGCCACCCAGGCGCCCCCAAAACTTATACTTTAAAAATTACACTGTGATGAACAGGACTGGCCTTCTACAATTATGGCTTTGCCTTGCCTGCAAAAGAAGCACCATTTTTAAGATGGTCTTCACTCTACTGGCAAGGTTTGCATTTGCTCTCCACATTATAAACATCGGAGATAGAGAAAAGGTAGATTTCTTCTATCGTTTTAGTTCTAATTTTGATGATGCATGAAGAAATTTTGGAATGCTGCTCTCCGTTTGAGAAGAGGCCAGCCTAACACTGGAATAATTAGTACAGCCAGCTGTGGCAGGGTGGTTTTTTCAAGTAGGGATGTTATTTATAAGAAGCAAACTGAAAAGGGCCAAGCATCTCTTCCATGACAGCAGGAGTAGATTTTGACACAGATCAGAGCTGAGTGCTGTTGACCTGATTCATTTCTTGTGTGAACTCTGGTCTGACCCGCACAGGGCTCTTGGCCTTCTCTCTCAGCCAGTGTCACCAGCTTACTTGACATATTTACCCTGTTGTCACTGACTTCATCATGAACGTAAGTTGGATAAAGGGGCGGGAGGAGGAATGGACAGGACTTTCCATGGCTGCTCAGGAGGACAGGGTGATAGGGGCTGAATTGTGCTCCCCACCGGAAGGCGTGTTGGGATGCTTGCCCCTGCTTCCTGTGAATCTGACTGTATTTGGAAGAGGGGTCTTTGAGATGTAATTAAGAAGTAGGTTCAGATGAGGTCGCACAGGAGGAGGGTGGGTCCTTGATCCAGTATTGACCAGGGTCATACTCCCTCAGTCTTCCCAGAGGAACCAAGCCACCAGCACCTTGATTTCAGACTTCTGGTCTCCTAAGCCGTGTGAGAGCACGCTTCGTTTCTGTTGCGTTACGCCTCCCAGTTTCTGTTACTTTGCCACCGCCACCCCAAGAAACCAGTACACCTGCCTCTTCTCTCTGCTTATACTCTGCCCACGTCCGCCCCTACCAAAGATCCCATAATATTTCACTTTTAGAAAGGGTGTACACGAGAAAAAACTACCCTGAAAAAGTCCTCATAGTCTAAACAAAGACTGATTTAAGATTGAGGGGGCGGTGTGGAGGCGGGTCACATCCTGGCTACACCTTCACTTATTTGCCCCGAGACCTCGGGCAAGTTATCAAGCCTCCCCAAGCCACCATGTCCTTATGTGTACGATGGTCTAACCTGGGTATAAGGTCCCGTGTGGTGAGAAGGACGTGTGTGGGTGGAGCCAGGTCGGGCCAGGTAGAGGCAGGTCGACATGAGCTGAGCCCCAGCGTTTGCCTACCGTGTGTTATTTGGAAGCACTTGAATAACTCAGGTTACTTTTGCCAAGAGACCAGAAGGACGAACCTGTTTCCAGTAGCCTACTATATACCTGGTACTCTGCTGGGCACCAAAATGTATTGCTTCATTTCATGCTTAAATACGTTTCCAGGTAAGTGATTTATCCTAATGCTTCTGACATGCCTTCATAATAATAAAAATTTCCCCCAGTGATTCCTACCTCTCAGGGTACTAGGAGGATTAAACAAGGGAATATATATTATGTACCTAGTGCAATTTGCAGCATTCAGTAAGTAGGTGCTCAATAAATGCCAGTTTTTTTTTGTTTTTTTGTTTTCCTTTTCACATTAACAAACTTAACGAATCAAATAATGTAAGGGGCAGCGCTGCATGAATGGTATGATGCTTTCCAAAGTATTGTTGTTTTATAATTTCAAGACAGCTCAAACAAACGGAAAAAAACAGCCTATGCTGGAATCCTATGTAGTTTGATGTGACAGCAGGGTTTACGCTAACGAAATCTCCAATAGAGGGCGACACTTCCTGTTCCTGGGGCTGCCAGGCCACCTGTGGAAGGAATGTGACCAGATTAGGAAACAGGCGGCAAGAGACCATCATTTGCCTGTTGTGTTCGTGTGTTGTGGCAAGAAATGTTGTTTTCCTGGGGACTCTGGAGGCAGCAGACAGTTTCCTTGAGTTGGAGCGGGGAGTCTGGAAAAGGACCGGGGTGATGGGAAGGGACGCAGAGAGCCGGCACCGAGGGCAGGGCAGCAGATGGGGCTCGTCTGCGGGCCTCCACGGGCCTCTTCAGATGGTTGCACAACAACAATTGATTGCAAATTAACGATGAAATGTTTGCAGCAAGGATGTTCTATTAGTAGGATTGATGTCGGGTCAAGTGCTTGTGCCATTGAAGTCTGTGAACTTCACAGCTCAATATCCTCACTTACCCCCATCCTTCTCCACTCCAGAAGGAGTTTAGGAGATAAATGTGAGATATGTGAGATAAAAGGACTGCATGTTCTAGAAGAATCCGTGTGTGTCGGGGAGGTGAAGATATGGAACATAGGCACGGGTTCAGGTGCCTAGTAATACCCGCCCCCTCTCTATTCCTTCCTTCCTTTATCTCATGCGGCGGCGAATTGAGGGTGGGAACGTTATTCTTAATGTCTGCTTCACTACAATTAGAATTAATTCACCGATGGTTTTCTGAGTTCCGATCCAGCAGACGAGCAGTCAGGGAGTAAGAAATGTCAAACTGATTCCAGTTTCAAGTCTGAGTCATAATTATCCTCAAATACAATTGCTCTTAGTACTTTATGGTTTTCAGCATCTCATTGTCATTAATAATCTTAAAGAGTTTCAGATATTGAGCAAATTCAGGCCTCTCCCTCCTACAGCTAGCACGCACAGCCAACCCTTTCCAACTGCAAAAGTAAATGCTGTCTCATGCAAGGGCCTGGGGCACGTGGGGGCGGCCGTGGAAGACCATTTCAGTGGGATTACACGGACTCTCCGGGCTGTGATTGAGTTCCTATTGGTTGCCAGTGACCGAGTGGAGTCTGTTCTTGCATTCAGTATTTGTGCCGTTCCTGCATCAGGAAGGCGAGGCTGTGTGGTGCACTTGTGTGAGTTAGATGAAGTTCCCGGCTAGGTAGATGATTTGTGGAAAGGTGAACTCTCGGGCAGAGGCAGTGGCCCCACATTTCCTACTTGGAACCCAGAACCTGGCCAAGGGTTTGTGGGCCACGTGCAGCCTCCAGCCACCGACTCGACTGCTCCTGGAGCAAAGCAAGAGAGTCAGAATCTTACCTGCTCCATCCTGAGGGTCTCACTTGTGGGATCGTCCAGAGCCCTGGGGTCAGCTTGGTAATTCTGTGTCCAGGAGCCTAAAAGCCTCCCCTGGATCTTTTTTGTTTTGTTCTGTTTTTGTTTTCTGTTCCTTTTGTTTTGTTTCGGTCCTGTTTGTAGGACGAGGCTTTGCTGTGGTTTTGTTCTGGCACTTGGGATTCCTGCCTAGGAGAAAGGCCTTCCCCTTTGGCTGGAGCAGCTATCCCACACCCTCACACTCTCTTCTACCTGGGCTCTGACAGCCATTCTGCTCCCGACACAGACTTTGTAAAAGGACAGCCCTGACACCATTGATGAGCGACTATTTATTTGCTGTGAGCCCCTATCTATTTACTTATTTTTAAGAGAGAACAAGTGAGGGAGGGGCAGAGAGAGATGGGGGTCAGGGGAGCTAGAGGATCCAAAGCAGGCTCTGCACTGACAGCAGAGAGCCTGATGCGGGGCTTGAACTCACAAACCGCAAGGTCCTGACCTGAGCCGAAGTTGGGTGCTCAACCGACTGAGCCACCCAGGCGTCCCGAGCCCCTATTTAAACTTCACAAGAATCCTGCTACGTCAGTGCTTCTGTCATTCCCAATTTTACCATGGGAAATGAAGGCACAGAGGGGTTGAGGAACTTGCCCAAGGGCACACAGCTCATGCGTGGCAGGCCCTGTCCTCCAACAGCTGTAACCAACCCCCCGAAGTTCCTGGCACTGTGCCTTCTCTGACACAGGGCTGGAGTCCCCTCTCCCGACAGGCAAGGTCATCACCTCCGAGGGCGCAGCCAGCCGGAGCAGCCCCACGTGGGTACACTCATGCTCTCTTGCTTTTTGGGGCCCCCCAAGCCAGATTTGCCTCATCCTTCTTTTCCTGCACAGGCACCTTCTAGTGACTGTTTCAGTGCCCAAGTTGACCATTCACACAGCTAAAATTTCAATAATACGCCGATTCCAAAAGCCCACACTGCAAGCATTTTGTCATTTCACCCGATGGTTACATTATTGGGAAACTGAGGTGGAAGGGGTCTGGTCCCCTCAAGTGGCATTTGGGTGGCCACAGATGTGAGGTAGGCAGAGATAAAATTAGGCCTGACATTTGAGCATGTGCGCTCAGGAGGCTCATTGTCGAGAATCAACTCCAGCACGGAAGCAGCCAGATGGAAAGCAAATAGAAGTGTTCTTTCTATCCTATTTAGGTTACATGTTCTTGCTAGATTGGTAAAGCTGGGAAGGAAGACCTGTAAGACTGATGCTAAAAATACCCCCAGGATTACAGCCTTTGCAGCAGGCGCTCTGTGGGTCTGTGTGGAAAGCAAGCAGCTCGTTTTTCACCAGGTCGAGGCCTCACGGCTACATCGAGCTCAGGAAAGCTTCTGTCTGCTTCTGGTTCCCCCTCCCGGATCCCACCATCACCTCTGGAAAGGTGGGCTCTTCTTTTGGCCAAGGCTAAGCATAAAAGAAACCTGCTACCGGACAGAGGGCAGGAGAGATTTAAAAATGAAGCCTCGTTTTGAATGGTCTGCATCATTGCCTAGACCTGATGCATCCACTCCATATGCGTATTTGGAAATGGAAATTTGTTCTTGAGACAAAATTCCCCTTCCTTGTATTCTAAGGCCCCTTTCAGCGATCAAGGTGATTGTCCAGTTTCTCTCCGCTTGTTTTCCAAAGACAGTGAAGATTTCATTGGATTTCCTCTTATGTTTGGGGACGGGTGGCAGTGTTGGTCGGCTCAGACCACCCTAACAAAATACCACCAACTGAATGGCCAAAAAATGCAGAATGTTTAGGGGCGCCTGGGTGGCTCAATCAGTTGAGCATCATGATCTCCCGGTTCTCAAGTTCGAGCCCTGCGTCGGGCTCTATGCTGACAGCTCAGAACTTGGAGCCTGCTTCGCAATCTGTGTCACCCTCTCTCTCTGCCCCTCCCCTACTCACTTACTCTCTCTCTCTTTCTCTTTCAAAAATAAATATTTTTAAAAATGCAGTGTGTTTTCTCACAGTTCCGGAGGCTAGAATTCTGCCCTGCTCATTGAGCACCCCCTGTCCCCTCCACCTCAGCAGTTGAGTTTAGCTTTTAAACGATTAGTAAAGGGGCACCTGGGTGGCTCAGTCAGTTGAGCGTCCGACTTCGGCTCAGGTCATGATCTCACAATCCGTGAGTTCGGGCTGCACGTTGGGCTCTGTGCTGATGGCTCAGACTCTGCAGCGTGCTTCAGGTTCTGTGTCTCCCTCTCTCTGCCCCTCCCCGACCCATGCTCTGTCTCTGTCTCTGTCTCTGTCTCTCTCTCTGTGAAAAATAAACAAACTTTAAAAAAAATAAAAAACAAATAAATGATTAGTAAAACACCTGGAAGAGAAAAAACACAATCCATTCTTGAAAATCAAGTCTCATTTCTCTACGTTCCCCAGCCCACAGGAGAGCAATTAAAAAAAACTTCTCAAGTACAATTTGGCAGGATCAAATTCTTCTTCGTCTCAAATAACCTGTTATAATCCACTGTTGTAGAATATTTTTTTTAAAACCTCAGCTTTATCGAGGTATAATTGACATAGAAGTTGCAGGATTTTCAAAGTGCCTGTGGTAGTGGTGGTTTGCTAGATGTATACGTTATGAAAGAATCCCCCCAGATAGTTAATTAATACATTCATTGCCTCATGTGTGTATCTCTGTGTGTATGAGGATATTTAAGTTCTACTCCCTTAGCAAATCTCAGTGTTGACAATGCAGTGTTAAGTGTAGTCACCATGCTATACGTCTATCACATCGATCCTTGGGCCTTACTCATCTTCTAACTGAAGGTTTATGTTCTTTTGCCAGCCTCTCCCTATCCACCCCTCCCTCCCTGCCCCGGCCTCTGATAACCACTTTCCTGCTCTCTAAGAGTTTGCCTTTTAAAAAGATTCCATGTATAAGCGATACCACGCAGTATTTGTCTTTCTCTGCCTGGCTTATTTTACTTAGCATGAAGCGCTAATCCAGGCCCAGTCTTTATTTTTGACATCTGGATACCTATATTCACTGGAAAATAAAAAGATCTTTCTTTCTTGAGATATGTTGGAAAGAAGCATTTACGTTTATCTCTGAGTGACTCTGGATGTCTTAGGTTATAAACGACAGAGCCTTTTTTAAAAAAATTTTTAAAAAGTTTATTTTTTGACAGAGAGAGAGAGACAGAGCATGAGTGGGGGAGGGGCAGAGAGAGAGAGGGAGACACAGACTGCAAAGCAGGTTCCAGGCTCTGAGCTGTCAGCACAGAGCCTGACTCGGGGCTCAAACTCACAGACCGTGAGATCGTGACCCGAGCCAAAGTCGGACACGCAACCGACTGAGCCACCCAGGCAGCGCCCCAACGACAGACCCTATTAAGATGACGTAAGCAGGAAATAGAATTAGATCCTTGGGCTACAGGGGCAGCTCGGACCCCAGGGCGAGAGTGCATCCGAGGCCCAGGATGTTTTCCAAACCCACCCCCGGGATCAGACACACTTTTTCCCTCCCGGGCCCGCCTTCTTCCCTGTATTAGCAGACTGCATTCCTGCTTCTCCAGGCCTCGCAGAAGGTGGAAGATGCCCATTCTCAGACGTGAGCCCAGAGTCACCAGCCCTGCCCCAGAGAGAGATGCCAAGAAGGCGGTCTGATTGGCACAGGTTTGCCCAGCTCCCTCCAGAGCCCCTCACCCAACCTGCCGGTACACCTCCTGCCAGATGTTTGTCTGATGATGGTTGCTCGGCTTGCCAGCCACTGCTGGGCAAGGACCCCTGTGCTGTCCTAAGCCTTAGGAGCCTGAAGTTTTAGAATCCACTTCAGAAGATTAAAAGGAAATGAAAAGGAGAACAGGGATTCTCCCCTCTTTTCGCTGGTTTCTCCCACAGCCAATGGCACTTTCTCGAGACAGATAAGAATGAGCAGATTCACCTTGCTTTCCTGTGGTCCACGTGACACCTTAGACAGTTAGATAAACCTCAGGAGCTGTTGCAATTTGAATTGTAAATACACCTGTCTTAAAGCAGCCTTGTCTTCAGGACTTCTCCAGCAGTGACGAAGAAATGTGGGCACCTCGCTTCTTGTCCCCTTTTCTAAAGAGCCACCAACTCTGCGGGTTAATAGGAGCTGCCAGAACCAAGGCCGTTTTCAAAAGCGCTGTTGCTCTTTGGAGCATTCAGGGTCTGCTCTTTGTCTCCTCTGCGTCCTCTGTACAAGGCCTGGGAATCTAAATGCAGAACTGGAGCCATCATTCACTCCCTGAGAGTCACCTCCAATTTGGGAAAGTGCAGAGACCCCCTGCAGGTGCCTTTCAATGTCTGTGACCTGAGACTTGGAGCCCTTTGAATTATTTAAGAAGAAAGTGACCACAGCCTCTCACTGGCTCCTTTCACACTGTTTAATGCTAAAATGTGTGAATGCTTCAGACAAACCTTCCAGTCCCACCGCTGGTCTGCAAAGCTGAACCGTCACCACTGCCCTCATGGAATAGAAGATCCTCGTCTCTGTTTTGATCATTTCGCACCTGTTGGCTTACTTCCCCTGTGTCTTGAAGCTGAAGATCTTGCTACCGAGTCATCAAGAAACACACTCCTCTCGGCCCTTGGCCCGCGAGTTAACTTCCTAAAACTCATGAGTGCAGACCATGAAAGCAAACCCAAGTGCATTAACCTAAGCGTGTGTTAAAATCACACTTAGACATTCTTGGGTCTGAAAAAAGGTTCTAAGAATGGAAAGCAGCTTTAGGGCAAGGACAAGAGTCACCCCTTGACTCATCCAAGGTTTTTGTGGTCATGTTCTTCAGGTGACAGATGGGCTCTTAGAGGTACGGCTGAAGCAGCAATACTCAGGAAATTCCAGGGGGTAAATGACATGCCACTTTTGCAGGAAAGAGGTATGTTAATGTGAAGTGCAGGTCGAAGACCATGAAAATGAACCATGGGTAATAGCTGGCCCTTCTAAGAAACCAGTTATATTTCTTTGCCTCAGTTAACCTTCATGTTTTAACCTCTCAGTTATTAGAAGAAAACCATAGCTTGTTTAAGCATTACTGTTTGGAAGTCTTAAGGCAAAGAGGAATGCTTGATGTCATTATTCCCCGGAGGGAATGAGATTTCTCCAGCTACCCAGCCAAGGCTTTAGAGTCGGGCAAACCTGAACTCCAGTCGTAGACCTGCCCTCAATAGCTGTGCGACCTGGGGGTGCAGACTGCCTTCCCTGCCGTCAGTTTCTTCTGCAGTCTGACCTAGCGGGGGCCTTCGCAAGGGTGACATTAGATAATGTTTGGAAAGTGCCCGGGATAGGGTTTAGCTGATGGTCAACAACACCTGAAAGGCACTTCATGAAAAATACTGCCAATGTGCAGAATCTTCGGTGACACAGAGTGACTCCCAGAATGAATGCCAGCCTGCCTCTGACCCAGCCTGCACACCCCTTGGTTTGGGATTTGGACTACTCCCCACCCTGCTTGGCAGTAGCCACGGGACTGACTGCACTACCTTCCTCCTCGTTGTGTGTGCTCCTTGGCCAAATGTGGTCCTCTCTGAGGCCGAGTGACCAAGAGCAGGATGTTGCATAGTTGCCCCTTACCGAGAACAGGAGGCAGACTTCTTGAACCGTGGAAGAAGGCACTGACTTGAGTAGAGGCTGTTGCCTGGGAATCATCCAAGTATCCTAGCTCAACGGAGGAATTTCTATGTACTATGGAATTTACAATCTTAAAATTTAATTTATTGGGGTGGCCATCTTGCACACGAGGTGGCCACACTCAACCGACTGAGTACACATGCATATGCACCACACAGAACGGTTGGCAACGCACAGAATTGCATGGCCAGAAATGGGTATATTTATTGCCTCTGCGATAATCTGTGGTAAAAGAAAGCATTTGTTGCATATAATCAACAAGATCAGTATATTAACACCTTGGGAGGGGGTTGATTTTTGGTTGGTGGTTGGGAGCAGTTGCCACATAGATCATAAAAGGTTTTAAACTTGCTGTTGTAATTCTCATTAGTATGTTTAAGCATGTATTCCCAGGTAGCAAATAAGAAAGCCTACTAGATTTTATTTAAAATGGGGTCCAGATAGTCTCCACAATGAACAATTTATTGGTTCATCATGAGTTTTTCTTTATCTTGTCATGTCTGTTGCTGCCTTTGAAGGTGTGGTTAAGATAGGCTCCCTCCACCCCCCCACTTAAGACTTCCATTATTTATTTTTAAGTTTATTTATTTATTTTGAGAGAGAGCAAGCATGAACAGGGGAAAGGCAGAGAGCTGGGGAGAGAGAGAATCTCATGCAGGCTCTGCACCATCAGCACAGAGCCAGACATGGGGCTTGAACTCTCGACTGTGAGATCACGACCTGAGCCAAAACCAAGAGCCAGATAGATGCTTAACCGACTGATCCAGACACCCCAAGACTTCCATTATTATTATATCAACGATAAATATATTGAATTTGTGCCTATGAAATATTTCCTAGCCTCTTCCTAACACATGAAAATGTTACATACTTGTTTTGATTTACATGTTTATCTCTTCTTTCTGGATCTTTCCATTTTAAAGGAAAATTCTTGAAGGCCATCTTTGGTTATTTTTTGCTTTTCAAGGAAACTAGAAAACCAGGTCTTCAAAAAAAAAAATTAAGACTAGCTTATTTTACTAGTAGATATAGAACAAAAAAAACTTAAGTTTTTACTATTTGCAATAAATTTATTCAGCCTTTAGAGGGAAGAAAGGTCTCTCCTTTTCTAGAATGTTTTAGACAATATTTGCACAGCTCTATAATTTTGTCTTCTGATTGACTGTCAACAGTTTTAATTTTTTTTTCAGCCTTTAAGGAAGGAAGTTAACTTCAGAGCAATTAAATACTCAGGGACCAGAATAGAAAATTTAGTCACTTTTGTATTTATAGCTAATGTACATTCTGAGCTATGTCACAACTGAACTATGTCCAAAGAAAGAGTTGTGTTACTTGGTTGATACAGTCAATGTCGTAGGAAAATTGGCTCCTAAGGTCAGTGATTTAAGGGCTAAAACAATCCTTCATTTTATTTAATTTGTAAATTTGAATTTTTGTGTAATGCTGGTTTTGAAGATGTTTTCTCAGTTCCAGGTGGCTCTTAGTTTCCATTGTGTTTTACTTTGTGGTTTGGAAAGAAAAACAAAAAGCCAAGTTTCCCCCATACTTTATCACCCAGTCTTTCATGAAGGAAATCCCATTTTCATGAGGGAATCTTGCCACATCTAATCCAGCTTGTGTGTTTTGGCAATAGGGACAAGGAGAGTACAGTTCTTGCTGCTCCTTATATAAGATTTATTTTGTAGTGGGTAACCTTGGTATTCAGAGTTTTCACATTTATTTATAACTGTCTGCAAATTATTACCAAGCCGAAATTCATGATTTGTTCATTGAGTCTAAATAGCTTGATGGAATGACTTGACATTTTCTGGAAAGAATCTATTTTCTGGTGCCTTTACAGCACTCTTTTATTAATGCCTTCAAAGGAAAAAAAAATTGTACCATCATCAGAAAAAAATAACGAAGCCCTCCCTGGTCTATTCTCCGTGGTCAAAATTTGTTGCCCAAACCTGCTATGTGTTTCTGAGCATGTAGCACAGCTTGTACCTTCATAATCAGCCCTTCCCAAACTCTCTTCCTTTATCTCTTTGGACCAGTAAAGACCCCTGGAAGTGCTGGGTCCTGATGAGCTTGTGTCGCATCCCAAGGGTCCTTGAGGCGCCATGTTTCCACCTTTCGCCATCCAGCAAAGACTCGGTGTGTCCTGACCCTCGTGACTCTTGGCTGCCTTCCTTACTCTTGGGGAGGGCATTGCCTGGTTCTGTTCATTGTCCATGCCCACCACTCTTTTTTGGGACATTGAAATTTCTTAGCCAAATTGGATAGAGAATGTGAAATGGATGCTAGTTAAAGCAAGTCAGGACACTTTGTGGTGAACCATTGAGAAATAACGAAGATTTCCCAGCCCGATGGGAAGACAACTTGTAGGGAAGTCATGTGAAGGCAAAAAATGAATAATTGCTCGCTACACAGGGGAAATTATTATGGAATAATGAACGACTACCTGGAAACCTCATCATGTTATGGGGTTTCTTTTCATACTAGAAATCCTTGAAGTGCATGATTTCTATTATTTTTGCTTGCCATGAAACTTAACACTTAAGGAAGTCAGTACTGGAGGGTGGCTCTTTTCAGAGCACCTCTTACCGGGAAATAGACTTTCCACGACGTGGCACAGGCTGAGCGGTTCCCTCTCTGCCCATTTTTTGCTCTTTTCCTGGCCTAGGAGGGATCCTGGCAGAAGTCCACAGAGATAGGTTTTCTTCGTCTCCTCCTCCAGACCCAACACTGGAGGGAAGGGAGGGGAGGCAGCAAGGCAAAGCTGTCTACTTTAGGGGAACATGCAGGCAGAATCAACAGGCCTGTGGATACCCAGAATATGTGCCTCAGGCAGGCAGTTTGTAGGGGCAGAGTGGCAGACCGCTGTCAGAACTGTTCCGTGTTAATGTCGAAACCTGGTTAGATGAGCAGTAAACCAGGACCTGGATGGTTTCAGATCTCGGGAGCGTGGAGTTCGGTCAATCATGAAAGTGAATGGGTTCTATTGAGTTACAACAATAACTTCTAAAGAACATTATTATAGTATAATTTTCATACAGAAACATGCCCAGATCACAAAATAAATACACCGTGGTGTCCACCACCCAGTCAAGTGATAGAAGATTCTCAGCACCCCCCGAAGTGATGACCCCTCTCCCCACCCCTATTATGACTTCTCGCCAAGGATAGCTACTATCCTGATTTTTCGTACCCTAGGTGAGTATAATAAATGAATTCATGATCAGTGGAATCAAATACACGTTCTTCTGCATGGGTTCTTTGGCTCGGCATTCATTATGTTGGAGAGGTTCATCTGTGGTGTGACAATAGTATATGCATATGCATCCTTGTTGCTGGAACGCTACAGTTTATTCTGCTGACAATGGGCATTCACATCGTTCCTAACTTGGGGTTGTCCCATGTCTCGGAGTGGATTTCTGTCGCATGTTTATGGAACGGCTGAGTCTACACCTGTGTTTAGCTTAGAAATTGCTCGCGGTTTTCCAAAGTAGTGGTGTTAGCATACCTCCTAGCGGTGCTAGTTGGGTCATATCCTCTCTGATGGTTGGTATTGTCTTTCTCATAATATACGCTACAATTTTTTAAAGTGTAATGTAATACCTGTAGCATAAAACTTACCATCCTAACCATTTCTGAAGGTCAGTAGTATTAAGTGCATTCACACTGACGTGCAGCCTGTCTCCAGAACTTTTTCATCTGGCAAAACAAACTGGACCCACTTAGCAACAACTCCCCATTTCCCCTCCCTGAGCCCCTGGCAAAGACCATCATTCTACCTTCTGTTTCTCTGAGCCTGACTATACTCGATACTGCAGAAGTGTAATCAGACAGTATATATACAGTATTTGTCTCAGTGACAGTAAAATACTTCTACAGAATAACATCTACCTGCTCATTATGCAGCTGGTAACATTATGTTGGATGCAGGGCACGTAACTTGGGTTCAGCCTCACATGCAATATAGAATTGCAGGATATCTCGTTAGACTCAGTCACGTTATTTGTGAGCACCCAAACCACTTGACGTAGCGTGTGATGCCTTGAGGAGTCCCATCAGAGTGGAAACTTGGAGCGACTTTTCGGTGTTGGTAAGAATGACTGTAATGAATTGACGTGCCTTATTCTTCACTTGGAAAAGAGAGAAGACATTTATTCTTTTCATAAAAACAATGCACTTGGTAGTTTCCTTTCCTTTCCCTCTGGGCCAAAATTGGATCCAGTTTATGACAAATGCCAAACCATAGACCCCCGTCCTTCACTTCCTTTGTAACTAATCCCGCCGATCTTCAGAGTTTTTGTTCAGATGTCTCTTTAATATCACGTTTTCAGTTCTTTCGCCTCTTGTAGAATTTAAATGGACCTAACCTGTTGTAGAATTTTCTTCTTTTTTAATTAAAAAAATTTTTTTAATGTTTGTTTATTTTTGAGAGAGAGAGTCAGAACATGAGCGGGGAAGGGGCAGAGAGAGGGGGAGACACAGAATCCGAAGCAGGCTCCAGGCTCCAGGCTCCGAGCTGTCAGCACAGAGCCTGACGCGGGGCTGGAACCATGAACTGTGAGATCATGACCTGAGCCGAAGTCGGACACTTAACTGACTGAACTACCAGGCACCCCACTTCTTTTTTTATATAAAGTGGCCAACTTCTCCAGGTATCCTTTAAATAGTTCTATAACATTGTTTTATTTGTGGGGAGGGGGGATTGTGAGTGGAAGGAGGTGTGGAAAGACCTGGGTCCTGGAATCAGCACATGTTCTCCCCAGACAGGCAGCCTGTAGTGACCATAGTAGGCAACCAGCTGTCTCCCACAAGACAAGATCTTATGCAAGATACAGATCGCTAGGCCACCTATAAGTTGTGTCGTGCAAATAATTTGTGGGCGTGTTACATAGAAACCCACACATGCATATAGATCACCATTAATTTATAGATTTGTTTTATTCCTTCTAAGCTACTGTGCCGTGTTGTGTCAAGTGATTTTACATTTTCCCA
The DNA here is from genome assembly GCF_024362965.1 of Panthera pardus. Classification (NCBI taxonomy): domain Eukaryota; kingdom Metazoa; phylum Chordata; class Mammalia; order Carnivora; family Felidae; genus Panthera; species Panthera pardus. Next base: position 21,889,640 of record NW_026526654.1, on the reverse strand, counting down.
GCAGATCACAGCATCTCAGTGTTTGATGACACCCGAGAGCTTCTCTAGATACAGAATATCCTTCCTCACGTTTCGGATCTGTTAATTTTCCTTTAAAAAAGATCTAACCGTGGGCCTCCCCAGGAAGTAAGAAAAGAGCTAGAAGGTAAAGCAGGACAAGAACTGACGTCTGGGATGTGGGGAGAAGGAAGCACCATGACGTAGGAAGAGAAACCTTCTCCCCAGAGCCAGCATCTTCTCAGTTTATATTTAAACCCTGTTGGAGGAGACCGCTCATCTCTTTCCAAGACAAACAGCTATGCTATTGACTATTTTTTATTGTAGAATATTCCGTCTCTAAGCTAAAAGCCTCCTCTCTTGTGATTTTCTACTTTTCCTTAGTCTTTCGGGCCCCAGCCCGGTCCTGCGTCCACTCATTGAAACAAGAGAACGACTCTCCGTTATCAGCCCCAGTCATCATCATTTGAATGATCCTCGGTCGAACTAGATGTGATTAGGGCTGGTTTCTACTAAATCTAGGCATCCCTTACCTCTCTTCCCGAATCCCTCCCTATGGCAGCTGTTACCTGTCTGCGGAAGGACAGTGGCATAGGTGCTCCCCCTGGATGGTGGGGTTCCAGATAACGTGGGTGAAGTTCCCCTCCCGTTTTTCTTCTAATGTAGCATTTGCTTAGGTGTAGTCACCAGAAGTGTTAGTTTGAGCTGTAATAAGAGCATGCCATAAACGGGGTGGCTTATAAACGCCAGAAATTAGTCCTCACAGTTCTGGAGGCCAGGAAGTCTAAGATCGAGGTGCCGGTGTATACGCGGTCTGGTGAGAGCCCAGTGCTGATTGAGAGATGGCTGTGTGCTTGCTGTGTCCCCACATAGTGGGAGGGACAAGACAGCTCTTGGGAATCTCTTGTATAAGGGCACTAATCCCATTCCTGAGGGCTTCACCCTCCTGACCTACCCACCTCCCAGAGGCCCTGCCTCCTAACACCATCACACTGGGGATTAGATTCCAGCACGTGGATTCGGGGAGGACACAAACATTTAGTCTAGGGCACAGTGATGCTGAGTTGATACATTTGATGCCAAAATGGGAGAAATTCTTTCCTCTGTTTCAACAATTGCCTTCCCAGGAGTACTGAGAACAGTACTCCTAGGAATACATATTTAATTTGTTTACAACATCACTGGATCCATGTTTACACTCAGGTTTCCACCAGTTTGATTAATAAAACCGTTGACCTTTGGTACTAGCTGTCTCTTGGGTGCTGTTCCCGTGCTTAATATCCGTGCCTTGTTCCTAAAAACGGAGGCTCTTGCCTGCCTCCTCGGCTTGTCGGTTAGAGTTAGGGTGGGCTGGTCGTTGTGGGAGTGGGCGGTCTTATCAACACGCTTCTAGCTTTTTCACTGTGGCCTGCTGCTGACTTCCGGGTGGAGGGTCTCCCACCGAAGTCCGGGGGAAAAGGCCAGGCCTTCCCCGTCTTGCTAACCCATCTTGTACCTGGGACCTCAAAATCAGCTCCTTAATTCAGAATTACACGTGTGCGTCAAAGAGACGTTGATAAACTGGAGAAGCACCTTCTGCGACACATCCTGGGAAGATTTCTCAAGAATGTTTATCTTCATATTTGTAGCTTTTCCAGTGTGGTCTTGATAGAACGGCCCTACAAGAAAGAATTTGTGGCAGGGGATGGCATTGGTAGATGCAGCTGTTGGTTACAGTTATGGCTCCTGTTTAAAAAAGAAAGAAAAGAAAAAGCTGAAACCACCAGGCTCTCAAAGCTGGACTGTGTTCCAGAAACAGCCACAGGGCATTTCGGCAGAGAAATGCTTTTCGTGGGTTCTCGCCTGACTGACTTCCGGGCACATGGAGTTAACAAGTTAAAAAGGAGCTGCTAATGATACAATAAATGCTTTTGAAAGTTTTCCATTGGGGAATCCAGCAGTAGGTGACTGCTTTGAAAAATGAATGAAAATCAGACATAAAGTCACAAATGGCTCCCTCAGTAATGAGTAAGCACATGCTGAAGGGCATTGATGGGCACGTGTGTGCATTGCCTGTCGTGATGTTTTTAATGTTTATTTATTTACTTGGAAGGTAGAGAGTGGGACTAGGGGAGGGGGCAGAGCAAGGGAAAAAGAATCTCCAGCAGGCCCTGTGCCGTCAGCGCGGAACCCAATGCAGGGCTCGAACCCACGAACCGTGAGATCAGGACCTGAACCAAAATCAAGAGTTGGATGCTTAACCAACTGAGCCAGCCAGGCGCCCCTGTCATGTTCTGTTTCTGGCTTATATTTCTGTTCCATGAAATTAATAAACCAGCTTGTCCTGTAGTATCATTAGGGAAAGATTGTTTTGCACAGGCTCAGACCTAGAGATTTAGTCCTCCTTGCTTTCTTTTCCTTTTTTTTTTTTTTTTTTTTTTTAATTGTGATTAGAAACTCATAAAACTTATCATCTCGCCCATTTTTAAGTCTACAGTTTGGTAGCGTTAAGCATATTCACGTTGTTGTAAAACAGACCTCCCGAACTTTTTCATCCTGCAGATCAGAAACTCTGTGCCCATTAAATAATCCTGCCAACTCCCCATCCCCCAGGCCCTGATAACCACCAATCTACTTCCTGTTGCTCTGTATTTGTTCCCCCCTTTATTTTACAAGCAGATCCCCCCCCCCCCCAAGTCTTCTGTCCTGCTTCAGTGCAATTTGGGCTCATCCTGTCGTTAAGGGGGAAAGAACAACACATAATTGTCACAGTGTTGTGTGAAATAGAGTGCAGGCCTGTACCCACACGTGTGGGGGGCTGTGATGAGCATTTCTTTTGGCCTGGTGGCATCACAGTTGAAAACATGTTAAAGTCATCTTGCATGATTAAGAAATTAGACCATGAAAGGCCACTATACATTTTCAAATTGTTTTCCTGTCTCTGTGCTCCAGCATGGAGTCTAACGATCCACTTTCTAGGTAAACCTGTAAACTCACTTTCTCCTATCATGGTATATTGAATTTTCAACAGGTGACAGAATCTGTTTCAAAAAGATTCTTAGTGGGGCGCTTGGGTGGCTCCATTGGTTAAGCGTCTCTCAGGCTTTAATCTCAATGTCATGAGTTCAAGCCCCACGCTGGGTATGGAGCCTACTTTTAAAAAATGTGCTTGGGGCATCCGGGTGGCTTGGTCGGTTAAGTGTCCGACTTCAGCTCAGGTCCTGATCTCACAGTTGGTGAGTTCAAGCCTCACATCGGGCTCTGCTGACGGCTTGGAGCCTGGAGCCTGCTTCGGATTCTGTGTCTCCCTCTCTCTCTGCCCGCCCCCCCAATGCATGCACGCTCTTTCTCTTTCTCTCTCTCTCTCAAAAATGAATAAACACTAAAAAAATTAAAATAAAAAACTAAATTTAAAAAATGTTCTTATTGCTTTCCAGTATTTTGTTTTTAGCATCAGTGTAATTGTGTATAAGTTGGGACAAAGTGCATTTAACTGAGTGCACAGTACTGACAATGTGGTCATTGTGAATAACCCAGACTCTGGAGCAAAGGGAACATGATCTGGTTTCAGCCGCATCCGTTGCCTAGGTCGCTGCTGCAGACGAACATTTCGAGTGCTATTAAATCGTAGAGGATTGTTTTTAAAGATCATTCTTATTACTTGCTTTTGCTTTTCTCCCAATGCTGATATTAGGACACCATAGGCTGCCCGTGTTACCGGGCAGGATTTTATTTCAGAGATGTAATCGATACTCATGCTTTTTATTATATATCTTACATCTGTCTTCCATTTTCCCACCACTCACTCTGAGCACTGGTAACACTACAGAAAAATGAAGCTAATCGCTGGGATGTTCTAACTTTGAGGTTTTGGAATGAGGGGCGTGGAGCGAGCCAAAAGTTGGCGATCAGTATGAATTATCAATAGAACATGCTAACTCCAGGGTATTTTTACCAGATTGTGAAATAATCGTGTAAGAGTAAACTAGTGAACCAGCTCAAAAGAGAACGGACATTCCAGACCGTTCCACAGCACTGCTTCAGGAGCAGCAGCCCACACAACGGTGTGTATTCTCTGAGCAACATTTGAAAAAACACAGACCCTCCTTTTATTTCTCATATTTAGTTTACTCATCAAAGCTGTCTGAGGGATAAGGCAGAGAAGCCACATGGCCACTTAGTATTGACAGTGGGACAGTTTCACGTCTGTGCATCTCCCTGTAGGCGTTTCTGTGTGTAACGGTCACATGACTAGCCTTGTGCACTGAGGTACAGTCTGATGTGTTTCCTCATCAACGGAATGTCTTCCTTTATTATTTCCCTTTTAATGTTTTCACCGCAGTTGGCCTTTCCAGAGTGGTTTCCCCATTATGGCTTTTGGAAAATGTCCATTCTTTGAGCAACAGTTTCTTGAAAGAAAAACATATTCTCAAATTGGCCTTAGAATCTAGACCCCAGCATACAGTTGTTTTTGTTAAAGATCATGTTATTATCGTCTCTCCATGAGAATTATGAGCCATGCCCAGTGCAGAGCCAGATGTGGGGCTCCATCTCATGACCTGAGCCGAAATCAAGAGTCGGATGCTTAACTGGCTGAGCCACTCAGGCACCCCGAGAATTATGAGTTTGAAGTGATTCATTCACTCATCCATTCAGCAGATCTTTACAGGCACCTACTGTGTATCATGCCGATAGTGGGAAAGTGGGGGAAAGAATGGGGGAAAAAGGGAGGTTGTGGGGGCAAATTACATTTAAGTAGAGGGGTTCGGGTCAGTCCTGTTGAGAAGGTGATATTTGTGTAAAGATTTGAAAGAGGTGAGGGAATTATCCTTGAAGATTTCTGAGGAGAGGGTATTCCAGGTAGAGGGAGCAACCAGTGCAAAGGCCCTGAGGTGGGCTTGTCCCTGATATGCTGAGAACTGCAAGCAGGCCCATGTTGCTAGAGTGGAACGAGCAAGAGGGAGAACACTTGGTTGTGGCCTCAGACCACAGGGGAGGATCAGATCCTGTGGGGCCTTGTTTTCCATTGTAAGGACTTTGGCTCGTATTCTGAGTTTTGAAGAAGAATCTGATTTAGTAGAAGATGACCCTTGCTGATAGAACTGACCTGAGAAACGATGTGAGAACTGTTTATATAGTAAGTCAAATGGTAATCATAAGTACAGAGGTCAAATGCAGCAGAGAAATAACCAGAAGTTGTTATGGAAAGAAATTTCCTCAGGGCACCTAGGTGGCTCAGTCGGTTAAGCATCTGAATCTTGATTTCGGCTCAGGTCTTGATCTCACGGTTCATGGGTTCGAGCCCCACAACAGGCTCTGCACTGACAGCGTGAATCCTGCTTGGGATTCTTCCTCTCTCTCTCTCTGCCCCTCCCCTGCTTGCGCTCTCTCTCTCTCTCTCTCGTCTCCCAAGGTAAATAAATACTTTAAAAATAAATAAATAAATAAATAACCAACCAAACTTTTTAAAAAAAGAAAAAAATTTCCTCAACTTACTCAAACAGGTGAATTTGAAAAGAATATCATGAAAGGTAAAGCTGTGTGTTTTCCAAGTTCTTGAGTGTCATGAAGGACTGTGAGTGTGTGCATGAATCAGACTTGAGGGCTATTTTCCAAACTCTTCATGCATGTGAGACTACAGGTATGTATGGGGTTAGAGGGTGTGGATGATTTCAAGTTTCTAGGTGAGCCTCAAAATCATTGTGATACTGGAATTCGCTTCTGGAAACCGTTCCTGACTGGATCATCCTCTCTTTCCACTAGGTTTGTAGTAACTTAAAGAATCTGACATAAACCACGCAGAACGATCTTGTCTGTCAGCACTGTGGTTTATTAATACCCAAGGAGCTTGTTGTCTGATAACTTAAAGGAGAAATATGTTTAATTCACATTCTTCCAGTCTTTCTAGTCAACTGTCCGTCTAGTAGAATAGGATATGCTCTCTATACTTTTGCTGTATATTAGGAGCTTCTTTTTCCTAGATCTAGGGTCTGTGTGCTTGTATTTTGTCTTACTCTAGCAAGTTGCTGACTGAAAGGACCTGTCATCAACAGCGGACACACAGAACTGTTGTGCTTTTTAGGGCTTTCTAGTTTGTCCATCATACAAAATTCCCCCCCCCCCTTCCCCTTATTTCCATGATCTCATTCCTCATCCCCTCCTCAGAAGATTTTGGAATATAACAGAAAGTATATGTTTTATCTTACAGTGGTTAATTTGTAGTAAGGCTTAAAACTACTTAAGGGAGTTTTCATGACTACCAAAAGTTGGAAATAACTTGGCGAAGCCTTCAACTACAAATGAAGCCTCATGTTATGTGCTGGATTGGTGCCTGGCATTATATGTGTCAACCTGATTAAATTCTCAGAACCACCTCATTAAGGGGTATCATTAGTCCATTACCCAGATGGGACAGTCAGTGCCCAGGTCATGTAACTAGCTTGGGCCACGTAACTGGTAAATGGCAAGTCAAGCATTACAGTTCTGTCTTGATGACTCTGGATCCCTCCCCCATTCTGTGCTGCTCTCAAATGTAATCTCACACATTTTTTAAAAAATGTTTTTTATTTTTGAGAGAGAGCATGAGCAGGGGAGGGGCAGAGAGAGAGAAACAAAACATCTCAAGTGGGCTCTGCACTGACAGTGCAGATTGAGCGCTCAAACTCACAAACCATGAGATCATGACCTGAGCCGAAGCCAAGCACTTAACCAACTGAGCCACCCAAGCACCCCTCACACATTTTTATACCTAGTAGTAATAGCTTCATCAGCTGTAAATGAGGCAAAAGCTAGGTTTCTTTCTTTATAATCATAATGTATACTTTGTTTATAATGAAAATGCTCTCTATAGGGCCTTTTTCTCCCCCCATTTTGCCCCTCCCTATAGTGGATTGTTTGTACTTTTGGATATTTTCCCATATTTTTCTACTGTTTGAAAATACACGACTTAAAATTCACCATCTTAAGCATTTTTAAGTGTATGGTTCAGTGGCATTAAGTGCATTCACATTGCTGTGCAACTATCACCACCGGCCATCTCCAGAACTCTCTTCATCTTCCCAAACTGAACTCTGTACCCCCAAAACAATAGCTCTCCATCCCTACTTCACCTCCAACCCCTGGGAGCCACGATTCTACTCTCAGTCTACTTTCTGTCTCTGTTGGATGCCTTTTGTTACCTTTGTTATATACTTGTAAGTTTCTTTTCCCTAAGTCTGGAGTCTCTGTGCTTACTTTAATCGGAGCTTTGCAGTTTTTCAGAAGAGGAGAAGTACGGTTGACCCTTGAACAATGCAGGGGTTAGGGGCGCCAGCCCCCTCTATAATTGAAAATATGCCTATGACTTTTGACTTCCCCAAAACTTTACTAGCCTACTGTTGACTAGAAGCCTTACAGATAACAAACAATTGGGTGTTATGTACTTTGTATATTCTATGTATTATATACTGTATTATTATAATAAAGTAAGCTAGAGGAAAAAAAGTAAGAAAATCGTAAAAACATATAGTACTGCACTGTATTCATTGAGGAAGTCTACATATAAGTGCACTCACAAAATTCAAACCCAAGTTGTTCAAAGCTCACCCGTACTGATTCTGACCTCTTCTGCAGATAGGCAAACCTGGAGCCAGAGCTCACTCATACCCCCAATCTCTTAGGTGCTTAATAGGATATTAAACCTGAAAAGTACTTGAAAAAGAATGAAAAGTAGATAGTACTATTTGGGAGGTTTTCTGGGGACTCCAGAGCTGAGAATTCTTCAAGTGTCCTGAAAGCTGAATTTTCACATCACACTTCGGCTTACATATTTTTAATTTAAAAGCCTTATGCATAAAAAATAATTTGAAAACCCTTTTTCAGGGGCTCTTGGGTGGCTCAGTCTGTTTACCATCCAACTCTTGATTTCAGCTCAGGTTGTGATCCCAGGGTGGTGGGACTGAGCCTGGCATCAGGCTCTGTGCTGAGCATGGAGCCTGCTTGCTATCCTCTCACTCTCTCTACGCCTCTCCCCTGCACACCTCCCCCCTTAAAAAAAAAAAAAATCTAACAAAAAAATAAAACCCTTTTTCAGGATGAGAAAATGTTCCCATTCTCCCCTAACTGAAAAACATTAAAAATATTTTCTGTTGAAAGTATCTGCAAAGATTTAAAATAATTTTTCTTTCATTTAATGTTCCTGGAGGTTGTCCAAGAACCTTGGACATTGGCTCTTGAGGGGAAGGCTGTGTTTAAAAAACATGGTAGAAGAAATCTGCCTGCACGTGAAGAGAATTGAGAACCCAGAATCACATATGTTATTCGGTGGCTTTGTTTTACAAAGTCTTCACCCTTCTGTTCAAATGTGAAGCTAAATTCAATAAAATATTTACTTTCCATCTTACTTCGGAATAATAATTTTAGAGGCTAAGTGCATGGTATCAGGTGTATTTTGAGAAAGTTCAGGCTCCGTGCACTGAATGTACTTTTGAGGCTTAATTAGACCACTGAGCCCAAGGAGAAAGATGCCAAACTAAATAGACATAAGGAAAATGCAAGCAGTTTTCTTTTTGCTGGGAAAGGTCTAATGCTTTCCTCCAGCAGTCCTGATCTGGTTTGTACTTCCCTTATTCGTTATTTGTGTGATATTTTATTCCCTGGCTAATGGGTTTTTTTTAAAGTCAAGATTATTTTATTTCAATAAATTTTGGAATTTTTTTATTCGTCTACTTTTTTTTTTTTTTTTTAACGTTTATTTATACTTGAGAGACAGAGCACTAGCAGGGGAGGGGCAGAGAGAGATAGGCACAGAATGTGAAGCAGGCGCCAGGCTCTAAGCTCTCAGCACAGAGCTGGATGCGGGGCTTGAACCCACAATCGGGAGATCATGACCTGCGCCCAAGTCCAGTAATTCACTGACTGAGCCACCTAGGCGCCCCCATTCATCTACTTCTGAAAGTGATCAAAAAACAACAAATCGCCCAGGGTCAAAAGCAGAGAAACCTGGCACTAGGAGGAGCCCAGTTCTCTGCAAACATTTTTCATATCTTGCTCACTGCGTTGTGGGATTGCAAGAAAGCACTAGAAAGCCTCCGCCGTGCATGCGCACATCAAGTCTTGGTGCCAAGGGAGAAGGGGAGTGACTTCTGTACTAACGACGCCGCGGTTGCAACGTAGCTAAATTACAGCCAGGGAGCTGAAAGCACCCGTTCTCTTCCCAGCCTGGCGTCGGGACTCTGAAATCCAATCTGAAGTGTGTTTAATGAGCGTTCTGATCACTGAGGCTCAGTGCGGAGGGGAACAACGAGTGCAGTGTGCCCGCGCAGACAGTTGCGGCCACCCTTGGAGCCACCGAGGGAGGAAGAATCGCCGCGTTTGTGGACAAGGAGATGGGCAGGCCTAAACATTTAGCTCCTTTCTCCCAGAATGAAAGCTTTGTCCCAGCGCCCAGACTTTGCTTTTAAAGTTGTAGTTCCCGTTCTTGCTCTGGCCGGTGTTTCACAGCAATGGTGATCACGCTGTCTGCTGATGAGGCTGCCGCCATGTTTCCTGTTGGGCGTTTGAGTCCTTTGCTTCCTTCCCCTCCCCATCATCATAGTTCTTACCCGGTAGAGTTTAGTGAGTACTAGATCCCGTCCTAAGTGCTTGGGGTGTAGTGAGTCACGTGAGCCTCACCACAGCCCTGTACAGTGGTTTGGTCATCAGGCCCATTCTGCAGAAGAGCTAACCGAGGCCCAGAGAGTCACTTGCCCCAGGTCACACCGCCATGGAGTGGAGATCCAGGATTTGCAAGAAGGCAGATGTTTGCATTCTTAATAAGAACATTATGCTGCCTCTCTGCGTCATCCAAGGGCTGGAGAAACAGCATGAGAAACCTCTCCCACACTTCAGTTGTCTGATTTCTGTGTTAGTCCTGCCTTTGCAGTGGGAGATCATGGTTGGCTTATGTGACACTCACACCAGCTTCCAGGGGCTCTGTCCTACCACGGTCCTGTTAACTATCACGTGGGCTCCCAACCCTCTTTGGTGCCACCAGCTATGGCCCGTGTAAAGTGTGGGCCTCTTTCCTTGGTTTTATCAGCAAGTTTTCTCTAGGACAATTTGAGTCCTCAAAATTACAAGTGTAGGTCTTGAAAGGGGTGAGAGGGAAATGGAGAGCCTGGGGGACTCCATGGTTAGGAGCAGATTCTCAGGACTGGGTTTGAATCCCAGCTCCACAGTGAGAGAGCCTGACCTTGGCAAGTCTGTGTCCTTCTGCCTGGAATGCCTCAGGGCCTGCAGCTTAGGGAGTTACAGGTGTGCAAATAATGTGTTCCCTCTGTCCCCGGGGTGAGTCCCCAGGGAGCTGCATCTGGCCACCAGTGTCTTTGTTTACTCCAGCTGTTCATCCAGCCGTTATTATTGATGTCCGTCCCGTAAGGGGAAATGGTAGGGACTCTGTTCTGGCTTCTCGTGTGCCATCAAGAAGTTCTGTGCCCTGCTTATGATATACCATACTTTGCTTCTCTCTCATGACATTGGGAATCTTCTTTTCACTCTTTGGGTTCCATAATTATCCGGATAGTTGTCTTGAAATGGATAGTGCTCATTCATTCTGGGACATGCTCTCTGGCCCTTTGCAATCTAGAAAGTTCTCCCCTTGCATTCTGGAGAATTTCCCTACATTTGTGCTTGTATAATTTTGCTTTGCTCTTGGATCTGTCTAGATGGCCCATCGCCCAGAGGTTGGAACTCTTGGACTGAGCCCACAAATGCCCCGTGCCCGTGTCTCGTTGCCATCTCTTGGCGATGAGGTCTCGTTTTGGGGGGTTTTCAACTATATCTTTAAACTCTCCCAGTGCAATTTTTATTTCTGCGCTGTGTTTTTTTTTTTTTATTGCTAAGAGCTCTTGTTATCCAAATATTCCTTATGATAACCTTCTGGGTTTGTTGGCTTTTTGTTGTTGTTGTTGTTGTTGTTGTTTTAGTTGCAAACTCTTAGCTATATGGGGATCCAAATTACAGTGTTTTAACAAGTGTTTTCCTCTAGCCTGCAATATCACAAGTACCTGGCCTCTCCCACTTCGGACCCTTGGCGGGACTCTGTGTAATGTAGCCGTTTCCCTATTGCAGAGTCTCCCTCTGCTCTGTAATTAGATTTTAGCATCCTTGTCTGTCATCTTCTAGAATTTGGGGGGAATCTCTCACTTGCTGTCTCTTGTCTCACTTTCTCTGTTTTCTGTGAATTTATTCCTCTTTTTCCTTTTTTTCCTCTCTCTCACTGTTCTTTTTTAAGCGGGGTTTCTGAGTGTAGTGGAGACACATGTGTTCAGTCGGCCATTTTTAGCCACAGACTGACATTCTTTCCATCGTTTATATTAAGCTGTGTCTGGCAGCGGCCTTGTGCTAAATTTTCTAAGAAAAACATGCATTTATGGACAGTTAGGTGGGTTCCTGTGGAATTTCTCAAATTGTACTGTCCTTGAACTTCTGCCTCATTGGCAGCTCCTGAGTGTGTGCAGAGGGGCTAGGACAGGGTGGTACCCCGGGGCGGGCTGCTGGGGTGTTGGGAACGCGTGTGAGCTCTGTGCCCTTCGGACCTGGCTCCGCCCCTCTGATTTCACGGCTGGAAGGGTCTCAGAAGAGAGTATTTCTTAAAAAGGATTTCAGTTCCAGAACAACACTCACATCTAGAGCAACCACGGTAAAAAGAGGAGCCTCTTTTAACATCAAGAAAGATTAATTACCTTCCATAATTCGTCTAGCACTTGCTGAATATATTTGATTATCAAGTTAGAGAAATTTTGAAGGCCAGGGGCTTTGTTATTCCAAACCCACTTATTGGGTGGTGGTTTCCTTGTAGTCTCTTCCAAAGGGACCATGCTGGCTGGATGTGACTGCATTGTCCCCGCCCCCTTGTGGCTAAGAGGGGAGTAACAGCCCTACAGAAGGTGGTTGTATAAGTTTGCTAGGGCTGCGGTAACAAAGTCCCGCAAACTGGGTGGCTGAAAACAACTAATTGATTCTCCCACAGTTCCGGAGGCTACAAGTCCAAACTCAAGGTGTCATCAGAGCCATGGTCCCTCCAAGACTCTGAGCAGAATCGTTTTTTGCCTCTTTTCAGCTTTGACGGGGTGGGAGGGGGGGGGCGGGGGGATGTTAATCCTTGATGTTCCCTGCTCATAACCACATCATTCGGTCTCTGCCTCTGTTATCACATGGCATTCTCCCAGTGTCTGTCTTCACACCGTTTTCTTTCAAGGAGCCAGTCATATTGGGTTAAAACCCATGCTAATGGCCTCATCTTAACTTGATTTTATCTCAAAGACCCTGTTTCCGAATAAGGTCATGTTCACAGATGCTGGGAGATAGGACTTCAGCATATCTTTTTGAGGGACACAATTCAACCCATACCCATAGGTTTGGCTTTTTTTTTTTTTTTTGGCTATGGTTGACTCTCAAGTTTAGCCTTGATGTTAGCCTCGAGCAGAAGTCAGAGAGACCACGGAGCCAGCCTGCCTGCCCCACGTGTGGAGGATCCACAGGTCACTCAGTAGCAACTCATCGACTGGCAGGTGACTGGCACCTTGCTACTCAAAGCATAGTCTTTGTAGCAGCAGCAGCAGCCGCAGCCCTGGGGGCCTGTTAGAAATGCAGATTCTCGTGCCTCACCCCGTCCCTCCAGAATCAGCACCTGCAGCTTGTTAAGGTCTGCAGGTGATTGACAGGCACGTAAGTCAGAAGTGCTCTTCTGAATCACCTCCAGCAGGGATCCTTGGCATGGCCTCTGCCCTTGGGGACATTGGCATGCAGCCTGCTGATGTGGTAGCCAGGTTTTGTATCGCATGACATTGCAGAGGCATGCCTTGGGGGGTGGAAAATGGCTCCTCCTTCTCAATGTCAACTCCATCCCCTGCCGTTAATTCTATAAATTAACATTTTCCCTACACAGCAGAAGCAGCAATACTTGAGAACTTGTTCTTATGTGTCAGGGCCTTTGCTAATAACCACTTTGCAATCACAGTTTTGAGTCTTACATTGATCCTGGGAGATGGATGATAATGTCTCCAGTCCTATCATGACTCGTGTCCTGTGGACTGAATTCTGCTCCCCTGCCCTCAGTTCATAAATTGAAGCCCTAACTTTTATTGTGGCCATATTTGGAGTAAGGTAGTAATTAAGGTCAAATGAAGTCATAGAGGTGAAACCCTGATCGAAAAGGATTAGTGTTTTTCTAGGAAGAGACACCGGAGAGGTCTCCCTCTCCCCTCTCCCCCTCCCCCTCCCCACATAGCACTTACCATATATTTAGCTGGTTGTTTGTCTGTAGCCCCAACTCAGGGATACTTGTATCGATTTCTGTTCCTTCGGCACTTAGCCCAGCGCGTGTGTGTGTCTCTCAAGCCCCGTGTACTTAGTACATCCCCCCACCTGGCCAAAAACTAGCAACGGGCCATGAGGGAATCTGCAGTGTTCTGATGCCCTAAGATTAGACTTGTTGAGGGTTGGTGGGTTATAGGACTTTGGATAATATTCTAATAGGTATTCATGGTAAGAAAAAGGGGGCCGAAGGCCTTTGAGAGAAGCCATTCTCTGCTGGATCAGAGCGTGCCCTGGTTGTCATGGTTACGTTAATCCTAAACCAGGAAGGGGGGGAAAAAAAAACACTTCCAGAAACAGCTTTCTGAAACCTCAGCAGATGCAAAATTTTTAAAACCTAGTCAAACATTATCTTTATAGATTTGTGTCTATGAGATTGTTTCTGAGAGGTTAGAACCTTAGCTTGTCTCAAGTAGAGGGGAAATCATTTGTTCAGATGCTTTGAGGAATTAGGGAGAGAGAGGAAAATACCACACCCCCCCCACCCCAGAAAAAATTGTCTTTATTCTTTTGGAGGAGAAGAAAAATACTCCCACATAAAACTTTATGTAATAGAAATAGCCTGAGGGCATAGATATATTTTTAAACACAATACAATACAAATACAATACAAATACAATAAAATACAAATACAATAAACTAGAGCAGCTTTGATTCAGTTTTTAGTACCTTAAAACCAAATGTGAATGTTCATACTATTTGTTATTCAATGTTTAGTGGCCAGACATTCTCCAAGAATGCGAACCTCTTCCGAAAATGTACTCTTATAGATTCTATGAAAAGCCCATTCAAAATGGAGAAAATGAACATGGACGCCGAGTTTGAAATCAGCCACATTGTTTGTGCGCTGGGCTAAAATTCAAATGCCTTTTGCAGCATCATTAAAAGTAGCCAATAAGAAAAATGTGATTATGTAGTTTCGCTAATTGCTGATTTGTTCTCCAGGATGAAACATATAATTACTATTTGGTGTCTTTTCTGTAAGGCTCACATGTCTAGAATACTTTAATCAAGACTGGCTAAGTATGGGGCTGGCCAGATTGACAGTTTCTTAGAGGCTGTGGGAGTCTTAGAGATCTGTTTCCTCCCCTCCAATACTAACACTTGGTGATCATTAACACAACTCATTTGTCATAAGATCCTTTCCATGTTAAACTTCCTAACATATGTAAGTTTTCAAACGATGTGTAAATTACTTGGTTTCCCTTCCTTGTGTAATGTAGCTTGTACAGCATTGAATAGGATTGTGTGTGTATGTCTTTTGTATTCTTTTAATGTTTATTTTTGAGAGAGACTGAGCCTGAGAGGAGGAGGGGGAAAGAGAGAGGGAGACACACACAGAGTCCAAAGCAGGCTCCAGGCTCTGAGCCATCAGCACAGAGCCCGATGCGGGGCTCAAACCCACCAACTGCGAGATCATGACCTGAGCCAAAGTTGGACGCTTAACCAGCTGAGCCACCCAGGCACCCCGAATTGTGTGTGTGCGTGTCTTAAAGTAAGTCCCCCTTTGAGAAAATACCTTTATGGTTCAGTCTTTCTCAAGGTCTCTGCTTCATGCTTTGCTAGCTTTATCCATGCTGTTGCCTCCTCCTCCTCTTCACACTTCATCAGCTTATTTCTAGATTTGTGTTAGCAAAAGGGGTTGCGCTTTTATAGCTCTTTGAACCCCATTACTGGCTTCCAGCGCAAAGCCTAACCCAAATGCAAAATCTGTGGTACTCCAGCAACGTTCATTTCATGCCAAACACGTAAAAGGTCTCTTTGCACTGAGAAATTGTAACAAACGTTGGGTGCACACACATAGGTGTTCACTCTCTCCCCATGTGATCAGGCCTTTGCAGCCACTCTTCCAGGAGCTAGTCCTGCGCCTCAGTATAACGTTCTAAGAAGAACTCATTTTCTTGTTCTTAAAAAAGTTGAAACTGATTCTACAGTGCATCACAGCTATTTAAGGATGTGAACCCCATCCTCAGTTACTTTTTCTGTTTTTTCTCTTCTGCATTTTTAAAAAACATTTTGTTTTGTTTTGTTTTAGAGAGAGCGTGCGTGAGCAGGGAAGGGGTGGAGGGACAGAGAGAATCTTAAGCGGGCTTCGTGCTCAATGAGGAGCCCAGTGTGAGTTCCATCCCATGACCCCGGGATCATGACCTGAGCCAAAATCAAGAGTCAGATCCTCAACCGACTGAGCCACCGAGGCATCCCTACATTTTTTTATTGTGATAAAATATATATAACGTAACATTTACCATTTTAGCCATTAAGTATACAAATTCAGCGGCATTAAGTATATTCACAGTGCTATGCAACCAACACGACCATCCATTTTACATACTGTGGTGTGATTCTGAACAAAATTACTCTTAGAGTGAAGTTCAAAAATGTGCATTGGAGACAAGCATTGAGGAACAATGGGGCAGACTGTAGGAGTAAATTCACCGCAGGAAGTAAAGGAGGGATGATCTTTCTTAGAGAATGGAAGTGAAATCTCTTCCTCCTTTTATTTACTTTTTTATTTTAGAGAGTGTGTGAGCAGAGAGGAGGGCCAGAGGGAAAGAGAGAGAGAATCTTAAGCAGGCTCCATGCTCAGTGCAGAGCCGGATTTGGGCTCGATCCCACAACCCTGGGACTATGACCTCAGCCAAAATCAAGAGTCGGATGCTCAACCAACCGACTGAGCCACCCAGGCACCCCTCTTTTCCTTCTTTATTAGACGTTACTGTTTTTCACATTTCCTGCCATCAGTTCACGTGAAACGATTCTGCCAGAGACCCTTAAACCAGGCACTCAAAGAGCCTAGTGAGTTTGGGATTATCCATGGAGAATATTGTATACCTTCAGATAGCTCTGGCTATCTTCTGTATTTCCGTGATGAGGAATATGGGAATATATAAAGTGGCATCTGTTTAAAAAAATGCTTAACCTCCGGATACTGAAGCACCTTTGACGCCTCCTCGGGTCATGCCTGGCCAGGCTAATGGACATGCCCATCACTGAATTAGTCAGGCTCTCTTACTGACCATTGGTCTCCTGAGTTGCTAATTGGTTCCTAACATGTTCTGCTCTTCTCAGAGGGAAGGTGGAAGTATAAAAGCAGTAACTGTAGAGGACTGTGTTTTTGAAACATTTTTCTTCCGTGTGAAGAAACGTTTGATCCGTGTGATGGAATTGGATCCATTTTACTAGCGGGTCGTTAGGAATCCACCGGGCAGTGAAGAGAAACCAAGGCATTTAGGGTAGAAATTGGGGTCTTATATATCACATTCCCTTTTCCTGTAGGTTCAGTATATAGAAAATGCATGTATAGTATTGATTTCAGCTGGCATTTGAGTGTCAGGTGCTTTGCTGGCCAATAAGAATATAAAGGTGAACTATAAAGTAGCCCAGAATTTAATTGGAGAGACAGGCTTGTATATACTTAACCATATATAATACTGTGGAATGAGTAAGTTTTATTCATCTGTTCATCCACTTCAAAATTGGTCAGTCTTTAGGCTCTGCGGATACAGAGATTAATAAAATGCGCTCTTACCTTCAGCGTGGGTGTCGTATGGATGAGAATTTGCGCAAAGTGCTAGGGGAACCTAAGAAAGAAAGCCTTAATTTCTGCCTTATTTGTGGAGGAAGGGAAAAGGAACAGGGACTGGGGTTCCACTTCCACAAAAAGGACACAGAATCATGAGCTGAAAACTTCTGTCCATACAAAACCCACACATAAATATTTATGGCAGCTTTCTCCTCCTCCTCCTCCTCGTCCTCTTCCTCCTCCTCCTCCTTCTAAATATAATTTATTGTCAAGTTAGCTACCATACAGTGTGTATAGGGTGCTCATGGTTTTGGGGGTAGATTCCCGAGATTCACTGCTTACTTACGACACCCAACGCTCATCCCAACAAGTGCCCTCCCCAATGCCTATTTTAGCAGCTTTCTTCTTAATTGCCTAAACTGGGGTGGTAACCAAGATGTCGTTCAGTGGGTGAATGGATAAATAATTTGTGGTACATTCACACAAGGGAATATTATTCAGCAATAAGAGAAATGAACTAGGAAGCCACGAAAAGACATCTAGGGACCTACGTGCGTGCTGCTGAGCAACAGAAGCCAATAGGAAAAGGTTACGTACCGTACGATTCCAAACGTATGACGTTCCGGAAGAAGTGAGACTGGAGACAGTAGGAAGACCAGTGGTAGCCAGGAGTTCGGAGAAGCGGGGGAGGGTTGACTAGATGGCACATGGTGGATTCTTAGGATGGTGAAACTATCCTCCTTGATCCTGTGATAGTGTCTCCATGATATTACATGTTAGGATACACAATATTACATGTTTGTCAGGAAGTATAGAACTGTACAATGCAGAGTGAACCCTAATGCCAACTGTGGACTCTGGGTGATGATAATGTATCAGTGTTGGCTCAATATTTGTAACCACTGTACCACATGGATGCAAGATTAAGAATAAGGGATTCTATGTGTGTGGTGAGAAGAGCGATGTTGGAATTCTCTGTACTTTGTCTTCAGTTTTCTGTAAATCTAAAACTTCCCTAAAAAATAAAGTCTATTTCTAAAAAGGGGGTGGTGCCTGGGACCGTGCTGGGGAGAAAATGGCAGAGAATTATCATCTAAGTGTGAAAACAGCCTGGAAAAGGCTCAGAGGTATGCGGCCGGGGGTCTGGTGATCAGGCGGTCAGGGTTCTGGAAGGTGGATGGCGGCAAGCTGAGAAGGGCTGAAGATTCAGGAATGAAGAGGCTTCTGGTGGTGGGAGCCATGGTTTGTTCTCATATCTGCCTGTCTCAGAGGGGGTGACTCCTGTTGTTTCTGTTTCCAGCAAAGAGCCCCTGGGAAAGTGTTGCTGGATGCAGTTTGCAACCACCTCAACCTCGTGGAAGGGGACTATTTTGGCCTCGAGTTTCCCGACCACAAAAAGATCACGGTAAGTGATGGGAAATTAATGTTGATATTTTACCATCTGTTCAGCTTGGGAAAGCAGAGGAATCAGTCTGGTTCTTTGGCCATGCATACATGTCCTAGAAGAAAAACAGCCAGAAAGCCCTTGTTAAACTGTTTTGAAAGTACTATGTACATAGGATTAGCAAGTTCAAAGAGCTTGATGAACACCAGCTCCCTCTGACCCTTTTCCCTTGCCTGTCCCTCCAGAAACCACCATTACCAGTTGCTTCTGTACCCTTCTAATAAAAGTCTGCTTATGTGTCTGTACACACACATTTTTTTTAAGTTTATTATTATTATTATTATTATTTTGAGAGAGAGAGAGAGAGAGAGAGAGAGTGAGAGAGAGCAGAGAAGGTGCAGAGGGAGAATTCCAAGCTCTGAACTCTCAGTACAGAGCCCAATACTGGGCTGGATCCCATGAACCTCAAGATCATGACCTGAGCTAAAATCAAGAGTCTGACGCTTAACTGACTGAGCCACCCAGGAGCCCCACACGCATACTTTTGAAACACACTAATGTGTGGAAACAACATATAATGACATGTACCTTACACTCTACTTCAGTTAATGTATCATGAAGATCTCTTCTTTCCCATGCATAGAATCCCCTGCCTTCTTCTCCATTGCACGCTATTCCGCTGAATAGACATGACCGTGATTTACGTCTGTTGTAGATGATGGGGTACTTAGTTTGTTTCTAGTCTCTTGCTTTTACAACAAAGGAAGCTACCGCAAGTACACTGAAGCTTACGTTCAAGTTTCAGTACGTGGGATCCAAGGGCATGGGGTTGCCTAATCCATAGGTTTGATCATTGTAAAATTTGAAAAATATGTCATGCTCTTTACAAAGGTTTCGCCCATTTGAACCCAAAAGTTAGAACATAGCTTATTGTTCCTTTTGTGTTTTGGCTAATGGCACTTTCTTAAGGCTGTATCTGATTCTTGTATTAGACACTCTATGCAACTATAAGTTCATTGACTGTATTTCTGTTTATTCTTCCATTCTGTATACAGAGTAGCTAGGACTTGCTAGCCACTGCTCCAGGGATCCGGTAATTAAGGTGCAGGGAATGTATGATCCGGGGGGGGTGTCAAGCTTAGTCAGTGACCAGCACAGGGCATGTGACAGGTGTTTTCCATTGGAGCCAGGGAGCATTGGGCAGTGGGGGTAACAAATAACATTGGTGTTCAGGAAATCCTTCCCAGATACTACAAAGCTGAGTCCCATGAGGCCAGTAGGAGTTGACCTAATAGAAAGAGTGTTCCATGGAAGCCTAGGTGTCTCAGTTGGTTAAGCATCCAACTTTGGCTCAGGTCATGATCTCACGGTTCGTGGGTTCGAGCCCCGTGTCGGGCTCTGTGTTGACAGCTCAGAGCCCAGAGCTTGCTTCGGATTCTGTGTCTCCCCCTCTCTCTCTGCCCCTTCCCCACTCGTGCTCCCTGTCTCTCTCTCAAGAATAAATAAACATTAAAAATAATAGAATGTTCCAGTGAGAGGGGGGACCCATGTATAAAGAGCAGAAAACAACCTGCAGGAGCGTGCAAGGAAGGCTGGGGGTGACAGGTAAGGAGGAGAGGCTCAGGTGAAGGAGGTGAGAAAGAGGAAACTGGAAAGTAGGCAGGGAGCCACATCTCGAAGGACTTTTATACCAGTCGTCCAGTAAAAATAAAATATGAGCCATGTATGTAATTTCACATTTTCTAGCAGTTTTGTTTAAAAAAAAAAAAGTGAAATTAAAAGTATTTGTAACTTAATGTAATACGTCCAAAACCATTACCATTTCAACATGTGATCAGGAGCAAAAACTATGAATAAACTATTTCACATTTTTTCATGCGGAGCCTTTGAGTCTGGTGTGCATCCAACACAGACCCTCTTGATTCATGCCATCCGCATTGCAGGTGCTCAGGAGACACGTGTAGCTAGCGGCTATTGTGTGGGACAGCACAGTTCTGTACCAAGCTCGTGTGTTTGGGAAGCTGTCTGTGTGTTTTAAAGGGAACATGGTATGATCTGGTTTATGGTTTAGAAAGAGGACTGGGCTGGACTGCAATAGGAAAAGACTAGAATCAGGAAGGCTGTTAGGGGTTTGCTGTGTTTCTGGCTGGAGGCGTAGCGGCAAGGGATTACGGGAGAACCGAGGTGGTGGGCTGGAGCGAGATGGGTGGATTCAAGAGGTTTTGGAGGAGGAGGTGGTTGGGGATGTGACTGAATGGATGGGCTTGTGAGACAAAGCAGGCTCAGAGCAGCTGGGTTTTCCAGCTTTGCCATCTGGGGGACAGTGGTACCAATCGCTGGGGATGAAAGCCTCACCATGTCTGGGAAGAGATAAAGACAATGAGTTCCATCCCAGACATGAGGACTTGGGGGTGTCAGTGGAGACATCCAGTGGGCAGGGCCTGTGGGTGTATTTTCCAGAGCACAGGAAAGAGATGTGAGCTGAAATGGAGATTTAAGACTCATAGGACTATTTTTTTAATTAAATGTTTATTTTGAGAGAGAGTGTGTGCGTGCACACAAGCAGGGGAGAGGCAGAGAGAGAATCCCAGCCAGGTTCCTCAGTGTCAGCACTGAGCCCGACGCAGGGCTCAATCTCATAAACTGTGAGATCATGACCTCAGCCGAAATAAAGAGTTGGACGCTTAACTGACTGAGCCACTCAGGCTCCCCCGCAAGATTATTTTAAATATTAATTGAAGTTCTGAAACTGGATGAGAGCGTAGAGAGTAGAAAGGAAGCCAGCGTGGAACACCAGCATTTAAGGGATGGACAGAGAGGGAAGAACTCTCATAGGAGGTGCAGATGGGGAGGAGGAAAACCAGGAGAGGGACTCGTCACAGCAAAGGAAGAGAGTGTTGCGAGGAAGACATACACAGGAGGCGAGTGGGTAGATGGTGAATGAACCAATCTGTCACATACCTAAAAGTGGGTGTGAATAGTGTTTTCTCAGCTTATTCCTGTCTCCAAATACTCTTCGCCATTTCCTCATACTTAAATTAAACTTTAAGCCTCCCTGACTCCCAGTCCTTTTTCATATGGCGCATGACCACAGATCGGCCAAATCTAATTCTGCATTCTATTTATCCAACAAATTTCTTGTGCCTACACGGCCTCAGTCCTCATACTTTATATCATGGAAGACACGTGATACAAAGTGACAGCAAGAGGAGGTTATGGTTTCCATTCATTAGAAGTGCACAGCTTGAAAGAGAAAAAAAAAAAGTGCACAGCTTGGTAAGAGAGACAAGGAAACAAATAATTACAATACCGTGTTGTAAGTTCTATGGAACATTGTTTCATAAACTTTTTTTGTGTTAAAATAATGATTCTCCGAACACTGGAGGATATGCTATCTCATTATTTCTAACACCTTTGCCTGAATTACTACAAGGTCCTAATGGCTTCCCTGACTCCATTCTTGCCCTGTTTGAGCCAGCTGGAGATGCCTTTCTAAACGAAAAATAGTAGTGTTGAGGGCATTAAGATTCTCATAACTGTTCCGTATCTGGGTCAGCCAACTAGCTAATGGTGGAGCTGAGATTCTAACTATGTTCTTCTGACCCCAAGTTCAGTGCCTTTCGAAAATTTACAAACCTGTTCATCTTCCTGTGCACCAGCACCTGTGCTGGTGACTTTTAAGTTTTATCGTGCTTGATTTTTATGATCTCACTGCTTTCTTGTAATATGTTCAGCTGCAAAATACAGAAAACCTAGTAACGATGACCAAAAAAACAGGTGTTTATTTGTCGCATGTAACACACAAAAAAAGCCACCACGTGAGTGCTTACCATGTGCCAGACTGTTCTGGTCCCTGTGGACACAACAGCTAACATGGCCCATATTCTAAAGCAAGGATCAGTACACTTTACAAAGGGCCAGATAATAAATACTATATTAAGGCTTTGCAGGCTGTAGGGTCTCTGTTGCCACTACTCAAGTCTGCCCTTATAGTGTGGAAGCAGCCATGGGTGATATGTAAATGAATAGATGGGCTTTGTTCCAATAAAACTTTATTTAGGATACAGGAAGCCACAGTTTGCTAACACGTGCCCTGGAGAGTAATACCTCGTTGCAAGGCATCATATTAGTTTTACCTACAGTATTTCATTCATTCCAGGAAGTGCCCATCATATACCCTTTTTCTGATGAGGAAGCTAAAGCTTAAAGGGGTTAAGTCCTCGTCCAGAGGTTCACAGCTAGGAAATGCCATAGCTTTGATTCAAGTTCAGTTCTGTCTAAACACAAGCCCATGCTGTCCATCATCCTTCCATTCTGACAATATTTCCATATTTTATTCTCTGTCAATTACAAAATCCCAACCCGACAGTTAATTTTATAAAATTTAAGAAAGAAGTTGTTGCGACAATTAATCTGTCATTGTTAGGTGAGGCAGTAGAGGTGACTGGAGAAGGGTACAAGGAGGGATTCTGGGGCCGTTGGCCGTGCTCTGTTTCTTAATCTGGGTGCTGGTTCTACGCGTGCAATCAGCATGTAAAAATTCAGTGAGCTGTAGGCTTACTACATGTGCACCGTGTGTGTATAAAACGTCAATAAGGGGCACCTGGTTGGCTCAGTATGTTAAGCATCCCACTTTGGCTCAGGTCGTGATCTCAGGGTTCGTGAGTCTGAGCCTCATAACGGGCTCTGTGCTGATGTCAGCGTGCAGCTCGCTTCAGATCCTCTGTCCTCGTCACTCTGCCCCTCCCTCCCCCAAAATAAATGAACATTTAAAAAACAGAACATCAGTTAAACTTTATCCCCAAAACTCAATGAAATAAAAGCACAGAGGAGCAGAAATAATGACCAAAAAGTATCCAGAGGCTGAATGGAGGGGTCTGGCTGGGTTTTCATCTCTGCTCTTAGTAAAGGTGCTTGGGAATTTAAGATAGGTATCCGGTAGTTTCTATTGCCTTCTGAGATTCTGTCGATTTCTAGTGGGGTGGTGTTTTGTAGCAGCCCGGGAAAGGAGCTCTGCAGGTCCAACTGTCAGCCCTCAAGTCCCTGGAGCAGGGTGACAGGAGCAGGGGGCTGGCCTCGCTGACCCTCGCTCTGCACGTGGGTAGAAATGAGGGAAGAGTGCCCAACTTGTGGAGTTTTTGAAAGGCTCATATGTGATAATGTCAATCAGCACATGTAGGGGTGCCTGGGTGGCTCAGTCGGTTAAGCGTCCGACTTCAGCTCAGGTCACGATCTGATGGTCCGTGAGTTTGAGCCCCGCGTCGGGCTCTGGGCTGATGGCTCAGAGCCTGGAGCCTGCTTCCGATTCTGTGTCTCCCTCTCTCTCTCTGCTCCTCCCCTGTTCATGCTCTGTCTCTCTCTGTCTCAAAAATAAATTAAAAACGTTAAAAAAATTTAAAAAAAAAATCAGCACATGTAATCCCTGTGTCTGGGACCTACTCGAGTGTTCAGAAAGTGTTAGTTACGGAAACTCTGATCATTCCCATTTTTTAAATTGCCAAGAGCAGCTAACGTAAGTGTTAGCGTGTTAACCACCTTTGAGTGGACAGTACGATAGTGTTAACTGTATCCACATTGTGCCACATCTTAAAAACCCGAAATTCCGTGCCTGTGATACAGCTCTCTTGTCCTCCCCCCAGCCCCTGGCAGTCACCAACCTACTTTCCGTCTCTGTGAGTTTGACTACTCTAGATCCCTCTAAGTGGACTCCCACAGTGTTTGTCTTTTTGCGACTGGCTTGTTTCACGGAGCATGATGTGAGGTTCCCCCACGGTGTAGCATATGACAGGGTATCCGTGCTTTTTGAGGCTCGGTGATATTCTGTTGTATGGCTGTCCCACGTTGTGTGTGCCCGTTCATCTGTTGGTGGACGTTGAGGTTGCTTCCACCCCTCGGTGGTTGTGAAAAACGCTGCGGTGCACACAGACATATTATCGTTTTTTAAATGCTACTGTTGTGATTATTACCTTTACTGGGCTTCCTCTGGGAGGCTGTTTACTTGTCTGCCAAACCAAGGCGAAGCCTGGTGGGTCTCAAAATGTCTGAACGTGGGCCGTCACAGCTGGCCTTGCCCATGGGCCTGTGCCTGTTACGGGGGAAACTAGGATCCCCAGAGTCCCTGGTACACAGAATTGTGGACCTTTGTGCCTAGACGGTAGGCTCACGTCTGAGCCCAGCCTTCCGCCCCTTGTCTCGTTTCCATCACATGAAACACCCACGTCAGGGCAGGCCGTTCTGCAAGGGTTTGAAAAAAGCCTCGGGGAGAAGGAGTACTTTCTGTGGTCTAAGATGTGTTTCTCAGGATGGGAAATAAACTAGTGATAATTAGTAATCAATTGCGCTCTACCCTTAATTAGACTTGTCCTGTGGCTTGCCAGTTAATAGAGTTGGTTGCTGTGTTTACATGCAAGTTTGGCCTGCCCTTGGCTTTGAGTCCAGGAAGCCGTGCCCGGGAGATTGCCCCACAGGAGCAGAGAAATCTTTTCATCAGCTTTTTTTATGGATTGGTCTTTTCCGTGGCAGAAATGCTATTGATCCTAGGAGTCAAGACTCTGTCCTTAATATGCCAGCTAATTGGTAGCTAGACTGTAAGGGCTGGTAAAAGGCCAGAAAAACAGTAGCTTGCCATTGGAGTGAACTCAGAGACCTTGGCCTGGCTGCCCTTGGACTCTGCTGCACACCTGAATGCATCTCATTTGTTCTTCTTATGAGAGGTTGGCAAAAAGCCAGACAGTAAATGGATTGGGTTTTGCGGGCCATACCGTCTCCATGGCAACCACCCAACACTGCCATCACAGCACAAAAACGGCCATGGACAATATCTAAATAGATGTGCATGGTTGTGTCCCAATAAAACTTTACTTAGGGGCATGGATATTTGAATTTCAGAGTTCTCACATCATGAAATACACTCCTTTGTTTTTTGGTTTTTGTTTTTTTTTCTTTCCAATCACGAGAAGTGTAAAGGCCGGTCTTGGCTGTACCAAAACACATGATAGTCAGGATTTGGCCCATGAGCCTTAGTTGGCCAATCTCTGCTTTAAAATATTTCTCTGAGGTGCGTGTTTTATCATCTCCATGTTACAGTGAGAAGGTTCAGAGAGGTAACTTGCCCGATACTTGACAATGATCTTCATAACCAGGATTTTCACACAAGCCTGTCTCAGCAAGCCGCTCTCTGCTACGCTTGGCTGCCTTTCCTCACACTGGTCCCTCCCAGAGAGCTGTGTGAGCCTCAGTGGTAGAGATAGGTGTATAATAAGATTTATCTCATCAGCCTGTTGAGGATCCCGGGAAGGGCATGCATCGTGGCTTGTAAATCTCTGTTTGAACATTTGTTTTGTCATATAGCAGCTGGGCAGATACTGAACCTCTTTGATTTTGTACTTTATCTGGAAAATGGGATTAATAAGTGGTGATTTTACAAGATTGTCATGAGGATTAATTCTGATACTTTACAGTCACAAGCCCAGCAGGATTCCTGCGCGTGGGAGGTACTCGGATATCTGTTGTATCTTGTGCTTGCCTTCTAACTCAGAAACCAGAGAAGTTGGCCCACCAGTGTTTTGTTAAAGCCACAGTGCTTACTGATCTGATAAAATGGTTCCAGTGTCTAATGCGTGCTGATAAAGCTCAGGAAGAAGATGGGCATCTTATTGTTTAGTTTATATTTTATATTTATATTTTATATGGTCACTTTCGTTGAGGACACTCTTTCTGGCTTGTAGAGGTTTACCTTCTCACGGTGTCCTCACATGACAGAGACCGAGATCTTCCTCCTCTTATAAGGCCACAGTTCTATCTTTTTATGACTTTATTCAACTTTAATTAACTTCTGAACACCTTTTCTCCAGAGACAGTCACATAGCGAGGTTAGGACTTCAACATAAGAATTTTGGAGGGACGCATTTCACTCTGTAGTTGCAGACTTGCTTTCTAGGGGCTTGAAGCCATAGAAACCATGGCTACATCCCTTGTTGGTGGTTTCCCAGCCCCACTGGCGTTGGCCAGATTTCCTTCCCGTATGCTTAGTAGCAGCCTCCTGTCCTGACTGTTGCTTCTTCCCCCGGGGGTCTGAGGGCATCTACATCCCAGAGGGGGGTCTTTGTGGACACATGCCAGGTGTAAAGGATGAAGACTTGCTGAGCCACAGACAGATGGAAGTTTGGGAACCCAGCAGAAATGAGGCCGTGGGGTGCCTCTGTCATCACACATCACCAGCAGCACCGTGGTGTGAGGCCACGATGGCTGGGTCGATGGGGCAGTTCTCAGAGGAGGCAAAGCTTTCCTTGAGCAGAGAGTCTGGGAGAAGGATGGATCACGGGAAAAATAGAGCAATGGGCAACATTCCATTTCTTAAGCTGGAGAGATACGTGGGGTTTTTTGTTCTCATTTGTTTTTTAATTAATTGACTTTTTAAAAAAATGTTAACTTTACAGAAAAACTGGACAGAAAGTAAAGAGAGGTACCGTACGTATACTGACCCCCCCCAAATGCACAGGGTCCCTTATTTTTTAACATCTTGCAGTCGTGTGATATGTGTATTATAATTGTTGAGCAAGTATTAACATATTACAGTCCAAAGTTTACATTAGTGTCCGTTCTTTGTGTTGTATATGCTATCGGTTTTGACAAATGTCTTTGACATGTGTCCACCATCAAAGTATCATAAAGAATAGTTTCTCTTCCCTAAAAATGTCCTCTGCTCTACCTACGGATCCCTCCCTCCTCTCTGAGGCCCTCACAACCACTGATCTTATCCTTCAGTATTTTTTTATTTTCTGTATTCTTGATGCTTTGGCATCTGGGCCTTGCTGACTGGGAAGAGAGTGCCCTTCCCAGGACTAGTGAGAAGTATTAAAATCTCAGACTCTGTGGATTTTTCTATTTCTCTTTGCTATTACATCACTTTTTGCTTCATGTATTTTGAAGTTCTGTTTTTAAGTGTATAAATACTTAAGATTTTCCTACCCTCTGAATTAATTGACACCTTTGTTATGAAAAATATTCCTTCTTTATCCCTGGTGATATTCTTTGTTCTGATATTTACCTTGATACTGATATAGCTGCTGTAATTTTTTAAAATTACTGGTTGCATAATATACGTTTTTCATTCTTTTCCTTTTAACTTTTTTGCATCTTTATATTGCAGTGTGTTTCTTAAAGGTAGCATACATTTGGGCCTTGCCTTTTTGTCCAGTCTAACAATCCTGCTTTTTAATTGGGGGTGTTTAGAACATTTACATTTAATGTGATTGCTGATATGATTTAAATGGGGCATCTTGCTATTTTCTCTTCGTCTTACCCATTCTTCCTTTTTTTGGCCTGTCTTTTGATTAATTAAATATTTCAGTGATTCCATTTTACCTTCTTTGTTGGCTTATAATCTATAACTCTTTCATTTGTAACTTTCATAGTTGCTTTTGGGTTCATAATACACACTTTCAACTTATCAGGGCCTGTCTTTAAGAGAGATTATGCCACTTCACCTACAGTATAAGAACTTACAGTAGTATACTTCCATTTTCCCTTTTCTGATTTTTTTTGCTATTTTTGTCATATTATTTTCTTTTACAAAAGTTATGAATCCCACACTACGTTGTTATTTTTACCAGTCAGTTGTCTATGAATAATATTAAAAATGTCTCAGATATTGTATATATTAACCACACAACTGACATTTTGGTGTCCCTCGTTCCTTTGTGTAGACACAGATTTCCATCTGATATTATTTTCTTTCTGCCTGAAGGACTTCCTTTAACATTTCTTCTTGTACAGCCCTGCTGGCAATGACTTCTCTCAGCTTTCATATGTTTGAGTCCTTATTTTGCCTTCCTTTTTGAAAGACATTTTTGCTGGGTATAAAATTCTAATAATTTTGTTCTTCAAGGGCATTAAAATCTTGCCCCATTGCATTCCCACTTGCATTGTTTCTGACAAGAAGTCTGCTGTCATTTTTACCTTTGTTCCTTTGTGCATAATCTTCTTTGGCTGTTTATTTATATTATTTATTTAGAGAGAGAGATTGCAAGCAGGGAAGAGAGGCAGAGGGAAAGAGAGAGAGAATCGTAAGCTTGGGGCTTGATCCCATGACCTTGGGATCATGACCTGAGCTGAAATCAATCGACTGAGCCACCCAGGTGCCCCATATCTGGCTGATTTTAAGATTGCCTCTTTACTGCTGTTTTTGAGCAGTTTGGTGATGATGTGCTTCCATGCACTTTTCTTCACATTTCTTAGGCTGGAGATTTTCTGAGCTTTTTGAATCTGTTGGGTTTACAGTTTTCACCAAATTTGGAAAATTTTCAGCTGTTCTTTCTTTTCATTTTTTGTCCTGTTTTTTGCCCCCTCCACTGCCACCTCCTGTCCTTTGTGACTCCAGTGCCATGCATGTTAGGATGCCTAAAGTTGTTCTACAGTTCTGTGATGTGCTATTAATGTCTTGGTTATCTTTCTATTTCATTTTGAATTGTTTCTATTGCTGCATCCTCAAGTTCATTAGTATTTTTTCTGCAAGGTCTAATCTGATTTTCATCTTATCGTGTGTGTGTGTGTGTGTGTGTGTGTGTGTGTGTGTGTGTGTTAATCTCCCAATGTGGTTTTTATCTCTAGAGGTTTCATCTGGGTCTTTTTATGTTTTCTATATCTCAACTTTGAACATAAGGAATACAGTTATAATAACTGTCTTTATGTCCTTCTTCTGCTAATTATAATGCCTGCATTCCAGGTCAGAGTGTTTTGTCTGATTATGGGTCCTGTTTTCCTGCTTCCTTGTGTGTCTGGTGATTTTTCTTTATTGGATGTCAGATATTGTAAATTTTACCTTGTTGAGTACTAGATAGTTTTATATTCCTATAAATTTTTATTGAGTGTTCTGGGATGCAATTAAGTTATTTGGAAACCATTTAATCCTCTCATATCTGGCTTTTAAGCACATTAAATGGGTCTCATGTACTGTATAGTCCGGGGTTAATTATTCCTCAGTGCTAAGGGATGACTCTTCAGTACTCTGCCCAGTGCCCAGAATCCTCGGGTTGTCTGATATTGCTGGTGAGAATTGGTAGTGTTCCTGACTCTGTGAGCACCAGGCACTGATACCTTGAATCTTTTCATTGGTTCTTTCTCCCAAATCTTGGGTACTTTCTTCACAAGTTGACATTGATCAGTATTCAGCTGATTACTCAATGGGAACCTTCTATACTCTTCTAAATGATCTTTCTGGAGGGAGCTTCCTACTCTTTATTACTCGCCCCCCCCCCCCCCCCCCCCCCCGGTGATCTGTCAGCCCCACCTTTTCAACTCATGGATTTTTCCGGGTTTTTCTTCTCTGTACCACAGCCTGGAAACCTAATGTACACAGAAGTCTAGGGCAAGTGTAGGGATCGTGATTTTATTTTGTCTCTGAGGGATCACAGTTTCTCATTGTCTGGTGTCCTCAGCCTTCAGATATGTTGTGCTAAGTATGTTTTTCCCTTTTTTTTTTTTATTTTTGTTTATTTGTTTTTCCTGTAGGAAGATAAATCCAGTCTCTGTAAATCTATGACAGAATCAAAAATCTCTAATTGGTTTAAAAAGAAAGCCACACTTAACATTAATATTAAAAATTACATTTAAACAAATTATTACAAACAAATTCAAAGTAAAGTTATTTCTTGTTGGAATTAGCTTGTGGAAAGACTACTTTGTTGCAATGAATTCTAGACACTAGATAATTTTCTATAACATTTTATCTGGCTCCTATATATGTTATAGGTGATGAAATATTTTTGTATGCAGTTTTTAAAATTTTTTTTAATGTTTGTTTATTTTTGAGAGAAAGAGAGATCATGAGTGAGGGAGGGGCAGAGAGAGAGGGAGACACAGAATCGGAAGCAGGCTCCAGGCCCTGAGCTGTCAGCACAGAACCCGATGTGAGGCTTGAACTCACGAGCCACGAGATCATGACCTGAGATGAAGTCGGACGCTTAGCTGACTGAGCCACCCAGGCGCCCCTGTTGTATGCAGTTTTGATTTTTATTTAAAAAAAAATTTTTTTTTACATTTATTTATTTTTGAGAAACAGAGTGAGACAAAGCGTGAGCAGGGGAGGGGCAGAGAGAGAAGGAGACACAGAATCTGAAGCAGGCTCCAGGCTCTGAGCAAGCCGTCAGCACAGAGCCTGATGCGGGGCTCGAACCCACAAACTGTGAAATCATGACCTGAGCCGAAGTCGGATGCTCAACCGACTGAGCCGCCCAGGCACCCTGCAGTTTTGATTTTTAAACCTGAAGAGGAGAGCTGAGCTTTTGTTGAGTCTGTTAGCTTTTAGAGCACAGATTTGGGGTCAAATGGACTTGATGTTGAATCTCAGCTATGTGTGACCTTGGGCAGCTTAAATAAGCTTTCTGAGCTTGGCTTCCTGCCTGTGTAAAATGACCATATTGTTAGGAGCATTAAATGAGAATTTATAAAGCACCTGTTTAGTGCCTGGCATGCAGGAGGTGCCCAAGAAACAGTCTCTTCCCAGTGCCCTTCCTGAAAGATATCTAGTAACTGAGTCTCTTTTAATAAGAACCTTTCCAAAATACCTCCAATATTTTAGTTGCCTGCAAAATCTGCCTAAAATGTCACTCATCAACATGATAGGGGCTAAAAAGGTTTAGGGAAAGAACAGAAACCGCTTTGGGAGCAGTGGCTCATCTTGCCCTGCCTTTCATAACTAGGCAGTAAAGTGTTGTTCTCACTTAACACTAACATTAACAGAAGAAGAGCAGAGGAAAAAAGGGAACCTGACTGAAATGTAGGCAAATGGGAGAACACTGGGCTGGGAAGCTGTGTTGATACCAAATTGTGGAAGATAGATGTTATAGGCTGAGTTGTGGCCTCCTAAAATTTCTGTGTTGAAGCTCTAACACGCAGTACCTCAGAATGAAACTGTACTTGAGGATAGGACCTTTAAAGAGGTGGTTAATGGGTGCCTAGGTGGCTCAGTCGGTTAAGCATCTGACTTTGGCTGAGGTCGTGATCTCGTGGTTCACAGAGCCCCCGTCAGGCTCTGTGCTGACAGAGCAGCTGGAGCCTGCTTCGGATTCTATATCTCCCTGTGTCTATTTGTCTGTCTGTCTCTGTCTCTGTCTCTGTCTCTGTCTCTCTCTCTCTTTCAAAAGTAAATAAAGATTTTTTTAAAAAAGAGAGATGGTTAAGTTAAAATGAGGCCATTAGAGTGGGCCCTAATCCACTGACACTTGTCACTTTACAAAGAGGAAATTTGGACATACCAGAGAGACACCTGGAGTATGTGTGCACAGAACGATGGTCGTGGGATGGTCGTGGGTGTGCACATCCGGAAGGCAGACATTTATTTACAAGTCGAGGGAGGTCTCGGGAGAAACCCAACCCATGACACCATGAGCCTCCAGATCTGTTGTCCAAGCCACCGAGTCCGTGGTTGTCGGGCATGGTGGCCCCAGCAGCCTCTTCTATGGGCCTTCAAACCCCAGCAAGGGAAGTTCCCTGATTCAGTGGGTTGTACTGATTGGAATGACGTTTCTAGAAATCCATTCATTTAAACCAAATCCCTGTATAGTCAGGTAGCATGGATGTGCTCTGGAGCCTAGCTGCACGGTGTTAGAGAAGACAGGGAAGTGTGGCCTGGTGGAAGGGGTGGGCGGGGCGATTAGACATGGAGATCATTACAGTTGTGACCGTCTGGAGATCCATCGGTGGGGAAGGATAGGTGATGGTGCCTTTGTTGCCTTTTTAACTTGTCTGGAACTTGTTTCTGTCCTGCTTAGGTTCAGTGAACAAGTGATTGGTCTAAGATGACCTAGTCTAGTCTAGATGCTTCCCAGCCGCCTTCCCCATATAGCAAACTTCAACGCTTTAACTCTGGTCAGGCGGCAGCCTTATTTTTCTTGTTCCCTGTAGCTCATCCATTTATAGTAGTTTAAATTTTTTTTTTTTAACGTTTATTTATTTTTGAGACAGAGAGAGACAGAGCATGAACAGGGGAGGGTCAGAGAGAGGGAGACACAGAATCTGAATCAGGCTCCAGGCTCCGAGCTGTCAGCACAGAGCCCGACACGGGGCTCAAACTCACGGACCGCGAGATCATGACCTGAGCCGAAGTCGGCCGTTTAACCGACTGAGCCACCCAGGCGCCCCCCATTTATAGTAGTTTAAGTCCTGCGTGTGCAAGACCTTTTCTCTGAGCCCTGCAAACATCAATGTAACTGGTAAACGGTGAGGTTCCCGGAGGCCCTGAGTTCTCACCCAGCGGGTCAGCTGTGACGTGATCGATGGCTCATAGCCTTCTTGCTGCAGAGCTCGACCAAACAGGCTAATTCAGGCCGGTCTGATGTTCCCAGACCTGCGTGTTGTAAAACCACATGCTCAATTGGCTCCAGTTGGTGATTGTATTCGATGCTTTCCACAGAAATGCCAAAAACAGACGAGAGATGTTTTAAAACAATTCATAAAATTGGCGGCTATGTTGCCAGAGCACAGTTGTTTTGTCCTGAGTGGCTTGTGGAAGTTGAGGAAGAGCTGGCAGTGGGGAAGGTTCGCGGAGACGGTTCCCCGAGGTGGCTGGGAGAGCGCAGGCCTACAGGCTCATGAGTGGCCGCTCGGCAGCCCTGGGAAATCCCACTGGGGTTCTCCAGTTAACGCGCCGTCCGGTGCAACTATTTCCAGTATTCACTGCTTGCCTCAGTCCTCCAGGCCTCCCACTTGACTGGGGAAGCAGAAAGCCTCCACGAGGAACTTCCCTGCTCCCGGCACAGAAATGTAAACTCCCATCTGCCACTGGCCTTTCTGTCTCCCTCAGTGGAATAGCTCTTCCTTCTACCTCAGGCCGTTGCCCTGGGTTTTAGGGCCATCTTCTCACATCCCTTAGGACATTGGTGACTAACCCTTCTTGCTCATATTCTCAATGCCTTTGCTTTAAAAAAAATTTTTTTTAATGTTTATTATTTTTTCATAGAGAGCATGAGAAGGGCAGAGAGAGAGGGAGTCAGAGGATCCCAAGCAGGCTCTACACAGTCAGCACAGAGCCCGACACGGGTCTCGAACTCACAAACCTGAGCCGAAGCTGGACGCTCAACCGCCTGAGCCACCCAGGTGCCCCTGAATCCCTCCACTTTTTTAGACGCACCCAGTTTTCTGTGACTCACAAGCAAATAGGGGCGTCTGGCTGGCTCAGTCAGTAGAGCATGCGACTCTTGATCTTGGAATTGTGAGTTCCAGCCCCGTATTAGGCATATAGATTACTTAAAAACATTTGAAAAACAGAATAATAATAACAAGTAATTCAACAATACCCTTATCTGATCCCTCACCCCCTGTGGCCCTAGTCTCTTGCTGCCTGCCTCTCAGCCAAGCTTCTTGGAAAAGTCTGTGTCCTTCCTGCCTCTTCACCACCCGCCAGACTTTCAGCCCCACCTCTGAGTCAACTCACCAGCAGAACTTTTAGTTCTCATCTTATTTGAACAGTTCTTGGTATATTTCCTTCTGGAAACTGCCTTCCCATGACTTCTGTGACACCACTCTCCTTTTTTCCTTCTGTTCTCATCTGCTTCCACCTGGCTGGTCCGTGGTGGACGTGTCATCGGTGCTCATAGGTTTCATCCTCTGGACTCGGGGAGCCTTATCCTCCATGAGTCTCCGTGATGCTTATCCTCTATGGAGTCAGGATGGTGGCAGCTTCTGCTTCTGCTTCCCTTCCTCCTCCCCCTCCTCCCCACCTCGTCCCCCTCCCCCCCTCCTCTTCCTCCTCACCCTTCTCTTCCTCCTCCCCCCCCTTTGTCCCCCTCCTCCTCTCCTCCCCTCCTCTCCCTCCTCCTTTTTTTCTTAGTAGGTTTTTGTTGTTGTTTAGTTTTTTTAAATGTTTTATTTATTTTGAGAGAAAGAGATAGGGCATGAGCAGCGGAGGAGCAGAGATGGAGGGAGAGAGAATCCCAAGCAGGCTACGCGCTATCCTTGCAGAGGTTGACGTGGGGCTCGAACCCTTGAACCATGAGATCATGACCTGAGCTGAAACCAAGAGTTGGATGCTTAAATGACTGAGTCACCTGGGCACCTTGTGGTGACTTCTAGTGTGAGATCTCCTGTCCAGGCTTCACCTCAGAGCTCCAGACAAGTGCATCCCGCCTTTTCCATACTGTCTCTTGCTCATGAAATCCAAGGGCACCTCAACAAAATCAAAGTGTCCAGAACCTCCATCCTGGCCCCTCTTCCAGCCCTCCCATCTTTGTGAATTGTACCAGCATCAGTCCAGATGCCCTCAGCAGAAATTCTCGTGTCATTTTGGTCATTGTCTTCTGCCTCAGCCACCATATCCAGTCCATCAGTAAATCCCTGGGGATTTTACCTCTTAAATTTTTCTTAGATCCGCCCACTTCCCCCGACTCTGCTTCTGCATTCCTGGTCCAAAATACCATCCTCTCTTGCCTGCACTATTTGTGTGGTCAGCCTGCCTCTGCTCCAGCCCCTCTGTCTGTTCCCACACTGCCAGATCAGTCTTTTTACAG
The DNA here is from genome assembly GCF_024362965.1 of Panthera pardus. Taxonomy (NCBI): domain Eukaryota; kingdom Metazoa; phylum Chordata; class Mammalia; order Carnivora; family Felidae; genus Panthera; species Panthera pardus. Next base: position 21,854,917 of record NW_026526654.1, on the reverse strand, counting down.
TGCACATCTGCATGTATCAGCCCTGTGCTTAAATCCTTTACATTGCTCTTAGGATAAGGATGAAGAATCTCAACATGGCTTCCGGGGAGGCTGACCCCTTCCTGACCCACCAGCCCTGCTCTGCAGCTATCCCCTTGCACCTCTGGCACCTGGACAAAGGTTTTACCTGTGTGTCTTCTGTTCCCTTCAGATCTCCACATGACAGCATCTTCAGGGACGTGTTCCCTTCACAATGTCCTGTTTGTATCGGGTCTCCGGTCCCCCTGCCCCCATGCCTGGGTCAGACTGCTCTGCCCCAGACCCTGGGAGTCCTCTGCTCCTCCCTTCATTCCCTTTGGGTCAGGCACGTCTTCACTTTTGTCAGTTTGGGGGAGTTGGTTCCTGTTGCTTCCTCACTAGACCAGAAGCTCCGTGAAGCAGGAGAGCAGCAGAGGATAGGAAATACAGAAATGAGAATTTCATGATAAAATCTTACTGATCGGGGGCGCCTGGGTGGCTCAGTCAGTTGAGCATCCTGCCTCTCAGTTTCTGCTCAGGTCATGATCCCGTGGTTTGTGAGTTCGAGGCCCATGTAGGGCTTTGCACTGACAGTGTGGAGCCTGCTTGGGATTTTCTCTTTATCCCCCTCTCTCTGCCCCTTCCTTTCTTATGCGTGCACATGCATTCTCTGCCCCCACTCCAATCTCTCAAAAATAAATAAACATTTTTTAAAAATTAAAAAAACATTGGGGTGCCTGGGTGGCTCAGTCAGTTGAGCAACTGACTTTGGCTCAGATCATGATCTCATAGTTTGTGGGTTCGAGCCCCGCATCGGGCTCTGTGCTGACAGCTTGGAGCCTGGAGCCTGCTTCAGATTCTGTGTCTCCTTCTTTCTCTGCCCCTCCCCTACTCATGCTCTGCCTCTCTCTGTCTCAGAAATAAATAAACATTAAAAATTTTTTTAATTAAAAAAAATTCGGGACGCCTAGGTGGCTTAGTTGGTTAAGTGTCCAATTTCAGCTCTGGTCACAATCTTACAGTTGGTGGGTTCGAGCCCCATGTTGGACTCTGTGCTGACAGCTCACAGCCTGTAGCCTGCTTCAGATTCTGTGTCTCCCTCTCTCTCTGCCCCTCCCTCTCAAAAATAAATAAACATTAAAAAATTTTTTCAATTAAACAAAATCTTACTTATTTGAAAAGGTGATGGGGGAAGAGTAACCTAAATAACTAGAGACTTAAAATTTTTAGTTTTTGCATTATAAGAATTCTTAGTGCTCAATTTAAGGCTAATTTGAATAATGGAGAAAGGCAGAAGACAGGAAGTCGCTCATCTTCCAACCTCCCAAACACATTTTCCCACGTACTTAAATATTCACCAAGAACATAATTTTTAATGCCTGCATGATAATGTGTCATATAAATGTAGACTTATTTTATTTCATTTATTATTGTAAAAATTTTTTACTATCAGCAATGCTAATCACAACATTTTTATTTTACATAAATCTTTGTGCATAAATGTATGATTTACCAAAGTTGCATCACTGGATGAAAGAATATGTATAGGAGTCGTTTTTTTAGGCTTTAGATAATTATTCGTAATTATTCCTTAATTAGTCTCCAGAAACATACCAATTCATTTATTCGCCAATAGAGGTAAGACAGTGTACATTTTCTGCTACCTTTGCTAAATCTGAGAATTATAAAATGCAAATATGTGCATACATAGAGGCATATCTAGATGCAAATGTAATGGGCAGAAGTGGTATTTGATTATTCAGACTTGCGTTTGTAGGGCAAATCACTCCTGAATTTGAACATTTCCCCATTAGCCATTGTTCTTTTTTTTCTCTGTCATTTAGCTGTTATTCTTTGCATAGTTTGGGAGTATTTGGTTTTTCTTATTATAAATCCTCTTTATATTAGGCACATTAACCTTGCTTTTGTCATACATGCAAATATGAGCTTCAGTAGAACCCTTTTCAAATGACCAGGAATTGAGAGAAAAGCATGTGTGAAATGGGATAATACGGTTAAATTATGTTTTATCAATAAGGGCAGCTGGTTTATCTCCTCTCTCTTTTAATCTTGCCCCCTAAACTGCACGTATGTGAAGAGTCTGGACCTTGAAGCTGGATATACCTGGCTTCAGGCCTGGCTCTGCCAGCCCGGGACAAATTACTGGTCCCTACAAGTCTCAGGTTACTCTCCTGGGCAGCAGAAATCCTTCTGACCTTGTCGGAAGGTCAAGAGTGGGGTGCCTGGGTGGCTCAGTCGGTTGCTTGGCTGACTTTGGTTTATGTCATGATCTCGTGGTCTGTGAGTTCAAACCACAGGTCAGGCTCTGTGCTGACAGCTCAGAGCCTGCAACCTGGTTCGGATTCTGTGTCTCCCTCTCTCTCTGCACCTCCCCTGCTCATACTCTATCTCTGTCTCTCAAAAATACACATTAAAAAAAATTTTTTTAAGAGGTAAAAGCTTATGGAGAGTACCCAGTGCAGAGGTAATATTCTAAACATCCCTTCCCATATCCCTCAAAGGCGTGCTGTTCTGTAAATGTGTGTATGTACACGTATTTTGTTTCATTAAGGAGCCTGCATATTTCACTCAGCTTGTAGCCACACATGCAATCATGCATCCGAGTTTCCTGAGTGGCTAGCTTTGGTGGAACACTGCAGATGACAGGAGACACATTCATAGTTAACCATTTGAATCTGGGAGAGATTGTAGCTTTGAAGCTCAGGGATAATGCCAGCAAATTTGGATCTGTACTATAAAAGCGGTCAGTGATGTAAGATACGCCGTCCTGCAGAGAATAGGAACAGACGGTCTCGAATACTCAAAAAGTATTTTGATTTTAAACAGCTCCAAGTCAAGCCTCCAAATACTTGCATCCTTTCATTGAGAATTTGTCTCAATCTGTTTTTTCCTTTGTAGGTGTGGCTGGATCTCTTAAAACCTATTGTCAAGCAGATTAGAAGTAAGTATACACCATGTGTTTAACAGTGATGTTAAATATAAAGCCAGACATTTTCCTCCTCTAGATGTTTGCCCTGTGGCATCCAGCACACTGGTGACACAGATTCTTTTTTTTTTTTTTTCTTTTTTGGCCCCATGATTTCTTTTCATCCACTAATCCATGTGCCATTAAAATGTCTCTTCTGCAGTATTAATATTTAACAATTTGGTAATCAAAACCTTGCTTGGAAAATCAAACCTCATTTTGATTAACGACTAGAGCATGCTGTTAATCTCCAGACTAATTGAGCTTGCCTGGTCTCTGTCCGAGGTTGTTACTGTCACTTTTGAAGGGGAAGGTGCAACCATGTATTCATAAAATTGATGTTAGGTTTTCTGTCCTGCCTCTTCAATGTCTGTGAAATCAGAGTGCACGTATTGGTTGCTTGGAAAAATAAAGTGCCTGAAAGCGTGTGTGTGTGTGTGTGTGTGTGTGTGTGTGTGTGTGTGTCTGAATGGCAGGCAGAACTGAAGGGAGTCTGGCTTGCATTTACAGTATGTGTTGGGGAAGATTAAGGAGGATTTAGGAGAGGAGTGAGGGAAGAAGGCTCGCTTTCTCTGTCCCTTCTCATTGTGCCCCAGGACCAGGACCGTTTCCCTCCTCTCCACTTTGAGGTCAAGCGCAGAGTCAGACAACTCATCCCAAATGCCCCCTCACTGCAGCCACAGCCCGGGCAAAAGTCTGAGGGTAGTAACAGAGGTGCATTCCATTAGTTGAGCTTGAAGCTCCACACTACCTTGCTGGGATCGTTTTAATGTCTGATTAAGAAGCCCCACTGGGCCACTTCTAGCAATTTTTGTGGCTGTACTGAACAGGCACACGGTGTCTGGATGGCCCCCGTGCACTCGAAATGGATGTTGAGCTTCTGTCATTTAAATTAAGCAATTATTGATGCCGAAAATGAAACTGGCATTGTTAGTTTAACATTTACGAGGGTGGCTGGCCAGTGACCTGAGCGTGTTGGGGGGCTGGAGGGTAGGGGCACATTGCTGGGAGAAGCCCCTAGGCCTGACGGGGGAGGTAGTGAAGCATCCAGAATGATGACGTGTGTCCCTGCAATACCTCCTGGGAAATGCTCACTGTGGCAAGGTGTCTTTTAGCCCGTTGCCAAATACAGACGGAAGACCGCGTCTGTCACTGCTGGGTCCACCCTGGAGTGAGGATTCTCCTTCCGTCTCCGCGTGCTATGGCTAGCTGTGTGAAGCTGTCATTGTGCATTGGGGGATAGCACCTTCCTACTTTCAGGTTTTCTAAGGATCTGCGTGGCCTCAGGGGATCCCCGTGGAGAGGAGATAGCATGGTTTTTCCTGTTCTTCCCCATTTTGCTATTGTTACTTTATGATCCAGAGTTGACAGGCGAGGGTTTCTATTAATTGTTAGAGTGAGTGGTCAGGGAAAGGGGGCCCAGTGTCTCCGGGCTTCATTATTTCTGTGCCTTGTTTTTCTCCTCATTTTGTATATATTGTCTACATCTTCACCTTCTGTCGCTTTTGCGTTTTTTTCATAAACTTAAATATGTTATCATAGAAATGATAATACAACATCTGTTTTTTGTGACAGCGAAGGCAGAGCAAAAAAAATTTTTTTCTGCTTTTAGACAGCTGCTGTTAAAATTTGGATTTCGTTATCGTACCTTATATTTCATAGAACATAAACTCATTGCTGTCATTCCAAATGGTAGAACCTACAAGACTCCTCTTATATTGAGCATAAATATATATGTGTGTAGATATATGTATAAAATTTGATCTGTACCTCAAAACAAGCTCTGATTCGGGTTACAAATTATTATGATCTGTTTGACATTTTAATTCTGACAAGTGACCCATCCCATTGATCTTCTCCCTGTCCACCCACCCCAGATCTGCTTCCTGATTTTGCCTGAACTCGTCCGTAAGATGGCTTATAAGACACCTATGAAGGGCTTCGGCTGACTGGACGAGGGCAGGGTCACGTCGTGTTGATGTTTTTTTCTCCAGCGCTCGGGGAGCACCTGACACATAGATGCTCATACATATTTGATGAACACAGTGGAAGCTGTACCTTGTAGATCATTTAAAGTACTAAATTGTATAACCGATTTACGTTTTCATTATTTCCTCATTGTCGAAAGCCCATATTTTGACTGAAAGGGCCAATTTGATAAATTTTTGAAGACGAATGCCTGTTTTTAAAATCCGGGTACAGTTTAAGTCTTCAGAGAAAAAATGTAATACCTGAATGAAATACTTTTGTCAAAACGTTATTTTATAAGGGCTCTCTGTCTCCCTGCAATATGGAAGTATGAATTAGGAACTGAACTACCTGTTCAGCAACCTGGACGTCAACAGATGGACTCTTGATGGCTTGGAATGAGATCCATTATTTGCTGTATAATATACCTTCCGAAGTCTTTTTCTTTAATTGCATTTGGAACAAATCAAAAATGCTCTACTGTTTTTTGTCCCCTTTTAGGGCCAAAGCATGTTGTTGTGAAGTTTGTGGTGAAATTCTTTCCACCTGACCACACACAACTCCAGGAAGAACTCACAAGGTTAGTGGTTTAGAAACTTGCTCTTTATTGCCACTGGGTGCCGAGGAGAAGGGAAAGTTAATGTTCTCCGTCAACTGATTCAGCATTTTCACAGCATTTATCTGACCCGCATCTGCTCCGTGCTCCCGATGGTGCTGACCAACATGGGGAGAAAGAATGTACCACATTTTCCTTGAATCCTGGGTTTCTGCAAAGCTGTGCTGTGAACTGGTCTTATAACCTATTGCTGTCATATTTCCCTTCTTCTGTCTGTCACATCACGAGACAGTTTGGGGAAGTCAGACCCTGTGAGACCAAGATGTTAACTCTGTTTCTCTCTGTTGCTGCCATGGGCGACTGGACATGAGCTGAAGATCGATTTCTTTGAAAGTTGGCCTAAGTGGGAGAAGCGTGAGCACGGAGTCAGGCCTGCCCTTGTCCCTGTGTGACTGGCCAATTTACTTGTTCCCTCTGCGCTTCTGCTAATGCCCCTGTGTCTGCGCAACCACGCTGGTTGCTTGGCCACGGTTGTTTTGAGGATAAGCAGTCGTATACATAAAGTGGCCAGAACCGGTAGGGATGCTCTGAATGATAACCATCATCACCCTTATTATTACCAATTTTATAATTTGCACAAGACGCACATATGCTAAAGGAGAACAGAGTCTGGTGGGAATGTGTGAACACACAATGCCTCCCTTTCAAGAGTGCTCTTACAAGTGGTACATTAGTCTGACCAGCCACAGCCCTGCCACCCGTGGCTTTTTTGTTTTTAATGTTTGTTTATTATTTTTGAGAGAGAGAGAGAGCACAAGCAGGGGAGAGGCAGAGAGAGAGGAAGGCACAGAATCTGAAGCAGGCTCCAGGCTCTGAGCTGTCGGCACAGAGCCCGACGTGGGGCTCAAACTCAAAGACCGTGAGCTCATGACCCGAGCCTAAGTCGGACACTCAACCGACTGAACTACACAGGCGCCCCGTGGCTTTCAGTCTCGTAGCTGATTAGACCAAGTGTGTCACATCCTTCTCCACACTCTTGGTACAGAGCACAGGATCTTGGATACTGTGGGTGGTTGACTATCATTTAGCAGAGGGGTGAAGCCATTCAGTCAGCAGTACTTACAAAGTGGACACTGTGCAAAGCACGGTTCCAGGCACCGGGAACGTAGTGGTGAAAAGACAAGCCTGACCCTCAGGGGAGCAGACAAGATGACTGATGAAGCAAGAACTGTCAGATAACAGTAAGGGCTCTATGGGTAACTGAAGGAGAAGGATGTGATAGAAGGTGACCAGGGCACCGCTTGTGATGGCTCAGTCTGCGGTGCCTCTCTGAGGAAGAGATGAGAATCTGTCCCTCCTTTTTGGAGGAAGAGCTTTCCAAGTAGAAGGAACAGCTGGGCAGTGACCGAGGCAGGAACAAGTTCCAGATGTTCAAATACAGTTGACCCTTGAACGACATAACTTTGAACTACACACATCCACTTACACGCAGATTTTTTTTTATGTAGATACAACACAAGGACTGTGACTGTATTTTGTCTTCCTTAGGGTTTTCTTCATCATGTTTCTTTAGCCTACTTTATCGTAAGAATACAGTGTACAATACATAGAACTTACAAAATACGTGTTAATCGTGTTTGTTATTGGCAAGCCTTCTAGTCAACAGTAGTTAAGTTTTGGGGAAGTCAACAGTTATATGCAGATTTCTGACTGTGCAGGGGGATGGAGCCCTAATCTCTGTGTTGTTCAAGGCTCAGCTGTACCTAAGAGAAGGCTGGCATGGCCGGAATGGAGAGGGTGAAGTGCAGTGAGGTGGGACAGAGGCCAAATGTTTCATGGGGTTGAAAGTCTAGCTGGCATGTGGGTGCTGGGGGACAGTGACAGCTGGGAATCCAGTGAGGTAGCCATTGCTGTTGTCCACGCCACAGTGGTGGCAGCAAAGGAGGTGGTAGGCGTGGAAGCAGAGAAGGGTGGCTGCAAATGCTGGACTACGTGCTGGGGACGGGGTCCATCTGTCGTGGTGATGGGTTGGCGGTGGAGGCCGAGGAGACAGAGGGATGCTTAGATTTTGATTTAAGCAGCTGGCTGGCCATTTTGGTGGCAACTAAAATGGGAAAGGGTGGAGGGAAGTAGGTGATGACTGAGGGGTGGAGAGTCGGGAGGTTGGTTCTGCCGGCTTATGTCTGAGATGCCAACCAGACATCGCGTGGCGGTGTCCGGAAGGGCACTGGGGACACGAATGTGGAGTTCCAGGAAGAAGCGAAGGCCATGACTTCCCGTGGCTTTCAGTTTTCTGAATGATTTGCTGCTAATTGTTTCCCTCTACTTATAATCCTCAAATCGATGAAGCCGTTATGTAGCCTGGGATTGCAGGAGCCAGCAGCCTTTTGGGAAGCATGCACGGTTGACTAGAACGGTTCATGTAGAGGAGACACAGCTGGGCTGCTACACCAGGATGCATAAGACAGGCCAGTGGCAACAGAGTCTTCTGTGGTGTCACTGCTGGGGCTATTGTGTCTGTTTCTGGGCTGGGTTTCTTATCGTAACGTGCATTGCTTGAAGCTCAGACTATTGACATAAATCTAAAGGCAAGTCCAACTGTTGGTCAACAGCCTGCCTTTGCATCCTGCATGTCACTGGGCCTCTGTCCTGCTTATGAAGTTGGCATAAATCCTTTTTTCCCCGTCTCCATTCCACTTTGCTTTGAGTTTTGCACCTTTTCAATTCTTGTGAACCATTGTCTGCAGAGGCTTGTAGTTTTCTTTTTTATGTGTGTATGTGTTCGTTTGTTTTTGAGAGAGAGAGACAGCACCAGCAGGGGAGGGGCGGAGAGAGAGGGAGACAGACACAGAATGTGAAGCAGACTCCAGGCTCTGAGCTGTCAGCACACAGCCTGACACAGGGCTGGAACTCAGGAACCGTGAGATCGTGACCTGAGCCAAAGTCGGACGCTTAACAGACTGAGCCACCCAGGCACCCCATGGTTTTCTACTATTCGGGTTTTTCTTCTAAAATTCCATACCGCTTGTGGCCATTGAGCCAAGTGTGCCCGGGATATTGCCGGCTGCTCGGTGGAACCTGTCAGTTCCTCAGGGAACCCGGGCTCAACGGATGGATTGTTTAGGGTTGTGTTGTTGTCTTTGTTTTCTGGCTCCCGGTGTTAACTGACATTTTAAAAATCTTTTCCAAGGAGAGAATCCTTTTGGTGCAAGGGCGAATGAAATTGATACGAAACTTAGAAGCTCCCCATCGCTTTTGACTTTGTCACGAGGTGTAGCGGGAAGGGGGACCTTCCAGATCCGATGTGTTGCCTCCCTCATTCTCAAATTCCCGTGTAAGCAGAAATTGAATGATGTGACCTTTGAGGTCCAGGCACTTTCCTGTAGCAGATGGGGAGTGCAGGAGGGCTTGGGAGAAGCTCTGTGTGGACAGCAGTTCAGGCGAGGGATGTGGGGACAGAGGCAGGCCTACAGTTCAGCCGACTAAAAGGGACTCTGGCTCTCTGGTTAATTCTTGGGGCCTCAGGAATAGCTTTCAGCTTCCCGCTTGTACAAAAAGCAGATTGAATTGCACTTTGCTGTTAACCAAGAAGCTGAATTCCTTTCTATTTATTGAACTGCACTTTCAGCGGCTGTTGTGTACTATTGCTGCTAGGGCCCGGGCCTCTAGAGGGAGAGAGAAGTAGTGAGTCGTGGGTGCAGGTTTTAAACAGCTAGGGAGGGGTCTTCGGAAAAGAACTCGCCACATTTTCTCATCGCAGAGTTCCGAGTCACTCTTGTTGGGCTATAGGGCTTTGGTACACTTTGCTCTGGGCATGGGATCTTCAGTAGGATCCCATTTCTCCTTGGCTCTGCCCTTTCTAGGGGTGGAGAGAGACCTCTGAGAACTTGCAGTGTTTGCAAGGCCTGAGGTGGTTCCTCAGGCTGGCAGAGAAATTGTAAGTTACTTTCCATTGAATACGAAAAGAAAGGCTAAGACCTCCCAGGCTAAGATGAAACAAATTAAAATAGACCCATTTAAAGCAAGGCATCAGATTGGTGTGATTTGTAACTCTGACGATCCCTGGAAACCAAAAGCCCTCTTCGTTAGCCCTGGCACCATCATCCCCTTCTCCTGACACCCACCCTTGTGCCGGGGACTGACTCTGCTTTGAGCGCTTTGCATTTTCAGCATTCACTCAGTTAATTGTATTTAGTGCCTGCTGAGTTCAACCTAGCCTTTAGCTCCTGTGTGTTTGATGGGGATTGTTTCCATTTATAATACGAAAGGTGTTGCTGAATCTCTGAAGTTAGCATCGAAGCCAGCTTGCTCAAGATTTATAGCTGTCATTAGGAAGTGAACAGTCAGTACCCAGGAAGGTCTTCCTTGTATTACAGGGGCCTCTGAACAGGGAGACTCCGTGTGATTCGGGACTGCAGGCTCACTGCAGTCTTCAAAATGCCACTTCCCCTGTGCCTAAATGTGTGGGCTTTCAGAACCGCTGCTGACTGAGAGTCTACATGAGCCCATCAGCCAAAGTCCCCAGAGCCTGTCAGACTCTGACCATTGATCCGTCCCTGAACGCTTCTCCGCAAACACAAGACCCTGTGTTTGAACTGGTGGATGGTAAAATATTCACAGTGTGATGCTTTTATGCCGCCTACTTAAAAATTAACCAGATAGAAGATTAAAGCCTGTAGCTGTAAGAAGTGTTCAGCTCAAAAAATAGTACTCCTTGCCTAATCCAGAAAGATGGCTTATACTGCCTCTTGCCTTGTAAACCAATATGTTGATGTTTTGGTTCTTTTATATTCTCTGCCTTTCTTCCCTTTGACTTTCCAGAGACAGAGAACGTTAGAGCAAGAATAAATATAAGGGGCTGGGTAAAGGCCAACGGTTATCGACGAGTGGATCTGTAGTGTTTTTTTGTTTTGGGTTTTTGTGGGTCTGGCTACAGAATTGCCTTTGTAGCTTTCGTAGGTTTTTTTGTTTGTTTGTTCTTGAAGTTGTTTTGTTTTGTTTTAGTTTTTTAGTTAACAATGGAATTTCTTAAATAGCTTAAAGAGAATTCATTTTTCTTTTTCTTCTATATTTTTTTTAATGTTTATTTTTGAGAGAGAGACAGACAGAGCACAAGTGGAGGAGGTGCAGAGAGAGAAGGAGACACAGAATCCGAAGCAGGCTCCAGGCTCTGAGCTGTCAGCACAGAGTCTGATGAGGAGCTCAAACTCACGGACCGCCAGATCATGACCTAAGCCGAAGTCAGATGCTTTATGGACTGAGCCACCTAGGGACCCCTTTTTCTTTTTATTTTATTTATTTTTTTAATTAAGTAAGCTCTATACCCAACATGGGGCTTGAACTCACGACCCTAAGATCAAAAGTTTCATGCTCTACCAGCTGATCCAGCCAGCTGCCCCTAGTTTTTCTTTTATAAGAGAAAATTTGCTAACATTTATTGAATGTTTTTATTCTAGTCACTGTGCTTTCCATATATTGCTTTATTTAATTTTTATAGAACCCTCTGTGGTTGGTCTAATTAAAAAAGCCCCCCCTTTTTAAAATTACAAATAACCTTTCATTATTACAAAAATAGCAAATGTACAGTATAGAAAGTTGGAACATACAGATAAACAAGTATAAGAAGATAAAATACTGTATTCCTGTTCCCCAGAGGTGATCATTGTTAATACATTAGTGTGATATCCTTTCTGATTTTTTCTACACATATATATGTACTTTTCATTTCATCTAATATCTTGGCCATACTCAAATTTGTCCCATAAATGTCATTTGTATGTACTCATCTAAAATGAGATTCATGGGGCACCTGGGTGGCTCAGTCGGTTAAGCGTCTAAGGCTCAGGTCATGATCTCACTGTTCATGGGTTCAAGTACCGCATCAGGCTCCATTCTGACAGCTTGGAGCCTGGAGCCTGCTTCAGATTCTGTGTCTCTTTCCCTCTCTTCCCCTCCCCTGCTCGTGCTCAATCTCTCTCTCTCTCTCTCCCTCTCTCTCTCTCTCTCTCCTTCCCTCCCTCCCTCTCCCAAAAATAGAAATAAACATTAAAAAATAAGATGAGATTCACTGTAGGCCATAGTCACACTTGGTTATGTCCTTTGGACCTCATTTAATCTAGCAGAGTCCCTCCCTATTTTTTCTTCATGATACCCTCTTGTTGAAGAAACAGGACCAGTTATACTCTAAAATATCCTACCTTCTAAATTTGTCAGATTTCTTCCTTGTGGTGCCACTCAGTTTCTTCCTCTATCCTCTGCATTTCCGGAAAACTGGAAGTTAGTTCTATAGGCCTGATGGATCAAGTTGAATATTTTTGGCCAGAATCTACCAGAAGTGATGTGAACTTCCTATTTCATGAATGGTGCTAAGATCCATCATTGAATTAGGGTGGTGATGTTCTGATCTTGCCATTGTGAGGCAAGGTCCTGTTACTTTGTCTTTATGCAAATGTCCGATCTCCTGAATGGTTTTTACAGCGATTCACAGTGCTTGCCAGAGTCCATAATTTCTTTAGATGTTGTGGAATGAGGATTCTTGCTGTTATTATGAGTTGGCATACTTCTGTAAAGAACTTTGCCTCATTTTCCTGTATATCCTGAAATACCCCTTCTATCGAGAGAGGCAGATTCCAGACTCAAGTTTTTGGTTAGGTTACCAAGTTTTGAATAAAGAATTGCTTCAGTAGTCTCCAATGGTGATACATTTTCTGGCTTTCTCATTGAATACTGAAATGAACTCAAGAATTTTCATCAATTCCATGTGTTTTGAGTCACTTTAATTATTCTTGTTGCTACTCACGTTGCCACAGCATTGGCGAGTGGACATCCCTTCAAGATGTTTCTTTCGCTTTTTTAATACAGCCCATGTATATTTCAAAGCTGCCTTGCTTTCTGCCATCACTCAATATTTCAGGCCCACTTTGTACCTCTCCTTACCAGATACCTGAAATCCACCATTTCTCTATGGAGAAAATTTAGGAGTTCATATTGATTTTTTTCAAATCAGTTTTTACATTGCACTATTTTTTATTTAATTTCTTTTATTTATAAATACCTTATCTCTTGCCACACCTGGGCTCAGTTGGTTGTGTGTCTGACTCTTAATTTCGGCTCAGGTCATGATCCCAGGGTTGTGGGAATGAGCCTTGCACAGGGTTCTGTGCTGAGCTGGGAGCCTACTTGGGACTCTCTCACTCTCTCTCCTCTCTCTCTCTCTCTCTCTCTCTCTCTCTCTCTCTCTCCTCCTCCTCCTCCTCCTCCTCCTCCTCCTCCTCCTCCTCCTCCCCTGCTTGTGCATGCTCTCTCTCTCTCTCTCTGTTTTTCTCTCTCTCAAAATAAGTAAGTACCTCTTCTCTTTCACCAAAAAATGTTTACTTGCTTTATTCCGCAATATAAAGAAAATATAACTTTAAACTAAATTCAATTTTAGAGATCTGGTAACTGAGGCTTTTGGAAGAACCTAAGTGAATATTACACCACACAAAAAAACACACTCTTGTCTTTCCAATTCCATTGGCAAAAAAAAAGCTGTTCCTAACCATAATAAGCTATTGTTATTATCTGAGCCTTATGTTTTAGTATATTTGATCTGTGGGAAAAAAATTATACCCTGAAAAAATTATAGAGTGGTAAGATACAGCCTTGGGTTTTTTGTTTTTTTTTGTTTTTTAAGTTTATTTGGAGAGAGAGAGAAAAAGAGTGAGTGGGGGAGGGGCAGTGAGTGAGGGAGAGAGAGAATCCCAAGCAGGCTCCACGTTATCAGTGCAGAGCCGGACTCAAGGCTCAAACTTGCAAACTATGAGATCATGACCTGAGCAAAAACTAAGAAGTGGAAGCTTAACTGACTGAGCCATTCAGGTGCTCCGTCTTAGGTCTTTGTATGGAGAGGTACAGCCATAGAACAAAATGTGTTACTCATCATGTGAAAAGATTACCGTGTGTTTCCTGGTCCCTTGAATGAGGTATGACTATTTACACCGCAGTCAGTGGTACTGGGAACTCATTCCAGCCGGCACAGACTTTCTTTTCCTTGGTTTGTATACCTTTCTCTAGTCCCTCACAGTGTGGACGAGCTGTCAGAAGTGAGCCTGACTTTGACACCAAACCTCCCACCCTCTTTGCATGGCGCCAGCCTCTAGGTGTGTGACGCATCATTTTTATTTGCGTCCGCAGGTACCTGTTTGCTCTGCAGGTGAAGCAGGATCTGGCTCAAGGCAGGCTGACGTGCAATGATACCAGCGCGGCTCTCTTGATCTCACACATTGTACAATGTAAGTTCTGTTGGTTTCTCGATGAAGTCACGTTGGCAGTAACGGTGATGTGGTCAATGGGGGAAAATAAGCACATCCACGAAAAACAATAATTATGTCTTTTTGTTATTTTGTTATATGAGTGCCCATGGATTGAAAACAATACCCCTAAAGCATCATTTAACAGGTGTAGCCCCCCAAACACTGGCCTGTGAATTCTGTGTCCTTTTCAAGGACTAGTGTGCTCTTGTTGATATCTCCGTTGATGCAGAGAAGAAGCTTGGACAGATGGTGGTCAAGTAAACTAGTTCGGTCCTGTTCTTGGATTTAATATTCATTATTGAATATGGTACATTAGCCTTAAGACATAAACCTGTCAAAGATGACACTTCTCGTATTCTGCTGTCCCAGGTTTAGTAAACCCCAAGACATAGGAAGCTGGACTGAATCCTAGTGATGCTTGAAACTAGATATTTTGCTTCCTTAATCTAGGCAAAGGATAAATTAGATTATACTCATTCTAAGGCATATTGACAACCCACCAGGGCATTTTTTTTTTCTTCTTGGCCAAGGCAGAAGTAACTTGTTGAAGTTACTTGAAATCGAATATGCACATTATGTTTCAAGAAGGTGATTATGTCACACGTATTAGCACTAGTATAAAAAAAAATTGTGCTGTCGTATCATTTTACAATTTCCGTTGTATCCAAAGCAGTCCCATATAATCAGCCCATTTGGATAACCGTCCAGTTAACATGATTTCCAAAGGTTCATAGGAAGTGTCACTCCTAGTGGTCAATAAATTACTTAGCCTAATAGGATTAGGTGTTTCTAGAGACCATGCTTATCTTCTTATTTTTTGTATATGGGTCTTACTGAAGATCTACCGGACTTAGGAAGTAATGTTATTGATTCGCCACGGCAGCAAGAAGCTAGAGCCATCGATTCTTCCACTGGCCCAGCTGGAACCAGATGAGTTGGCGCTCTTCAGTGCAGAGCAAATATTCTCGGTGCTTGCGATTTATAGCAACATGTAGGCCATGTGCTGCATGATGAGTGGAGGTGTATTGCCCAAAGTGTGACAGGCTGCTTCACATGACAAAACGAAGGGGAGATGTCATAGCAACCATTCACTCACTTTTACTCAAAACAGCTGGGCTCTCTGGTTGTTACACAGACCATAGGATTCAAAGAAAATGACATGCTGTCCCAGAGGTATTAAATTGACAGAAACGGAGCTGGAGCTAGTGTTGTTAAGGTATAATTATTACTTTAAAGGTCTTTTCTTTAGATTTCCAGATCATAGCAATTTAGGGACTATGTAGAGGTTACATGAGAAAAATGGGCCTCCTGTTCCTCGTAGGTGAGAAATTTGTAAGAGGCTGCCATCTGACCAGCCATTTCTGGCACTAGGACTGCAAGATACTTCATAAACTTTAATTATTTTATTTTATCAAATTATATTATGTATGTTTATACCTATTTACCATTGGCTTTTCTCTACATGGTAAAGCATTTGGGGTTTGCAGTAATAATTATTACCTACAAGAGTTTCGAAGTTGATTTTTTAAAGTCCAAAAATGCTGTGCTTATTTAGAAGTCATAAGGTCATGGTCCACATGTCTAGAATTGACTGCCTAGAACAGAAGTGGTCCCAGTGGGGTGGGGAGGAAGAAACAAATCAGGAACATGGATGGATGAAATTGGTTGATGCCAAAGTTTTCTTTCCAACTGGTAGAGACGAGAGTGGAGACCATCCTGTTACGCTGGCACGATTGTTAAATCCGTCCTCACAGGGTACCTTCTGACATCCAGCCCTTGTGATACCCACAGGCTGGGATTGCCTTGTCCGCTGCCTTCTGGTTTGCTGGCCAGAGAATGTTGCCCGAGGAATGTAACAGACTGTGAAGTATTAATTGTATGTGGCTGGGTTTTCTTTCTCTGTTTCCTGGTAGCCGAGATTGGGGATTTCGATGAAGCATCAGACAGAGAGCATTTAGCAAAAAACAAGTACATACCTCAGCAAGATGCGCTAGAAGACAAAATCGTGGAGTATCACCATAACCACATGTAAGTCCCACTGGTCCCTTCATGTTTCCCTTGAGCTTCTCTCTGTCCTTCCAGCATAGGTGGGTGTAGACACACACACACACACACACACACACACACACACACACGGTAACTGTTGGGAAGAAAGACGCAAGGTGTGAGGGAGAACACAGGTTCATGGGGGCCATTGTTCCTCACCTAGGACTCTCAATGCAGGTTCCCTGCTCAAGACCAAAGTTCTAGGATCCTTGCTTGATTTCCTGTGATACTGGGGTATGTCTGGAATTGAGGATACCCATGCTGTGGAATTAAAGGGAGAGTGTAAGACCAGTTAATAGGAAATCAGAAAAGGGACACGGTAAACTAGGGGCAAAGTAGGAATGTCATGAAAATCTAGCACCTTTGTATCCTCTCCATTTTTTTGTTTTGATCAGTAAAATATTTTCAAAAGATGCTCCGTGCCTATTGATTTTGTTGCTGTTTTCAAGGAGGGTACTTGAGCCCTGGTGATAGTATGCCAGAGTGTTGCCTTGAACTTCCCTTACAAGTTTAGGCCCATTGTCAGCGACTAAAAACGTGTTTGAACACGATGGCGTTTTGCTTTTATATGACCTTAAAGGAAACTCTTTGAGATTCCAAAAAAAAAAAAAACACAAAAAAAACAAAAACAAAACTGGGCAAATGTGAGACAGACTTTTGGGGTGTTGTGTTACACAGGCAATAGGGCTTTTGTCCTAGCTGCTCGACTTTGGGTTGCAATGAATGGGAGGCCGGGTGTCATCTGATCAGGTAGCTCCATTGTTTGTGATGAAATGCCTTTTTATTTCCCAAGAGGAGTTGCCTAATCTCAAATTAATAGACACAGGCAATTCAAATCACCTGGACTTTCTCTTTAATTTTTGTTTTGTCAGCGGACAAACACCAGCAGAATCAGATTTCCAACTTCTGGAGATTGCCCGTAGGCTGGAGATGTATGGGGTCCGGTTGCACCCGGCTAAGGACAGGGAAGGTACGAAGATCAACCTGGCTGTTGCCAACACGGGAATTCTAGTGTTTCAGGTAAGAGCACTTAGAACACAGCTCAGTTCCCCTGGTGATGGAAAGATAAGAGTTGGCCCTTCAACTCTGATTGCACGTTGGGTGGGCCAAGTTAAGACCTCTGATGGTTAATTTTAGGTGAACAGGGAGAAACTAACCTCACCTTAGGGTTTCTATTTCTTTCTAGGCCCTCCACTTCCAGATTCTACTTCATTTGCCCTTGCTCTGGTTGGGAAATGCACAAAGATTTGCTTGTGTTTATTGACTTGGTAATCTCGGTCAGTGGACCTGTGCTCAAAACACAGTATAATAGAATCAGGATTTCAGACCCCCCAAAATAAACACTTTCTTCACACTGGCACATGATAGTCATGTGGTTCCCCCCTCTCTTTTTTAACCTGTTGAGTTTTTTTTTTTTTTTTTAACCAAATTTAGGGATTCTTAAACCTAATTTAGGTTTTACCTACATCAGCTTATTTGTGACTTCAGATATACATACTTGAAAAGGGTAATGTGTACTTTTAAATATACAGCAGTTTTATACATTTCTACAAAGCCATGTAGTATAGTAACTTTGTAGTAAAACACTGCACTTGAATTCATACCTGTGTTTTACTTAAGGACATAATTTTCTGTACTCTGAAATGTGTACTGTCTTTTTTTAAAGTTTTAAAATATTTTTTTAATGTTTATGAGAGAGTGAGAGAGCACACGCTCACATGCATAAGTGGGGAAGGGGCAGAGGGGCTGGGGACACAAAATCCGAAGCAGGCTCCAGGCTGTCAGCACAGAGCCGGACGCGGGGCTCAAACTCATGAACCGTGAGATCATGACCTAAGCCAGAGTCCAACGCTTAACCAACTGAGCCACCCAGGCTCCCCATGAAATGTATGCTCTCTTGATTGCACTGTTAGATTCTTCTACTGACAGTGCTTCTTTTTGTTTCTTAACAGCTCCTTTGAGGTATTATTGACATAGAATAAAATGCACATATTTAAAGTGTGCAGTTTCATAAGTTCTTGTATATGTATATCCTGAAGCAATCAATGAAATCAAGACAATGAACATATTCATCACCCCCAAAAGTGTCCTCAGTGCTTTTCTTTTAAACAAAAGTGAGAGTAATCCATACTTTGGTTTCATAGGGGTATGGAGAAAGTGTCTGCCTTTAAGTAGGGTAATCTTCACCAGTTTTGAAGGCATAGATACATACACAATCTAAAACATTTTGGTTTATATTTGGTTTTGGTTATATTGTCCCTTCGTATTTTACCAAATTGGTCTCAGTGCTTCTCTGCTCCTGTATCAGATGTTTATGGTGGACACTGATTATCATAGGATCCTGTCCCAGGAGGAGTCGAGGTTGGGTTTCATATGGGAGAGTAAGAAGGGAAGGTTTGAAAGCAGTGTATGATACTTGAGGTATCTTAACAATTGCTCTTAACAATTTCTGAACTGCCAAAATAACATAGGAGTACTTGATGAGCAAAATGACAATAAGCCAAATGTAAAGCTTTCAGTCCTACCGTTAAATTTTGAAATCAGAACCCTTAAGCATTTTTAAAAATCATAGAGGGGGGGAGAAGAAGTGCCTCACAATTGAATTAACGTGCTTTGATTATATTTGATACAATCGAAATATTGAGAATTACGCAGTAATTTAATCGTGTACCAAGGCTGTATCTTGGAATTAATCTTGCCAGTGCCTAATTGCTTCATTCTTACCAATTTCAATACATGGTCCTGGTGTTTCAGCAGCTCTGGAGGAATTCTAATTTAGGCGGAGATGACAGGACAGATGGGAGCTGGTGTCTGGTCGCTTCCCCTTACTTCTCCATCACCCTGTTCCTCACAGGAACAGGGACACAGGAACACCCTGTTCCATCACACCTGACTTTCAGAACCAGGATGTGTGAGTCCTTCCCAGAGACTGTTCTCTGGTCTAGAAGACAAACCACAGGCCGGGACTCCCTTCCCCATCCTGCTTTGTGCTGCTGGGAGCCAGACCAGTGTGCACCATGGGGGTTGACCACCAGCCTGTGTTGCTTTTATGGAAATTAACAGTTGCTGCTGGTGAAGGCACATGGTGGCGCACCTCATTCTGCCACGTGAGCTGTGTGATTTTGGACAAATTAAAATAAATTCATGCAGCAGTTTCCACATCTGTGAAAGAGAGATAACAAACCCATCTCACTGGGTTTTGTATAAGGTTTGGTAAGATAAGGTCTGTAAAGTCCTTCCCCTGGCACTGGAAAGTGATGGTCACTAATTGTTGTGGTTGCCATGGTTTTTATTGTTATTTATCTTTCTTAGCATCCTTCCTTTGGCCAGCCACTTCCCTCCCTGGAGGCAACCTTAGTTTGAATACCAAAGCATATAATTAGTGAAAGATAATGTTCCAGGAACAGGCATCACCCACAGCTGCAAATCCTAGCAACTTCTCTAGCAAAAGGCATTCTTCCCAAGCAGTCAAAAGCAGGTCCCTATATGCAAGGCAAGCCACCTCCCATGTTGCTTCTTCTGCGTTTCCTGGCTCACTGGCTGATCGCTTCCTTTGCAGGGTTTCACCAAGATCAACGCCTTCAACTGGGCGAAAGTGCGCAAGCTGAGCTTCAAGAGGAAGCGCTTTCTCATCAAGCTCCGCCCAGACGCAAACGTAAGTGGGCGGGGCGGGATGACACCGGGCAGGTGTCTGAGGGTCTGTACCCAGTGTCCTGCCCAAATGCTCAATCACCGTGCTGTCACCTGGGTAGACACAGCGAGGGTAGAGAATGTTCAGCCCCTCCCGACAAGCCCATGCCTTTGCTGGGCTCCAGCCTCCAGGCCATCCCCTCGAGACCCCGTTCAGCATCCGCAGTATTCGGGGCGCACCCCTGGCCGCACAAGCCTCCAGCTCTCCCCAGCCCTCGCGTCCCTACTCTTGTCCCCTGACCTCTGACAGTACATTCTCGCAAGCTAAGCAGGTCCACCCCATTTTCTGGAGAACCCCTGAGGATGTCGCTCACCCCAGGACTGGATCAGAGAAGGAGCGTCTCCTTCCCCCCCCCCCCCCCCCCCCCCCCCCCCGCCGCGGGAAATGGCAATGGCGGAGATGGCTGATTCATCCTGGTGTCCCCAACCAGAACTTGGGAGAGTTTTGTTCCCGTGGAAAAAAAAGATGATAAATGGCAGTCTAACCTTACCGTTCAGCTACCGAATGGATTAAATGAGCTTTTATGGCCTGACCTAGGAAGCAACCGCCCATTATAAGTTGTTTTCTATGGGAAAATGCTTTTGGAGTTCTAAAAGGCCACTTTCAAATGCAGAATTGCCTCAGCTTGTTTGTAAGTTGGGTCTGCCCAGAACTGTGAGATTCCCCCCAAAAGAGTTGGAAGTTCTGGGAACCGTTAAGGCTGTAGTAATTCCCGTTTATATAATAGGGCCACTTACATTGAGAGCATTCAGCCTGGGAATACAAAATTACACTCTCCCCTTTCCAGACTCAAAGGACATGACTTTTTCAGCCTTGAGTGATACTTTTGTGTTCCAGAAAAAAAAAAAATGTTCATTTCCTGTGGGGTCCCCTGGAGGTTTGAGCCATATGCTACTTGACAGAGAAGAGACTTAAGACCAGTATCCAAAGTCGGCATGAGCCATGAGGGAGAAAACAGAAGAGTGTGTTTCAGTTATTTTAAGGAGGCAAAACAGGAATTTCAGTAGTTGGATTTTTTTTTAAGAAGGAAATAGGGGGGTGCCTGGGTGGCTCAGTCAGTTGAACATCCGACTCTTGGTTTCAGCTCAGGTCATGATCTCATGGTTCATGGGATGAAGCCACACATTGGGCTCTGCACTGACAGTGTGGAGTGTGCTTTGGGTTCTCTCTCCCTCTCCCTCTCCCTCTCCCTCTCCCTCTCCCTCTCCCTCTCCCTCTCCCTCTCCCTCTCCCTCTCCCTGTCCCTGTCCCTGTCCCTTCCCAGCTTGTGCTCACTATCCATCTCTCTCAAAGTAAATAAACTAAAAAAAGAAGGAGGAGGAGGAAATATAAGCCACGTAAACAAAATTTGTTCGTGAATTCTGTCACAAGAAATGTTAGGAGGGGCCCCTGGGTGGCTCAGTCGGTTGAGCGACCGACTTCGGCTCAGGTCATGATCTCACAGTTCATGAGTTGAGCCCCGCGTCGGGCTCTGTGCTGACAGCTCAGAGCCTGGAGCCTGCTTCGGATTCTGTGTCTCCCTCTCTCTCTGCCCCATCCCCACTCATGCTCTGTCTCTCTCTGTCTTAAAAATAAATAAAACATTAAAAAATTAAAAAAAAAAAATGTTAGGAGTTCTGTGAATTACCCCTGTTTTCTGTTAGCTCCTCTAAGGAATTTTGTGAGGGGAAAATGGTTGAATGATGACTAGATTTTGTCATTAGGAACAACTCTATTTTACTAACTATGTGAATTTGTGGTCGTGCTATAATAAAATGCACCAGTGAAATTTTATTGGACATACTTCTTTTCTGGCCCTTTTCTCATGTTTCAACCTGATGTCTGTGGGTCAAGGGGGAAAAAAATGGTATTTTCTCTTTTTAGAGCTCGTACCAGGATACCTTGGAATTTCTAATGGCCAGTCGGGATTTTTGCAAGTCGTTCTGGAAAATCTGTGTTGAACATCATGCCTTTTTTAGACTTTTTGAAGAGCCCAAACCAAAGCCAAAGCCTGTTCTCTTTAGTCGAGGCTCATCATTCCGGTTCAGGTAAGGATTCCATAGCATACCTCTCGTGTCTGCCACGGGAGCATTTGTCCCGAGACGTCCTTCTCCTACCCTCTGGTGCTGCTGCTACACAGTACACTGGGGAGCTAAGTGGAAAGTTGGCCTCCGGGAGCTGTGGCTGGTGGGGTGATTGCTCGGTCATTCCAGCAGCCTCCTGGCATGACCAGGAGGTCATGTTCTGCTCGAACATTGGCCAAGAGGCCCTTCACCCCGCCGCAGTAAACTCCAAACAGGACCCTCTAATTCAGAAGGATTTCCTTTCTCTGGAGAAGCAAGTGTCTTGTTAACATTTGGTGTAGCCTTCGGGAATGTGGTGTGCACTTGCCCAGCACTGCTTCACTTTCTCCCTCTTTCAACAAACATTTGAGTGCTTCCTGCGTATCAAATCCTGTTCTAAGCACTGGGGATATACAGTGAACAAAATTAGCCCTGTGTCCCTGAAGCATGTAGACTCTTGCTCAGGATGGTGGCTTCGTAATCAAACAATTATTTATAAGGAAAATGCCAAGAAATGCAATGGACACACATTTTTCTCAGAGAAACACAAGTTCCTCCCACAACTGCTTTTATCCTCAGCTAGCTGAGAAAGCCCACCTGTCTCCCAGTTGTGGAAGGAGGGGAGGTAGAGACGGGGTGTTGTGTGTTTCAATGAGAATCCCTTGCCATCTCCTTTTCTTCCTTCTCGTTGTCTTCCCTTTAGCGGTCGGACTCAGAAGCAGGTTCTCGACTTTGTTAAAGAAGGAGGACATAAGAAAGTGCAGTTTGAAAGGTAAGAGAAACTTCGATGCTACTTCGACTTGACAAGAGTCATCCTCTCCAGGTGACAGTGCTTTGCTCCTGACTGTCTCTTCACCCAGGCCTGGTGAATTACCAAATCAGGGCCTCACAGTCAACCTGGGCCAGTTTAGTGTTAGGAACATTCGAGGGCTGGGGCACACCTCAAGGATAAGATGAGATGTAAACAGACCAGGAGGGCCAAGTGAGGAAGAGGAGGAAACCAGCAGGGGATGGGATGGAAGAGGAACAGGAAGGAGATTGCAGTGGGGCTAAAGCACAGTAAAAACTTCCTCCTCTCTTTGTCCTTAAGTGTCTTGGGATTTGAATCAAAAGTATTTCTATAAACTTTTAAATTAAATACAGCTTGGATGAGAAGCAGGATTTATTGCTGTTGTTAGCAAATGCTTACAGCTCTTGCTGAGTTCCATGCACTTTGCATACATTAACTCAGTCTTCATACCAGCTCTGTGAGGTCAGTGCTCTCCTAGTCCCTTTTTTTCAATGTTTATTTATTTATTTTTGAGAGAAAGAGGTTGTGAGCAGGGGAGGAACAGAGAGAGGGGGAGACCGAGAATCCAAAGCAGGCCCCGTATTGTCAGTGCACAGCCCGACGCGCGGCCCGAACTCCTGAACCGTGAGATCATGACCTGAGCAGAAACCGAGACTCAGATGTTTAACTGACTGAGCCACCCAGGTGCCCCTCTCCTGGTCCCTTTTTAAAGATGGAGACACTGAAGCTCAAAGAACTCAGGTCTCAGAACTGACAAGTGGCCCCTGGTCAACCAGCATCAAAGCCCCATGCCCTGAGCAAGGCTCTGTCGCCAGAGAGGGGAGAAGGTGAGAATCCAGAGATTAAATAAAAGGGTAATTGGGACACCTGGGTGGCTTAATCGGTTAAGCCTCTGACTTCAGCTCAGGTCATGATCTGATGGTTTGTGAGTTCGAGCCCCGGGTCGGGTTCTGTGCTGACAGCTCAGCGCTTGGAACCTGCTTCGGATTCTGTTTGTCCCTCTCTGTGCCTCCCCTGCTCACACACTGTCTCTTACTGTCTCTCAAAAATAAATAAACATCAAAACAATTTGTTTTTAATAGAAGGGTAAAAGGGTGGAGCTGTGGTGCACTGAGGGCTGTTTGGTGCATGTGCATTTTTTAAAAACATTTTTCTTTTTTATATTTTAACATATCTTAAAATAACTGTGAAGTACAGAGATCACAGCAAATGTCCATATTTCTTTCTGCTTGTTTTTTTTGTTTGTTTCTGTCTTTGTTTTTACCTTTTTGTGTGTAATTACTGTTATGACAGATATGGCTAAAACCCCCTTAACGAACAGCCACCTTTGTTACTTCCCTTCTCTCCTTCCCAGAGGCAACAACTGCCAACTTCACATTATTTCTTTTACACATATTTATGCATTTAAAAAAATATATGCAGCATTTCTCTCGGGTGTACTTTTTCATTGATTTAACTAGTATCGCACTGTACATAATTCTGCATCTTGCTTTTTTTTTTAATGTTTATTTATTTTTGAAGAGAGACAGAGCATGAGTGGGAGAGGGGCAGAGAGAGAGGGTGACATAGAATTCGAAGCAGGCTCCAGGCTCTGAGCTGTCAGCACAGAATCCAACGTTGGACTCAAACTCATGAACCGTGAGGTTATGACCTGAGCCAAAGTCAGACGCTTAACTGACTGAGACACCCAGCATCCTGCTTTGTAAACCCTGACCTGATTTGGAGATCTGTGTTGATGTTCTTCGGTATTGTGAAAGTATTTCATTTTATTTATCTGATTTTCTGTTGATAAACAAACCTGAATGTTGGTATTTTGTTTCACTCTGGCTGAAACAAACCTGCTGCTGTGACCATCCTTGTGTTTTTGGAGTCTTTTGAAGAAAAGCTGAATGTACATTAGCATTTAATCCCTCTGTGTTTATAGTTTCATCATTTGAGTACCTGAAAATTTCTAAGGCCTGTTCACGGAGGAAAAGGAGGGCACTCAGACTAAGGGAGGGAACAGATAAAGGAGAGTGTTAGTGGCATGAAAGCCAGTTCCTGGTCCCGTTGAATCTGTAAATTCATTCATGGGGCAGGCCTTCTGTGAACTCAACACTGGGAAAGAGTTAGCTGATGGGTAGTAGTCACCTCTGTTATAGAACTAATCTAGAAAATCATTGCCCAGAATACATGAATTGCTTTCATATTGTCAGGCCAGAATTTGCAATTCAGAGCATACTCAGGCCCAGCCAACTCTCCCTCCCAGTGACTCTCCTACAACTAGAAAGGTAATGCTCAATGGCTAGTGTTCCTGACCAGCTGTACCACTCGAACAGGAGCAGGGGATTGCTGAGAGTGTTTTCAGGGTTTGAGTATGCCCTGAACCCTGTAAGTGCTATGAAAAGGATGACTGTTTCCAGGGAGCACCCATATACACTACTTCACTCGTCTTCATATTGAGGAAGGCATAAGACTGCTATTTTTCATTTAAGAAAACAGCTTTTCTCACTATGGCTATCTTACGTGATTTCTCCCAGGAAACATAGCAAGATCCAGTCCATCAGAAGCCTTGCTACACAGCCCACAGAGCCGAATTCAGAAGTGCCAAAACAAGTCAGTAATGCTGATCAACTATTATAACTGTGTTTTTTTGTTTTGTTTTGTTTTACGAAACTTTCTCTGCTAAGTCCTGTGTTTCATAGTATGCTTCTGAGTTATTTGCCCCTCACCTTTGGGGTTTCTTTTAGTAGAGGAGAGTATAGTTGTGTGCCCTGGCTTTGAGCAAACACAGGCTGTGCTCTGTGCACCCCAGACTGGGCTCCGCAGGCCCTAGACTGGGTCCTTTTTCAGCTGAGTTCCTGTCCTCCATCCCATGCCTTTGCCCAGAGAAGTTTGCTCTGTTGGCCCTATCTCAGCTTAGGAGTGGAACCATCCATGGGAGTCTACAGAGAGGAGCTCACCTGCCAGCAAAATGCGTGTGGAGAGATTGGGACCTCCCTAGCACCTGATGGGTGTCGCTCCCATTTTCAGGGCCAACCTCAGATCTCTTTATTGGCACAAGACTGGGTGGTGAGTTCCCAGGGCTCCTGTTACAGGGCAGTGACCACAGTTAGCAACAAGAGACATTATCACTCTTGCCCTGAGGGTGGTGAGAGCTCATTTTCTCTTGAATTGGCCTGTGCTTGTGCTTTCAGGGTTTTCTCTACAAGAGAATAAGAACTTTGTTGGGGAAGAACATGAAGATTTCCTTTGTGCACCTAAAAATAGAGTGCTTAACCTGCCTGTTCCTCCCTTGGAAGTATAAACAAAGACGTTTTTTGTCATTTGTCTGAAATACATGTCAACTTGCCTTTCGGGGATCTGCGATGTGTTTTCTTCCTCACCCCGCCCAACCCTCCCTGTGGGTTGCAAGGAGACTCTGTTGCTCCACGGAAACTTTGGAGAGCCAGTATGAGCCCGTGGGTCCTAGAGAGCAGAGGCTGTGGCCCACTTGGCCTGCTGGGGACCGTGCGTGGTCAGAGAACGGTCTGGATGCCGACCAAACGCACTGGGGAGCGCCTGCTCATTGGCGGTGTTCTGTTCGAGCCCTGTGGAGGGCAGCCTCTGGCCCGCTTGTTGCTAAATTGGGCTCTGGCAGCCCCGCCCCTCCGCCTCCGTGTAACCCTCCCCCTTTCTCGCCCCGCCCCGCGCAGGCTCAGCAGAGTGCCAGCCTTCCCCCCGGAGAAGGTGCGGAGCTCGCAGGTGGCGCGGGCGGTCAGCAGGGAGCGGAGCCGAGCGCTGCGGCCGAAGAGCGCCAGAGCCCCGCGCCGCCCAGGAGCCCCGCGGGCGGCGGGAAGGCGGACGGAGCCCCGCGGGCGCCGGCCGACGAAGAGGAGGAGGTCGTTAAGGATAGGACCCAGCAGAGTAAAGCTCAGCCCCCGCAGCCGAGCACAGGTCCAGCATCCAGGGCTGCCAGAGGCAGCAGCTCTTCCATTCCTTTCATTGACTGCAGTGACGTAGATAGTGAATCCGACCTGCTCAGGGAGCAAGCGTCCCAGTCCCAGTCCCAAACAAATGACAATTATGAGGGTGATTTGACCAGTGGGGTGTATCTGCTCTCCGGGGATGAGAGGCGGACAGAGGCTAGGCGCAGGGCTTCCCCTCCCTCCGTGAAGTCCTCCCGGCCTCCTTCCAGAGAATTCGTCGATGATGATTCAGCAGACCTAACCTTTGATATGAGTGGGAGCCCCAGACTCCCAAGACATAGCTCCCTGATAGATGAGCTGTTCAGGGGCTCTGGCGGTCGCAGTCCCCCGGCCACCCCATTGTCTCCCAGTAGCAGACGGTCGAGTCCAAGTAGGAGCTGGGACAGGACTGGGTCTCAAGGCTATGTTTCTGAAAACGGGCATGACCCAAGAGAGGAGAGTACAGGAGAAGGTCCTCTCTCAAGCCAGGGTCCTCCTTATGAAAACTCTTCCCCCGTCCTGCAAAGGCCATACTTGCGGAATCTTCCCAGTCGCTACAATAAGTCAGAGACAGATCCCCTCATCCTTAGCCAGGTAGCATCAACCCCAGAGGCGATGGGTGGGCTTGATGGAAAGGGAGGACTGGCCAGCCTGGCTGCTTCAGAAGGTAGAATGCTGGCTAATGGTGCACCTCAGGTGGGCCCCACCTCAAAAAGCCCTGTCGTGCGGTCAGTGTGTGCCAGAGGCATGGCAGACCAGCGGGCGCCCCTGCAGGTGACTGAGGGCTCCACCAGCAGTGGGAGTGAATCCAGCGATTCAGACTCTGAAATGGTGGCCCATTTGAGCCAGCCACTCACATTTGGCAACCCAGCAGCAGTGCTGAGCTCCCCTTCCATGCTTAGTAGTAAGAAGCCCCTGGGTGGCCTACATGTGAGTGAGGAGGAAGAAGAGGAGGATGAGTAGAGGGCCAGACTTCCAAGTGTTGGGAACGTGGAATCTTGAGTCCACGTTTCCAGTGGAGATTATCTGTACTAGTGGCTCATTAATCTTTAATCAACATTTGTTAGAGGAAGTTTTGGACAGAAACCTTTGGATAGGGTATGCCCGACTCTCAAATCTTGAAGAAAAATGAAACTTCACACAGTGGCTTGCTCTCCAAAAAAGGTGGACAAGAGAAATAGTTAAGAAGGACAGGTTACCAGGACCTTGTTTATCTTTCTGATTGAAGGCTAGGAAGAGATACTTGATTATGGATCTGATCATGTGTATAGTGTGTTGTTATTTATGTGGAAATTTTCTGTGTATGTTGAGTTTGTATGCAGATCACGCTGCTGTTGATTGAATGTTTGGACTGAGGTATTGGGATCCCAGGAAAGGTGTTGGTTTTACTTTGTTCCCCTTTTTTAAAAGGAGGTGCTGCTTTTCTGAGCCTTAGAAAATGAGGGATTGACAAAATTCAAGACCAAATGTAAGTTGATTGCTGGTTGAGATTAAGTGTTGGTGAAATCTTAGTCAAGAATAATGGATATTTTAATAGGAAGAATTTGGAGTTATTTCTTCTTTCCAGATTTCATGTGAAACAATGTAAAAGATGTCAATTATAGTGGAACTGTAATTTACAAGGGATTGCTGGTCTGGTTTGGGTTTGCATCCTGGGTCAAATCATTAGCTGTGTTTTAAGAAGCTATAACTCTGGCTGTCAGAACTTCTAATTGAAACACAGAAATGCTATTGAGTGGTGATTCGGGGCAAAGTAAGACCTCACAAAAGGCACTGTTGTCACCAGGCTGGCAAACTAAAGGCCCTCTTTTGAATCATGAGCAGCATAGAGAAGAACCATTTTCCAGAATTGCAGCCCCTTGGTTATTGTGTACATTCTTAACGTTCACACTTGTGTGAACAGGGTCTTCTCTTGGAAACAGTGACTTCTAGATGTTTCTGTGTGCAGGAAAAAAGTGTAAGGAGTGAGAGGTTTGATTTCTTTTTAAATCTTGCCCACCTCTGCCCGTGCCTTTCACTCAGCACTCCTGCATTGTAGATCAAAGGGTCTCAGCTGCACATGGGAATCACCTGCGACATTTTAAAAATCAGTGATGCCTGGGCCCTGACCTTAGAAATTTTTTATCTCATTGGTCTGGGGTGCCACCTGGGGTCCCCAGATGGTTCTGCTGGACAGTCAGGGTCACCCCTCAGCCTGACACAGTTGCCTTCTAGAATCTAGTGGAATAAATTTCTGGCTCGCTTGCAGAGTAAGGAAAACATCACACATGAAATACTTTGATTAATTAGTGCCTGTTCTTTGGTACTTTTCAGTCTTTGGTACTTTTTTTAAGAAGATGACTTGTAGAATCAAATTTTTAGATCCTAAGTAACTACCAAATTATTGGAAAGAGTTCTAACAGTGACACATCCCTGGCGTGCCACCATGCCTACAGCCTTACTAAACTCATCGTGTGATGTTGTCACAAGGGAAGAGCTACTACACATGCTTAGGAAGTGGGGTAGAATTTGGCAGCCATATGCAACAAATACAAGTATTGACTGACCTTGTGGCTCACAAGTGATTATCGGTCCACAGGAATGTCGACAAGTTGAATTTTAAAGACTGAAAACTTAATCCTTTCTACACAAACTTTTTTTTTTTTTTTTTTTTTTTTTTTTTTTTTTGGTGTTCTTTTCCTGATCGTTTGATTCAGTGCATGATTGATGAATCAAACTGAGTACTGGATAGTTTGAAAGATGTTCATTGAAGTAGTCTATTGATGTCTTACCTTAGATATATATTTAACAGAGTCACAGAATTTTAAAACTAGAAGGGACCTTTGAGATCATTTAGGGTAAACCTTCATTTTTATGGATGACAAACCTTGTTCTGTTGAAATCAAGAGACTTCACTTACTCCTACAGCTGCTGCCTGACAAAGCTAAAACTAGAACTTTGACCTCTAGTCTTCAGCTTTAGTCTATGTGACATCTTGGTGCAGTAGGACCCTTTTGATTCAGTACTTTAATTTTGGAGAATCTTGTACAGATTAATAATTAAAATCGGATGTGGAGACCAGGGATCATGTAGACTTAGACACTTACAGTCCATACATAAAACGTAGGAAGAACCGCTTTTTCTATTGTGGGGTTTTTGCACTTAGGACATGTTTTTGCGTATTCTGTTTTGGACTTAGGAAAAGATGTTGATTTGCTATATAAATATTTAGTCAAATGTGAGTTCAGCAGAGTCACATTTGGAATCCTGTGGTTTATTTGTGAAGGTGATTTGTTCAAATGAGTTTTCTTTTTACCTCTAATTGCACAGCAGTCTGATGATGAAGTATGAATGAGCAATGGGGTGTTAACTTACCCAGCATATAATGTGAATCATCAAAACGTAAACCTCTAGAGCAAAACATGCTCCAGGAATTACTTTGTTTTGCTTTTTGCTAAAGGAGTGGTGATTTTTTTTTTATCTGAAGTGTTTTAAAAACAGCTGATCAATGATAGTGTACTCAGTTCTGTATTGATAAACTTTCCCCTTTTAGGGTTGCTCATAAAGTTTTTCTCTGGTTGGTTTTGTACCAGCCAGGCAACTCCATTTCTGCTGGTTGGCCACTATTTATGAAAGCAGCAATCCCGATGTGATTAATGGTGCTTAAAAGGGAAGGGGTGTGATTTGTTCAAAGGCCCCGGTAGCCTAAAGTGCTGAGAATATTCACCAGTTGCCTCTGGGGGAGTTTGCCCTGCCCTACTAAAGATTCTAAGTACCGGTGAGGGAGTAAATATTTAAGCATTCTTTGAGCCTGGTGGAGTCAGTTCCGCAGAGGTGATGTGGTCTCTCACTGCGCAGAGGTCAGGGAAAGCCCGCAGCCTCCCACCTTCCGTGCCCTCTGCCTGTTGTCAGACTCTAGTTCCCTGTGTCTTTACCTGGCGTCCGGAGTCTCCCTCTGTGGCAGAGAAGGACACGCATGTGCACAAAGTTGAAACTGAGAGTGGAGCAAGACCAGCAGTGGAGTTGGGTATAAAGAACAGGTGACCTGTGAATTCATTGCGGGTTCCAAAGGGTTTCCCAAGACCTGTCCATCTATTTCTCTAAGGTAGTGTAGAGGTCTCCTGAATCACTAAGGAGGGCCAGGTCTTTAGGCAGGTGATAGCTGCTCCGTGAAATGATACCGGAAGGCCTGGGAGAGAAGACCAACCATCTATTGAAACAAATCTCCAAGCCACCAGGCCTCCCCAGGGCCTCCGCGCATTAATATCTTTCCTTAGATGGTATTTCAAAGTATGTAGAGTGTAGCCCCTTTTGTGGTTGATTTTTGTTGCTGCTGGTTCAGGGCAAAATAAAATGCAAGAAATTCTTTTAGCATGAAGAAATACATTTAATGAGTTCCGGAACTTAAAGTGAACTGCGCCAGCTCCTTTGACAGGCATCTGTATGCTATTGACGATATTTTATTAGGCATTTAATTAAAGGAAGTCTGTGGGCCAGATTCTTCCCCACATATGTGACTCATATTTGGGAATTTCTCACAGATTTATCTCCAGTGTGCCACGTGGCCTGCACTTACAATGTGAATAATTCTGATTTTAATCTCAAGAACTTCTTTGAAGATTCAAACCAAGTAATGCTAAAAAAGCCAGGCCACAAAACTAAAATACAGCGTGAGCCTCTTGAAATTTGCACTAAGTGTACAAAATCTGTTCTGTCCTCAGTTGAATCAGAAACTCAACTTGCACATTAACCTTGGAATCTTTTTGATTGTATTGTGAAGCAGTATCCAAAAGAAAGAAAAATTAGTAAGATTAAATTCCTTTCAAATTTTGTTAAAACTTGTGGATGTGCATACAGCTTCCTTTTTGTGTCTATAATCAGTGTTCACATGCTTTCAGTCCATTTTCTCTGCTTAAAATGTTATCCCGTATTCAGCACAGAATGGGTTAGGTACAGTTGTCATTAATCAATAATTGACCCAGCCTTAAATTAAGAAATTTGGGGGCTCCCTACATCATTGGGTTTATTTTGAGTTTATTCTATTTTAATTACTCTTTTCTTAGGCCCTTAATTCTTATTAGCAAGAATTTAGAGATCTCAGAATCGCATTCCCAAGAAAGACTCTCTTTTCTGGATCTTCCCTCTTGTAGCCTGGAAACCTTCCTTCTCTGATAGTTAGGAGCTTAATTACCCCAAGACTGGCTGGCCTTCCTCTGGTTTCATGGGATGAGTCCACTTCATTGCTGCAAATTTCACAAATCAAACTGCAAAAGAATCTTTCTTTGCAATCCCTGGAATGCAGAGTAAGTTTCTTTTGAACCTGAAAGACGTGATCGTTTCAAAATAATCCACTGCCGGTAGCCCTCTGATGAGTTTTACGTTCAGCCATGTTAGCCAAAACCATAAGCGCATCTGGAAGTTCTGGTCATAAACCTCTGGAGCAGAAAGTGATTAACAAACTTGACTCTGGCGACATTAGGGAATTTACTGGCGCTCCTTTTTCCTTGTTAGTTTAATTCTGTTTCTGTTGAGCTAAGCGAAATTCAATACAGGGAAACGG
Organism: Panthera pardus; assembly: GCF_024362965.1. Classification (NCBI taxonomy): domain Eukaryota; kingdom Metazoa; phylum Chordata; class Mammalia; order Carnivora; family Felidae; genus Panthera; species Panthera pardus. The sequence continues at coordinate 21,823,085 of NW_026526654.1, read as the reverse complement.
GGTCTGTCGTGCAGACTTATGCATACCTTGAAAGACACCAGTTGCTGGTTTTTAAAATGAAGCCAAGGCTTTTAGATCGAAACAAGCATGCCACTTAATGTTGCGGTTCTGTTTTTATTAATAATAATAATGAAAAGCAAAAAAGAAGAAATGCACTTTGATTTGGCCTTGTGTTGTAGGTATCCAAGATTAAAAGTGGTCTGTTTGCCATTTGTTTAGAGCCATCCTTGAAGAGGGCTACTTATTGATTCCCTTGAATCACCTAGAGATTTCCAAGTAATTCCCTTATGAACAAAAGTCACAAATGCTGATTTGTATGCCATGCATATGTTTGGGAGCTGGTGGGTGGAGTCTTGTTTTCACCAAAAAAAAAAAAAAAAAAATAGTACACCATTCCAAAAAACATGATTGACACTTCTAGCACAAGGAATTTTTTCTTCTTTTCCAGTGAAAGCAATTAAATATACCCCGGTGGAAGCTGGGAAAGAAGTAGGAAATCATTTCCTGAAAGCTTTCAAAATGGAATAGACTGATTTGTTCAGGGTCATTTTCAGTGTGGATTACAGACACCGCAGCTGAGCCTGGAAACAGCCTTGGGCATCTCATTGGCCTCTGGTGCCTGATTGTAGCTTCCCGGGGAAGGCAGCTAATTTGTGTCTTTATACAGGATCTAGATCAGGTTACTCTGGAATGTCTTGGGTGGCTTTATCTTTGCAAGTAGGGAAGGATTAAAAATCAGCTGTTGACAGGAGACATCAGATCTATATGTGGAGCGGAGAGCCGGTGGGAAAGGTTAACTGCAAGGCTGGTGCCGTTAATGCCATTGTGGAAATGGCCCTGAAAGATCCTTGAGCTTGCTGCTGCTGGGCCAGGCACGAAGGTCTCAGAACATTGAAGAGTAATTACAAATCGCTGCAACATGCAACACAAACCAGGGGCACTGAGGACGGAGTGAGGACTGTGTGTGTGTTTGTGCACATGTGTATGTGTTTAGTAAAAAGCATCAAAGAGGGACTCGTTCTACTTTTGAGTGAGAGTTGGAGGTAGTAAGTGGTATGCAGAGTCTGCAGGCAGAGTTCCGCTTTATTATGAATTTGGGTTATTAACTGGCTCTCAAATAGGAAACAGGAGGAGGTCCGTTTTGGAACCTGCAGTGGTGTGCCTCGTGTGTCATTAACCACATGGACAAGCTTTTTGGCTCACGAAACTAGGCTAACAACTCCTTCTTCCCGGGCCTCAGATTCCCTTTGTAAAGAAAGCAAGCATTTGCCACTCAGCCTGCACTGATGTGTAGACAGCCCGAAGACAGGCCTTCCTCTGTGAAGACCACACACCTGCTGCTCTTCCCACGTCCGCACCCAGACCCAGTCCCTCACGCTTACCCCCTTTCTGCCTGGAAAGTTGCCGTGAAAACCTAACTAACCAGATTTCACAAGCTTGGCCTATATTATTAATCCAGTTCCCTTCTGTTCTTTCTGTGTGTATATTTAATCCTATAGACAAAATACTTCATTAAAAATTTCTAATACACCAAATTTTAAAACAGAAAAGGCTGGGGATTTCATTCTCATTTTTGTCATTTGTTTAATAAATCTGAGAAAACATTTTTCTGTTGTTCCATTGTATGCACTGTTTTGTCAGCATGTACCTATCTAGGAGAGAGCTTTTTTCCCCCCCAATGTTCTGTCTTTATCCTCAGAGCATGGTGCATTCTGTTCCCTGCATTGTTGGAGCACTGTCTGATGTCTTTTTTTTTTTTTTTTTTTTTTTTACACTGCTGAATACCAGTTTGTACCTGAAATCCTGGTCTCCTCTAGAACACAGTGATCCTGTTCACTCAACAGCAGGCTTTAACACGGAGGCATGCGGGGTGCTACCCTAGTTCACTGAGGGTGGGGAATAGAAGGTGAAGGGAAGACTTGACCTCTCTTATTTCACCTGCTAACCAGCCTGTACTTTGCACCATGGGTGCCTGGGGGTAGGGAGGTTTTTGGAAGCCAGCAGGATCACTGTCGTTGGGGGAGAGGTCTCATGGAAACAGAGAGCATCTGTGGTGGAGCTTACCTAGGGGAGCTCAGACACCTACCCACGGGATTGGCTTCATGTTTTGATTGGGCACATCAACTGACACGGGAATAGAACGCCTTCCATAGTTGGCATCTGTAACAGAATTTAGATGTGCACTTGTTTTGGCGGGTGTGGGGATCAGTGGGCATGTGGAGAAAACCCCATCCCGCTCAGCCCCAGTTGGCTGGTCGTTGCCAGTAAGCTGTTTTTAGTTTTGACGTGTCCCCAAAACGTAAGCTCTCACAGATACTGTCTGGTTTCATCTTCTCTCCACGGCCTAAGAGCACAGCATCTCAACAAAGCATGGATGTATACCCCGGGAAGGGTGCTGGCTTCTCCAATAACCATGAGCTTGGTGGGTCTTTCGGCACGGAAGGCCAGACTCCTGTAACGATGTATGCACGATATTAATATCTCTTGTTAATCTAAACTGAAGAGGCTTTTACTTGTCCTAACAGGTATCTTGCTGTAAAAACTGTCAATTGTAACTGTTCTTTCCCACTGATGGCTGAAGCTTTGTCCTGAGTACAAGGTGGTATTTTTCATTGGTATGAAGCACCATGTTCCCCAACCCAAACCCTGCCACCACCACCATGTTCGAACAAAGGGAAATTCTTTTTCTTTTTCCCATAAGGAAGAGCACGCTAGAACATTCTCTGTCATTCCTCCATTGGTAGCATTTCCATCTCTATTTGCACGTTGCATTTCTGTTGCTTCTCTGAGTTGCTGGATGATGAACGTTGAGGTTGGTGCTTAGCTGCTTGCAAAACTTTGTTTAAAGGACCTTGGTCTGAGAATAAGAAGCACATATACACATTGCCCTCAACACCCTCCGTGATCAAGAAAAGGACAGCACCGCTGTGGTTGGTAATCCTATAAACTAGCTTTTCCTGTGGAACCTTGTCATTTTAATAAAGCATCGTCAGCTGCTTTCACCTACTCCACTGGGGTGGGACCCAGCTGAATTATCATAGAGTGAATCCTGTCCACGCAGGAGACGATCCGTTTTCCAACTGAGTACTGACCTTTTTTGATAACTGGCTTTCACATGCAGACAACCTCAAGAGAGAGTTCATTGTATTCTTTTTTAGAGGGAGATGATGGATTTAAAAAGAGCCTTTTTAAAGATCCATGAAAACCTACATCTATAATGTATTTTCTACGTGTGCCTTTGGAACATATTCTGCGTATGCAGAGATAAAATCTATATTTTAGAACCAAATACCAGCAGACAAATCATGATAGGTGAGTGGCATATAGAAGCTCGCCAGGTAACTTTCTTTGGGGGTAATGTGGAAGAATCAGCATAGATACTTTCGAAGTTGTACTTCTTAAGATTTTGAAAAGAGGAACTGAGAAAGCAATCAGTATTCTCAAATATTTGACAATCCTGCCATGGATTACTATTTTTAAAATGATTATCAGGTTTTCTAAACACCGTATAGGACAAATAACTTCTTTAAAAAAGGAAATTACCAATGGATTGACCAGCTTAAAAAACAGGACAGGTACAGCCACGTGTTTGAAATGCCATTGTATATTACTTGAAAGACGAGAAAATTCTGTTTTCCCAGACTTTTGTGAGTTTGTCCTTAAACCTTGAATACGATCAGAGGAGGTGTGGCTATGCCCAATCCCAAAAAGGGGGGGTCAGGCGTCGAGTTTGCCCGGTTGATCATAGACCACGTTCCCGCAGGTTATGTACCTGTGACAAGGGGCTGGTCAGGAGACGCCACAGTCTGGGCTGCAGAGGAGGGAAGAATTAATGTATTTTACATTAAAAAGAGAAGGTAAGCAAATTTCTCAGCGGGGTGATAAATTGAATCCACAAATACAGCTATGCTGATTTGAAGTTCCATAATTGTTTGTGCCGTGAGAATGTGTATACGTAAAAGGATTTTTAAAAGCAATTACCAGAAATGCCTCCCTTGAGAGCAGTATTCATGATGGCATCTCCAATCCACGGGGGTGACATAAACTCAGCCCTCCTGATACAGATTAATGGTGGCGGGTGGGGGTTGGGACACAGCAGGGGCAGGAAATCCTTTGGAAGAGGTGAAGGATTTGAGAGTTATTAAATGGAAATATAACTGCATACCTTTAAAAATGCGGGGCAATTTCTAGAAATAGACAAAATAATTTTTTAAAAAATCCAAAGCTTCCAGACTTTTGGAGTGTAACTGATCTTTTTCTAATCTCTTTAGCCTTCTTTCCACGTTATTGCCTTAATATCCAGGTGCTTTCTCAAAAGATCCCCCCAAATTATTTACCTAGAGCCTGTTGCTGAAAGAAATTACTTCTTGTCAATTTGTCACAGATTTAAAAAAAAAAAACGTGATAAGACTACCTAGGCATTAATGAGTTCACTGAGTAGCAGTGTAGGTGGGTCACAATTTCCAAAGCCAGTAACCAGCTGCATGATTTGGACAGGCTTGCTAAGGCTAGAGTGATGAGCGGGCTCGTTTTATCTTACATAAGAAACACGTTTGTTTTTGTAAAATGGACTACTTCGCTGAAAATTAGTTACATGTAGTTCTAATAACTGTAACCTTAAACACTGACTTAAAGGCCCAGCTCTTCACGCTTGCCAGAGGGTGGACTTAACAGAATCACCACTTTGTACGGATAGTTGTCACAGCACTCTGGCTCAGAGTCAAAAGAGAATTTTAATTCCTCATCAAGCTGCCAAATTCTACTGATTACCCTTATCAGCATATTTCATTGATTGCCGAATGGTAAATGAGCTACATACTTTTGTTTGGACCATGTCTCCTATAAATTTTCAAGAGTTGTTTCTCTTGCAAGGGGAGAAAGGGGCACAACTCCAATGAGCAAACTTGAACTTCAGAGTTTGGACCTTTCCCTTCCAGAGAATTGCTGACAGATTTCTAGACCAGGCTGCTTGGTATTTATTGATTTATTGGTCCTACTGTTAAATACACCCATCAGCCTTCCTCTCCTAGGTCCTAAGAGTAGACACAAAGCCTGCTGAAGTAGCCTCTCTGGAAACAGAAATCGGCGACCCTAACCTTGATCATTCCCCGAGTCTGTGTTGCACATGTAATGTTGCTGGTCACCACATCTTTGGGCTACATGAGTGAATCCAGCAGGTTGTCACCCAGCAACCTGTAGCCGACCCGGGGCTGTCCCTTCCTCTACCTGCAAAGAACATGGGTTGTCCTGAAGTTCGCTCCCAGTGCCCCACTTTCTCAATCCCGTCTGTGATGTGGTTCAGTGTGGATTCTTCTAGATGGCTGTATTCTTTGAAACGTGCCCTGCGTTCGTGGCAGGACAGACCTCTTCTGGAGCCCTGGTCTGTGTTCTCCTATAGAAATGTCCCCAGGAGGAATTCACCAGGGCAATAGCTTTTGACTTTCGGAGGGTGGAAGTGGTTGTACCTGAGGGTGTACACGCACGTTTTCTCCCCCACAGTGGGGTGGTTGGTTTTTCATCTGCTCCTGGATGCTGTCCAGGGCCTAACGGGTACTGTTCCCCCACTCCCCACGCCTCCTGCAAGCCAGCCTTCTAACTGCTTTTTTATTCTTGACTCCAACTCTCACTGATGAAGTGAGTGCTTTTTCTGTTCCACGTCACTGCAAAATCGAGGCCCCGCATGTGCTCACTTAATAACCACCTCACCTGACCTCATGCACAGCGTGAGAGCTGAAGGTAAGCCCCAAATTTTGCCAGATTACGGTGGACAAATAAAAAGTGATTCTGATACAGTGACTCACAATGCATGAAATGTTTTGATCTCTAGACAGACTGCCAGAATTTCTCTTTTCTAATTTCCTATTTGTAGTGATGACATTTGCCTTTTTGTGATTTCTTTTTTAAAGAAGAGAATAGTGTAGTACCTTGAAACATTTGCAGTTCTAATTGTTGTCACTATTTCTATTTGACAAGTTCCGATTCTTTCCAAGTTATTGTATTCGGTTGTGCACTAGTGTCAATAAAATTGACATTTGTGAAGCAATTTCTGGCCTTTTTCTCCGGGTTTCGCTGGGTCTGGTGGTGTGTGGGGTGAATGGGTCTTTGTCGAACACCAGGACTTCGTTTCAATGATGTGTGTTTAAAATGCAAGGATTTCAATGGAGGGATTTTTAAAACACAAACTTCTTGAATCTGTCTCTTCCTCATGTTTTCTAATCTCATTCTTCAAGGATCATTGTCCTGACCAATAATCAGTAGCAGGATGTCTGCTTTTTGCTGTTATTTCCGGGTGTGGTGGCTTTTCACGCACGTGTTAGTGACTCAGCTAGCTGGTCCAGCAGGGCCGGGGTGGGGGCTGGTGGTGTTTCATGGCTGGTTCATTCATACTGTGATCAAGTTCACGACCCTCCATTCAAGGCCATCCCATCTTGTAATTTCAAAGTGGATATGAACGAATTCAGAGGGAGAGGATAGATGTCAAGAAAACGGGGTGTGGCCCCAGAAAATCGCACTTCACCTTCCTCTCCAAGATGCTTGTCGAGTTTGCGGAATAGCCATGAGCTGAAACCGCCTATCGGAAAATGAGAAAGCATTTCCATCGTCTTTCCTCATGCTGGTAACAGAGGAGCCTGCAGGCTACTTTAAGTTTGTTTACCGCAGTGCCAGTCCTAGCAAACCTGCATTCGAATTACAAATGTGTTAGGTGCAAACGCTTAAGTAGAAGTATATTTTGAAACATCCCACTGAGTTCCACGGGGTGAGGCTTGGACATTTGCAAAATTCTCTTGGCAAAGAGTTTCATGCACACATCATGTCCTTTGGCTGACTCATAATGGGTAATTCTACATTTTCGTATGATTTAATATCTCCTTTTCAGAGGAGTCATTAATTGCCTGTCACTTTTTGACTCTTAAAGGGGAACTGTGATAACGTAATGACCTCCAGCTTTGCATTTGTAAATGATCACCTTTGCATGTAAATGTGATGCTAGTGTTTCTGTCCCAAACAGTGAGAGAGACATGGAAGGCCCGCCACCAGGTATAATAAGCTTGCTTCTGTTCTTTGTAGAATGGGGAGTTAGCTGCTTGTGTCCTTTACTTAGCCGTGGTTGTTATAAGGTGTAGTCTGTCCTGGGTGCATCAGCCATTTAGTTTCCTTTTAGTATAGCTCTGTTTTCTAGTCCTTTCTCACGTCTCCTGGTGGTATAGACACTGTCTTTCTCGAGCAATTCTTAGAAGCTAAGGCAGAAGTTAGGAGATGAAGATCGTATTTGGGGGGATACACTGTGCTCAACTACTATTACTACCCCCTAAACGGAGTTCTCTGTCTTACCATTAATTGCGTGATTCTGGCTCCATTGAATCATTCATACTATGGTATCTTTAGTATTAAGGCAGCTGCAACTCACAGGAAATCTAGAAAATAGTCAAGCACGTTAGGTTCTAAAGATTTGATACGGGGGGGGGGGGGGGGAATTGTAAGTAGAAATCCGGTCCCAGAAGGAATTACTTTTTTTTTTTTCTTTAATACTTCTCATCCCCAAATAGGCTCCCTGACTGGTAGCCCTCACCTTTCAGAGCTGTCCATCAACTCGCAGGGAGGAGCCGCGCCCACCAACGTGATCCTGTCTCCCAACCTGAGCCCCGACACCAAGCAGGCCTCTCCCTTGGTCAGCCCGCTGCTGAACGACCAGGTGTGCCCACGCACCGACGACGAGGAGGAAGGCCGGAGAAAGGTGTGGGGACCTGCGTGCATGCGCGCGTTACTTTTTTCTTTTTTAACGGCAGTAGTAAACATTTGCCATTTTAACCATTTTTAAGCGTGCTGCTCAGTGACGCTAAGTACATTCACAGTGTTGTCTAACCGTCATCATCGTCCGTTTCCAGAACTCTTTCGTTGTTCCAGACTGAAACCGCCCCCATTAAACACTAAATCTCCCTCCCCCTTCCCCAGCCCCTGGCAACCTCCTTTCTACTTTCTGCATCTATGGATTTGACCGCTTAGGTACCTCGTACGGGAGAAATCATACAATATTTGTCCTTTTGTGTCCGGCTTCTTTCACTTGGCGAAATATCGTCAGGATTCATCCATGTTGTAGCGCGTGTCCGTTTCCTTTTTAAGGTAGAATGATACCCCACCGTATGGGTCGAGGACATTGTGTTCACGTACCTCTGGTGATGGACGGTTGGGTTGTTTACCCAAATCCCGTTGCCGGAAACATGGGCGCACAAGGGTCCGTTCGAGTCTCCACGTTCAGTGTTGTCATGTGTGTCCCCAAAGGTGGCGTCAGGTGGACTCTTGTGGAAGCAAGCGAGATCGCTAGCGACAAGGGATTGCCTCTCACTTACTTTTGAAAGAGAAAGCAAAACCCCTAACTGGCCCACTGTCGAGAGGTGCCTGCTCTCCTAAGTGACCGACTCCGGAAAATTGAGTCCCAATGGTGTCTGTCACCAGCTGCTTTCACTTTGTCCCCTCAGATTGGCCACCCTACATATTCCCACAAACACTGTAGCTTCTGTTTCCTGAACACCCAACACCACCAGCTCCTGGCACCCAGGACAAAGGCCGCTGTGGTTTCTGTTGCTTTTAGTTCCTGGAAGACTGCATTGCTCTGATATTTCACTAGTTGATTAGGTTTTCCGATGCCCAATTTTGAATGAATTGTTCTCCGCGGTGGCTACATGCTCACTGGAGGCCTTTTACTGAGGGTAATGTTTATGTGGAAGGAAACCTCCATTTTCTTCTGCTAGTTCCTTGCACAAAAAGGGGGACAAATAAGAGTTGATTTAGTCTGTAGCCCAGTTAATAAAACATCACGAATTAGTAATGTATCGCTTTTGCAGAGATTCCCGACTGACAAGGCATACTTCATCGCTAAGGAAGTCTCCACCACCGAGAGAACTTATCTGAAGGATCTTGAGGTCATCACTTCGGTATGTGTAGCCTTTCCCCTAAAGCATCCAATTACATAATTTACCTCCACTCATATGCAGCTTTCAGAGAGAAGCTGGATCTAATTAAAATGTTGGGTTCTCTGACTCCAATTAAAAGGATTTGGTTTTCTGGGTGATAGAAATTAGACGGTAAGAGAATATTTAATTTGGAACATGCTCTACAAAAATTTGTATAATTGTGATTTTTAAGTGCAAAAGAAGGAAGTTTCTGAAGTGGAGAAAATGAAAGTTGAGCATTTTGCTGTGTGCGTGCACCAGGGCAGAGCAGTTTGTGTTTGGCCCGTCATCCAAGGTAGCTGCTTTTGCTTGAGGAAGACCCCAGAGGTGAATGGAAGCCTCGTTTCATCCTTGATAATAAATCGAGCCCTGTCAGCAAACCTGACAGGAGACCACCTTTAATTATTTTAATCAGTCCTGTTCAGTCTGAGAAACAAATTCAAAGCATTGTAGATGTCTTTATGGCACCTGGATTCTGGGAAAGAACTAAACATTGGAGGTCAGTAGGAATCACTGGGCTTCTGCACTTCCGGGGCATGAATGGTGCCTGCCCGCCCCCCAGAAGGTGCTCAGTAAACATTGTGGGATAGCCCTGCCTCACGAGCGACTGCATGTACAGGCCGTGGCTCTCCCTCTCTCTGGTGCAGCCTCATGGGTGCTCAGCGTTTTCACAAAGCAACAGAGATAGATGTTCCAGAAGGACTGAACCAGAGCGGGTGCAGTGGTCTAAATCAATGGTTACCAGGGAGTTGGCCAAAGTGGAAGTTTTGATTCGAAGTAGCTGCCCACTTCGGAGATTCCTCCTGGCCTCCACGGCTGATTGGTAACAGACGGGTGCCTCTCACCCCGTGTAATTGAAGACTGGAAAAGCAGTAAGGCTCAGAAGCCCCCGCTGGTGCTGAGCACTGCCTACCGAGCAGTAAAGCCCTGGGGGCGCCAGGCACACTGGGCCGCAGCATCACCTCTGAAGGATCACCTCATTCAACTTTACACCTCTAAGTGTGTCTTCTTTTTATTCCAGTGGTTTCAGAGCACAGTCAGCAAAGAGGATGTCATGCCCGAAGCCTTGAAAAGTCTCATATTCCCGAATTTTGAACCTTTGCACAAATTTCATACAAGTTTTCTCAAGGAGACTGAACAACGACTAGCCCTGTGGTGAGTACAGCAGTTACGTTTAGCAGTTATATTTGTGGGGGGAGGGGGGGGCACCTGGGTGGCTCAGTCAGTTACGTGTCCGACTCTTGGTTTTGGCTCAGGTCATGATCTCACAGTTCGTGGGATCAAGCCCCGTGTCAGGCTCTGGGTGGGGAGCTCAGAGCCTGGAGCCTGTTTCAGATTCTGTGTCTCTATCTCTCTCTGCCCCTCCTTGGCTCATGCTCTGTCTCTCTCGTTCTGTCTCCAAAATAAATAAGGATTAAAACAATTTTTTTCAAATAAATAAAAAATATTACATTTTGTCCCCACACCCTCCTCTTTCTCCGACTCCCTAATGTTATTTTTGTGTCATGCCTTCTAAACAGCTGTCACAGCCAAAGATAAAGGCAAGAAACTGGCTTGAGATAAGCCAACCTTAAGATGATTTCCCGGTTAGGAGCACCTGGGTGGCTAAGCATCTGACTTCAGCTCAGGTCATGATCTCACCGTTTGTGAGTTCAAGCCCCTGTATCGGGCTCTGCACTGACAGCTCAGAGCCTGAAGCCTGCTTCAGATTCTGTGTCTCTCTCTGCCCCTCCCCTGCTTGTGTGCGTGCACTCTCTCTCTCTCTCTCTCTCAAATAAATAAACTAAAAAGAAAAAATTTCCCAGTTAAATTCTATGTATATTTAGATCTCATCCTGGATTTCCCCCCCCCCCCTTTGGTTTATAATTCTTCAAAATGCATGTTTTCTTATAATTCAGTGAATATCACAAAATAAAGATAGTAGGTACTTCTGGAAAGCCAACGAGGGTTCTAAAGAACAGGCGTACTGAGGGATTCCCAGGGGGAGTTGACGGTAGTCACTGGCTCTTGCTTTATAGTCGTCTGTGAAGTATCTGTACCTCTCATGCAGTTTTCAGTATTCTGTTACACTACGTTGAGGAAGTGCTTGGAAAAATGTAGAACCCTACGTACCACGCACACACTTGTCCTTGAATCCCGCATCTAGGAATGTACCTTAAGGATACATTTATAATGTGAAATGATGTACAACAGAGATAGCCATGTTAGAATTGAAAGATTGTAAATGATCTAAACGTCCATGAACAGATTGGTTCAAAATAATATTAAGTCCGTTTAATACTGAATAAAACATTAACCTGGTGCAAGAAATCAGGAAACACCTCATGTGCCATAGGATGCAAAATCCAGTGTACCCTTCTGTAAAATTAGAACCTTTCCAGAAAATTATTAGGGTTGTTGTTGTTGTTAAGACCATTCTATGCAGACTCTTAGGGAGTTGACCTTCTACTAAACATACATTTGAAAAACTCCAGGAGAAAATAGCAAAAACTTTCTGTGTTTTAGGCAGAGGTGGGAGCCATTGTATACTGTATCCTCACTGGAGGTGGGAATTTACTTTAAGGCGGTCTCGGGGCATTTAACGGCTCAGGGGCCTAAAGAAGCTGCCGATGAGCTGCTCTTGCCCCAGGTGATCCAGACAGTGGGATGCAAGTGTCCGTTGAACAGGTTCACGGGGCTGCTCTTCTGCGTAGTGACATGAACGTGCTCTGGTGTCCGACTTCATGTGTGTGCTTTAGGATGATTCACATGCCGTTCTCGCCCTGCATGAGAAGGAGGTGGGAGGCATTGCCAAGATGCCCCAGGGAGGAGAGCAGAGCCAGGGTTGAGAAACCGCCTCATTGAAAATGGAGAAAGGTTGGAAACCCCACTTTAGGGCCACACTGTAGGTTGGGGCTGTGAATGTAAGAGAAATGCCACTTTTCAAAATTAAAAAAGATTCCACAGGATCTAACTTCTTATTTTACCTCCCAAAGTCTACCTGGAAACGCTCGGTTGCATTCTGCCATGTTCTGTTGCCTCATCATTCCTACAAAGTGAGATGATGCTTTCGTAATGGAGTCAGAGAACTTACAACTCTGGAGAAATCCACTCACAGTTTGTTGTCTGGCCAGTGAGATGTGTGCGAATGCAGTCTTAAATCTTCCCGTAGGCTGGGGCGTCTTGAGCAGGTGTCACTGTGGCAGCTCTGGTCCATGTGGCAGGTGACCTAAATAATGTTGGGGAGGCCACACACAGGAAATGTCATCAGCTGTACCCTGGCAGCTCAGCATGGTGGCTTCAGCTGGCCCCTGCCACCAGAGAGAGCTTCAGGGAGCTGTAGGGAACATTTCATACTAGGAATAAACGCCACACTCTTTATTATCTGTGACCATAAATCTTTTGCATCTGGTCCTTCGCTGTGAAAGAATATCCAGTTGCCTAAAAAGCAGCTGCTGTCATTTATTTCCCAGAGGATTTTCAGGAGATCTTTCAAAGATCTATAATTTTATCCATGTTTTACATGACGATACCAGAAGCATGTAAAAGACTCAAAGCTAGAAAGAGAGCAGACAGTCAGTATGAAGCTCAAGGATGTGACTTGACCTTGCAACAATGGATCCAAATCAAATTGATGACATTTATCAGGAATAAATGTAAAAGTCTGCTGCTAAGTTCAACTAGTCACTTCCTCAAGTGCATGATGAGGAATTGGCAGGGATTCAAGGCAAAAAGGCTGAGTGAATAAGTGTGTGAGTCAACAGAATAACACAGAGAGGACCCCACGTCTGTATCTGTAGCTCTCAACATCAGCTGCTCAGCAGAATCACCTGGAACCTTTACAAAATCTTGATAGCCAGGCAGAACCCCAGACCAGTCATATCAGAATTTCTGAGAGGTTGGACCTAAAACTTCCCCGATGATTCCCGTGTGTAGCCAGGGTCGAGAATGCTTGTCCTAGACTGCCTCACGAAAGCGACCAGAGCACCAAAAATGCTCAGGGCTCCTTCAGAACACTAGGCGCAATTCTGAGTTTCACTTTTGAAATGGAATAGAGAATGCATTCCATTAAAAAAAAAAAAAAGTTGTTGAAACTATGGGCATTTGTCCTAGAAGAGAGAAGATTCTAGAAAATCTGATGGCTCTGTTTAGTCTGGTCATGTGAAAAGGGAGTAAGTGTCTTGTTAGTTGTATCAGAGAACAGAATCTAAACAGTGAATTTCCAAAGAGGCACATCGTGTCTAAATATAGAGGATTCCCTAGCACTAACACTTGGCGATGAGAGGCTGCCTTAGGAGGTAATGAGTTCCTCCACCTTGGGGTCTCTTGAGCAGAGGTGGACTATTTCTAGAAGGCATTTATCTGTTGGGTGAAACCCCAAACCTGGCACTGCAACACGGTCACCTGGGATTGGGGATGGGGGAGTTTTGAAAAAATACAGATGGCCAGGCCCCATCCAGCCCTCCTGAATCAGAACACTGGGAGGAGTCCCAGACGTGTGTATTTCTAAAGTGCTTCTTGAGATGACTGTGATGAATACCTTTTCCGGAACAACTGATACGGAGCTCCTGTGACAAACCTAAGGTTCTATGATTCTCTGAGTTGCATTTTGACTATAACTCTTGTTTCTTCTACAAGCAGTGAATGCATGCACAGGTGGGTGGGGGAGTGAGCGAGCTAGCTCAAGTATAAGGCTTTGCCCGCTGGGGGCTTGTGGTCTCCGGAACAGAAAGGCATGGAAAAGAAGGAGGGCCAGGCCCTGTCATGGATGAGTGGGCCATGTCCAGTGTGGGCATGGGGCATCACTGGCCAGTTCTGCCTTGAAGGACGTCTGGGCCATTGGTGCCTGCACGGCATAGGCAGCCTGTGTGAGTGAATATATTTAAGGAAAAGAATGGAACGCAGGGAGGTTCGTTAAGAAAGGAGTTCACACCGAGTTCTGGACCGCCAGGCCCGATGGAAGTAGATGTGGATGCGTGTATGTGTCTATTCAGTCTGGGGTATGGGAAACCCGGCTGGCCCGTGCCGAGGGGGATGGCTGCGTTCTGGCTGTGTCCACGCTCCCGGCCACACCCCCACCAGACATCTCTGGCTGCCTCTGGCCCTTGTGGAGCTACACTTTGTCATCTGTAGTATGTGTACCTCATAGGCCTGTTACATGGATGAAATGAGACAGTATTTGTGAAGGGCTTAGCCTTCTGTCCCATTCGCAGAAGGCGGGAGAGGAGCTGATCTTTCTTTATATTGTTTATTTTGAAATAACTTTAGATTTAGAAAAACGTTGCCACGACAGTAGGGTTTCTGCCCTCACGTCAGCTTCTTCCATCGCTGGGCACGTCTGTCAGCTAGGAAACTAACGTGGCTAAGTTACCATCAACTAAACTCCAGGCTTTATTCGGTGATACTCTTTAAATTACTACTGTTAATGGAAAGAAATCTAAAGTTTACTATGCACCTAAAACTCCCCCAAATTTGGTACTTAAAGGACACGGCCACCATGGTTTTACATGAGGCAGTGCTATGCTTCGATCAGCAGTGGGAAGTCTTAAGGCAGAAAAGTTACCAGGAATTTCCCTGAATGAGGAGGCTTGAACCCCTGCTCAGTAAACACACCTGCCCGCATCCAAACGTTGCGTCCTCCTGAGTAAACCCACCTGATGAGGGGATGGGCTATTTCAGCCTGGCCAAAGCCCAGGTGACCCTGTTTCTTCAAAAACCGGGAAACAGGTTTGGTGACTTCTGAAAACAGGAAGAATGCCTTTCTTTTTGAAAGCCAGGATATTTTGCCCAGCTGTTCAAATGCACTCAGAGAAAGCCTCTTACAACCTTTGGCTTTCGGAGCTGTGTCCCAAATTCCAGCCCCGAAAGGCCTGGCAGGCAGAGTGAACACCAGCCGACTCGTTCCCCAGACCTGGATTCTCTAGCACGATGCGCCTCGGTAGGCTGTGCCCCGTGCAACATCAGCCTGCAGGGAGCTGGGGTCTGGGCAAGAGGCCTACAGAGAGGCATGTGGGATCGGCTGTGGGCACACACAGTTCTCAAGAAGGGTCTGCTGCATTTATTAGAAGCTTGGCAGCAGATTCACTTGGAAGGGGTGGGGAGACCGGAGGTTGAGATGTTGCCGAGCAGACAAGTCAGGCCCACGGGACCAAGGAAAAGTCCAGGGGGAAGCCCCGAGAACTTTGATCCTGGTTACCTGGGAGGATGCTCACAAAATTAGGAAGCCGAAAGGAAGAAGCAAATATAACGGAGGGAAGCTGAGTTTGCTCTGGGTCACATCAGCTTTGAGGGGTCAGTAATGAAGTCCTCCCGGCAGTTGGAAACGCAGGTCTCAGGCTTGGGAAAGAAATCCGGTGCAGTGATGTAGATATGGGAGTTACCCACAAGAAGAATCCTGTCCTGCAAGAAACAACAGTGAGGCAGAGGAGAGCCAGGGACAGAATCGTGCCGAATACACCTTATTGTCAACTTTCCATAAACGTGTAGCTCATGGCAGAGCAAGAGCCAGCAGAGGAAATGGAAGAAGCCACGAGGGGTGAGCAGGGGTGGAGCGTCCCCGAGGAGAGCACGTCTGAAGAGTGGTGGGACGACGTGCAGAGAAGATTGAGGCAGGGTCCCTGGGGTGTGGGGGCAGGAGCAGGCTCGGACCCTAGGGGGTTGAGAGACAGGAGGGTGTCTGTCCGGAGCAGAAAGGAAGCTCCTCTCTCAGGAGGACTGTGATCAGGGATTTCACCCGTGGAGCAGTGTTGTCCTGCCAGGATGCTCCAGGGGCTGAAGAGGAGTGGGGGGTGACCGTGTGGGTGAGACAATGATTTGCAGCCCTCCCCCGGAGTGCACATCTTCATAGTAGCTTCACGGTGAGCAATCCTAAAACAAAAAAATGAGTAATAAATCTTTTCATCCTACCCACTCTTTGAAGCTGGTCATCCTTAAAAGAAAATCATAGGAATTCCTCAAAAAATTAAATCTAGATTTACCATGGCACCCAACAGTGTCCAATCCTAGCTGTATGTTCAGAAGAATTGAGAGAAACAGACCCAGACAGATACTTCTACACCCACACTCATAGCATCATTATTCACGGGAGCCAAAGGGTTTGGTTTGGAAGGAACCCCGTGCCCTCTGATGCGTGAATCATTAATGGATAAACAAAATGTGGTACATCGTACAATGGAATAATATCCTTAAAAAGAAGGGGATGCTAGGGGCGCCTGAGTGGTTTAGTCAGGTAAGCATCTGACTCTTCGTTTCGGCTCAGGTCATGATCTTGAGGTTTGTGAGTTCAAGCCCCGTGCCGGGCTCCAAACTGACAGCACGGAGCCTGCTTGGGATCTTCTCACTCCCCTGCACTTTCTCTCTCTCTCACACTAAATAAACTTTAAAAAGGAAGGATATGCTGATACATGCTACAACACAGATGCACCTTAAAGACATGCTAAATGAAATAAAAACCAGAACAAACAGTGTACAATTCCACTCATGAGCTACTTAGAGCAATCAGATTCAGAGAGACAGAAAATAAAACGGAGGTTGCCAACGCCTGGGGTTGAGGAAACAGCTAGTGTCCGGCTGTCCAGAGTTGGGCAAGATGAAATGTGGGGATGGGGGCGCCTGGGTGGCTCAAGTCGGTTGAGCAGCCAACTTCAGCCCGTCTTGATCTCACGGCTTGTGAGTTCGAGCCCCACATCAGGCTCTGTGCTGACAGCTCAGAGCCTGGATCTGCTTCGGATTCTGTGTCTCCCTCTCTCTCTGCTCCTCCCCCACTCATGCTCGAGCGGTGCCTTTTCGAGGTGCCTTTTCCTGGGAATGCAGACCGCACGGTGCACACATTCCGCTTTCTACCATGTTCCTCATTCTTGGAGCCTCTTTCATTTCCCATTATTGTTTCCCCATATCGCCCAGCTGCTCCGTGAGGTCGATGGGGCTCCCGACTGAAGCCATGGGAGGTGAAAACAGACTCATTACCTTTTTAAGTGACCCAGAAGGGGATGCGGTTGGCGATCATGCCAATCAGCCGGATGCCGTGGTTTTCCCCTGACGTGGAGGCCTGCGGTGGTTAAGCTCCTTGCTTCTCTGGCCTGGTTTGAATTTGGGACCGTGTTGGGAAATGCTAGAAAGGAGCCCTGAGGTTGGACAGCCTGTGTCCTGAGCTCATCGCACACCTGAGTACGTCCTGTACGCAGGGCGGGTGGGGACACTGCACCTCCCTCCACTCCCCAGAAACGTACCTCAACGACAGGCAATTTCTCCCAGCGTCCTCTCCCCTTGTGGTGGATGTAGGCCTTCGAACCTGGCATGAGCACACGTTCCACGTGGGTGCGCACACACACATCCACATCTGCCCTCCTGTCCTCTGTGCGCGTCGGCCCCTCCACACCTCCCCCCACCCGAAGTAGACATCTGTAGGCTGTTTCCCACGTGTACATAAGGAAGGGATCTGATTTCTATGTTATTTCCCAAGATAAGGCTGACTGCAGACCACGCCTGCAGTTATCTTATGGAGTAATAATGACTGTCCCCCAAGCGTTGTTCACAATTGCCTAATCCTTACCAGACCAGTCCCGTGGGGAGGTCTCCTGTCTTCACCGTAGGACATTTACTAGAGTCCGTGAAAACTGTTTTCCTTCTTCTAGAGCAAAATCAGCTGCCATGCCTTTTCTTGTGGAACATTCTTGTGTGATGTATCCCACTGCCTCCCAGGGTCCCTGCAGCGATGAGTTTGGTTGTGAGCAGGAAGTCTGGGTTACAACCCTGTGTCAGGAATCCTGACAGGCTTTACTCCAGCACAGTCCACCTGGCATCTCAGTTCCTCACGCACCTGCCTTAGCGCTTGGCCAGTCGTTTCTGTGCCACTTAGTCTAGACTGGAGCTCGGGAATGGTGTTGGCTTGGTTGAATGCCTGATTGTTTGCTTGTCAACTGCTTCATAACTGGTTAAGGCTCATTTTTATTGTGGTTTCAAATCCTTTTGTGCCTCATCTTCCGCAATGACTTTGAGATGGTTTACAAATGGAAAACAATGTAAGAAAAGGATAAAGACCTATAAAGCCGCACTGTCCAATATGGCAGCTACTAGCCACTGACAGCAATCTCAATTTAAAATAATCAAGGGGTTCCTGGGTGGGTCAGTTGGTTAAGTGTCCCTCCGACTCTTGATTTTGGCTCAGGTTGTGGTCTCACAGTGAGTTTGAGCCCCGCATTGGGCTCTGTGCTGACAGCATGGAGCCTGCTTGGGAGTCTCTCCCTCTCTCACTGCCCCCTGCCCTGCTCGCTCAAACACACACTCTCTCCCTCTCTCTCTCTCTCTCTCTCTCTCTCTCTCTCTCTCTCTCAAAATAAATAAACAGATTTGAATAATCTATTAAATTAAAGATTCATTTTCTCAGTAACACTGGCTACATTTCAAGGCTCATTAGCCTCATGTGGCTAGTGGCTATCATATTGGATGGCAGATATAAAACACGTCTTCGTCACCACAGAAAAAGATCTTTTGGACAATATTGGTCTAAAAATGAAGAAGAAATAGTACACATTACTATAAGAAACACAGGCCCTTGGACACAAGTTGCTGAAAATATCTATAAAACAAATGCGTGAAAATGCCTTGGTTTGGTTCATGGTAAATCTCGAAGAGTAGTAAGTTCATTTACGTCATGTCTCCAAGGGTCAAGGATTGATCTTTTGTAAAGCAGAAGGGGGTCTGGCAAATGTGGATGGACAGTGCTTTTACAAAGTCTGATTCACGTGCAGAGTCGTGGCATTAATATTAATAATCAAGTACCGTTAATGCGCATTTACTGTGGGCAGACTCTTGAGACACCTGGTACTGTTGTAAAGTTGGTGTTATTGATAAAAATTAAAATGACCACCAGGATTTTCCCATTTGCTCTTCAAAACCAGGTTGACCAACCCTTGGCCAGATCTGGCCTGCTACCTGTTCCTGCTAATAAAGTTTTTTTGGAACATAGCCACACGTGTTTTTTTTTGTTTTTTTTTTTTTACCCATTGTCTATGGCTGCCTTTCACAGGTGAATACTCATGACACAGACTGTGTGGCCTGAAAAGCCTACGGTATTTACTATCTGGCCCTTTATTAAAACTTGTTGATCCTTGTTGAAAAACACTTCCCTAGGTGTAGGTGTTATTCCCATTGTATGATTGGGAACATAAGGCCCAGAGAGGTGAGACCCCCGACATACAACCCATAAGTGACAGAGGTACAACTTGAACTTGGGTCTGATCTGATCCTCAGCTTGTGGCTTTGCAGCTGTGTTGTTGAGGCATAAGGCTTTACACCTGGAAAGTGGCTGAGAGTGCATCTGCCGTGGATTCCTCATTCTCTCTCTCTTTCTTTAATGTTTATTTATTTATTTAGAGAGTGCCTGGGCAGGGGGGCAGGGCAGAGAGAGAGAGAGAGGGAGAGAGAATCCTAAGCAGGCTCTTCACCGTCCGCACAGAGCCTGACGTGGGACTTGATCTCACAAACCATGAGATTACCACCTGAGCTGAAATTGAGAGTCAGTCACTTACCCAGCTGAGCCACCCAGGCACCCCAGATTCCTCATTCGTCACAGGAGAAAAGGAGAGTGTGCCTTGCCCTGGGCCACACAACAGGAACCCGGCAGAGCCCCAGCCAGCACCTGTGCCCCCAACCCTTGCATCCTTTCTTTCTGCTCCTGGCTTTGGGATGTCAGCTGTGCTCACCGAGAGGTCCTTCTGCTCCGGACACCCTCCTGTGCTGTTCTCTCAAAAGGGGCAGGAAGTACATGGCATCTGGCCAACACTGGCCCTGTGATGGCTTTGTCTACAGGAATATCACCTGTAGGGCTCAAATCTGAGAAAATGGATTCAGATTTTTTTCTAATCCACCAAGAGACTATTTAATGGTGAAGTGGCCACCACTGAGATGGTAATATCCGAGGGGACTCCTGTGGAATTTAGCTGTGTCGCAGCATATCCTCGGAGCCTCTCTGTCCACTCCCAAGGGATTGCAACAGAAACAACAGCAAGGCTCCTTCCAAGCCCTTACATACTTTGTTCCGTCCGCACGGTGCAAAGAGGCAGGTTCGGATGAGGGGACTCAGCCTCGGTCAATAGGGTGGATGGACAGCCTGCCCAGGTGGGAGAGTTAACGCTGGACTTGAACCCAGGCAGCATGGCCTCCAGGTCCTGCCCTCCATATCTTACTCAACCGCCTCTTAACCTTGTCCTTGGATTTGCTGACAGGGCCTTCTGCCCCCTCCCTGTGGAATTTCTCAGGGGCCTTAGTTTCGCACCAAATGTGCCGACTATTTACTGAGGGAACAAGAGGAGGAAGGAGAGTAGACCTTCCTCCACAGGCTACCTTTTCTCAAACCACATGGGCTGTCGGGCATTGTTCTCTTCAACAAGTATAAACTGCTAACTGCCTCCTTTCCTGTTTGGGTCTTAGGGAAGCTTTTCTATCTGCTTGCTCATTAACACATATATGTGACGTGCTAGGAACTTTTGAGGACCCGTATTTCACTATTCCACTACTCCCCGTGGTGGCTGGGAAATCTTGAGCGGTGGTGTTTTTGGCTCTGGCTGAATCGGACACAAGGTGGGTACACGGCTATGGGACCCTAGAGCAGAGAGCATCATCTGTGGTATCTCTTTCGCTCTGGTTTAGGTCAACAGAGATGTTAAGACCATTACAATCTGAGACGAGGCTCCTTCTGTATGTTACCGTCAGGAGGACTTTATTTTATCTCTTTGATTGAAAAAAAAGAATAGAGTTTGCTTGCCGATTTTGTTGGTGAGAGTTTTGGCTAACGTGAACTGAACATTCCCTGTGTTCCAGACACTGTTAAATGCTGCTCGTGTATCATGTCGTTTAATATTTACAAGCACATCATTAGGTAGATACTGTTGTTATCTCCTTACCTCACAGGTGAGGAAATGAGGCACAGAGAGGGTGAGTTGCTTGGCAGATGTCACACAGCTGGTTAAGGGCACGACTGGATTTTGAAGCCAGCTGGTCTGCTGTCACTATGCCTTTAGCACCAGAGGCTTTAGGCGTAACGTTTAGAGGGGAAGAACTCCAAAGAAGCTGGTTCGTTGCTGTTCACTTGTAACTAACCTGAGAACAGCTTCTGGCCCCTGGGAAACCCCAGCCCCAGGCATGATCTGAAATAGCCCCTGCCTGCCCCCCTGTGCTGCTCATGCTGTTCAGGCTGTTCCTGGCCACACACGTGCACACACACACACGTGCACACGTGATGGGGTAAAGATGTGACACATTCTTTTCCTTCCAAGTCACACATTTGGGGCTCTGGTGGCAGGGCCATCTCTCTACTTCAGAACCTTGAGCTGTGTGTGTGTGAATCCCCGTGTCCACAGACTTGGACAAATATTTATTGCGTCCCTATTATAAATCAGTCATTCTCCTCAATGTTCAGTGAACAAAACACGACACAGTTATCACTCTCCTAGAGCTTGTATTCTGGTTTCATCCTTCTCTCTGTTCTGTGTCCAGGAGGCAGCCAGACCAGCCGGATAAGATTTGAAAGGGGTGTCCTTGTGGGGGAGGGGTACTTAAGAGTGCCTGCTCTCTTTCCTACTTAGGCCACGCCAAGAGATCAGGGGGCCTCTGACCCTTTTCTCAGAACAGAAATCCCTGTCCGTATTCTAGAGGTGTTAAAAATGATAGCTTTAAGACTGGCCACATTGCTATGAGAAAGCACCTTGTGGGGCACCTGGGTGGTTCAGTCGGCTGAGCGACCGACTTCGGCTCAGGTCATGATCTCACGGTTTGTGAGTTCAAGCCCTGCGTCGGGCTCTCTGCTGACAGCTCGTGGCCTGGAGCCCTGCTTCGGGTTCTGTGTCTCCCTCTCTCTCTGCCCCTCCCCCTCTCATGCTCTGTGTCTCTCTGTCTCAGAAATAAACATTAAAAAAATTTTTTTAATTAAATAATAAAAGAAAGCACCTTGCATTTCTACAACATCTTACAAAACACTGTCTGTTAAATTGTCTCATTTGACAAAACAATCTTGTTGCCTTCTGCGCATCTTCCACCCCACCCCCCATGGAAAATGAGCTCTGAAAGGTGGTTGGTATAAAACCAGGTAGGACTACACCCCATTTCTTGCTTTCCCTGGAGCCCATGAACCTGGGGGCAGGGAGGTAGCTGTAAACATGTTCTCTTTCTGTCTAGAACGATGCTGTCAAGTAGCACTTTCGGCAGTGATGGAAATACTCTGTGTCTACGTTGTTCAGTAGTAGCCACTGGCCGCATGTGGCTGGTGAGCACTTCACATAGGGCTCGTATGGGTGAGGAATTGAATTTTAAAAGTTCATTTTAAGCGGAGTTAAGATGTAAGCAGCCATATGTGGATACTATACTGGGTGGTAGTTTTAGAGGCTTTAAAGGGGAAAGGACTCTGGAGTGGAAGATAGGAGAATGCAGCCTTCCTTTCCAGTCATGCGTGAGTGTCACAGCACCTGACGTTCCTCTCCATCCACTTCCCTGGAATTCAGAATCTTTGAGATCGTTGTCAAAAGCCAAGACTCGGGGTGGTTCTCTGAGTGCCGCCCCCCGACCCTTCAGCAAAATCAGGCTACTTCTTGTGTGTCACAGCTTTAGTTTGACGATTTTCATTGGTTTAAAAAAATAAGACCATGCAAAAAGTGTTTAAAACCATTGCTGTCAAGGTAAACAGCAGTGAAACTCATTGGAGACAAGGCAGTGTGGTCTACCTAGAAAACAGCCTGGAAGCATAGGCAATGGAGGAAAGTTTTGAAAAATTAGCATAAACAATGGAAAAGAATTTATGGGGTATACCTGTATACCATGCGGGGGGGGGGGGTCACTTACACACTTATTTATATAAATTTAAGTTTAAAATTTTATGTTTGATTCAAAGCCAAGAAAGACACTACAAGGACACTGAATTCATTATATTCTGCCCCAGCTGGCTTTCCACTGTCCACCCAGGGTTCCAGGGACAATGATGTTGGTGACTGTTTCCTGTTAACCCATGAGTAGCATGACATGTTCTCAGTCACATGTGGGAGCTAGTTTTCCCTGAATTATCTGCCTTGTTCCTGACTGGACAGCCCACTGTGCTTTGAGACCAAGCTGCTTTCCTAGAAAAAGGAAAACAGTTTTTCCAATCACCTGAACCGCAGGCGGGTTTCTGCTGGAAAGCACTTGAGAGCGAACATTCTCTAGGCCGCTGATGAGTTTTAAATGGCTTTTCTGTTCCCCTGCATTTTCATGTGTGGCTCATGAACAGGACTGAACCCAGGTGACCACTTCAGGTCTCATCTGGGTGCTATCAAGCCTGCCCGTGAGTGGGGCTGTGACTTGTGCTCCTCTTATTAAACGGGACCTGGCCTTAAACCCAGAAGAAAAGCTGATGTAAGCATCTTAGCATTGTAACTGACGGGCATGATGTCGCCAAGAACGGGAGGCATCTGCCAGCTGCAGGTACCGCTCAGAGAGTGAATCCCTTATCTGTAGCTACCAAAGGGAAACACTCAAGCGCCATGTGCCTAGTGAGGATGCCTCCGGCCCGAACGTCTTTCTGGGGATGTGAATTAAAATTCAAATGAATCGGATTTTCTTCTCCAGGGATCTCAAAGGATATTGGAATCCATCAAAGAATATTGAAATCAACATAGATTACCTGTGGCTAATATATATGTTAGATGTGTGTAGTATATATAATATATAAACATAATGAATAGAAAAAAAGATAAATATCTAAATATTAGGTATATGATATAAATATAAATACAATGTATTACTCTGGCTAAATTGTTTGCGTTGAACCCAGCCACCGTCCCTCACCCACACGTTCATGGAAGACATGTCTTTATTCATTTACTTATTTATACATTATCTTTCTACTTACACGTATACACAAATACATATGATCACATACCGTTTTCATTTAAGATCCTAGAAACCACAGGGACTAGTAAGAGCAAAGATGTGATGTCTGATTTGCAAATGAGGCCTGAGAATGAGGCTCACAAAAGTTCAGTCCATCTTGCGGGGTCAGGGAGCGCCCAGACACAGAGTGAGGTGGGAGGGCCGCCCCCCAGCTCCAATCGGCAGTTGGCTTTATGTTTCAGTCTAATGAGATGATGCTTCATTTGTCGGGAGGAGAAGGGAAGGGCTGAGTGGTAAACATGCTTGCATTAATACTAGGCTACTCGAAATGCCCAGTGGGTCAGTCACTACCTGCTTTCCATGGTAAAGAATCTCAGACACTCGACTGAAGCCAGGCCTGATGTCCCGCTCCCCAGAAAACACTCACGGTTGGGAGATGGGATCCTGGGGTGCGTAGTACCATGTGGGATAGCTGGGGGTTGTATCACCAATGCATGAGACCGTGGACATGCTGTAGACTGTCCTAGGGTTCCATGAAGATTTCATGTTGACCCGGGATTGGGCGTGGGAAGGAGGGGAGCAGAGTGGTGATCTCTCCCATTGGCCTTGCCCACCTGCACCTACTGTCAGTGTTGTATTTCCCGACAGTCAGAGTCAAAGCCCTCAGGTGCAAGGGCTCCTTGTGCCCCTTGGAGACAGCCTCGTTACTGGCCTCTCCCACAGAGAACTGGCCCTTCTAGCCTTTTCCTCCTCTTCGTGGTCTGTCTGCTGCAGAGTTAGTGACCAGCTCACATAGTCGTGAGTAAAGTGTCTACCGAGGGGCAGGAAGACTTGGGAGATTCATGGTGGGGGGTGTGGGGGTGTGTTGGGCCCAGCGCTGAGCTAACGTGTCGTTGCTCCAGGGAGTGTATTAATCATGGTGCGCGGGGCAGAATTTAGCTTCTGGGAAGCTTCTGAGTACATGGGTTTCCAAAGTGAAATTGTCAAAAGAATTTTCAGCTTTGTTGCCGCGCGGTAATTACACGGACAACAACTATGTGGCCCTGTCTTCTAAACAAGGACCCTTTTCTTGTGAGGTTAACATCCAGAGGATGTTCTGGAAGAATTATAATTACTTTTTTCATGTTCTTAATAATAAAATGACCTTTTAGTTCTGAATAACAAAGCAAATGCTTTGAACTTGTGGATTTGGTGGCATTAACATGCAAAGGAAGTAAAAACATGACAGTATTTCTATAGGAAGCAGCAGTTTTGGTTTGCCCTATTCTCATGGACTGGCGCCATGTTCTGGAACCACACAGGGGTTGGGACTGGCCATGTGTGCTACTGAGGGGGGAGGTCTCGGGAGGCGGGCAGCGCTGCCTGGACCGGATGCATTGACTTCTGGGGCCCCAGCCTTCTGTCCCCACACCACCTAGAGCTGGCCCTGTTTGAATTTATCCACATCACTGTCTTCCCCAGGGCACAGGGCACTGTGCTATTTCTAAAATGAAAGTAAAGATGCCAAAGACAGAGAAACAGGACTCTGCTAGCCAGCTGATGCGGGAAAATGTCCCCTTGAGTTTGGGGCTTTAACATCAGTACGTTTTCTTTTAACAGTGGGAAGAAGGATGTGCAGTCAATAAAATCTGACTTCCACTTACATGCTCCACCCCACCCCCATGTCGCTTCCCAGCACTTCATTTTCCCTTGGGCGTTATCTGTGAGAAGGAGGAAATTGCTTGTTATTAATAAAGCCCCCCCCCCCCCCCCCCCAGTTCTCCCCTTGCCCATCCAATCCGGAGGACTCTGGCTAAAATATCTAAATTATGTCCTTTGAACCAACTAAAGACCTTCCTTAACTGCATTTGTCAAATGGTATGCCCATTTGAAAGTTTTGGGATCACTTACATAAGTTTCAGGTCATATCTACATACCCACAAATCGAGTTTCAATTGTGCCTTGCCTTCTCTTATTAATGTGTGGCATTTAGTCAAAATCAGGACATTCTGGCTCAGTAGCTTTTTTTGTTCAGGTGTTGGAGCGGGGGTGGGGGGGTGAGCAGCGGGGAAAGGGAAGGGGAGCTTTCCAGCTCCTTCCAGAGCATCATGTGATGGTGAAGGTGCAGGCTTGAAGGAGGGGTTCTATAAAGCAGAAAGCTTCCGTTTGAGGCCAGAGCTCCCTTCTCCAAGTGTATAAGGAAGAGAGCAACCAGTAAACTCTCAACTAAAAGTAGGCACACATCAGGATCAACAGAATGGCCAAACAATAAACTTCTCAATAGAGATTGGATTAATAACCATTTGCTAAAATTCCGGAGATGCCTCCACCCTGCGGTTGACAGGGCAGAATAATATGCGGTGATTAGCAATAGACTGAGCACCGTCTCTAAAGCAGAGCCTGGGTTTAAGTCTGTCACTTAAACATTCTCCGGTGACCCCATTTTGGGAGGAATTTGATCCACTGAGTGGGGGATAGAAGAGACAGACAAGGGAGGATACCTGACGTTCCCGGCTTGAGCGGGGGGCAGAACAGTTACATCATCAAGGGGGTTAACATAGGAAGGGGATTGAGTTTGGGCAGTAAGATAATTAACTCTGGAACCTCTTGAGTTTGAGATACTTGCAGGGTCATTCATGTAGAACCCTCTGGTGGGTGTAAGAAATACAGTCCCTGGGTCATTTGGACAAGGGGCATTTGGGTACAGATCTGGCATCATGCATAGAACCCGTGGGGAATCCAGGGATTATACAGGAAGAAGTAGGAAGTGAAGAGAGCACATAAGCACAGATGCGTTCCCAAAGAACACAGACCTCTCAGGAGTAGCCTGAAGAGGGGGAGGTGGCCACGAGGACTGAGAACTGACCTCCAGAGGCCTCCCAAAGCTGGAGAGCCAAGTGCCTGGAGTTTGGGGCCCCCAGGCCCAGAGAAGCTGCCTAGGGGCAGGGTTTAGGCAATTAGAAGGTTGGTGGTATTCCTTCACAGAAGCACTTCAGGGAGTGGAGGACAGAATCCAGACTCAATTGGAAGAGGAGCAGTGATTAAGGCAATCTGCCAACACCCTTTGTTTGGGCAGCTGAGAGGAAGCAGAAGGATTGGGGAATTCTGTGTGGGGGGAGGGGAAAGGAATACAATAAAGAAAGCGCCCAGAAGCCGACCCAGGCTGGGAGCATAAGTATGTTGTCTGTCCCTTTATTCCGGAGCAGCTTTAACTACCCCGTGGGTCTGGGTGCTCTGTCTCCCTGGTGATGTAATCTACGTGTCTGCTGAGTTAGAACCAGGGGAATGTGTCATTTCACTGCCTCCTGCGGGAAGCCCCGAGCTGGGGCTCTCACTTCTGACTGGAAGCCCCATGCCCGGATTTTTACCTTTTTTCTTTTTCATGCATCCCTCTCATTTAAGTTAGCTTCTAGCTCTCCTGAACAGTTCGTTTGAAGATATTAGCCATCAGTGGGTAAATTCACAGATACACACCGGTGCCATGGTTGGAGGGGCGTGGGCTGGACCCCCTGGACTCAAGTTCAGGCCCATGGTCTCACGATAGCTGACATTAGGCAAGCCGCGTGGTTTCTTTGTGCCTCGGTTTCTTCAGCTGTTTAATGGTGCTGATGATGGTACCTGCCTCATAAGGCCGTCATGAGGGGTAGATGAACTAGTGCTTATAATGTGCTCAGCACAGTGGACCGTGCTTAATAACCACCTACCGTTATTGATATTCCTTTCCTCTCTGCTGCTTAAGCTCTTAGCTTATCAACATTGGCTACAGCCCAGAGCCATAAGAAATGAGAATACAGTAGACCCAAAACTCTGCTGAAAGGGCCCACATCTCTGTCATCTTTCACCCAGCATCTCTGGCTGGGGGGAGTCTGGAACCTCCCTTCCCTGCCCCTCTCTGTACCTGGGACACCCATCCTGCCCACTTCTGCCCCTGTTCCCACCTCCACACATGGGGCTCCTGTACCTCCTCAGTTATGTTTTTCTTTTCCCCAGGGCTGTCCACGCAGCTCTTTGTCTGCTTTAAGCTCAGGGCTCTTGGGACCAGAAACCTTGTCTGTTAGTGATTTCCAAGCTCTTGTAATGACGCCCAAATCACCCAAGCGTGAATGGGGAAAAAATTTGAAATGAAACCAAATTAAAATGATAGCACAATGGTTCTTCCCTGTCTCTTTCGAAGTACAAGGGGAATTCTTTGCAGAAGAATGGGGTGATTTCATAGTCTCCTTCCGGCGCTAACATTGTGTGACGCCCGGAGAAGGGAGAGGTACAAATAATAGGGGATTGGAAAGGAAGGCATAAAGCTTGCTGTTTTGTGATCTGAGGCCAGATGTTTTCCGGTTATGTTTCCACTGCTAATGCTTTTGTTTCCAACCCCTTTGCCTTTGCTTTCAGGGAAGGCCGCTCAAATGCCCACATCAGAGGGGATTACCAAAGAATCGGAGATGTCCTACTGAAGAACATTCAGGGTATGAAGGTGAGCTGCTTTGGGATTCCGGTGGAACGAGTTTCCTAGGGAAAACCAGGCTGGGCCTCTCGGAGGCCTGGGCTTCAATCCCAGTGCATAACCACACATGACCTGATTTGACTAAATACAGGTAAATGCAGGGTGAATTCCTCTGTCCTCGCAGACAATCGTGTTTGGAAGGAAAATGCAGCCCCTTTGGGGGAAGTACTTGTAGTACTTTTCCTCCTTAAAAGCTCTGTGCTGTAATCAAAACAATAGGTATTATCTGAATAAATCATTCAGCACTCATTTTAAAAAACGATGGGGGCGCCTGGGTGGCTCAGTCGGTTGAGCGGCCGACTTCAGCTCAGGTCACGGTCTCACGGTCCGTGAGTTCGAGCCCCTCGTCGGGCTCTGGGCTGATGGCTCAGAGCCTGGAGCCTGCTTCTGATTCTGTGTCTCCCTCTCTCTCTGCCCCTCCCCCGTTCATGCTCTGTCTCTCTCTGTCTCAAAAATAAAAAAAAAAAAAAAAACAAAAAACGATGTAGACAAAACATGGTTTGGTCGACTGAACATTGCACTTTTCATCAGTCGTTTTGGCTTCTTGTAAGTGTGACGAAAACATTGGATTTAGAGCCAGGTAGGAATTCTAATCAATCCTATGACTTGAAGTCACTGTACCAGGCAAAGACATTTCTAACCAGCCAGCAATATCTGCAATGATACAAGAGTAAGAGTATACCACCAGACATACTGAACCAATATTCTACCTCATTTTTGAAATCTGCCCCATCTCTTAGCAGTGAAATTTTCATTTTTACATTTTCATCTTAATCTATTAATGCCTTTAACATAGAATATTTTAATTCACAGTTTACCTTTTGAAGACAAATACCTCTCTATTTACATTTTAAAGTGATCTTCCTACATTTCAACTGGCCCAACAAAGCCTCTCTAATACCTTTACTAATAACTCAGAGCAACCCCTAAAGAAGGAAGGTTGCTCCTGCTACCATTTCCCCCCATCCAACCAACCATCCATCCACCTCCCCCATCCCTCCCTCCAGGATTAGCTGAGCACCCACAATGTATAAGACACTTGTACAATAAAAGTTACTGTTGGAGTTTGAATTAATTCCCAAGAATCTTACTAAGTTGTTTAAGGCTTTATTTTTCCCCCTTAGAATGATCTATCTCATGAGGCAGGACAAGGGGATGGTGGGGCGGGGGGTGGTACACAGAAAAGACAAGATCTAAAGCCACTCCAGAGATTTCCTGTTTCTCTTAACAAAGATCAAGATACTATTTAACAGGCCTTGAGCACACTTTTTTACAGTCTTCAAAAAGCAACACTGCCCTCTGGGCAAGACAAGAGAGAGGCCATGAAAGCTATCCGGATTGCAGAATCCCATGCAATAAATGCAAAGAATTATCTAAGATGTTCTACAGCCACAGTGTTTTTAATGCTTTAAGTAAGGCTGATCCACAAAACTCAGATGTAACAGTTACAGACCTCCTTGTGCTTTCCATAGTATTTTTTATTAGTGTATTTTCTTTTCTAAAGCAGTTTTAGGTTTACAGAAAAACTGAGCAGAAAGCCCACAGAGATGTCCTATGTGCATACTTGTGCGTATACACACACACACACACACACACACACACACACACACACACAGTGCCCTGGTACTAACATCTTGCATGGGTGTGGGATCTTTGCTACAACTGATGAGCATTATTATTATCTAAATCCATAGTTCCCGTTAGGGATCACTCTTGGAGTGGTACATTCTGTGGGGTTCTGCCAAATGCAGAATGTCATGTACCTGCCATGACAGGATGACACAGGACAGGGTCACTGGCCTAAAATTCCTCCAGGCTCTGCCTGTTCATCCCTCCCCTCCCCCACCCCCTGGCAACCCCCGACCCTTTCCTGTCTGCATAGTTTTGTCTTTTCCAGAATGTCCTATAGTTGGAATCACACAGCAGGCAGCCTTATCAGACTCTTTAACACTTGTTAAAGATATTCTTTTTTTCTTTTTTTTGTAACATGTTTTTGTTACTGTTGGACTTTCCAGTTATTTTCCTATGTCCGCCTGTTTTTTTGGCCCAGTTGGGTTTTCCCTCTTTTCTCTCAGTATTCCCTTCATCTGAGATGGCAGCTGACTCTGGAATGACATGGGTTTGAACTGCGTGGGTCCACTTACATGTAGAA
The DNA here is from genome assembly GCF_024362965.1 of Panthera pardus. Lineage (NCBI taxonomy): Eukaryota > Metazoa > Chordata > Mammalia > Carnivora > Felidae > Panthera > Panthera pardus. Next base: position 21,792,667 of record NW_026526654.1, on the reverse strand, counting down.
CGTTTCCCATAAATACAGGATACCATGAATGTATTTTGTCTTCCCTGTGATATTACATATACCACTATATGTTAATCAATGTTAACCATAAGGTTTCTAGTCAACATTAGGCTATTATTAATAGTTCAGTTTTGGGAGAGTTAAAAGTTACATGCCGATTTTTTAAAAAAATATATTTTTTTCACATTTATATTTATTTTTGAGACAGAGCACGAGTGGGGGAAGGGCAGAGAGAGACATACACAGAATCCAAAGCAGGCTCTGGGCTCTGAGCTGTCAGCACAGAGCCCGACGCAGGGCTCGAACCCACAAATCGTGAGACCATGACCTGAGCCAAAGTTAGATGTTCAACCGACTGAGCCACCTAGTCACCCCTAAATGCTGATTTTTAATTGCGTGGGGGAGTCAGTGCCCCTCACCCCAGGGTTGTTCAAGGGACAGCTGTATAATCCTGCCCAGGGAGGGCTCCTGCCTTCACAGACTCCCTTCAAGGAGGCTTGGACTCCACCATGGGCCTCCAGAGACGGCAGTTGGAGACCTGCCAGCCCATTCCTTGCCCCCCTTGGGGACAGTCCCCAGCATCACCAGCTGTCCTTTGTGCCTCGTCCACGGAGAGCTGACAGGCAGTGGTACCCACCCTCCTCTCTGTTCACCTAGTGCCTGAGACCTCCTAGAACATACCTGATTTTCGCTCAGAGCAGCTCTTTCTCCTCAGTCTGGTGAGTTGGCATTTTTGTGGTTAGTCAGCTTCGTCGGCTGTGCTGGCATTTGAGTTCCTGTGCGGATGCCATGAGCATATTTATAGCATGGAGCTCCGTGCAAGCAAAATAAAAATAGGTGGAGAGGCTCAGAGAGCCACTGGCTGCCGTTTTTAGCATTTGTTTGGGTTGCTTTTTCTTCTGGTGGTTATAGCTGGTTTTAAAGAATTTTTATGAAGTATGAAGGAGAGCCAGCAGAAGGTTCGAGAGACGTAGAAGCTCAGGATAGCACTCTTGTCCAAAATGCTTACAGCGATCTACAGCTTGCAGTGTCCTTCCTGTCCCCCACCCCCACAGACCCCTGTGTTTTTACCTGCATTGGCAGGGGCTCAGCCAGACTGGGGTGGTTCCCAGACCCTCCACTCATGACCATGACCGAGGGAGCTGGGCCAGGGGCTCCAATCCCTGCCTGAAAGTCAGATACCCAAATTAGGATCTCTTGCTTATGCCGCAAACTTCCAACTGGAGACATCTGCTCAGATGCACAAAGGCACTTCAAAACCCACCCAAAGATCCATCTTTCATCCAGGCTGGGACCTTCACTCGACCCATCTGTCTCCTCAGGTGCCCACCTCCTGCCCCCCTCTCCTCCTTCAACTTCTCCCACCTTACTCCTTCTGGCTCTCAGCTGGCTGTCTGCTGGAGGACCCGACCAGCTTCCTGGTGTTGCCCTGCCTCCCGGCGAGCCGTCCTCCCAGTCAGCACGGATGGTACCGCCAGACTGCCGAGGCTCACGACCCTCCTGTGTCTCTCTGGCGGGTAGAATACAGTCCAAACCCAAACCTGACAAAGGCCTTCGTGTTCTAGCCCTGGATGATCTTTCCAGGCCCTTCCCCGTGTCCTTCACATGCTTCTCTGTGCTCCAGTGACCATGAACTCACCTCTCCAGGCACTCAAGGTTCTTGCAAGACTCCTGCCTTGGCTGGGTGCATGCATGGTTGTTTTTTCTTGTTTTGTTTTGTTTTGTTTTGTTTGAAGTGACCTCTACTCCCAACGCGGGGCTCCAGCTCACAACCCCAAGATCGAGGGTCACATGCTGCCAACTGAGCCAACCAGGCACCCTTCATTTGCTCATTAAGGCATGCAGGCAGCAGACATTTACTGAGTGCCTATGTGTGTATCAGGCCCCGAGGATGCAGGAGCACAACCGATGTACACTCTTAAGGTCAACTCGGGAACAGCGCATGTGGTAACACGGCCTGGAGCTGCACGTGTACACACACGCATGGGGGCACATTTAACTGGTAGAGTCCAAGTAAACTCCGGATCGTACCAGTGTCAATTTCCTAGTGTTGATGTTGTGCTATAGTTACACGAGATGTTAGCCCTGGGGGAGGCTGGGTGCAGGACCTCCCTGTACATTCCTGTGTAAGCTCCTACGAATCTGTATTTCAAAATAAAAGTAGTCACTAAACCCAGCAGGGGACACCACGTGACAAGGGCTGAGATGGACACATACGGCAGAAGTACAGAAGATAGAGGAGTCCCTAACTGGTGGAGGCGGGTGGGTGTTGAGGGGGTTGCTGAGGCCGGGCAGGGCTCCTAAGGGGCGTGTCATGTGCAGAGGCTCTGGGCATGAGCCGGGCAGTCAAGTATAGGTTGTTCAATTTGCTCACCTGGGGTGAGGTGGCAAGAAGCACATGGAGTGGGGGGAGGGTTATATCCTAAGGGCCCCATGTGCCCTGCTGAGGACTCTGGAGGCGTGGAGGGGTGAGGCGTGGAGGCAGAGGTCCCGATGGAGACACCACCACAGTAGGTTGGGGTTGGCGGGGGGGGGGGGGGGGGACACAAAGCCAGAACCAGGGCAGTGACTGTGCAGAGAAAGATGGTAACAGCCTTGACGTTTTTAGGAGGTAGAATCAGAAGGACTTGGTGAAGGATTCAAAAAAAAATGGAATCCGGAATGTCTTCCTGGTTTTTCCGTCCTGGATAACCAGCTGGTGGCGGCATCCATCCTCAGGTTACAGAATCATGGGGCGGCCCCACTTGAGGCAGGTGGTGTTGGGTTTCCACCTGGACTCACCGCGTTTCAGGCTCTTTGTGAAGCCTTTGGGGAGCGTGGAAATGTAGATGTGGGGTGGTCAGCACATGGACGGCAAGCCCACTCCCGGGAAGGAAGTCTTGAGGACAACTGCTGTTCTCTTGTCCTAGATGTTCTTGTGCCATCTTGTTACCCTTACCTGTAAGGTAAGGGAATCTACCCTTACCTTGCGATTCCCCACCTCCTGTAAGGACATAATTCCTCCTTTAATGCTCTATTCTCAAACCCTCTATCCTCTTACCCTCGTCAGTCTCTGCCACCAGCTATTACAGGAAGGGAATATTCAACAGCATGTGTTAAATATAGTAAAGCAGACTTTATTCAGGACCATTGGGACTGGGTAGGGTCCACTGCTGTGGGGGAGAGAGACTGGGCTCAACTCTGAATACAGCGTGGGCAAGCGGGGACTTCTAGCCAAGGGGCGGGGTGGGGGTCAGAGGATGGGAAGGTACAAAGAGGAAACATCGGGGATAAATCGGGTTCTGGCTGAACCAACCAGACAGGATTCTTTGCTGAAGGCAGGGTGATCGCACATCACCTGGGGATGGTAAGAGATGAGGAACCCAATGTCAAGGGTGGCCAGACGTCAAGGGCCGGGGGTTCCAGTTAGGCTTAGTGGGATTTTTGCTAAAACTGGCTTTTCATAAGGAAGCTCCCAGACCAGTCAAGGAGAAGCCTCAGGAGCCTGCAGAAAACATGGTCAAGTAAAGTATCTTTGTCAGACCCCCATAGAGTAGGCTCTGTGTCTAATTCTCACCCAGCGCTCCGGAATGGAGCAGGGCAGGTGGCTCATGGCAGATGCTTCCTTACTGAGAAGCAGAAGGGAGGCGTTTAACAGAAATGCGTAGCTGTAACTATATGACACCTATTGAATTGGCCCTGGGCTCTTCTGACATTTAGAAGGAAAGCACAGCCCCCTGAAGGAGCTCCTGTCTATTAATTCCCCTCAGTTTTGCCAGCCTCACCTCTAATATGGCATATACGTCTCCTATGCCAATTAAAACGCATAATGCTTCCCTAGAGGTTTTTTCTTCATCCCGAGAGCCTAACGGAAATAATGAAATCAATAGCGAATGGGAAAGCTCGAAGTAGAATGAAAGGAAGCCACGAAAGGCCAGGGTGATGTTCACTTCTGAGAGTCGGGCCCGGTGGAACGCGTGTGCGCTCGTGTCTCGCCCCCACCAGCAACTGGCGGCTCACCTGTGGAAGCACAGTGAAGCTTTGGAGGCGCTGGAGACGGGCATCAGGAGCTCGCGGCGGCTGGAGAGCCTGTGCAGAGACTTTGAGCTGCAGAAGGTGTGCTACCTGCCGCTCAACACCTTCCTCCTGCGCCCGCTGCACCGGCTCATGCACTACAAGCAGGTCCTGGAGCGCCTGTGCAAGCACCACCCGCCCAGCCACGCAGACTTCAGGGACTGCCGCGGTGAGCGAGGGGCGGGGCCTGCCGCAGGGAGCGAGGGGCGGGGCCTTGCGATCACGTGGCGGGGGGGGGGGGGGGGGCGCGTGCTGCTTTTTAGCACAGGGCCCAGCACTTTCTGTTACCTCTTGGTCTTTCCATAACGGAAGTGATAACGGTCATTAGGACCTCTCTCCTCCTTTGGTCCTGGGTAGTTTAGCGCAAAGAACCCTGGGGAAGGCCCACTTAGAGTCGGCTCCCCCACCCCCACTAGGAAGCATCCCTCTCCCTAGGTGGTTGAAACCTTTGACCCTCCTGGGATCAGCTACGGAAAACAGCCTGTAATAAGTGCTTCAGCTAATTACCGCTGGGCGTCTGTCATGTGCCAGTCACCTTAAGAAGCACCTCACCTGATTCATTCTCTCTCTCTATCTCCCCTTGCTCACTTGCTCTCTCTCTCTCTCAAAAACAAAAAGAAGAGCCTCACCTGTATTGACTCATAATTTTCACGACCAGCCTACAAAAGGCAGGGGTGAGCTCATTTTACATATAGAGGCTACTGAGACCAGAGAGGTTAAGGAACATGCCCAGAGTCACACAGCTAGAAAGCAAATGACTTGGAACCTAAACCCAGAGCCCACATGCTTGACCATCCTATCCTTCTGTCATGACGATATTACCCACTGTCACTCACTCAGCCCTGGGCCAGGTATCTTACCAATATTAACACCTTGACTCCTTTAATAACCAACAACTCCAACCACGATAAATATTGTTTCCCCACTTTACAGATAAGATACCTGGGCCACTGCTATCTCTCTCTTATTATAAACGCCTCCCATCTGTGTTCTCTTTTTCTAAATGCACCTCTTACTGTTTTGTTTAAAACCTGGGTAACACCAGATTCCCTCGGGCTACCGTCAAAACTTCCTGTTGCCCCTGAACAACATCGAGCACCTGCTGTGTATTGGGCATATGAAAGTGAATGACGCAGATGTGGCCCCCACGCATGGGACCCGCTGGTGGGCACAGAGGGGAAGACACCTGGACAGTGACTGCCCTGTGATTTGACCTGGCCTTCAGGGCTTAGGGGGAGCTCTCTGAGGGAAAGGATATCTTATCTTTACAGCTAAGGTATAAATAGGAGTTTTCCCAGTTGGGGGGAGGGTGTGCAGTATGAAGCTGGGAACGGCACGTACAGAGGTCCAAGGGGAACAGAGACTGTGGGAATACCCCAGAAAGTAGAAGTTCTGTATGGAACTCAGAGGGATAGCAGCAGAACTGAGACTGCCAAAGTAAGCAGACTCAGATCCCGTGGGGTCTCATAAACCCCAGAAGACCGCAGTCATGAGCAAAGGGAAGATAGGAAGGGCTTTAAGGAAGGAAATGGAGACGTGGGCTTGTTGCAGAAAGTCAATCCTTTGGTATGTAGGATATGTAGAGGAATCGTACAGGTTCATTTCTTAAAAGATAACCCCAGAGAAGTTTTGGTGAAATGATGAAGACATTGGCAGTTCACGGAAGGGGAGAGAAATGGCTGGTGACATGGTTTTGGTTTGTCACACATAGGTCGTTAGTCTTTAAGACCATGGTGCTTTGTGCCTCTGCACCTCGGTATAGTCTGTTCCTTCTGCTTGGAGTCGTTACTGCCACTACTCGCCCTCTCCTGGCACAGGGTTCCTCCTCCTAGGAGCCTGGAGGTTGCGCCTGACCCTCGAGGTCGGGTGACCCTCTCCACCCGCCTGCCTTGTCTTATATAGCAGTTGCCAGTTGGCCACACCCAGGTGGGAGGACTTAGAATTGTATGGCTGGATCAGCCAGAAAGGTGAAGGACATCTTTCATTCCACATGTACTGTCCTTGGTTGGCTTGCCCAGCTGGCATTTTACAGAACAATCCCAGTAAAAAAAAAAAAAAGTCTGTCGTTGACAACTAAATGGAAAAAGCATCGGTTACCTAGCTTAAGACCTAAGGTAGCATGGTTGTGAAAAGGCTGGGGGAATATGTTTACTACTCTTGAGGGATGTAGTGTGTCAAGAGCCATTCTCGAGATGCCTCCCCATGAGCGCTCAGGGACCAGGGTGCCATCTTTTTCCTCTTAGAGCCTCCTCAGTCCCCCCCCCCCACCCCCACTAAGCATTCAGTGCCCAGTGACTGTTTATTGGACTAAGCTGGCCAGTAAATGTCTGAAGATTGAGCAAGTCCTGGGTTTTGTCACTAAGGCTGGGACAAGGCATTCTGTGATAAGCCGGGAAGAATTTAATTTGCATCCCCAGGGAGAAAGCAAGGATCACTTCCCTTCCAATGTTGAAGTGCTGGGGGCGAGGAGGTGTTTAGTGTTCTGAAGACTGGCGTTCAGTTGACAAGTATTGCTTGACGAAAATACCTAAATAGCTACTGTGGGTTTAGATGTCACCCAAATGTGTCCTAAGGGGACAGGAGCTCCTTTTCCAGATTAGATGCCTCCCAGTGTAGGGAAGACCCTCTCGTGAGTGCAAACTCCAGCTTCCTTTTGCTATCATTCTTCGTAACCGTCTTGGCAAAATGTGATTTCTGCAGAAGGAAGGACTGGGGTGTGCTGGAATGTTAGTTGCCCAGAAGCGTCACACTATCAAGGAGACTCTCTCACAGAAAGATCCCCTGTCTGCCCCAGATTTTTCTGTGGCCTCTCTATCCTCTCTGTCCTTCCCAGGTAACAGGAGGTGGATAGAAACTTGTGCCCTGAGGACAAAATTCTAGTTCGTATTCCACTGCGATCCCCTCTGTGCCAAGTGATTCCAGTGGAAAGACAGCTATCCACCACATAGCCACAAAGGGGCCATTTTCATTTCCAAGATGCTTTGGGGAAACTCAAGCAAATAAATTCATATTGCAAATTTTTATTTGTTAGAGATTTTTATTAGAAATAGCAGTGTTTTCCCCTAGAAGGACAGCCTCTATCTTAGGGCGGCTACTGGAGGATATCCCCCCCGGAAGTCTGATGGGAAAACAGACCCTCGTCCGCCATTAATGCTGCCATTTCCGGTTCTGTTCCCTTGGTCAGCTGCTCTGGCAGAGGTTACCGAAATGGTGGCACAGCTTCACGGTACGATGATCAAGATGGAGAATTTCCAGAAGCTGCATGAACTCAAGAAAGACTTGATTGGCATCGACAATCTTGTGATTCCGGGAAGGGTAAGTAAGCAAGCTATTAGAGGTGAAGCCAGAAAGGCAATGTTTAAGTGACTTAAATGTGAACCTTTTGAATACGGGCTCTCCAGTTTAAGATCTCCCCCTTCTGAGTGAAGTGGCTTCCTTCCAGCTGTGAGACAGTTGGGACAACGCCTTGAACATGACGGCGTCACTATCACTCCCCAATTTTGGGTCAGAAGGAGATAAAGCAAGGCTATGACCTCCTTTTTCTCCTTCCTGGTTGATTTGCTAATTTACTTTTTCCTTACTGTATTCTGACAGGATTGGAGACATTCTTATTTTACTTTTTTAAAGTTAGGTAAATGAAAACTGAAGCCAAGGAGCAATACTTGTTTAATTTTTTTTTTTACACTTATTTATTTTTGAGAGACAGAGCACGAGTTGGGGAGGGGCAGAGAGAAAGGGAGACACAGAATCCAAAGCAGGCTCCAGGCTCTGAGCAGATGTTCAACACAGAGCTCAACGTGGGGCTCAGACCCACAAACCGTGCGATCATGACCTGAGCCGAAGTCAGACACTAAACCGACTGAGGCACCCAGGCACCCCGAAAAATACTTTTTTAAAACAATCGGGTAGAATGGTGATACAAAGGCAGAGGAAAATCCGTGCACAAAAGCACATAAGTTCCGTATGTATGAAAAGAATTTTTAAAAGATGCAATTTTCTGTGCATAATGATTTTAATTCAGAATTAAAATAACATTTTAGCCAAAACGTGATCCTAGGAGAGATGCACGTTCACTTAGGCCATTAACGTTCACCTACCCAGCACCCTTCATGAAACGTAGGCCACCCACAGTGAAGTGGGGCCTCGTGGGGCACACACGCTCCTTCCAGGCCGAGGGGGATGTGAAAACACATAGCAGCCTGCTTTCAGTTCTTTTCCCAGGAAACAATCATTGCCCAGGGATCAAAGATATTAGGGGGTACAACTTATCAATTCTCTCCATGGGATCTTTATCTCTAGGGCTCCCCCATTTCAAAGTTCACATCACCCAGGTTCCAGAGAAAATTTTAGCGTCTTTGATCTGCCTCGTATCTGCCTTAGTCTTCAGACAGGTGCCGTGTCCGGTTTGCCAGGGGCTTTCAGTCTTGTTCGACAGGCAGCTGCCCCAGAGACTTGAAGTCTGTAAGGCAGGGAAGATGAGGGAACCCTGTGTGTGTCTGGGTGTTTCTGCCAGGGAGCCTAATGACAAGACTGACCGGGAAACTGTTTGTGAAAGATTGTCAGAACAGGTGTATGTGGTAAATGCTGGGGGAGGAGGGGGCGGTGAAAGTGGGGATTTACTTCAGCTCTGCTGGTGAGAACATTCTCCCAGGCCTCAGCACACAATGACCACGTTTACCCATCCACGCAGAAGCCTTAGTAAAGGCCACTGGAATCGGTATGATTTTTTTCTTAACTTTGGATGTTCTAAAATATATAGCTGGGGCACCTGGGTGGCTCAGTCGGTTGAGCGTCCGACTTCGGCTCAGGTCACGATCTCACGGTTTGTGGGTTCGAGCCCCATGTCAGGCTCTGAGCTGTCAGTACAGAGCTTGCTTTGGATTCCCTGTCTCCCTCTCTCTGCCCTCCCCTGCTCTCTTTCAAAAGTAAACAATTATTTTAAAAAGTATTTTTTAATAAATAGAGGTCATTATTGCTTATAAAGGTAACCACCTTATTTCCGTATTCTTGTGTTCATCAACCAGCCTCAAGTCAACTCTGAATGAAATGGGAAGGAGGGAGTCACAGGCCTTCAGGGGAACAAGTTCTAAAATGGGGTATCATTCCATGTACCAAAGCTAATTGATTATCATTAATTTAAATTACCAAAGAACCTAAGGGGTGGGGGGGAAGGCTCTGGTTTGTCTATAGGTAGAATTTTAAAAATTGAGATTTGAATGTGAGCACATAATTTTGGAGACGCCCCCTGGGCTACACGCAGTGGCAGTGTGATTCCTAGCTTGGCGTTCGGCGTAACCCTTGCTCACCCTCCTACAGGGGTCAGCCTGAGATTGCACCACGTCCAGGAGGGCAGGCGTTTTCCCTGAGACAGAAATGCCACAGCACTTTGGGCCTGAGTCAGCCCCCCCCCCACCCCATAGAACAATGTGCTGTGGGCCGCCTTCCCGGTAGAGCAGCAGGGACTGGAGGGGTGGGGGTGGGGGGGCTTTGTTTGGTTAAAACTCACAGATGTGGACTGGATTTCCCTCCAGAAGGAAGCAGCTCGCTCTTAAGGACATTAGGGGCCTTTTCCCCCACCCTCTTCTGTGGTTTAAAAAAAATTCTAGGCGCGAGAACTTTTCCGTCTCCAGCCCCAGACACTGACGTCTGAGTCCACAGCCCTTCTGCTCCGTGCCGCTGAGGCCTGCCAGACATGCAGACGTGCTCCCTTGTCTTTTTTGCAGTGAGTGTCCCAGGCCACCCTGTGTTCCACACAGGCAACAGCTGAGCTCCCTCAAGATTTGTTGGGAGACACACGTGTTCCAAATGTGCGGCAGGAGAGCAGGTTAGGGCCCCCATCCCGCTCTCACCGCCTTTCGGTGATGAAAGCGGCCCCCCAGATATCATCTCCTCGTATCGCCTTGTTGATGTCCGACAGCATCCATCCCGGGGTCCTGAAGGGATTTATTATGTGTTCCTTTGTTGGTCCCCAAAACACATCCGTTAAATTGTGGGCAGACACGGTCTTTGATCCACATTTCATAAAAAACAGAGCATTGAATCAGGCTGTGCAAAAGTCTATAGGATCAAAATGAGTTGGCTGAGTCCTTGGCTCAGTAGCTGCCGTGAGCACAGAGAAAGCTGCTGGCAGGTGCTCTAGAAATCTGTTGCTAAGTAACAAACTACTCCAGTACTTGGTGGCTGGAAACAACTTTTCAGTATATGTCATGGTTTTGTGAGTCAGCAGTTGGACAGGGTTCAGCCAGGTGATTCTTCTGCTCCCTGTGACATTGACGGGGGTCCCAGATGGGTTAGTCTGGAGGGTTCAAGGCGGACACCTGGCAGGGACCTCTGGAGGCTCAGCTGGGACCGTGCACCACAGAGCCCATCCATGAGAGGCCTTGCTGGCTGACCCTGCGTTCAGCGTGCTCCTTCTTCTATGTGCAGCTCAGGGCTCCGTGAGCAAGTGTTCCCAGGGACAAAGCGTAGGCCACATGTGGTTTTATGACCTAGTCTTGGAAGTCACATAGTGTGTGTTCCACACTCTGTTGGTCAGATCAGTCCCCAGCCCACCCACATCCAAGGGAAGGGGACAGAGACCCCGCCGGAAAAATGTTAACGGACCTGCAGCCACATTTTAGAAGCAACACTATGGAGAAGTTAGGCGGTTCCTTAATAAGTTAGCCATAGAATTTCCCCATGACCCAGCCATTCCAGTCCTCCATGTAGACCCAGAACTGACACGGGTGTTTAAACAAACACTTGAACGTGAATGTCCATCATCCCTCTGGTGAGCCTATAAACACAATGTGATATGTCCATATGACAAAATAGCCCCAGGAAGGAGGGAACTTCTGGTACATACTACAGTGTGGATGGAACTTGAAGACAGGAGAAGTGAATGAAGCCAGACACACAAAAGGTCACATATGACAAGATTCAGTTTACATGAAATATCCAAATAGGCAAATCCATAAAGAAAGAAGACAGATTGGTGGGAGCCAGGCGCTGGGGAAAGGGGAGAGGGAGAGTGACCACTGATCGGGCACGGGGTTTCCTCTTGGGTGATGAAAATTTCCCCACCTAGAGGAGTAGTGAGTATGCTGAGTGCATAAAGGTCACAAATGGTACATTTTATATGTATTTTATCACAATTTAAAAAATAGTTTTGTGGGGTTTTAAGTGCCCCAAATGACGCATGGCCTCCGGGGCTTATTAGTCTTGGGGGGAGGAGTTCCTGACACCCATTTGCTGCTTCTTCTTTGATCCCAGAACACAGTTCACTTGTTTCTAAGAACCAGAGCTGAGTCACGGAGCAGGTTCTCTGTCCCTTACTCTCCTGTGGCTCATCTATCTCCCCAGCCCCCTGCTGCCACTCTGTGGCCTCTGTCCCCTCCCCTCGCAGCTGGAAATCTGGGGCCTGGGGATTAAGGGCAGAGTCCCAGGCTCGCAAGGGGGCCTCTGAGCACTGCTTTCTCTTCGAGTGGAACTGACCGTCGTCCCTGCCTCGTGGGCTCCTGGGAAGCTCAGCACGGCATTCAGTAAACTGTAACCACGACCGCTATAGTTTGCACCGGGACGGGGACCCTGGCACGAGGCAGCCACAGTCTCCGTGTGGACGCAGGTGTGCGTGCTCCCAGCCGAGCCTCGGGGTCTGTTTCGTCCGCAGGAATTCATCCGCCTGGGCAGCCTCAGCAAGCTCTCCGGCAAGGGGCTCCAGCAACGCATGTTTTTCCTGGTGAGTGCTGATGGCCGTTGGTCGGGTCCCCGGGCTGACCCTGGGCCACCTGGGAGGAGGGAGGAGCAGCCTGCGCTGCTCAGACTGGAGCTGCCGAGACCAGGGAGTTGCCGGGGAGGTTCCGAAAACCTGCTCTGGGCACCTGCTGTTTCAGTGCGGCCCGCCCGTCTCATCCGCACTTGTCCTTGCTCCTCTAGTTCAACGACGTCTTGCTGTACACGAGCAGGGGGCTGACGGCCTCGAATCAGTTTAAAGTGCATGGGCAGCTCCCGCTGTACGGCATGACTGTGAGTATGCGCCATGGGCATGAGATCGGGGGCCCCTCCCTGCGGGCTGCAGGCAGTTCTCAGGCCCGATAACGGGAGCAGGAGCCCATAACGTGAGGCAGGCACCTTGGGCCTTGTTCGGGCTCCCCAAGAGGGGCTCAGGACATGGCTCATCCCGCATGCAGGATGCCTGCGTACGTTTCTTCTACAATCAAGTGAGGAAGCGAGCTGACATGGCCATGAGGTCTGAATCTGCCTTTTACTTCCTCTTGCCTGGCGCTGGGGGCCCTGAAAGACCATCCTCCCCATCCACATGGAAAGGCGGAGCCCCCGCCCAATCGAGCAGCCATCTATCTTTCCCCAGACATGTGCCAGTGGACAAGTCTCCATGATCTGTGACCCTTGTTTGGCAGATGCAGACAGAATGCCAGTCTGCCCAGGATTATTTCCCTGGCTTAAACTCTCACTCCCCTCAGTGGTTGGATGAAAGGAAGTTTATGGGCTCAACCAAAAAAACAAAAAAAAACACTTTTGATGTTCCGAATGTGATTTTTCGGACATGGTTCCTCTGAGCTGTAGCCAGTTTAGCGAACGTTTGGAAATGCACCGCGTGTCCCCCTGCCTCTGGCAGTAACATTCTGCACACTCATCCCACAGATAGAGGAAAGCGAAGACGAGTGGGGTGTCCCCCACTGCCTGACCCTGCGGGGCCAGCGACAGTCCCTCGTCGTGGCGGCCAGGTAACTCCTGACCTCTCACCTGCTTCTCCTTCCACCTGCTGTGGTCTGAAGACCTGACGTCTGCCTCTTCTTCAGCTCTAGATCCGAGATGGAAAAGTGGGTCGAGGATATACAAATGGCCATCGACTTGGCAGAGAAAAGCAGTGGCCCCACTCCCGAGTTCCTGGCCAGCAGCCCCCCCGACCACAGTGAGTGTGGAGGGAGAGGCTTCCCTGGTGCCCCCCCAGGCGCGTCACCTCCAGGCACTAGCCTCGGGGGAGTGCGGGGGACAGCTCTGGCTGATGGAGGGAGGGTATCCCGCTGCACTTAAAAATCACCCGACCAGGTGGGCTCCTATCTGTGGTTGACATTTGTGTTTAAAGCTAATAATCAAGGAACTTCCAGTTCCTAAGAGTAAAAAAGCCCCTCAGAACAGTGCGAGGGAGCAGGGAAGTCCTCTCTTCTGGGCCAGCACGGCGGCTCGTGGTCCAGAAGGTCCGCGTGCAGGGAGAGAACCCCAACCCCAGCGCTCAAGTGTGTTAGGGGCTCCCCGGCACGCACACCTGGGGTGGGACCCCGACAAGAGATGGCTGCTAACGTGGCTTCTTCTCTGGGGGCGCACGGGGCTCCCCAGGGGAGTGCCCCTGGCCGTCCAGTCCCACTCAGCACCAGGGAGGGTCCCCAAGGGGTCCTTTCCTGGCCAGCAGACGTCTGAAGCGCTGCCTTTCGCCGCCTCCCACAGAGTCCCCCGATGAGGCCGCGGTGGCCGACCAGGAGTCGGAGGACGACCTGAGCGCGTCGCGCACGTCGCTGGAGCGCCAGGCCCCGCACCGCGGCAACACCATGGTGCACGTGTGCTGGCACCGCAACACCAGCGTGTCCATGGTGGACTTCAGCGTCGCCGTGGAGGTACGGGCCGCCCGCGCGGTGCTCGCTCACTCTCGTTCTCCAGGCCGTCGCCGCGCCGTCCCTGCGCCGTCCCTCCTCTCGCAGAGCTGGCTGTGGGGCGGCCGCTATCCATGTGCACCGGCGCGTGGACAGAGGCCCCAGCGCGGGCGGGGTGCAGGTGTCGGGAACCCCCCGTCCCCCCAGGCAGGTGTCCAGGGAGGCAGTGGGGTCAGAAAGCTGGTGCCAGCCAGGGCCATGCGGGCCGCGGTTCACGGATGAAACCCTAGGACACAGCACACGGTCCCCTCCGATGCCGGGCTGCTGCCCCCAAACCTGCTTCCGGGGGTGCCATCTAGCAGAGGCGCCGGAGTGTCTTGTTAAACCCGAAAACTGAATTCCCAAACGGACCTGGCCCGAGAAAATGTCCCGGGAGGCTGTGGGCCGAGAACGGCGGTTTGTTTTGCTTTTTGAAGCAACAGTGTTGGGAACGTGCCAAACCCTTCTTGATGGCTAGTCTGTGGGGACTGTCTGGGATTGTTCTCCAGAAGTGACCTTCACGGCTCCACAGAGCTGCTTTTGTGGAGTTCCCTGCCACAGAGAGTGTCCTGAAACCCGCGCCTGTCTGAACACATCCTCAAGAGGACACATCCGAGGCCCAGGCCCTCCTGTTGGCTGGCAGCGGACGTCCCCTCTCCTTTGACCCCACAGGGCCAGACTTGGTCCTCCTGCCCGGCCCCCTTCCCACTGTGGGGCTGGAGAATTCTCCCCGGAGCGGGAAGGAATCGAGTCTGTCCAGCCGGTCCAGGGAAGCAGGCGGAGGTGCGTCACTGAGGGGTGGTCTTTGCGCCACTTTAGACGGACCTCCGCAGGGTGTGGGCAGAACGAAGTGTGGGAGGTTGGTAGGACTGGAGCCCCCTTTTTAAGCCCTAGAGGCACTTAGGCCGCTCAGGTGCAGCAGACACTGGAGTCAGGTGGGACCCGGACACGTCCTCAAGGCCAGCTCTTCCGGGTGACGGGCCTGCGCAGTCAGTCCCGTGTGCGTCATCAGGTGAGTGTACAGAACCTGGTCAGCAAAGCGGCCCTCAGGCCAGCCCCGCCCACCCTTGGCTGTTCGCAGTGCAGGAACTGAGAACGGGGTTGGACGTTTTTAAATGGCTACTACACGTATCTGATTTTGCCTGTCTGACGAGCCTCACTATACACCATCTGGCCCTTTGAGGAAGTCTGGCAGCCGCCACAGCCCCTGGGCATGTGGGTTTAAGGAGCAGTAATGTGGGCTGAATACTCATGGAATTGGCTGGTCTGTTCCTCTGCAGGTGCCCCCGGCCTCACCACGGGCACATGGCATCAGTTTAGTGTCTGTGATGGGCCCCTTCGGTGCCAGGCACGTGCCGCCCCCCCACCCCCTTCTCCCAGGTCCTCTGATCCCGCTGGGTGATAGGGGCGGGGAGCAGGCAGTTCGTTCCCCTCCTGACGGTTGCTGAGCCCCATGCCCGGAACCTCTTCCCGTCCCATCTCCTGCAGGACCCGTGCAGGTGGAGACGTGTCCTGGGGACAGCTGGGGAAGGCAAGGTGTGCCCCCAGGGTTATGGGCAAGCCAGGAGCATGCGGGATAGGGGTGGTCCACGTAGGAAGGCCAGTGGAGCGTTCTCGTGTCCTAGACTGGAGTTGGCAGGTGCCGGAGGCCTGGGGAGGGGTGGGCAGTCTGGATGCAGGGGAGGACCAGGATGGAAGGGACAGCACTGACGGGGGATCTGTGGGGTGGGGGGTGGGGGGGGTCTCTGTGGGCTTGCCGGGCTGCCAGAACGCATTGCCACGGACTGGTTAATGGGAAGTTCGTCCCTCGTGGTGCTGGAAGCTGAGGGAGGCTCCAGCCCCAGGAACGGCCAGAACTCCTTGGGTGTTTCTTGGCTGGTAGATGCATCACCCCTGCCTCCATCCCGCCTGGAGGTCTCCCCGGTGTGTGTTATAAAAAAGACGCCGGTTACCACATCAGGGCCCACCCTACCCCAGTACGACCTCATCTTCACCTTGACATCCACACACACCCTATTTCCAAATCAGGTCATGTCCACAGGTACCAGGGCTTTGGATTTGAACCTATCTTTGCAGGAGACACAATCCGGTCTGGAATAAAGACTGAGCAGTGATGTGAGCCAGGAAGAGGGCAGAGCAGAGGCCTTTCTTCCACTGGGGATTGGGGGAGTCCAGGAGAGGGGGCCACTGTGAAAGTGAGGAAACGGGGCGTCTGGGTCACGGATGTTGTCCTGCCCGGTAAAGGCAGCAGAAGGGGACTGGCCCACGTTGGAGGCAGACCTGAGTCATCTGCCCCAGTGGGTTCAGTCTCTAGAGAGCAGTGTCAGAGAAAAGGTGGCAGAGTTTTGGGGCCGCGTGACCTGAGGAGACAGACGTGTACCCAAGTGAAGCCACGGGGAGAGGAGTTTGAGTGCAGTTCGTGACCACAGGGGCCACTAGGACAGCGGGGAGCTTTCAGAGAGTCTGAACGTGGCATGTTCCAGAAAGGTGGCCGTGGGAAGTTAGCACCTCCCCATGGACCTGCCTAGAATTGGGGCAAGGCGTGTACACGTTGCAGGACCAGTGTTAGGAGATCTTCTGGACGCCAACAGCTGGAAGAACTAGGTTCAGTAGAAGGCAGGTGCGCTCCCTCCTTGCCTCCGGGTGACGTGTAATCATGTGTGATGCTCCCCAGTTCTGCCTGTAACTCCGAATACCCTGTGTTCTTGTCACTTTCTGCCCATGGCTGGATGGCAGCTGGATAGAGTGATGCGGGGGGGATGGGGAGCTCTATCGGGCACCCCTGCTGTTTGCAGTGTCCCCCTCGGGTCAGCTAAGTCTGGGGTGGGCTCTTTCCACCTCCTTTCACCCTGAGTCAGTCTCCCCATCAGACTGTGAGCCACTCGAGGGCAGAGACGTTTACACTTCTCTCTCTTGCTACCGCTGGGGACCTTGCTTATATAGGTCATTTAATGCTTTATAGGAAGAGTACTGGAGGGATAGAATAAAGCAGACTCAGGTATATTTATAAATTTTTCTTAAATGTAGTAATTTGCCCGTTTGACACACAACTGTGGGACTGTGCCCAGCATCCTTTCCTGCTTTAGTCTCCCCAGTAACGAGCGGCGGGCCTTCTCCACCCGGGCCTCAGAGCTGGAGAGTTCGGGCAGGACGGCCGGCCGCGCAACGCCCCTCCGTACCCATGGTTACTCTTCCTTCAGCTCCGGGGAGTCACAGGCGGCCCCCTGCCAGGACACATTCCACTGCAGGCCAGCGTTCCCGCCAAGGCCACTAGATGGCGCACAAGGCCCGCCAGCACGTCACCCAGGGTGACGGATCCTTTCCCCGTCTCACCGAGGGACAGCAGGGCCAGTGGACGGAGCCTGATGTGCTCCTGCCGTATACCTGTGATGACAACCCCCATGAACACCTGAGGTCACAGCTGGGCATGGGAAGCAGTGCAAATCAACCCGTAACGGGGGCCAAGAATTAAGTAAGGCTCCGAGAATCCACCCGCAGGGAGAACAGCTCTCCCTCAGTCACATTCGGGAAGCCCCGCCCAGGAGTCCCGCGGACCGCGAAGACCAGGCGGCGCGCTGCCGGCAAGGGCGCCCCCCACTCGTGCTCCTTACGTGCGTGCTTGTCTTTCAGAATCAGTTGTCCGGGAACCTGCTGAGAAAATTCAAAAACAGCAACGGGTGGCAGAAGCTGTGGGTGGTGTTCACGAACTTCTGCCTGTTCTTCTACAAGTCCCACCAGGTAAGTACCACATGGGACAGTGGGGACAGTACACCTGCCGGGGGGCCGGCCTTCCTCTGGAAGGGAGAACGATGGGGCCCTTGAGCCACCTGCCCGGCCATGGAGGGAGGGACACGGTGTGTGAGAAGGGGTCTGGCCCTGCGCCGTGGCCCGGAGAGCCTCAGTTCTAACTGGTCTGACCTCCATCTGCAGCAATCCGGCCGAAGCCTGGTTGGTTGAGCGAGGGAGGGGGGAAGACTTCACTGAAGGTTCCTGCATGGCTCGGTCGGTTGGGGGCCCCACCCTGAACTGGGAGATCCTGACTGGAGCCAAAATCATGAGTTCGAGCCCTGCATTGGGCTCTGCACTGACAATACGGAGCCTGCTGGGGATTCTCTATCTGCCTCTTTCAAAATCAGTAAAATGGAAAAAAAAAAAAAAAAAAGCTTATGAAGGCGCAGGGTCCCACTAGCTGGCCTGCGAGGAAGGCAGTCACTGCTCAGGCCCAAGCACCTGCAGCCCCTTCTGTTGCCTCTGTCCAGGACCATCACCCCCTGGCAAGCCTGCCTCTGCTCGGCTACTCACTCACCATTCCCTCCGAGTCTGAGGACATCCACAAAGACTACGTGTTCAAGCTGCATTTCAAGTCTCACGTGTACTACTTCAGGGCCGAAAGCGAGTACACGTTTGAAAGGTAATGACGCTTCCTTCCGCACAGGCAGCCGCAGGAAAAGGCCACCCTCTCCTGAGCCACGGGGCTTCTCCCACGTGAGCCAAGTGGACGAGGTTTATAGCAGCAGGCACTCCCTGCCCACCGCAGGCCTGGGCATTTACTCACTTCCAAAATGTCCCTGACCTTTGGTGGGGGCAGGGCAGGCCGTCCCCTTTGCCTAACATCATATCCACTTCTGTTTTCATAGAAGCAAGTAAAACTGAGACTTCCCTGGGTAGTAACATCAGTCCTTAGTCTGTACCGTGTCAGGGCCACACATGGTGCGCTTTTAAATATCTAGCGAGCGTGTTGTTTTAGTCTCTGGAGTATTGAGTCAGAATATGCCAGACTGTGCTAGGGCCGGAAGACCACTCGAGGAAAGAAGAAATCCTAATGTTTCTCAGGGTTACCTTCTTAGACTAACACGTGGTGTAAGGAGGCCCAGGAGCCACAATCCTCAGACTTTTCCCAAAATTTCAGGTAGGAATTCTGGGCCCCCAGGAATGGCATCCTGCCACTTGGGCAGGTGGTAGGGTCCTCGGGCCATAGTCCGGGCAGAGTTAACAGTCACCCGCCCACTTAGGAAGGACGGTCTCTCCTGGCCATGCTGATCACACACGGTGTGTTCCTTCGTCCCCATGGGTTCCATGAGCCCATAGGTTACGACGTTAGTTCAGCGGCAACCACACGGTGGTTGAAAACCCAAGTCAAAGCCTCCCCGTAAGGTACGCTGCTCGAAAAGCGAGCCCAACGGAGAACTCTTCTCAAATCTGAGCCTGGCCCAGAGAACCTAGACTAGGGGGCTGATCCTAAAAAGACCAGTGATTAGAGACTTTTGAAAGCCCTGCTACCAGTTCTATGGAGGCAGGGCCTCCTCCCCTCAACACTGCCGACCCTGGAGTCCATTCGGCTGTCCAGAGGGGTGGGGGGTCCTGTCCTGTGCATTAGAGGATGCCCAGCAGCATCCCGGCCCCTCCTACTAGAGGCCACTTGCACCCCCTCCTCCGTGACAACCCAAAACACCTCCAGACGCTGTCCACCCGGGGGGTTGAGAGCCGCCAATACACCGCAACTACCCAAACGCATATAACGGGCTGCTCGTCACCGTCCAGGAGGGAGAACAGGAAGCCACCTCACCTCCAACTGCTTCACGTGGAGCGTGCTGCCGCGTCACATGGGCACTTCCTGTGGTCTACAAAATGAGCGCCCAGGCCGGTGGTCCTCAAACCGTTCCTCAGGAGCACCTAGAGGAACCCTTAGCCTTGCTTCTGTTCACTTGGGTAGCAGGAGTTCATTCAGGAACTCTTCTGCTGGAGTTGCACGTCACGTAAGTCACGACGCACGCTGAGTATCGGGACGCTCTTACGAGACCAAGTGACCCTTGACCGTCATTTCGCTTTCTGGTCTTAGGTGGATGGAGGTGATCCGCAGCGCGACCAGCTCGGCTTCCCGCGCCCACATCCTGAGTCACAAAGAATCCCACGTGTACTGATGGCAGGACCCGTTTGCTGGTGTGAGCGGTGGCTGCTTTCCCGGGAGACACTTACTTTCCCTCTGTATTAATGAAGCCTAGTAAAATTAACACCTGTCTGGAAAACAGAAACATGGTTTCACAGCAACTCTCCTCTATCTCCGCAAAACCGTTTTTAACCTTGTCTTTTCAAGCTGTTCGTGTCGTCTGAACGGAACCGTGCTCCCACCTCGGACGCTGGTGGCTCGTCCGTCCTTGTCCTGGTGGGCTCTTTCTAGCTTGTGCCAGTATTAAAACGTTGTCATTGATGTAGTGCCAAATGACGGTTTTTCTTCCACAAACTGCACCTTAAAAGCAGGACAACCACATCTGTTCAACCAAAAAAGACAGGGCAAGTGCTCTCCTTTTTCTTAAAAAAGAAAATTCTTTTGACTTATAGGCTGGTGCATTTTAAAAACAAATGGATTTTCCAATGTTTGTGATACATATGGCACAGTCTTAAGCAAAATGAGATCATTTTCCGATTTCGTTTTTTCAATCTTTCTACTTTTATAATAGTAGCAAGTTAGTAGGATTTACTTCGATTAATAAGCAATTTGCAGCACACGAAGTACGTTCCCCTTTGGGGTCTTACGCTCCAAGGAAACGCTGTTCTTGGCACAAGTTGACCAAATTGTTGAAGCGGTTCCTCTTTACAGACCGTAGCGGGTTGTGCTCTGTTCAGAGAAGCAGAAACCGAGCACGACGTCCGCGGTCTCGCTGTGGTGTTTGCTGTTTCATAAGCATGAGAACCCGTATGTCCGTAATCAGGGCCATTTGTGAGATGTGACGTCCGGAGGGTGGGTGCGGCCCCCGTCATACCTGTATCCTGCAACTGTGGTTTGGAATTGCACATTCAATAGTAGTATATATCGTGCCTGTCTTCAGAAAACATTCTTTCCTCCTTTTTATACTCACTGCCCCCCCGCCGCCCGCATGGGGTATCACCAGTAGGACACCGCGCATCCTCGACAGACCGCACAGGGGACACGGCTGGCGCCCACGAGGCAGAGTCCGTGTGCCTGTTCTCCGTGGAGGGCGGGGGGCTGCTATCCCCTAGTTAAACCCTTTCTGACACAGTCCAGAGGGGGCGACCGATCCAACCAGTACCTCCCAGTGCCCGCACCACAGCTGGGAAAGCCCCTTACCTAAGAAACACAGGATGACCCGACGCGGGGGAGCCGTGACTGGCGTGCGTGGCAACGGCGATGTGCAAATCAATGTGCAAATGGACCAGTAGCCCGAGACATGTTAATCATTTGCCTTACGACATGTACCAGATGGTTTTAAGTACTAACAAAAGGGAATAAAAATACCTCACGCCACAATCCAGCATATTGAAGTTTTAAGGCAAAACATAACCAACCTCGTCCGGTCTTTCTTTTCGCCTAAGGTGGGCGGGTTGCGGGGAGGGAGCCGTCGAGGCGCAGACGTGGCCAGTCCCGCAGGGGTGGGTGCGAAACAGACACACAGAGCATGCGGGAATCTTGGTCTGTGACCGTCTGTCTGTGGCCGCCAAACTGGGGGGACAGAACCTCGCGAGGAGCCGGTCCATGGCTATAAAAGGACTAGAACCCAAGGGATGGAAGCAAAGGGGACAGAGGGGCTGGCTTCCACTTCCTTTGTGACAAGCAGCCCCCTGGAGACCAGCTGTTTCTCCCACACCCCAGGGGTAGGACCAACTCCCTGGGAAGGTGAAGCCGTCACCAGGCAGCCGACAGGGCACAGGCAAGATCAGGAAAATGCTCTCTGTAGCAATCACCCGTCACTAAACCCTACGGGGCGTGAGGATGAGGTGGTCTAGTTCAGAGTCTCCGAGCAAAGAGCCCAAACCGTGTCCGTGGTACAACTGGTTCCGTCAGCACCTCTGTGTCCCCGTGACATCAAAGCAAACGTTAGGTCCAAGTCACGTGGGCAAGTGAGACCGCTCCCAAGCTGCCGGGAACATATGGGGAGTTCCAGAGACAAACTGTACCTGAGTCCAGCCTGTAACAAAAACTGGCCTACAAACGGGAACGTAGGGGCACCTGGGTGGCTCAGTCGGCTGAGTATCTGACGTCAGCTCAGGTCACCATCTGGCGGTTCACGAGGTCGAGCCCCACAGGGCTTGCTGCCGTCAGCTTCAAAGCCTCTGTCTGCCCCCGCTTGTGTTTTCTCTCAAAGGTAAAAAAAATAAACATTAAAAAACAAATGTATCTCACGGTTCTGGAGGCGGGAAAGCGGAAGATCAGGGCGCCGGCAGATCCGGTGTCTGGCAAGAGCCTGCATGGTTCACGGCCAGCTGTCTTCTCGCTGTGTCCTCGCAGGGCAAGGGGGGGGCGGATCTCTCTTGGAAAGTCCCTAATCCCATCATGGGGGTTCCACCCTCGTGACCTAACTCCCTCCCAAAGGCCCCACCTCCAAATACCATCGGCAGGGGGGTGGGGGGGAGGCGGGACTAGGGCTTTAACATAAATTCTGGGGGAGCCATTCAGCCTGTCCCCTCTACACACACGAGACCGAGTTACACAATTAATTTTCTGTGAACTTTATTGACCCTTGCGGGATACAGTACCTGTGCTTAACATGCCCTGCAGTACTCTCCCCGTTTATTGCCATGTTTTATAGCAGAAATATAGAAGCCATATTTTTTTAAGGAAATATAAAAATGTTTATAAACGGACCACGTTTTGCCAAAAGCAAGGTACAAATGCCACATGAAGAACGAACTAGACACTTCACAAGACTAACTGGACAACAAAACTGTTGGATTCAGGAGTGTGGCATGTGGTTACATCGAGATAGTCGCGGCTACCTTGCTTATTAGCGCGGCCAGCAGGGACGCAGAAAAGACGATTTCGAGAAGGCGTAAAAACCCAGCCGGACACAGCCCACTGCCTGTTTCCAAAAGGCAGCCGCTGGGTTCCACGCAGGCCTCTCCCACGCTAGGCGCGCCGCGGCCGTCTACAGTCTGTAAGTGGACAAGCTGTGGCCACAGGGCCTTGGCATCAACAGGCCTCCAAGAGCTAGCAAATCCATCCTGGACGCTGGGCTCGAGGGTCTAATGGGCAGCAGAGGTGATGTTGTCTGAGCCGGGTTCCACTGTAGCTCCGGTCCCTGGTCCTACAAAGACTTAAGTGGCTCCGCCAGCGCCGGCCTCCCCCGGTCACGAGGCCCTTGAGGGGGCACAGGTCCCACATGCCCTCAGAGGCACAGACCTCGGCTTGTGTGTGCACAGAAAGCAGCCAGCCAGAACGTGGGGAAGAGAGCCACTCTTCACACCCTCCCAAACCCCATCTCCCCCCAGAAGCTCAATCAACAGAAGACACTCACTTAAGGTCTAAAAGACTAATCTTTGCCTGGGAGACGGCTCGGTGTGTTACGGTCTAGCGACTGGAACACGTGCTGACCCTTCACACCGATTCGCTTCCCTGGAATAATCCAGTCTCCCAGTCAGCAGGACCACCGCTTCCATCTGAGACTGGCTTTGCATGTGATCTTGAGGTCACTGTCCACCTGCAAAGTGAACTCTAAATCAGAAAGCTGCCGTCTGCACCGGCTGGCTGACAATCAGACAAGCCGCCCACTCCGGGGGAACACCGCTTCGCTTCTTTGAGCGATTCTCCCGCAGTGGACAAAACGGATCTTTGGCTTATGCCTCACATAGGGAAACAAACCGTTTGCTCGTACAAAACATTCTGCTGAAACACGGAATGAAACATTCTCAAGTTCCGTCACCCAAGTTAATATTCCTGATGCAGAAACCCACACAGAGAGTCAGCAATTCATTCAGTTCTATTTCCCCCCACCAAAATGCATCCCTCGTAGAAACCAATCATTCCATTCCTAATTAAGAAATCATGATTTAATTTTAGACTCTGAAATCTACACTCCATCAGCACATCTAGACAAGCAGCACATGCCCAAACGTTTCCGGCCCAGGGCCTCTGCTCTCCCCTGGGACTTCCAGGCCGCTGTGTCGGCACCTGCCAGACCTTCCATCCCAAAGTTTAGCCGGTACCTTCCTTGCTCCCAAAATCCTGTGTCTTCCCCTTCGAGAACTGCTACTCTAGCAAGAGAGGACAACGATTTGTATCAACAAACGCAGAACAGTGCCACATGCACCTGGTCAAGTATTACTGCAGGAACTCGATGTCCCATCCCAGAGACCCAGAAATTTTTCCTCCTGCCTCCCACCTTGGCAAAGCCAGGTCCTGCCACAAGCCCAGAAAAATACGGACCCCTCCGGCTGACAAAGAGCAGACCCGGGCTCCTTGAAGAAAAGAAAACCCTCAAGGTCCCTGGGAAGAGAGAGCGATTTGACAACGAGCAATATTTAGCTCTACCTTCTCAATGACCAATCTTTTCTGAACGGTGCAGAGGGAGCAGACCTGGACATGCGGCAGGTTCACGGTGGGCTCTTCTTTCTGGAAGTGCTGAAGTGTCTCACCCTCTTCACACACACTCACGCACACACACTCACACACCTCCACGACAGGTGCACTGCCCTCTGAAGAGTCACGTTTCAAGAGTCACACTGCAGAACAAGTGCGTTATAAAATTTATTCGTGTAAGCATTCAGACACTTGTAGGTGGGCAGGATGATACGCGGGTTTCACAAGGAGCGACAGGAGATCCTACCAGAAAGGACGGTGCAGCGGGCACGGGGCTGGCAGTGGCACAATTTCAAACAAATGTTAAGACGAGAGCACTTCATCGGGGAGCAACTTAAAATAATTAAAGCTTCATGAGGCCAGATATGTTCCGATTTAAAACACTAAGAAATAGTACCATCAAATGAAAGGAAATCAACCTCTACGGGGACCAAGAGGGCTGTCGGGCAGACGAGAGGGCGGTGTGCGTGTGTGGAGGTACAAAGAGTGTTCGCAGGAGGGGTGCTTATTATCATTAATGGCAAACCCTGCAGATACAAAAGAAAACCCAAATCACTGATCACATAATTCAAAATTTACATGTAATAAAGGCAAGGCAAGAGACTCGAGTTACGGCCTGTCAAATATTTACTCCACTGACATTATCTACAGAAGCACTCGGCCAATTTGTACACGGTGACTCCTGACACACGCCAGAAGGGTTTCCGTAAAAACGACACTATATACAATCTGTACACTGACCCACCAGAGCGATTCCCCATCTCCCGGGGAGGGGAGTGATCAACTTAAAGCAGGATACCTGAGGTTTCATTTCGGATGTGGCCTTATCGTGATCCCACATATACATTTCAGGGCCTGTTTTTGTTTTTAAAGACACTTTCCTTGATATGTGCACACTGGCTAAAATTAAAAACAAGAACCATAAAATAAAATGATCGCTTGAAGGAGCCGACCTGACCCACCCCCCCGGAGACTTCACGCGGTGCAGGCCGGGAGAAAGGGCGGCGCGGGGCCCCGGGACGGGCGGCTCGGGGTGGGGGGACGGCCCCCGGATGGCGCACCACTGCAGCCGAGTCAGCAAAGGCTCTCGTTGACTTTGTACGAGGAGGATGAAGAGGAAAAAAAGAAAAACAAAACCCCAAATGCCAAAGGAATTTCAGTGGGATGAAGTTCCTCCACCACTTAGAGAATATCTAGAGGGGGAGAAAAAAAAAAGAGAAACAGAAGTGAATGTCATTTCTGTAACCTCCGTGCAAAAATCCAAACCACCACCCAAATCCTACTTTTGCTGGGCAAGCCCAAGTCATAAAAAAAATTAGGCAAATATCAGCGGGTTAATCACTAAACAATGCATAAAAACTAAGAAAACTGTGATTTCGACACAACTTTTCACAGGTTAAATTCAGTCCATGGAAGAACTGAAAGTCTGTAACGGAAAATGAGAACACGTTTGGTCTCTTCAGGAAAGAATTGAAGAACAGAACAATAAATGGCATGGCTTCGCTTACAGTCCATTTTTTAAAATTAAGGAATCAGTAAAACCCAAACACATACACATGGCTAGATTACAGATGGGCACAAGAAAACCCATTTTGGCCACAAAAATATCGATGCTCGTTCACGTAATCCACTTCCTAGAACTGTTTCAGAAATGGAGTCCAAAGAAGGAGCCGTATATTTTGCACAAAGTTGCCTCTTAGATTTTTTGTAATTGTAAAACAGGGAACAACTTTGATGTCCAACTGTAGAGAAATGGCTAGACAGACTAACCAAATTTTTAAACTGATTAAAAATTGTAATTATAGGGGTGCCTGGGTGGCTCAGTCGGTTAAGCATGCAACTTCGGCTCAAGTCATGATCTCGTAGTTCATGGGTTCGGGCCCCGCGTTGGGCTCTGACAGCTCAGAGCCTGGAACCTGCTTCGGATTCTGTGTCTCCCTCTCTCTCTGCCCCTTCCCTGCTCTCTCTCTCTAAAATAAACATTAAAAACACTTTTTTAAATTAAAAAAATTGTAATTACATTTAGCAACATGAGAAATACGCACAAATTAATATGTACATAAAATTATACAGGCAGTACACATGTATAGTTTCACATGCACAATTTATTCTAAATACTATAGAACATCAAAAACTTATATGTGCACTAATTTGGAGACATGTAAAAAGTTGGGTAAATTTATGATCTGTATAGAACAATGGAAGCCAATGAACAAAACTGATATTCCTAACTGGGCTGCACTGGTGGGGTCATGGCACTTTCTTCTGGTTTCTGTTAGTTCTGCAGTACTATCTTGCTCTGGAATAAAAACAAAAAAGGAGCGGGGTCCTCTTATGGCCAAGATCCCCTCGGCTACCTCAAAACAGAGCCCAAGTCACAGGAGAGGGCTGAGGACCTGTTCAATGGAGAGAATGTCAAACATTCCAACCTCTGGCTCCTCTTTTAAGGCATTAAAATACTTGGCACCCTCCCAGAGAAAGGATCACGGAAGATCTTCTTGAAAAGCAGGCTCCAGCCACAGATCCTAAAACTCATTTTCCAAGAAATATAAATGCCTAAGCCATGGGAGGAGTTGATGCCATGCAAAAAGAGCCACGCATTAATTCAAATTAAGACACAGAAGTCTCTGAAATGCTTTAGACAAAAATCGTTTATTTTTTCTGAGGTGATCCACTGAGGGACCGCCTTTATGGAGCTAAACGGGAACGAGGCAGCAGCAGTGGCCACTGTGGCATGGTGGCATCTGGGTGGGGAACACACAGCAAGAGCTCGGGGAGCCTCCAAAGAGTGAATGGACAGCACCTGCTAAAAAGCCTGTGGGGACCCAGCTAAGGGCCCCCCAGGAGCAGGGTCCTCTGCTGGTTGCAGAGGAGAGTGTATCTGCACATGACAAAGGAAAGGAAAACAAGACAGAATGGTCTGGAGGCCAGAAGAAAGAACGTGGACTAGTGTTTGGAGAGTACAAATTTATTTTTTTTTTAATTTTTTTTTTTAACATTTATTTATTTTTGAGACAGAGAGACACAGCATGAACGGGGGAGGGTCAGAGAGAGAGGGAGACACAGAATCCGAAACAGGCTCCAGGCTCTGAGCTGACAGCACAGAGCCCGACGCGGGGCTTGAACTCACAAAACTACGAGATCATGACCTGAGCCGAAGTCGGATGCTCAACCGACTGAGCCACCCAGGCGCCCCGCGAGTACAAATTTAAACGTGATGTGGACAGCGGCAATCACATCTGACTTACAGATGCTCAACGCTCACACCAGTGGCGGCCAAGACCCCAAAATGTGGCCAGTTCACACTGAGACGTGCTGTGAAGCGTAAAACACACCGGACTGCAAAGACCTGGTAAAAAGCAGGTGCGAAACGCCTCCCCGGTAACAGTGTGCACCAACCACGTGTGGATGATGAAAAGATGTGGCAAGCAGTGGGTTAAAAAATCTATTATTACAACTAACTTTACCTGTTCCACTCTTCCGGTTTTCTCATGAGGTAACTAGAAAACCTGAAGCTCTGTGCGTGGCTCACACTGTCTACTGGAGAGCACGGGTGGAGATCCCCTGGGTCCACAGTGCCAAGGAGGGAGCAGAGAGATCAACAAAAATGCACAGGCCACACCCCCGTGCCCCGGAACCTCGGGAAAGCGGGTCATGTGCAGGCATCCCTGCTAACCATCTCAGGCAGTTTGAGACAACGTGGAAAAGAGTCCTAAAAGGGACACTAGGAAAGCAGCAAACCAAACCAAGACCACGCACAGAACCACCAGAACCAGCCACGTGATTGTAGGGCTCCTTTTAACAGGAATTTTCGAAACACAGCTAGAATGGGGAGCGAAGGGAGTCCAAACTGCTCCGAGAAATGAGAAAAGTGGCCATTAAGTTATTATGAAGGAACAGGGGGCAGCCAAGGAGCTGAGAAGGATCGTCTCACGATCAACAGCCGGTGAGCCCTCTAACAATGCCACACGACCGTCCCTGCACGTGCACGCGGGACGGCACACGCAGACCTGTCAGCCCCTGTGCGGGTGAGCGGACGGGTGACTGCAGCTCTCTCTTCCTTTATGCCTCAGATTTGTTCCTGTCAACAGTGGGGAGGGGGGTAAACCCGAAAGCGTAACAGAGTCCTTCCAGCCTCAGAATAGGCGGCGGCCACGTAAACGGGCCTCATTCTCCAGCAGCCCTCGAGCACCGGCTGGGAAGGCCAGACACCTTCTACAAAGGAGCCTGTGGCCGCGGGGACAAACCTGCAGGGAGGAGCGAGGCCGGGCCCCTACGTCCCCCTTCACCAGGGCTCGGCCCCTGCCAGAGGGCAGCCCCTTCGGCCATCACTTCCAAGTGGCAAAAGGAACCCAATGTGCCCCCAACTTCTTTATGTGTTGTCAAGGCAGCCTCTCTGGAAAGAGCTGAAATGTTCCTCACTGTCACTGAGGCTCGGCCTTGCTCTGGAAGGGGCTCGGGAGCCTGGACAATTCACAATTCACCTGGAAGGTACTTTTTGTTTTCTTTTTTAAATTTTTTAAATGTTTATTTTTGAGAGCAAGCGACCGACTGCAAGTGGGGGAGGGGCAGAGGAGGGGGGGCAGAGGATCCGAAGTAGGCTCTGCACTGACAGCAGAGAGCCCGATGTGGGGGCTCGAACCCACGAGCCATGAGATCATGACCTGAGCCAAAGTCAGACGCTTAAGCAACTGAGCCACCCAGGTGTCCCAAGGAGGTGAATTTCAAAGCCATGACGTGGCTGGCTTTTGGGAAAGTGGCAAAGGTTTGGGGGTGCAGAGCAGAGCCTGGGTCACAACACACCTCTCCACTCTCTCCAACCCCCCCAAATGACTGCCCTTCCGCGGGAGTGACATCGAAGCGACCTTCACAAGGAGGCTATCGCAAGTCTGAGAGTGGGTGGGGAAGCCCAGGCCGTCCCCCCTACCCCCACCCCAGGGCCACAGGCAGGGCAGACCACACCTGCCGACACAGCAGGGCTCCCGGGCACCAGGGGCGGGTAGAAGTGGCCTAGGCACCCGAGGAAGCGAACACACCCATGTCCTAACTCACCGAGCCCCAACTTCTGGCACCGTGGGCCTGACTTTGAAAGCAGAAAACCAAGCGCGTTACAAACACGTGGGTAAGGAGCACACCTCTCCGGCGGAGGGTCAGGCTGCCTCACTAGGAGCAGACAGGGGCCTTTTAAAGGCACTGGGCATTTACGTGGTAAGAGCTACAGTCTCACAAAGTCTGTGGTCCTTCCAGATTCCTATCATTCTTTTACAGTGATTGAGTTCTAGAACTCAGAACATTCTGAAACTTGATTCTGTTTCAACCGTGTGGCAGGAAGCTAACAGCACCCGACCGGGAACGAAGCGCCCCAGGGACAGAGAGGGCTGACCAGCAGTCCCTTGGAAGGGCAGAGAGAGCCACAGGGCAGACACGGCAGGGCCCTCCTCCCTGGACACAGTTACCTCTGCAGCCGCTGGACGAGCTGGGCCACCATGGTGTCTGAGATCCCAGGGCAGGCCTCTTCCGCCAGGTAGATGGCCCCACGCAGTTCCTCTATGGGCCCCGTGTTCCCGCCACACGACTGGCTCTTCTCCTTCAACTGGAAACACACAAACACGAAGAGCAGCATGACCCACATGGGCACGGGGATTGCCGAGCGCCTCCTATACAGGGTTACACGACGTGCCAGCCCAGACCGCTGCCCACTTCTGTTCCTTTCCAGGAACAGCTCCGTGACAGCACTCTGTACAGGAAGGGCAGGAGTCAGACCTACGTCACCACCTCTGCTAGCGAGGAACAGAGACAGCTAGCCTTCTGTGCATCTTTTCAAGATCTGATCGAGGCATCCGTCCCTCTGCTCGTTCCACTCCGACCTTAATCTCTACCAGAAAAGCAATCCCGAAGTCGCTCAGCTCTGGCTTCCACAGCAAAGCTGCAGCGTGCACTGTGGCTTAGATCCTGGTGGTAAGGAGCTGGCTCTGAAGGCTCCAGCAAATGGCCTTTCTGGACCCAGGGGCTATCAAAACATTCTCTTTCGTGCAACCAACTGGCACCCCTAAGTTCTGGGAAGCTAGCGTCCCTATCGGCCCCTCTGCCCCCATAAGAAATCACGACAGTGTCCTCAGCACCGCCTCACGTGAGGCTGATGACTCGTAAGCCCTCTCTGGGATGGATGCGACCAAGACGTGCCCCGTGACAAGGAAAGCTGTTCCAGCAACACGCAGCAGGTGCACGGCTGAGCCTCTCCAAACAAGAGCCCCCTCCTCGATTTCACCTTTAGGAAATCATTCACCTTTAGTTTCCGCTTTCAAGCTGCTGGGAACACATCACTCCCGGCACCAACCCCATCCTGACCACACTTCCCCCTTCCGCCGGCTGAAGGGACACACGAGGGAACCGGAAGCCGTGGCGTTGGAGGGGCCGCGGGAGGGGGGTTCGCTCGCTGGGCTCCTGCTGGTCACAGACTGTAGTGTGGCAGACCGGGAGGTGGCCACCTGTGTCTGTCTAGGACTCCCCATCACTTAACAACCACAGAGAACAGCATTTACAAGTCCTGAGTGTGTAACCTCTGCCTTCCCCTGTTTCCCACTCGGTTTTCCTCCCTTGCTTGATCAGCCCCCGACCGGAGTGAGCCACCTGCACCCACTGATGTCAGGAACACGTGCATCCGCAGACACGGGGTTGAGGAGTTTTGGAGTATGATGTAAAATGACACACACTGAACACTTCAAACGTGTGGTTACCAAGTACTACTGATAAAAACAAAGAAGAGATACCTGGGACTTTACCTTCAGGCTAGCAGGAAAAAAAATCAAAATCAAAGCAGTATTCCATTTAGGATTAATTCATTAATTCCAAATAATGATTCCAGAACAGTTTCTTCATACGCCCCACGAAAAATACATGGCTTCAGACAAACAGGAAATACCTATGCCATTTTCCCAAACTGCCTGATGCTGGTGGAGCGCCAATGGCAAATCACAGGGGAGCAAGGGAACATCCAGAAAGCCTGAAGGACCACTCTCCCAAACTACACAATAATGAGCAAGATGGTGTCTTATGGACAGAAGAGGAAGAGTGCAGGTACCCAGAAAAATCAGCCAGGACGAGAGCCAAAGAGGGACACAGAGAGGCCTCCACCTGCCCTGTGGGAAACCCGTGCGTTCAGTGGTTTCAACTCCACACTCCAGGCTCCAGCATGGCCCCTCAGGCAAGCTCGAGAGGGCAGATCCTGGGCAGGGGAAGGACTAGGAGCTGGACGAAGCCAGCCCGGACACCGGGCGGGGGGGGGGGGGGGGTGGGGGGGGGGGTGGGGGGGGAGGAGGGGGGACCTTGCCAAGGGGGAGTCACTGTGTGACTGAGGTTCAGGCCAAGTGGAGTGAGCAGGGCGGGGAGCCTGTGTGCATGGAGGCTCCCCTGGGGAGCTCTGAATCACCAAACAGAAGGTACTAGAGTGCGACTCGTTCTGAATTATCTTACAGGCAGCCTGAGTGTGAGTGTGTGTGTGTGTGTGTGTGTGTGTGTGTGTGCGCACGCGCGTACACCGGGCCGGGGGGGGGGGGGGGGGGGGGGCGGGGCGGGTCTCAAAAAAAAGGACAGGGAGATCTCCAACTTTATTTTCAAATCACCTACTAACTGGATGAAGAATAATCTTCAGTTTCAAAATCTATTGTTGAGAACATCTCAAAATGCCATATACATATAGGTACCTACATGAGTCAGGGGTGGGGACGTGGGGGGCTCCCCGGGGAAGGAACAGGGAACCAGCACATGGGTGTAGTCCCAGAACGAAGGAGGGACAGGGGCTGCTCACTGGGGACACTGGTGGCCTGCTGGGTTAAGTGACTACAGGAGGATCCCAGTGAAATATGGGGGCACTCTAGGACAACTGAGGTCTCCAGGGAATCCGATTTCTCCTTTCAAATAAAATTCTACTTTTTACATCACCATATACTTGTCTGCGGCAAAGCAACCACACTACAGCCAAACGGATTTTGTAGAAGGTAGTATAACTGAGGCTGAAAATCGCCCTGGTCACACAGAGACTTGGGCTGGGCCAGAACACTTGAGGTGACATCACAGGGACGTTTCCCAGGAGGGGCGCCGGGAAGGCCGTGCCCAATCCCAGCCGGCCTCAGGGGACCACGGTGCGGACTCTCCTCCTGCTTGTGCCAACTTCTTCTAACCTCCCAAATGCTACGGGCAACATGTCACAGAAAGAGGACCCTGCTCCCCACTACTTCCCCCGCCACATCCCCCCCCAAAGTCAACTGGGGATCTTACCTCTGCAAACAGAGGAGAAATAATTGTAGATAAACACTGAGAGAAAGGCCTCTTTGGGATGTCTTTCATCTTAGGGAAGAAAGAAAAGGTAATCAGAGAGAAGTATTTTAACATTCATACTGCAACAATTCCAACTGTAGACTTCAGACATGCATCACATCAAATCTGAAATGCTGTCTGTTTGCGGGGATACCCAATGGGTCTGTCTTGCTGTCTTTCACCAGACTACAATGTTTCATTTGCAGCAATGCGCAACAAGCACGCAAGTGGGGAAACCGGGGTCCGGATTCCAAATGGAAAGACCCACGAGGTCCCAAAAGTGGCATCTGTATTCCAACACTGTGCTACCTATGTAGTGGGACTTGACTACATAAACCAGAACCGAAGCTGACTGTTGCCAAGTGACTGTCGTAGGACAGCGGCCTATTTTCTACTTTTGCAACCTCTACAATAACTCCTATCTGCTTATCAAAGCCAGACTTATAGGATCGCCAGGGGGCAGCCACTGGTCTACACTGCCGGAGAGGGACTACGCCACTGTGCTGTAAAAAGATTTTAAAAATACAGTTTTTCATAAACTTAAATAGGCATAAAACCAATTAATCAAAGTAAGGTTTTATATATGTACCAAAAGCACTACATTTGTTTTTAAGATCTTAAACAAAAACTTCATCCCAAAATTCTGGTACCTTTTATGAGTAACCCCAATACACAAAGCAATACCCTGACCCCTGCTAATGTGCAAGCGTCAGGAAACGGATTCCACGGTGGTGGTGCAGGGCTGGGGGTGGGGTGGGGAGACAGCAGCAGCCTCTGCAGAGCAGACCTGAGGCCAGATTCTCAGGTCTGACTCTCTGGGTCATGAGACAGAATCTTTTTCTTTTTTTTTCTTTTGTTTTTTAATTTAAATTCAAGTTAGTTAACATACAGTGCAATCCTGGCTTCAGGAGTAGAACCCAGTGATATGTCACTTCCATATAACACCCAGCGCTCATTCCAACAAGTGCCCTCCTTAATGCCCACCACCCATTTAGCCCACCCCCCACCCACGTCCCCTCCAGCAATCCTCAATTTGTTCTCTGTATTTAAGAGTCTCTTGCTGCTTGCCACCCTCTCAGTTTTTATCTTTTCCTTCCCTTCCCCTATGTTCACCTGTTGTGTTTCTCAAATTCCACATAGGAGTGAAATCGCAGGATACCAGACAACATAACCTCTTATCTGTCAATTCAGGGACAGCGAGATTCCAAAAAAGCCTGCCCAGTAAAGGAGCAGGCTCCACACAAAAGGGACTCACAGGACCACCACTGGCTGATGATGACAGGTGTTAGTCGCTGAGCCAACGTTACCTTACTCCTTTCTAAGTCTGAAGGCTGAAGGGCTCCATTCTCAAGATTCTTTGGATCTTTCTCCCGGATAGTGAAGATCCAATCCCCAGAGTCGCTGCCTCCAGATGCCTGGCTGTCGGTATCTGTTTCCCTTTGTAGAGAAATTCAGGCCAACTCCGTGAGCCAGCGGACGGCTCCGTCCCAAGGAGACCCACGCTCTCCTGCCCCAACCGAGCACTGTGCACTGCCCAGCCACCCCCCAGACTCCACCCCTACCTCCCATCTCCACCACCACACCCCCCTGACCCCCCTTTCAGAAGAGGACCTTGCCTCCTGCCTCAGAGAAAAGAAGAGACCATCAGACTGAGGCTCCCATAACTTCCCACAGTGCCGGCCGCACCCACACTTTCCATTCCACCTCCTGAAAGGGAGAGAGGCGTCTCTTCTGCAAGACAATCCCCCGCTGCGTGACAACCCCTCTCCCAGAGGGCACTTTTCTCCTCTTGGTCTCCTTCCCATGAACAAGTAGCCAGGCCTGTGGCTCCCTCAACACACCCGCCCCTCGAGCTACGGCCATGTCTCAGTCTGAATTCTTGGATGTGTTACCTACACTCACTGCCTCCATTCCTTACCTTCTACTCACGCCAGAACCAACCTCGCCCCTGCACTGATGCCCAAAGGCCACTGATGCCCAGCACACCACTGGACAAGGGGGTTACTGCTCAGTCCTTCACCTGCTTGAGCCCTGAGCCTCAATGTTCCTGCTCATCACCCTTCCCCTGCAGGCTCTCTGCACCCAGATCACCCCTGACCCGGGTCATCCACAGGATCGTCCTCTACTCTAGGTGCTTCCCAGCACTCGGCCCTAGGCCTCGGGTCCTTCGCACTCTGCAGATGGAATCTGGGCAGCACCATTCACTCTCGTGGCTCCAACGACCATTTAGAGTGTGATGACTTAAAATCCATGACCCTCGCCTACACGCCTCCTGAGCCTGGATGCCACTCTACACTGGAGACATCCTCTTGGATGTCTTGTCAGCGACTCACAGCCTGTATTCAGGACACTGTCCTAACGGCCCCCACGTTCACGTCAGAGCAGGTGGTCTAGCTTCCCCCGACACCTCGTTCGTGTCTTCAGCTAACGGAATTCCAACAGGCTTAACTTGATGCCAGTTTTTAGTAAGCAGCTTCCCACAGAGCTTGCACAACCCAAGTGTCTACCACAACACAACACGAGATCATAAAAACATACGTTTCTATCTTTTAAAAAATACTTTTAAGGCAGTTTGATCAATATTTTTAACAGCAGGAAGAAGAAAAGGAGGAGGCCAATTCTAGTCCTTTAAGAGCAATTCCGCCATACAGATTTTTCCTGGACAGACTCCACTGGCAACAAAAAGAGGCTAATAGGCTCCCAAACTGTCCCGTGCAAACACAGGAATCCCCATCAAGCCGGATTATCTAAAGACATATTGAATTCACAAGCAAGGCAGTAACAACCACTCCCCACCCCCCACAACACCCAAACAAGAGACAAGAACACACACGAACGTGACGCGTGCCCAGGGCTCACAGGCACCCCCCACCCCCACCCCCACAGCAGCCCGGCTCATGTGCACCCTACAATCCGGGGGAGCCGACTCACGTGTCTGAGTCTTCAGAACCGGAGTCTTCGTGGCTCTGCTCGGCCCTCCATCTCTTGTACCTGTCGATGAGCTCGGTCAGGTAGGAGGTCTTCTTTGAGTTGCGTATTATAAACTTGTGCTTCAGTAACTCCTTAGCAGTGGGTCTCTGGGAAACAAACCACCAAACGAGAGAAAGCATAAGATGAAGTTCCCTGCATTCTGATTCTGCCCTGAAGGACAGACTTCTGCCTCAAAATGTCAAACAAGCCTGCTAAAACTAAACTAAAACTAAAGATCAAGTTCTGCTTCAGAGTTTGTTTCCGTAACAAAGCCATTATTCAAACAACAGTCCTTGGGCACCCGTGGGTGGAGTCCACGTTCAGTGTGGACACACAGCACTTAGTATCTAATGCGGTCCTGAACATTCTACAGGTAACCATCTGATGAAAGCAAACAACCTTCCTCTAGAAAAACACATTTACACAGGAAACGTGTCAGAGAATTTCAGAGATCATTCAAGACACCTAGAACACATACCTTCCGGTGTTCACATGACATGTTATTACAAATGCCGGCAGGAGAGAAAATATATATTCTGTATTACCTTGGTGATCTTCTATGTTAACGTTTGGCTCCTTCTCCCCAACACAGTAAGATAAATGTTCATTTGGCTACATCTAGAGGAAACTAGAGAGGAGCCAAGAGATTCCCTTTTCTTTGATACCAAAACAGAACCCAAGTTCCCTGGCTCATCAGCTTCCCCAATTCAGAAATACTGGTTTCCTTAGTCTGTCTCTTCCCCTGGGATTGGGGCGAGGCCCTCACCCAGGGCCTGGGTTCAGCCTGGCCACAGCCACACAGCATACTTGGAACTTGGCAACCGCTTTTGAGGATGGCAAACCCAATCATTACGGGGAGCATGGCTTCCCAGGGAGAAACGAATGTAGCCCAAACCGGGGCAAACAGCAAGAACACACAAACAACACCAGTTAGACTAAGGTCCCACTTACTCCGAGTTACTAAAGCTTTATTCATGAGAGCCGGGCAGGTGTCTCAAATTCAAGCTTACAGAAAACCTGGGTCACCTCAGGTTATGTCTCCCTCCCTGTCAGTTTCCCTGATTGTGAAGCTCCACGTGTGTCAGAGGCGCTCAAACCCTCAGCTTCTCGTCCTTTCCCTCCATGCGCGTGGGGACCAGGCAGGGATGGGGATGTGTGCACTGGGCAAGTAGGCAGATACTAGAAGTCGACTTGGAATGGGAAGGTTAGTCCACATCGCGGGTGTATCTTCTTAAGTGCTGCTGCACCGTGGCGGGGGGCTCACATCAAGACAGCACGTCCAGAGTGGTGTCGACAGAGAGAGGAACAGTCCACACCCCTGACACCTGATGCTTTCCTGAGATGCCGGCTTGTGTGGCCTCAGGCTGCACCCCCAGAGGTTCGGAGAAAATGTTGCATTTCCCCATCGCATTCCTTCACAAAGCTGGCATATTAGAGAACCATGGTGCTCTTGTAAACTTAGTCACCCCTT
Source organism: Panthera pardus (assembly GCF_024362965.1). Taxonomy (NCBI): domain Eukaryota; kingdom Metazoa; phylum Chordata; class Mammalia; order Carnivora; family Felidae; genus Panthera; species Panthera pardus. The sequence goes on along the minus strand of NW_026526654.1, from coordinate 21,755,919 downwards.
TTCAGATAGGAGCTCATTAAAAAAGGGCTTCGGCTTGGCCTTCAGCCAATGCTGCTGCAAAACTCAGAAACAAACCAAGGGCATACGGTGCTATACATAACACCGAAATACAAAGGTAACTTTCAAAGATATATCCTGATTGAGAGACAATTCGGCTAACGCTGTATAGGGTTACTGCCATATGACTCTGCCAGGGTCAACTGTACCCAAAAAAAGAGTAAAAAGGAAAGGATAGGAGGGCAAGGTGGGTGATTCACTTCTGTTTTTTTATTTGCCTTTTCTTTCCTCACACACACCAAGAAGAACCTGAAAACATCTACTTTAAAGACATATTTAGCCATTATTTTTTTGGCCAGACTTCGCGATTACTAAAAACGGCTTAAAATAGCCTGACCTTTCACTATAAATATTAAAAATTTATGATTCCACATATAATATTACGGAGAACAGTCTTCGGGCTCAATGAGGTTATGAGATGGTAGACAATCTGAAAGAAAATAAGTCAATTTCTGTTTCTTGCAAGATAAACAATAAATAAAAAATTTGCAACTCAAATCAATCATAGCCATGTAGAAAAAAAATTAATGTGGGGCGCCTGGGTGGCTCGGTCGGTTAAGCTTCCGACTTTGGCTCAGGTCACAATCTCATGTTTCGTGAGTTCAGGCCCTGCATTGGGCTCTGTGCTGACAACTCGGAGCCTGAAGCCTGCTTCAGATTCTGCGTCTCCCCCTCTCCCTCTCACCCTCCCCCGCTTGTGCTCTCCCAAAAATAAATAAATGTTAAAAAAAAAAAATTAGAAAAAAAAAATCAACGAGATCGTGAAGACAATGGTGACTCGGACAAGAGCGATTACAGAAATTCCAAGAAGATGTATCTAGACCAAGTGTGGCCGCACAGGAAGAGACACCCGCCCCGAGGTTGCAAGACTCACAAAGCTTGGCTCCTTGTTCAAACAGGCTTCAACGAACTCCTTGAGGGCTTTGCTGTAGTTGCCTTCCAGCGTCGGGGGATTGTTCTTTGGAATGAGGAATAAAACCTTCATGGGATGCAGCTCGGAGTGAGGGGGCTCCCCTTTTGCGAGCTCGATGGCTGTTATGCCCAGGGACCAGATGTCTGCCTGCAACAACAGAGCATCTTTAGAGACACCGGGAAGTGAATAAATTCAAATAAATAGATTTCTTAAGGAAGGAAAAAAAAACTCACACACATCTCAGTGTACTTCTGAGGTTTTGAAGATCATTGTTTTTAAGTGAACAGAAAAAAGGCTTTGGAATAATTTCAAAATAGGCGACACATAGGAGAAAATTTAATACATAAAACATCCTCTGGCCCTGCACCTAGGCAGCTTTTACAATTATTCATCCTCCATTTACTGCTGGAAGTACAAGGCACTCCGTGTTAACTGAAGTCCCCGGAGTTGTAGGATGGGTAAGGAGAGGTGAGCAGAGAGGGCACACTGGGGGCGTGGAGGGGTTCCGCGACTCATCCCATCAAGCCAGCTTACGACTAAGCACAGCTGTGAGGTCGAGAGCAGGCACACTGGTCCCAGAGACTTGGGTTTAAACGCCAGTTCTACAACCAAAGCCTTATGACATTACACAAAATATCTAGCCTATGAGCCCAGTTCTCTCATCTGTAAAATGGGAATAATACCAGGGTGGTTGAGCAAGGTGCCTCACATAGTGCCTAGAACTTAAAGGAAACGGGTTTCTTATGAAAATGTTCAAGCGCACATAGAAATGGAGAATATTAACTGAATGTACCCCCCCGCCAGACTCATCACATGAAGTTACTAATTATTAACAATTTGCCACATGGGCTTTGTCTATTTTTTGCCACAGTGCCTTGTAAAGGAAATCACACACACCGTGACGTGCACCCTTTGCTTCAGCTTTGCAAGGGTTTTTTACTACCTATCAACACCTAAAACTAACAGTAATTTTAAAACTGACAATAATACGGGGCACCTGGGTGGCTCAGTCAGTTAAGCATCCGACTCTTGGTTTCAGCTCAGGTCATGATCTCACAGTTAGTGAGTTCAAGCCCCACGTCGGGCTCTGCACTGACAGCATGGAGTCCCCTTGGGATCCTCTCTCTCCTTCTTTCTACTGCTCCCCTGCTCGTGCTCTCTCTCAAAATAAATAAGTAAACTTAACAATAATTTAATATGCTGTAACAATAGTTAAATCTTCTCAATTCTTAAAAAAGTATTTTCACGGTCGGCTTGCTGGAATCAGGATCCAAAGGAAGCCCATACCTTGCGATCGGCCGGCAGGTCACCTAAGGCTCTTTTAATGTACAACAGTCTGCACCCTGCCCCATCTCCCCAGTGCCACTGTCTTGAGGAAGAAACAGGCCCCCAAATTATGGATTTGTCTGGTTTCTTCCTGGAGTCAATTACTGCTGTTTTTCAAGCTCCTGTATTTCCTGTCAAATGACAGGTTAATTGGCTCTAGGGGCTTGGTTAGATCCACCGCTGGCAGGAAGCAGGAGGCCTCACACGGGGTCCAGCTGCCCAGTCCCACTCCTGCCCAGCACCTGCTGTGGCCACAGGGGGTCAACTGGGGGGAACCGAACCCCATGGCCACGGGAGGCAAGTAAAAAAAAAAAAGCAGGTAGTCTTGGAGAAAGCAGTTAAGGAGGCTCCCTCGGCAGTTGCTAGCAGCCCCCGGCAAAGGGGACAGCCGCTGTTAAGGACACAGCAGGACCGAGGGGCCAGTAAAGCAGGGGAGGAGGCAGGGTGGCCTCTGCCCCACGGCAATTACCACACCTTTGGTGCTCTGCTCACCGGGCACTGGAAACCCATGGCAGATCAGAACCTAACCGATCCCTCACACTCACTCTACGGCAAGGAAACGGAAAGGCTGAGACACCGTTCGGGTCACGGCAGGACACAGACATTTCTGACCTTCAAGACCCGCCGTGTCCTCACAACCCTAGTGAGTGCCAGAGACCCTCACGGCTATCTCCCCGCCCGGCAGCCCGTGCGGTCGGGGCCAACCACACGCTCCATTTCTTCTGTTCTCAGTGAAGATGGGTGCAACAGGCAGCGAGCCCCATTCTAAATTCCTCGTCCTACAGGGATCGGACTGGAAGAGTCGGCACGGGGAGCCATATTCCCACTTGCCTTCCCTTGGCAGCCCAGACTCTGCTTCAGTTCACATGTGTAGTTGCTTTTAAAATCAGCAAGGGGGCGCCTGGGTGGCTCAGTCGGTTAAGCGTCCGACTTCGGCTCAGGTCATGACCTCACGGTTTGTGAGTTCAAGCCCCGCGTCGGGCTCTGTGCTGACAGCTCAGAGCCTGGAGCCTGTTTCAGATTCTGTGTCTCCCTCTCTCTGACCCTCCCCTGTTCATGCTCTCTCTGTGTCTCAAAAATAAATAAACGTTAAAAAAAAATTTTTTTTTTAATAAAAAATAAATAAAATCAGCAAGAAGGTGACTGACCGCAGAGTGCCTGTCTCCAGGAGGGGGAAGCTGGGTCACGGGGGCGTGCGGCAGGACGAGAGCAGGCGTGCAGGGAGGGAGGGATGCGAGCGCGGGGCAGCACTCAGCCCTCACATGGCGGCAGCTCTTTCCCCTCAACGTCCAGCTGCCACTCCCGCCTTCCTGGACTTCATGAGAACTGCTGCTCTTTGCAAAGCCTGCTGCTTGGCACCCATCTGCCTCCCGGCCATACAGACACAGGGCCTTAGTCCCACTGACCCCTGGGACCACCTCCAGGCCCCCAAGCATTCCACAACCACTTAAAAACTTGGTAATTGGAAGGCCAGACCAACGATGGTCTTTGCTGGCGGCCTCTCGTGGCATGCCCGTGCACTTACTTCCCTCAGGCTCGAGGCCGGACAATAAGCAGACAGCTACAACATTTCAAGGACCCAGCCCCTGCTTCCACACGTCAGTACAGGCCAAAGGTCGGCCAAGGAAGCCGCCTTCTCAGCCCCACCCATAAGACATTGCCAAGGTCTTCAGAGAGGCACAGGCATCGCCCTCCTGCGTCCCCCGGGAGGGCCGGCCAGTACAGCTTCGTCATGGCAAAACATGTGCCATCCAGCCAGGCAGCCGAGTCAGTAGCCCATGTGTCACGCCAGCTCTTGAATTCCTCTTTGGATCCTCCTAGATCAGCCAGGTGCCAGGTGTGTGGCTCCTGGCCTCTGGGCACCTGGTTCCCCTCTATCCCCCTCTATCCTTTGTTCCCTGGGCTTCTCTGGGGGCTCCCGAGCATCTTCCTCCCTGGGGACTCCCTCTCTAGACATCTCACACCCTGCTGACTAATGTGGAAAACTTGATGGACACTTGAACACATGGCAAGGAATCTGGCATTATGTATCAAAAGCCATAAAAATATCCACACTTGCTAAAACCAATTAATTCCACTTCTAGGAATCTATCCTAAATAAGTAATTTTAGATTTAGAAAATGGTGTATGCTGCCCAAAACATTCAACAGCAGCACTTCTCACACTAAACCTGGGAGGAATGATTAAGTTGCTCTAACATATTTATGGAAATACTGCACATGTGACGACGTTGTTGACAGAGAATCAGAAATAACACCAGAGTCTATCTATTACTGTATTTAGGAAATGTGGCATCACATGGGAACACGTGTCTGGGTTTTAAAATAAAAGTATGTGGGGGAAGGGCGGTCATTTTCCAAAGCAATTAAAATTGAGGCATCAGAAGAGACCTGTTTTACTGCCATCTGGGAAAAACACGAAACTAGATATTAAAAGAAAACAAACGGGTTTTCAATATAAACCCAAGTCAACAGTTGTAAGGGCAGGCGCTTTGAAATGCAGATACGTATCTGTGAACGGACTTTTTTTCCTACACGCACGGTTCTAGAGGCATGCTCCTAAGTGACCACAGAGTTACCTGGTATTGATGATCAGAGACTCTTGCCAGTGAGGCTGGGGTTGCTACTAAAATACAACATTCTAAACCCTTGTAATACCATGTTAATTAAGTAAAAGTAAGCTGACTACAAATCTGCAGATACAACACACTGTAAGTGGTATGAAAAATTTATGAACAGAAAATATTCTAGAAGGAACCACAGTCAACTGTCTATAATCACGAGGAAGAGGAGCGGGGAGAAAAACAAAACAAAACAAGAATCCCGCCTTTTGGCTCCCTGAGCAGCACGATGGCGGTGGTCAGAACAAGTGCCTTATGAAAGGTGACAAAAAGGGAGCCAGGAAGAAAGTGGTTGGTCCATTTTCTAAGTAAGACGCATACGATGTGAAAGTACCAGCTATTGTCAATATAAGAAATACTGGAAAAACACTCGTCAGGAGAAATCAAGGAACCAAAGTCACATCTGATGGCCTCAAGGGTTGTATTTTTGAAGTGAGCCTTGTTGATTTGCAGGAACGATAAAACTGCATTTAGAAAGTCAAGCTGTTTAGTGAGGATGTTCAGGGCAAAAACTGCCTAATTTCCATGACATGGATCTTAGCTGTAAGAAAATGTGCTCCATGGTCAAAACACAGCAGACCAGGACTGAAGCTCATGGTGATGTCATGATTACCGATGGTTATTTGCTTCGTCTATGTTGTGTTGGTTTTACTAAAAAATGCAACCACCAGATGCAGAAGACCACTTATGGTCAACACCAACAGGTCCGACAAAATTGGAAAAAGGTGATAGAAATCACGACCCAAGAGGTACAGATAAATGACTTGAAAGAAGTGGTCAATAAACTGATTCTAAACAGGGGTGCCTGGGGGGGCTCAGTCAGTTAAGCGTCTGACTTTGGCTCAGGTTATGATCTCACAGTTCATGAGTTCAAGCCCTGTGTTGTTGGGCTTTGTGCTGACAGCTGGGAGCCTGGAGCCTGCTTCCGATTGTGCGTGTGCGTGTGTGTGTGTGTGTGTGTGTGTGTGTGTGAGTGTGTGTGTGTGTGTGTGTGTCTGCCCCTCCCCTGACTGTGCTCTCTCTCTCTCTCTCTCTCAAAAATAAACATTAAAGAATTTTTTTTTTCAATTTATAAACTCATTCTAGACTGCATCAGAAAAGATACAGAAAAGGCTTATCAGTCTATTTGTCCACTCCGTGAGGTCTTTGTTAGAAAAGTAAAAATGCTGAAGAAGCCCACATCTGATTTAGGAAAACTCCTGCAGATTCATGGTGAAGGCAGTAGTTCTGGAAAAACTACTGGGGATGAAACCAGTGCTAAACTTGAACGAGCTGATGGATAGGAGCCACCAGTCTGAGAATCTGTTTAAAATTCAGACATTTAATGCTGACAAATAAAAAATCTTATTTGTGATGTTTAATTTCTTTTTTAATGTTTATTTATTTTTGAGACAGAAGAGAGACAGAGCATGAACGGGGAAGGGTCAGAGAGAGACAGGGAGATACAGAATCTGAAACAGGCTTCAGGCTCTGAGCTGTCAGCACAGAGCCTGATGCGGGGCTCGAACTCACAGACCATGAGATCATGACCTGAGCCAGCGTCAGAAGCTCAACCAACTGAGCCACCCAGCCACCCCAAAGATGTTTAATTTCTGATTGTTGTTTTTAAATCATCTAAACTTGGTGAATTAGATGTTCTAAACTGGTGGTGATGTGAAGTTTTCTGAATTAGCGTATGGATTTTATCCATTGCTCTTAGTTAATAAATAGCTGTGAATTGGAAGTGATCTGTTAAGCTGCAGTGATCTGGACTAGAAGTGTTATATAGGTGGTTAATAAAAGGAAATCTTTTCTGGGGCACCTGGATGGCTCAGTCGGTTCAGTGCCCAGCTTCCGCTTAGATCATGATCTCACAGTTCATGGGTTCAAGCCCCAAGTCGGGCTCTGTGTTGACAGTTCAGAGCCTGGAACCTGCTTCAGGTTCTGTGTCTCCTTCTCTCTCTGCCCCTTCCCCACTCACACTCTGTCTCTTTCCCTCTCTCAAAAATAAGCAAACGTTTAAAAAAAAATTTTTTTTTAGGAAATCTTTAAAAAAAAAGAGGAAGAAAGAAAAGAAAAAAATACGAATCCCAAATCAGTTATAACTAGTCAAAACATAGGTCAAAAAAGGATTTGACAGAAACTATTTACTTAGATGCAGTACTGAGGAACACATTTATAAGCAGCATATAAAGGTATAAAAATCCTTTCAGCACCAAACATCAACACACGGCTGATTAGAAAAGCCCCAATCACTACTTCGTGCTGAGAGCCTACTGTTTACTCTCCTAGCTGCATGTCTTCCCTTCTGGCTCACATCCTATCCTGCCCCCACCTCCAGGACTCATCACTCGCAGCGGGGTCTGTGGTAATTCCTGATCCTGTGCTGGAACCAGAGGAAGCCAGCGGATCAGCACCAGACAGGGAGAGCCAATCACACGCTGCAGTGAACAGGCCAACCACGCAGATTCCAAAAACTGATGGGCTAATGCTGCTGCTTTTCACTCATCTTTAACAATTTTTTTTCACCAACGCATCTATCACCTATTGCCATTTTTCACCATGGTTAGACAATATATGGTTATTTTGGAGACTGGACATCAAAATAACTTAAGCCTGTGCTGGGGTGATAGGTCTACAGATGTTTTTCTTTTTCCATCACCCGCCACCCCCCCCCCACCCCATATTTTCCAGTATGTACTGCTTTTGAGGCCATAAAAAGGGAAAAGTCATTTACAAGAGAATACAGACACCAGCCTCTCAGGGTCTACAGGATATTTCAGTTAACAGGCAAGTCAATTTCTCCAGCCTCATTTACATTCTTCACCACAATCTACAATCCAGATACATAGGTCTCTCCGTTCCCACACTGGACTTGGGTCGAACATCCCTCCCTCATCTCTAAGGGGTCTGTGAAGCCTTCCCCAGCTCGCTCTGACATTCCTCACTCAGCTCCCTGCACCCCCGCTCCCTGTTAGAGCTACCTGCCCAGTACTGCAATTACTCATGGGAGATACAATTATTTAGCACTGGGCACAACTACAGCAATAACCAAATGAATGAATACACAAAAGGGACATGGAACACGGACTATGTCTTTACACAAGTCCAATCCATTTGCTAACATGCCATCACCATAACCTTATAAACAAAGGGCGAGGGGGGGGGGTGGAGGGAGAAAGATTAATGTTCTCCAGCCCAAGCCCCTGCTCAGTGTTGAAAGCAAAGGCTTCCTTATGGGAGAGCAGAGTTATCTCCCTTGGCACATCTTCTAGGTCTCAAGGCTTCTTAAATAAACCAAGCTACCCTACTTCACCTTAAAAGTAACAGAAATAAGGCTCTTAAGACACATGGGTAATCATGACCTAATAATGTCGTACTTAGATTATGAACTAAGATCAACATAAGACATCCTATATGTACGTCCTCTGTGTACAAACACATTCAGGACACCTAAGGAGTCTGGACAAATGACAAGCAGTCAAAGATACGGGTTCAAGAGGTCATTACGTTAAACAAGGTTCTAGACATACACATAAAACGAATAAAAATTTTAATTAGTTAATTAACTAATAAAACTTTGGTCCAGTAAGATGAAGATCCCAGGAAGGCAGGTGCATGCTATCCTTGGCCCAACCAGACCTTCCTTTGAACAACAGGGAGTGTACCAAAAATGAAAGTGATGGGAACAGAACCACCCACCGGGGCTGTGCACTCCTTTCTGGAATGCAAAGGCTGATGGAGAAAATGCCTGGATGGACACCTGAGGAAGACCGGAAGGGGCCCATGAAAAGCAAACCAAATAAGTTTGTGTATCAGGAGAGCAGAGTAACCACAAAGCCCCTCCAAGAGCACAGAGCACCCGGCCAGGGGGCCAGGCCAGCCTCTGAGAAGGGAGGCAGTCACTGGAAGAGGATCTGTAAATCAGGCATTGTTCCAGACAAAAGCTGCTAGCCCAGAGCCACAACTACTGGGAGGGAACTAATGTCACGTTATCCCCCGAGGCCCCAGACTCAGACATAGAGATTAGCCTTATCTGCACTTTCCACACCTCCTGGGTCAACAAATCTGGGAAGCCAAGTTCACATAAATGTAATTTTCGCACATGATTTCCAGTTGAGAGGTGTTGGCTATGACCCAGGCAAATGAAAGAATTCACTTCTGACAAGCCAGAGTAAGAGAGGGAGAAGAGTGGCATCTACGTTCTCAAGCTCCCCAGCCAAGCGGTCGTCCCCAGAGCTGGAGACCAGTATCTTTAAATCTACCTAAGAACACTGCAACACCTACTGATCAGATAAGAGCATTTGGATCAGGACAAGAACTCCAGGGGAAAAAAGGTGGCAAAGCTTTATGATGCAGTAAAACCTCTGCTGCCAGAGGCCACATCTTGGGCAAAAGTCCAGAGTGGCCCTGCAAGAGGAAGAAAGAGAGGAAGGGGAAGGTCCTGGATAACCAGGCCACTCCCTGAGGAAAAAATGTGAAGTGACCAGTGATGGGTGTCTTAATACTGAAAATACAAGAACTGAATCCAGAGTCACAAGCGCCATGATTGATCAGCTCATTTACTAGAAAGGAAGAGAAGAAAGCCATCAGTGTGGTGTAATCAGATGAGTTCAGAAACTTGGGTTCTGGTCCCTACCAAAATCTAGACTTATGAACTCCGATAAAAGGGCCTTAGCCTAAAATAAAGAGAGAGGACTGGTCAAGCCCTAAAATGCTATGACCCCATCAGCAAAGGTGGCTGCAGAGAGGACTCTGGATGGAGGGAACCCATCCACAGGGCAAAAAGCACGATGAAGCCCACAGAGCTCTGTTACGCTAGGGGTTGAAAACCCACCAGTCACCTACCGGCCAGTGGCTACCAAAGCCATCAGCATGACCATGGCAGTCACAGCCACACCACAACTTAAAAGTGAGACAGCTAGGTGGGTCCCTGCCATGCTAGAAGCAGGTACACCTGCCACTCTGATACAACATCTGCTCTTTAAACAGCTGATGGCTCCCACCGATGCCCAAAGGGCCGGACGGAAGGTTCTGTGCCTAGGAAAAGTCTACTTACTGTCTGCTGACAAGACTCCCATTTTAAAAAGACGAAACAACGCCTAGCATGTAAATGTATGTGAGTTAAATATTTGTTTTCCTAGAAACTTCTGAAGAACCAATTAATTCTCTGTGGACCGTGTGACGATTATTCTGTGTACAACCTGAGAATGAGCAGCCTGGGGGAGAGGGGAGTTAAATCAAAGATTCCCGAGGCAAGGTGCCTAGGATTTATAGTCTAAACTAGGAAATTTAAGAAAGTTGAAGGTACCAGGGAAAACAACCCAGGAAAAACTGGGAGAGGACGTTTGACAGGTAAAAAAGGTGGAAAAGAAGAATTATGGTTTGCCTCCTGTTGGGAAGGAGCCTCTGAGAATAAATGATCCTAACTAAGAATTAAAAATAATGAGAGGAAGAACCTGTAGCACCAACTAAAAGCATATTCTTTCCAGACTCTGGTCTTAACATTTTTATGAACTCTCCATTTCTTTCGTGGGAGCCTCCTTCTATGCTTGTCCCTTAACTATGCTTAGAGCTCTGTCCAGGGCCCCCTTCCCTCATCCACTCCCGCTCAGGCTTCGAGCACCACCTATAGACAGATAATCTCCACCCCTCTCTGTGGACCCATATGCCTCTACCTGGCCGTCTCAGGAGGCCTGAACCCATTCTGGCCACCTTGGTCCTCTGTTCTGCCACACCTACCTTCCAATGGGCTCCTTCTCTGGTCCCCACCACCATCGAGCACACATTGTTTAAGCCAAAAAACAAAAAAAAAAAAACAACTCAGTAACTGTGGGCTGGATAAATAAAGGGTATTAAACGATGTAGGAGACAGAGATGAAATCTGTTTCTAACCAAGGTCGGAGAGAACTACCTTCACGTCCTGCTTCAAGGAACCTGCTTTGGTCCACCTGGAAGAGCTGTGAGGTTGGGTCACAAAAGACAACTCTCTGGACCCAGAAAACAGGAAGAGTCGGCCCTTACCTTGGAGTCGTAGGCTGACTGCTTAATGACTTCGGGCGCCATCCAGAAGGGGGTACCCACGAAGGTGTTTCTTTTGATCTGGGTATCCGTCAGCTGCCCCGCCACCCCGAAATCAGCCAGCTTCACCTCTCCGTGTTCAGAGAGCAGAACGTTGGCAGCTGCAAAAACAGACCCCAAGACACCTCCTGACGCTCTGTGCTGCTCGACTTCACCCGTTAGTGCTTCCAGAACACGTACAGTCTCTTGTCTTCGAGATCTCGTGCTCAACGCGAGCAGGATCGGTGGGATCCCCCTCAAAGCCGCCCCACCCCACCCCACCCCACCCCAGGCAGGTTGAAGGCACTCCCCGAACACGTGCAGGACAACCTCCCTTTGAGAAGAAGTACAAGCTTCCCCTGTACTGGGCCTTCCCACCCGCCTTAGGATTTCAGAGGCATGGAAAGCAACATATTTTCTTACCTTTAATATCTCTATGAATTTTCTTCTCCGAATGCAAATAATCAAGTCCTTTCAGTATTTCTCTTAATATAGTAGCAATCTGAGTTTCATCTAAAGGGCCAGGTTCTAACTAGTAAGAAAAGAGTTATTAAAGTTACTCAAATGATCATTTTAGGAGAAGTTTGAGATGATCAAACACAGTCAATACCCATGTTAAATGAACAATATTCAAATCTAAAAACATCTTCACTCCAGGGGCGCCTAGGTGGCTCAGCCGGTTAAGTGTCCGACTCTTGGTTTTGACTCAGGTCATGACCTCACGGTTTGTGGGTTCGAGTCCCGCGTCGGGCTCTGTGCAGGCAACTGGGAACCTACTTGGGATTCTCTGTCTCCCTCTCTCTGCCCCTCCCCTGCTCTCTCAAAATAAGTAAATAAACATTTTTAAAAAATCAAATAACAATTTCTTCACTCCAAATAGCCATTTTGCCTGAACAATTAAAACCTATTTAAAAGACCCCTCCCCCAAAAAGTAAAGAAAGCAGCAAAGAAAAAAAGAGTTTGCCAATTAAAGCAAATCTGGCTAAGAATCGAAGCAGGGCCAGTGAGAAAGCCTGTGGTCAGCCCAGTTGTGCCAACAAGCTAAGCTTGGGAGGGACTTCAGTCCAGAGACCAAAGCCTGGGAGCTCACAGTTAGGGTACCCCATCCTAACACATACCATGGTCATCACCACGCCCGTGGTCGTGGCCTGGGGGCCGACTGCCGTCTGAGGCTACCCATGCACCAGAACTTTTCAAATCTGAAGTTTTTTTAAATGTGTATTTATTTTTGAGAGAGAGAGATCAAGCATGAGCGGGGAAGAGGCAGAGAAAGGGAGACACACAGAACCTGAATCAGGCTTCAGGCTCTGGGCTGTCAGCACAGAGGCCAGCATGGGGCTTGAACTCACAAACCTTGAGATCATGACCTGAGCCAAAGTCAGACACTTAACCAACTGAGCCACAGAGGCGAGGCGCCCCTCCAATCTGAATTTTAAGACCTGGGGGAAGAGAGCTGTAAAGGGCTCAATTCCAGTGATGCGGGATATTTTTTTTTTTGGTCACATAATAAATATGTTAGTCTATTATCCCAAATAAGAATAAAATATAATCGCCTCTGAAAACCTTTACTGTGAGAAACTCAAAAGAATTAATACTGACGCCTTAAAATTATAATTGTATGAAGATGTAAGGAAGAAATGCCAAATTCATATATCCTCTGTTAAAAGGAAAAATTAGGTTCTAGAGTGCAGCTCAGACAAGGTAAATAGTCCACCATTACTTCAGAGCAGGGAATTCAACCACACCTAATAGTTCCACAAATCAGCACAACAATCTAACACTCCCTACAGGACCAATAATGGTGCCCTCAGAGAGAGGGACAGAATTCTCATAATTTATGTTAATTTTTTATCCATATGATAATCCTCAGAATCCCATTTTAGATCTGACAGGGATGCTATCATCACCCAAATCCTCACACTTCGTGGAAGGAAGCCACCACCCCGTCACCTTCCCTGCGTAAATTTTAAAAAGACAGATGAGCTATACAGGATCAGACCTGTAAATACAAAGAACAAACTAGTGACTGCCGGAGGAGGGAAGTGCTGGGCAAGACGGTGAAGGGGCGAGGGAGGGACAGGATTCCAGGTGTGGAATGAATGTATGCCACAAGGATAAAAGCCACGGCGCAGGGAACGCACTCAGTGGTGTTGCAACAGTGATGTACTTTGCCAGATGGTGGCCACATGTGCGGGGAGTACAGTGTATGGAACACGCTGGTCAAATCGCTATGATGTACGCCTGAAACTAACGTAACATCGTGTGTCAACTACACTCAAAAAAACCAAAAACAAAAACAAAAACAGTGGGGCGCCTGGGTGGTTCAGTAAGTTGAGGGTCTGATTCTTGATTTCGGCTCAGGTCGTGAGCTCAGGGTTCGTGGGATCAAGCCCTGTGTTGGGGTCTGTGCTGACAGCATGGAGCCTGCTTGGGACTGACTCTCTCTCTCCCTCCCTCCCTCTCTCTCCCTCAAAATAAATAACCTTAAAAATAACAAAAAACTAAAAAAAACAAAAAAAGGTGAAGGAATTCTAAAGCTGACAGATTCACTCAAAAAAAAAAAAAAAAAAAAAAAAAGACAGAGAGAGAGATGTGCTTTAATCCAAAGGGAAGGGCAGCTAAGACCCTCTCTAGAGCAGCGTTCCAACAGACACACGTACCCTTTCTCAGACGTGTCTCAGGGCCTTTGCAGGATGATGGTAACCGAACAGCTGTTAGATGGCGCCCAAGATGGGGGCAAGTGAGGCTCCCCATTTCCCTTCATGATGGCTGGACTCCCACTGGCGCTGCTTTCCAGCCATCGGGCGAGCTGGGCCGCCCCTGCTGCAGGCCCCGCTGGAGGCTCCAGGAACCCCCCTTGCGTGCATGAAAGAGGGAAGGTGGGGGGCAGCCAGGCTGCCTCTCCTAACCCGCGGGCCTCAGGGGACTCTGGCAGTGGCAGCCGCGTGCCCGGACCGAGCCGTCCCCCTCGGTAGTCCCCCGTGCACAATGCACGAACAGGACGATGCGCCGGTCGCTCTGGTCCTACCGCGTGTTACACGCTGGGAGGTCACACTCGTGGGTCAACTAACCTGCCAAGGAGGATCCCAATCTCCTTTTTCTATTTTATTTTCCTTTATTTTGAGAGAGTGAGTGAGAGTGAGGGAGGGGCAGAGAGAGAGAATCCCAAGCCGGCTCTGCACTGTTAAGCACAGAGCCCTATGTAGGGCTCAATCTCACGACCATGAGAACATGACCTGAACTTAAATCAAGAGTCGGCCGCTTAAGAGACTGAGCCACCGAGGTGCCCCCCAATTTCTAATTACGATTGCCAAAGATTACCTCAGACGAAGGTAGCATGCTGCATACTTTGTTCCACGGAACCTAATTTTCCCCCACAATTATCTGGCCAAGAGTCTTATTTTCAAGAAATACACATCAGAACTACTGTTTCAAAGAACACAATCTGAAAACCCTGCCTGGTCTGTCTTCTCCACATATATTTGAGTCTTCACGGGTCAGACACATTTTTAAGACTCAAAAAGAGGAAAAGGCACTTTTCTGGTAACCCGGGAGAACAGGGCAGGGAAGGCAGGGCTGCTGGCCCGGAATGCACCGCAATGTACAAGGGTAACCCAGTCCTGCAAAACCCCACCTCAGAGCATGGGTTCCATTCCCTCCTCCGGCAGGTATCTACCCAAGCAGGTAATCAGTAACATTTGGTGCCACTTGGAGGTAACCACCACCTCCCTTCTGTTATCAAGTCTCAGGAAAGAAACAGCAAAGTCACCTGGTGTCACCACCAAGGGGAGATAAGAAGAATAGAGAAAACTAATTTAAAAATCTTCCCCTGAATCATTAGGAGCTGGCTCTCTGACTAATGTGTGTCTGGCCATGCCCTTTTAAATCTGACCTAAACACTACCCACCAATGATTTATATGCCATGGGCGGGGGGGCAGTGGGGGAAGGGGACAAAGAGAGACAGTCTATTTACAGGGAGAGGATCGATGGTGTCAAAGTTCGCTGTAAAAGGTATTCGGCTGTTCTCTGCACCAGAGTTCTTCACTGGTGGGGAAGGCCCGGCTAAGTTCTCAGAGTCCTAGATTAGCACCCTCCACCATTAACATGTCCAAGCAATATAAACAAGGTGCTCTCTCTCAGTAGGAGGACTGCGCACTCTTCACATAATCTTTATAAAAGAAAGACTCCCAGGAAAAAACTCTGGGAGTCTCATCTCTGGGTGACTTTGAACTCCCTCTCCCCCAGGTCTGTTCTCCCGTCTCCACTCTAACAGAGATGATTTGCCAGGCACACGGCCACCCAACAAGGCCACACGTGCCAGCTCCTGCAGCAGCTCAGCAGGCTTGGCCGGGTGACTAAGTTCTCACCCGTGGAATATGCACAGAAGCGACTGCCCCTTCCTGGTCTTGGCCCTGAAAACACTGGCAGCCAGAGAAGACAGTGACTGAAGACACAGGAAGCCATGGGTAACAGATGGCAGAGCTACCCTCCAGGGCAGGGCCCTGATGACCATGTGGATTGGAGCCCAGTGACCCCACATGTGGGATGGAAAGAGAGTTGACCCTTGAACAAAGTAGGGTTTAGGGGCACCGGCCCCTGTGTACTTGAAAATCGGCATACAGCTTTGGTCTCCCCAAAATCTTAACTACTGTTGCCTGGAAGCCTTAATAATAACATACAGTCCCTTAACACACATTTTGTATGTTCTGTGTATCATGTACTGTATTCTTACAATAAAGTAAGCCAGAGAAAATGGTAGTAAGAAAATCGTAAGGAAGAGAAAATACATTTACAGTACTGTCCTGTCTAGGAAGAAAAATCGGCATGTAAGTGGACATGTGCATTTAAAACCCATGTTGTTAAAAGGTCAACTGTACTTTTCTCTCTTGTGTGAGATGCTGTTTGGGGACCACTACAACAGCAGCTCGGCCTAACACTAATGAATACACCATCTGATCCTTTAAAACCATGTTGCATGGGGTGCCTGGGTGGCTCAGTCAGTCGAGGGTCCGACTTCGGCTCAGGACAGGATCTCACGGTACATGGGTTCGAGCCCCGCATCAGGCTCTCTGCTGTCTGCACAGAGTCGGAGTGCAAATATTTATTTGCTCACAAATAAATATTTAAAAAATTAAAGTAAAATAAAATCATGTTGCATATTCATTTTTAAGTTTGTCAAACACGTCTGCCTGATAGAGTGACTACTTTGTGGAGCACAGTTCCTTCTTCATTAGACTCCAAGCCCATCCCTGATGCTCTCCTGCAGCACAGACTGACCTAACCACCTACAGATCTTCCGGGCTCTGGCCGTCCGGGCCTAATCCTCACACCAATCCTCCCAATCCACCCCACCTGGCTTTCTTCCCCTGATGGCACTTGCCCACATACAATATAACAAGCCGTCTTCTCCCATTAGAGCACGGCTCCGGGCCAGTGGGACTGCCTTCTGCCTCGTCCACTGCACTAACTCCCAGGGGCTAGCACAACGCCTGACACGTGGCAGGCACACAACAAATATTATCTGAATGAAAATTGAATTCACTCGAAACCTATCCCGTTTTAAGTTACAAAGTCTTTAACTGCATGATACCCATTACATTCACGAGTCATGGCACCCCAGAAGAAGATGGAGCTTGAGAAATTATCTACATTTACTGGTTTTCAAACTAGAACCCAGCGTTTTCTCACAGTGGCTTCTAGGGCTTCCATCAGGACATGATCTATCAGGACGTGATCTCACGGTTCATGGGTTTGGGCCCCACATCAGACTCTGCTGTCTGCGCAGAGTCTGCTTAGGATCCTACAAACATTTAATTTCAATTTATTATTTAATTATCTTTCAAATTAAAAAAAATTCAACAGGTTGAACACTTTCACACACATGCATTCAAAATAAAGCATATGCCTATTTTACTCTAACATTCATGACTCTTAAAAACTAAGCTACATTGGGGACACCTGGCTGGCTCAGTGGGAAGAGCATGCGACTCGATCTCAGGGTCGTGAGCTCGAGCCCTACACTGGGTGTAGAGGTTACTAAAAATAATAATAATAACAATAAACTTAAAGAAAACTAAGCCATATTGTGTCTAATATTATTCTTCATGCCAGATACCATATTTTACTGCTCTAACAGGTTAAAATCAATTGCATTTTTTTTCAAAAGTCAAAAAGGATGCATCCCCAGGAAAGAGGAAGAGAAGTCTCCAAGGGACACACATGTTCCAACAGCATCAGCTTATTTTCCACCAGATACAGAGATGCCCAGGCAAAGACAACAGGACCGGGAGTTCATGCACGGGCCAGCCTCTCAGTAATTCACAAAGAGCAGATCTGTGTTAACAAAAGCTGAAGTAATGAAGTCTTTCGGTTGTGTCCTTTAATTTGTCTCATCCGCAAAGCCCAAGATTTACTTATAGGCCGTGCTGCAGACTAGAAATCTCAACCTGGTCTTGAAGCCACCATCTTTAGCCTGGGGCAAAGTCACTTTCCTCTCTTGGGCCCCCTCTGAATGTACAGAACAGCAAGAGAGGATCAGGTCTGCAGTTCTCTTGGGCTCCGACAGCTGACGCTGCTGGTATGTCAGGGCTCAGTGGCCTGGACCTGAGGAAGCCCTCTCAGCACCCAGACAGCTCCCTACCTACATCCAAAACACCCCACTTCCCGCCAGGGAACATCCAGGCAATTCTTTATCCCGCATCCTGACCTGGAGCCGGCCTCTACCTGGAACCTCAATTCCAGAATTAAAAGCAAGCCCCCCAAAATTAACTATCAGACATGCTAAAAGGCAATCTTAAAGGCAGGTGGCCACCTTCCTGCCCCGGGCTAAAGTGTCATTAAGAGTCAATGCGAGGTAGGGTGCCTGGTGGCTCAGCTGGCTGGGCGTCCAGATCTTGACTTTTGATTAAGGCTCAGGTCATGATCTCGCAGTTTGTGGGTTTGAGCCCCCGAGTCCGGCGTGGAGCCTGCTTGGGATTCTCTCTCTCCATCTCCCTCTGTCCGCCGCCCCCCTCCCGACCCTCCGAACCCTGCTCACACTCACACACACTCTCTAAATAAATAAACTTAAAAAAAAAAAAGATACAATGAGAGAAATTTAACTAATATCTCAGAGCCTAAGTAAAAAGACCTGTTAACCACAATGCAGAGTAAAACAGCAAAAAACAAAATCTGCACACACACTTCAACATGCTCATGGCCAAGAACAGGGAGGGGTTAACAGAGAGACAGCTGTATACCTGTGACCACACTGAAACCTTAGTTTTCATTAGTGTTAGGGACTGAACTGCGTGTCCACCCCTCTACCCAAAATTCAAATGCTGAAATCTGTCTCATATCATAAGACACCAGATCTGCCTGTGCCTTGACCTTGAACTTCCTAGCCTCCAGAACTATGAGAAATCGATGTTTGCTGTTGAAGCCCCCAGCCTGTGTAATTGGTTATGGCAGCCCAAGCGGACTCAGTTACTGAGCGCGTGAAGAGACAAGAGGCATCTGGAGGGCAAAAGGTGAAGAAAGAGCCAAGTAAGATCTTCATGCTCTGGGGGTGGCACAGCCCTGTCCTTGCCTGGTCTCCTTTCCCTCCACACACCCCACCTGTGGGGCTCCTCCGAAGTCGCACATACATATATAAGCACTATGCCTCTTAACAGAGAGAGACACTTAATAAAAGCTTAATTTTTCAGAGAAATGCCCTAAATCCGTACATTCAGCTATACGGTATCAAACTGTATATGCTACAATATTCTCATTCTTAAAATCTTTATAAACAAATAATAGACCCTCTCAAAATAATCCTAATGGTTTTCGACATTCAAAAAAATAGTTCTTGTATCCTATTATTAAAATATCCTCATCTTTCTAGGTTGGGGACATGCCAACAGCAAGGGGATACGAGAAAGGTACAATGAAGTAAGAGGGACAGGAAGGACATGTGGGGTCAGGGAAGGCCACAAGCTTTGCCACTGGACACAACGAGGCCCAAAGTCCAGCTGTATTTGCTAGGTGGGACACCAAAGTTCTGAGTGTTTCCGTTTGTCCATCAATTAAAATGAGATGATTAGGGATGTCCAACAAAGGGTGCCTGGTTCTTGTCACCAGGACCATTAATGTGGAAGGTGGATGGCAGTTTGCTGGGACTGATACTACAGGAAATTTTTTAATTTTTTTTTTTTTTAATTTTAGAGAGAGAGCGCACAAGAGAATCTTAAGCAGGCTGCTCGCTGAGCATGCCTCAACTCCATGACCCATGAGATCATGACCTGGGCCAAAATCAAGAGTCAGACCCTCAACCAACTGGGCCACCCAGGAGCCCTAATATAGGAGATATTTTTTAAATGGAGAACTCTATACCTCCTTCCAATTGTAATGTCTAAAATTTCACAGACTTCAAATTTCCAAACACAGTTACCACTAAATAAATTCAATTACCATGGCATTAAAAATGAATAAACCAGAGCACTGAGAGACCAGAACTGCCATCCTGAAGGTCTCCACATTGGAGGGAAGAGTCCTCGCAAACAATTTCATGTATGTCACAAACGAGATGCACTCAAGGTAACAGTAAATCTAATTATACAAAATGAGAAAATTTTCTACATTCCTGTAGTATTTCCCAAAAGAGTCAAAAATGAAAAGCTCTTTGTGTCATGTGTGAATTTATGGAAAAGATGCAAAGCAAGTCAAAACAGTTTATCTGGCTCTTCTATTGCTTTTCTCATTTTAACAGAATTGTTGATATCACATTAAATTTCCTTCTTGCAGGGCACCTGGGTGGCTCAGGCAGTTAAACATCTGACTCTTGATTTCAGGTCAGGTCACGATCTCACGGTTTGTGGGTTCGAGCCCCAAGTCGGACTCTGCACCAACAGTGCGAAACCTGCTTGGGATTTTCTCTCTCCCTCCTCTCTGCCCCTCCCCTGCTCTCTCCCTTCAAAATAAATAAACATTAAAAAAAAAAATCTTCTGGAAACTTCCTTTTGAACACTACTCTGACCAATTGCTTTTATGGTTTATAACATTATGTGATATTATAAAATTGGGTACATAATACCTTTGGAGATACATCAAGTTTTAGAGGCTTACCTTCCCCCAAAACTACTAACTCCTACTCCCACTGTAAAAAAGAAATCTTTTAACCACAGGACATCTCTTTCCTTAGTGGATAAAACCTATGTAAGACTGTAACCCCTGACACACAGCTTCTTCCGGCAATCCCTCTGAGGGCAGGGAGAACGGCAGACCCATCATCCTCCAAGCGTCCACCAGACAGGACCCACCTACTAACACTAAAATGGTAGATGAGGCCTGTCTCAGAAACTACCAGTCACCCAAAAATCAGCCCTTCCAGGACAGGTAAGAAAAGAGTGCCACGGACATAGGTGTCACTGCGCGACCACAGTGGGGACGAGATGTCAAGTGCTAAAACCACTGTGTCCATTTTTTAAAAACTTGTTTTGCATATAGTGTGTTTCAAGGACAACCTACGCAATGCTTATGATTCACTAGTTATTTGTAAGCACCTTGTCAGAGGCCAACATGTGACCATGTTCTACCAAGAGAAGCAAGCTGCAGACCACGGCTGGGAAGTCAACCCATCGCTAGATTCCACTATCTTGCACATGGGCTGGCACCCACTACTGGCACGGGAGGTCCGGGCCAGGCTGGGGACAAGACCACGGGTGCGGGGCCGGCTCCGCCAACCATGCACAGTGAGCACTAGCAAGGGCTCTGAGTGTGCACCCGAGAACAGAAGTGTGCACTCCTGCCTGGTCTGGCCACGGCTCTGACACGTGACACTGTTCTGTGATCATCCTCCTCTGCCTGCCTGTCTTACTCCTGAAATGAATTTTTTTAAGTTTTCAAATTCCTGATTCTAATTAGTTATAAATGAAAATGTAACACACATATTTTGGAAGCTAAACTATCATCTGAAATAAGGAAGAGCAATGGGGTATCAGCTCCACGGAAGTTAAAACCAGTTCTGGAAGACAAGCTAACAAACTGTTCTTATGTAAGATAATGACAAGCAAAATCCTTAATGACTTCCATGGACGAATGCGCTGGCTTCCCAGGAAACAACACAACTGGCTTCAAAAGCAGACCTTAAATCTTCAGTAATATTACTAGAAGCAGAAATATATGTTATAAGGATATATATTGGTCCCTTTTCCATGCAACTGAAGGGGGAAACTGAAACGGATAAAAACAATCATCTCTACAGCCCAGATTTAGTGAGAAGAACTCAGGCGTGTTTAGGCGTCAGGTGTGATACTTACTAGATCTAGTGCAGAGCCTCCACCAAGATATTCCATTATTATCCACAATTTAGTGTCCTACAGAAAAAAAGAAAACAAAAAAAGGAAATTATTTTTCAAAAGCAAAACTAGGAAAGATTTTAAATAACCTCAGGGTGTTTTTCACTGTTATCTTGGAACTGGAAAATTTCATAAATGTGTAACAGCAAGAAAGCGCGTGCACGTGAGTCCCGTGCAGGGAAAAAGCCCTCCCGGTGCAGACAGGGGCGGGGCTGGCCCAGTTCTTCCCAGCCTGCGGCAGCCACACAGAAGCAGCAGGTTCAGGGCCTACTGAACCAGAATCTCTCAAGGAGCGGATGGAAGGCACGGGGGTCGGAGTAGGGGGCTCCCCTTCTAAAGAACCTCAGGTGGTGATCCTCAAGAACAGCTGGATGTGGGGATCAGGGACCGCAGCGTCACACGTGGCACACCCCAGTGTCAGCTAGGAGGCGCCCAGAGCATGCAGCCGCGGGAACAGGTCCCTGCCCTATCTCTGCCTGCAGCCCTGGGATGTGCAGGGCCCAGGTTCCCTGGGAGCTGAGCAAAGGTGAGAACTCCTGGGGGGAAGGGGAGGATGGACAGCAGTGCAGCCTTTCATCCACCCCCTTGCAAGGCAGCCAATTTCCGACAGCCCAAAGGCTACCATAATCTTCAGGGAGCTTTCCAGGAAAGCAGGCCCCAGCCTAATGCTTGTGTCTGTGTCCTCACCACTGTCCACTCCGTGACTTTTCCCTTTGTCTCTCCTGAAGCCACTAGGCCCCCATGACTTCCAGAGTTTGTTTGTTGGTTTTTAAGTAGGCTTCACACCCAGTGCGAATCCCAACACAGGGCTTGAACTCACAATCCTGAGATCAAGGCCTGGGCTGAGATCAAGAGGCAGACACTTAACCTACTGAGCCACCCAGGTGCCCCCAGAGTTCTTTTTTCAAACACAAATCCTAAAGTGATACTCACTTGAAAACCAACAAGTAAGCCAATTTCCACACCGCACTTGGATAGGGAGCATCCATGAGGTGGTGAGGAGCCCCCCCGACTCGGGGACAATCCAGACCAGGGTGTGGGTCCTGAGCCCTCCTACAACCTGAGGGACCCAGGCAGGTATTTCCTCTCCAAGCCTCTGCTGTCAACAGTGGCTGACCCACAGCGAGCAGGCAGGCAAGAAGGCCCACTAGTGATGTGGATACTGGTCACAGCTCTGGTGGCGAGGAACCCGTGAGTAATTCTAGGGATGCGTGACCCAGCACAGCCCTTTCCCACCAGCGACCCCCAGTCCCACCGACGCCATCATTCAGTGGCCACCTTCCCTTGGATGCTCGTTCTCCTCCACAGCTCCCATCCTGTGTTCAATCACTGTCCCTTTCTGTAGGCTGACTCTTCCCCCATGGTCCTGATGAGCCCTAAAAGCTGTGGGTTCTGCCTCGCTCCTCCCCTCCTGGCTAGAATTCCCAAACCAGAACCCCCAGCTGCTGGTTTCTCTTCCCCAGCAGAAGAGAAGGGTGCTAAGAAAAACTGTGCTACCTCCCCACCTGGATCAGGACAGAGATGCTGTGCATAGTATGAAAACCAGGGACAGAGTGAAGGACAGATCTCCGGATACAGAGAAGCCCCTGGTGCAGGTGTAACTTGTGCCGCCTTGGGCAGCACACCCCGAAGGCAGCATCATGCCTCCAATGCACATGTACGCAACCCAAGACAGAAAAGGTCTCTTAACCTGGCCCATCAGTCAGGATTCCCAATAATTTCGACCTCCACCAACCCCAAAAGAAACATTCAAAAGGGAGCAGTAAATGGATGAGCTGGGGGAAGGGTAAGACAGGCTTTGAGGTCTGCCTGGGTGGCTCAGTCAGTTTAGCGCCTGACTTCAGCTCAGGTCATGATCTCACAGCTGGTGAGTTCGAGCCCCGCAGCAGGCTCTGTGCTGACAGCTCAGAGCCTGGAGCCCGCTTCGGATTCTGTGTCCCCCTCCCTCTCTGCCTCACCCCTGCTCACACTCTGTCTCTCTCTCCTTCATAAATAAACAAACATTAAAAAAAAGACGGGCTTTGAGAGTGGTGGGCAGGGCATACTCACTGCCTCTGGACTACAGCAGGGCTCTCTCATCCTCGGCATTCGAGGCTGGGTGAGCCGGTAGGGGCACAGTCCCGAGCCCTGGGGGTTGGTCAGCAGCATCCTTGCCCCTCTACCCACTAGAGGCCAATAGCACATCCCCAGTCCTGACAACCTAAAATGTCTCCAGACATCACCAATGTCTTCTGGGGGCCAAAACCACCCCCACTGAAAACCCCTGAACTACACGATCAATGTCAATAAGCCTGAAGTATGACCAGACCACCAACTCTAACCATTAATTCTCTCCTTATTCTTAGCAGAGCCAGTTTATAACCCTGAATGAAACCTCCAGCTCGAAGGTTATCACTCACTGCGAGGCATTGAAGCTTTCGAATTCTTCATCCAGAAAAAGATGGTAATAATCTCTCTGTTTCGAAACCTCACAATTCAACTGACAATATAATGAGATAATGAATGTGAAAGCACTTTGCAAAGTTCAAGGTACTAAACACATACAAAGTGCTATTAGCTTTATCAACACCATCGCCCATAAATGCCTTAAAATAACCTGGTAAAACCAAAAGAGCCCAATTAACAAGACTAAATAGTAGTTCTCTGCATGGGAGGATCTGAGCAAAATAAAATCTGCAACAATGATTCATACACATTCTACACCACAATGAAAAAAAAATAATTATTGCCCTACAAGCTCTGAGGCAAGGATGTCTAGGAAGGATGGTCAGTTCAAGGGACACACCTGACCCATTCTCTGTGATCAAGTGATCATGCACTGTCACTGCTCAGATGTGGAATCACGGCCCTTCCAAACCATGACTTGTGGGGGAAAAAAATAAATCAGCTTCTTAAGACAAGAATGATTTTAATCAGAATAATTTCATTTTTTAAAACTCACCTCAAGGGGTACACGGGTGGCTCAATTCATTAAGCGTCCGACTCTTAGTTTTGGCTCAGGTCATGACCACACAGTTCATGAGTTCAAGCCCCATGTGGGGCTCTGTGCTGACAGTGCAGACCCTGCGTGGGATTCTCTCTCCCTCTCTCCGCCCCTACCCTGCTCATGTGCCCTTTCTTGCTCTCTCTAAAAATAAATAAATAAACTTTTAAAAACCACCTCAAAAAACGTAAATTATAAACGACCTTGTGATACAATTTTCTCCTAAACAAAAGAAAATAGTTCCTCTAATAAATTCAAGATTCAAAATTTAAAAGGTACCAGAACATATACATTGAGAACTTTCCCTCTCACCCCTGGCCCCCAGCTGTCCAGCCTCCACCCCCACATCTGGTGTAACCTCAGAGAAATATTTTACCCAAATACCCATGAATTCTTTCTCCCCTTCTACGCAGATGGCAACATTCTATACACCGCTCTCTACCTTGCTTCTTCTTAGAGCATTCGCTATCTGTCCATCAAGAAATCCCCCTTGGGGCACCTGGGTGGCTCAGTCGGTTAAGCATCTGACTCTTGGTTTCAACTCAGGACGTGATCTCACAGTGCGTGGGTTCAAGCCCCGCATCGGCCTATGCACTGACAGCACAGAGCCTGCCTGAGATTCTCTCTCTCCCTCTCTCTCCTCTGTTCCTCTTCTGCTCTCTCTGCCTCTCAAAATAAAAAAACTTAAAAAAAAAAAAAAAAAAGAAATTCCTCTTTTCTTAAACCATAACTAACACATGCCATAGTGACAACATTGAGTTGTTTCCAGTCTTTTGCTGTCATGAGCCAAGCGTCAAGAAGAACCCTAACATGCTGTCATTTTGAGAAGTTCCTGGAAGGCAAATTTTGAGATCAAAGGAATCCCCTAGAATTTCACCAAATAATGACAAATTACAATTCAAAGAACCTGTCTCAGTTTATAATGCCTCCAACAAAGGAGTACTAATTTCTTCCTTCCTTTGCCAATTAGGTGTAATGTTTTTCTGTCATTGTTATAAACTGAATTTTGCTCCCCTCCCCAAATTCATATGCTGAAGCCCTAAGCCCCAGGACCTCAGATCTGTAATGCTGAACCCTGAACAACACAGGGACTGGGGAAGTGCCACCCTCCCACACACCCTCCTGAAGTCATGAATCCACCTCAAAAACCTCACTCCTAACAGCCTGCTGCTAACTAGAAGCCTTACCAGGAACATGAACAGTCAACTAACTGGTGA
Organism: Panthera pardus; assembly: GCF_024362965.1. Taxonomy (NCBI): domain Eukaryota; kingdom Metazoa; phylum Chordata; class Mammalia; order Carnivora; family Felidae; genus Panthera; species Panthera pardus. The sequence goes on along the minus strand of NW_026526654.1, from coordinate 21,730,447 downwards.
CTGTTAACAGGCATAACATAACATGTATGTTCCATGTAGTACACACTGCAGTCTTACAATAAAGCTAGAGAAAAGGTTATTCGGGCAATAAATTTACAGAACTGTAAAAACTCTGCCTGTAAGCAGACCTCAGCAGTTCAAAGGGTCAACTCTATTTGGAGACTGGGTACTTAGACAGGTAATGAAGTTAAAAATCAAGTCATTAGGGTGGGCCCTAATCCAATGTGACTGGCGCCCTTCTAAGACAGGACACAGGTGCACACGGTGTGAAGAAGGGAGAAGTCAGGTGTCTACAAGGCAGGAGAGAGGCCTCAGAGGGGACCAATCCTGTCAATTGATGCCTTGAACTCAGACTTGCAGCCTCCAGAACTGCAAGGAAACACATTTTTCTGCTGAAGGCACCAGGGCTGTGCTACTTTGTTAGGGCAGCCCTAGAAAATGAAGACAGAATCCGTTAAGTAGAAAAAATAAAAAAGGAGAGTTTCTTTTACTGTGGCTTGAACACATTCATATACTGAAGAGCCACGTATTATTTTCTTTTCTGTGAACCATCTATTCATATCCTTTGTCCATTTTTCTACTGGGTTTCCGATTTTTCAGATGTAGTAACTTTTAACATATTAGGAAAATTAGCCTCTCATAATGAGCTGCAAACACAGCACTTTCCTTATTTGGCTTTGAGTCTGCTTTAGGCAGTTTCTGCTTGCAGAAAGTAATTTGGTGTCAACACATCAGTCATGATACCACTTACAGGCAAGCTTGCTCGGAACTATTTGTAACCACTTCCTAAGCATCTGATCAGTGACCTAGCTGGTCCCCACACTGAAGGCTCCCCATGTTAACAACCCTCAGATACCCAGAAAAAAGGTTAAAACAAGGCAGTGAAGGGGAGCCTGAGTGGCTCAGTTGGTTGAGCGTCCGACTTCGGCTCAGGTCATGATCTCGCGGCCAGTGAGTTCAAGCCCCGTGTTGGGCTCTGTGCTGACAGCTCAGAGCCTGGAGCCTGTTTCAGATTCTGTGTCTCCCTCTCTCTCTGACCCTCCCCCGTTCATACTCTGTCTCTCTCTCTGTCTCAAAAATAAATAAACATTAAAAGAAATTTAAAAAAAAAAAAAAAGAAAGAAAGAAAAAAACAAGGCAGTGAAGGGGTGGACCCCACTCAGCTAACAGGATTTTTACAGCAGGAATTCTAAAACGAACTTCTGCTCTGCACCTGCACTGCATTCAGAGGCCTCCAGATCCATGAGCCATAATAAAGGCTGAGCCCAAAGACATCAACAACACAGCAGGTTTTATTAAAACAACTGGGGTCAGGGCGCCTGGGTGGCTCAGTCGGTTAAGCATCCAGCTCTTGGTGTCCACTCAAGGTCATGATCTCACGGTTCATGAGTTTGAGCCCTGAGTCCCGCTCTGGGCTGGCAGCTGGGAGCCTGCTTGAGATTCTCTCTCTCTCCTGCTCTCTCTGCCCCTCCCTGGCTCACATGCATGTGTTTTCTTTCTCTGGCATCTAATAAATAAACTTTAAAAAAGTGGGAGTCACAGAACACACGGGATTGAGAATATGGTTTTTAAAGCAAAGGCACCCTCCTTGCTAAGATGGTGTGCATGGACACAGAATGGTGAGAGAGGATCTGAATCCTGCCTCTGACCCCTACCAGCACTATGACCCTGAGTCCAGTCCCCCGGCTGCTGTGAGACTCTATTTCCCCATCTGCACATCCGTCTTGGAGGGGTGTGCCTGGTACATAATCTGTGCCCCCACATTTTAGCTATTGTTACCACAGTAACTTCAGAGTGCCCCCACTTCAACCACACCCACTGGGAGGCTGTGAAACTGGCATCTAAGTCCAAGCCCTACCTTGCTTTAGACATTCACGCCACCTTCCAGTGGTACTCAAGGTTCAGAGCGCGGCACCTGACCTCAAAGCTCATGTAATTCTGCCTCTGCCTCATAGATGCGAGTATTTCTTAAGTGATGCAGACACCTACCGTGCGCACGGTGTCACTGAGGCGGCACAAACGAGTTAGACCTAAGTTCTGACTTTAAGGACCTTTACATAACAGACAAGTGGGCAAATAACCATGATCAGACAGTCCGTGGTGTCTACCACAATAGAGACACGAGATGCGGTGGGATTTCGGGAGATGCCGCCTGCTCAGAATGAAAAGAAGGTTCTGATGGGATCCAGAAGAGAAGAGGTGCCTGCACTGCTCTGAAGGACTGTGACAGGTGGCCCAGGACAGGGGTGGCAGGGCGTGTGTTTCCAGCAGGCGCGGATGGGGAGAAGAAGTAGATGGTCAGGAACCAACAAGAGATCCTGTACCACTAAAGCAGCCCAGAATGAGGCCAACGTCCTTGAATGCCAGTTGACGGGAGTTTCGACTCATTTTAATCAATAATGGGAAATCACCAAACTTTCTGGACAGCAGAAAATAACCAGCAACTACCTACACGACAATAAATGGAGAGAGAAGGAAAGAAAGATCAATCAGAGTGGAAGGTCAGGGCCAGACTTAATAGGCATTCTAGAAGTGTCACTGATGACCTTTCACCAAGAGCAAATCAAAGATGCTCCACTATTCTGAGCCCCGGTGAATGAGGGCTCCAGGAAGACACACGTCGGCAAGAGGACAACTAGGTGAACGGGGGAGGGAAGCAGAGACGGCCCTTCGCACTCCTGCGACGCTGGCAGGAAACTCTGGGAGACATGGCTGATCAGCAGCTGGCAATGCGGTTTTGAAGTTCAAGATGGAGACTGAGACCAGCAAAGAGGCGAGCATCGGCACAGAGCAAAGCAGTGCGTGGGGACCCACCCGGGCCCTGGAGCTGGTGTCAAGATTATTTGAAGCTGAAGAAGATTGTAGATTCAACACGTACAGAATGAAGGCTTCCCAGCTTTCCCTTACCTGACCGAGGCAGCAACTTCAGAGAAATGAGGCTGCCCTCAGAGTCCCTCTTTGGGGTGGGTCCGCTCTCAGGAGGGAGGAAGGGCATAAACCTACCACAAATCCCATAAAACCCAACTCTGGTCCTGACAGAGGAGGAAAGACTATTCATGTCTATAGAGAAACCTTATCGCAAACTTTCTTATCTCCTGTTTGCTCTTCTAAACACCCATAGTCTTTCCTAAATAAACCCACTGTCCTCCCCACCCCCACTTTTCCTACAAAGTCAGCTCTATGAGCCGCCACCTCCAATCACTTAATGTGCACGCACTTATAAACCTCCTTCTCCTGTGAATCTGTCCTTTACCACTTTGATTTGCAGTCTCCCTAGTCAAGAAGGGAGCAGCGGAAAGGGTTTTCTTCCCCACAAGTGAGACACTGCCAAATTTTTACCTGAAGGGCACTCAGAAGAACACGGGCAAGCTACCCCAGTTCATAAAGTTCAGCCCCTACCCCCCTATTGCACTTTAGATAGTAAACTGACCCTACCATCATAGGAGAGTCCCTTGGGTCACTCAGGCCTTCAGTTCTCCCAGGTGATCATTATGAAAACCAACCCAACTCGGTGTAGGGCAGTACACCGGGAAGCATGCAGACTCTCCCATGACGTCCCCTTCATCCTCTGTGTGTACTCGAACACATCCAACTCAAGTGCAGCATCTCAAATTTGCTTCAAGAGGGAAGAAGGTCTTACATTTCCAAAACAGAAGTTCTGTAGCAAATTGCTTCTGTCAATACTGTCTAGAGACTGGCCGGATTAAAGGGGAGAGCAGGGACCAGCAGGAGGAAGTCTTCTTGGAGGGAACAAGAAAAACCTGTGAGGCAACACAGGACAGTTGCACAGGAAGCATACTGTAGTACAGAAAGCCTGTGATTTGCCTGGCTAGAGCAGGACTGGAACAGCACCACCTGCTATGTATCTTAGGTGCATTAGGCACCATACTAGATGCGTTACATTATTTCCACCAGTTCTCACCACCTTCCTACAAGGCACTTGTAGCTGGCTCCTGTTCTAGGAAAGGCGCAGGAGAACTTGCCGGATCCTAGCATGCAGCAGGCCCCGGGGCCCTCGCTCAGCCTCTCCACCTCGTGCTCCCTTTGTGAGCAGGACTCCCTTCCTTGCTCACCCGACATGATCACTGGCCATCACAGTGCAGTGGGAATCATTCACCACATCCATGGGGAGCACGAAGGGGTCATCTTGACGAGGACAGGGGAAGAGGAGTGAGAATCCAGGCTTCTCTCCTCCAGGCCCTAAAAGGAGGACAAAAGCAAGGAGGGTCCTCTAGTGTTGGAAACAAGAATGAACTGGGAGAAAGGCCCCTACACATAAATATTAACTAAAAGTAAGGCTGCACAATAAAACCCAGAAACAGCACAAACAGAAAAGAAAAAACAACAAATCAACTAAAAATTATTGGATCAAATCCTCAGATCAAAGGAAAAAAAAATCAAAACCACCACCACCACGAATATGCCAAAAATGATGTTGGAAACTACATACAGGCATCCCTCGTTTTACGGCACTTCGCAGATACAGCAATCTCACAAACGGAAGGCCCGTGGGACCCTGCGTCCAGCAGGTCCATTGGCTCCATTTCTCCAACAGCATCTGCTCCCTCCACGTCTCTGTGTCACATTTTGGTAATGCTCACAATCTTTCAAACTTTCTCATTATTACCGTTATTTCTTATGAGGGTCTGTGATCTGTGATGTTACCACTGTCATTGTTTTGGAGCATCAAACATTCCAACATAGGACAAGGAGCTCAGCAAGTGCATGTGGTGCGTTCTGACTGCTCCACCGACCTGCCATTTCCCAGTCTCCTCTGGCCTCCCCATTCCTTGAGACACGACAATATTGACATTAGGGCAATCCATAACCCTGCAACGGCCTCTAACTGTTCAAATGAATGAAAGAGCCATGCATCTCTCACTTTTAATCAAAAGCTAGAAATGATTAAGCTTAGTGAAGAAAGCATGTGAAAAGCCAACACAGGCTTAAAGTTAGGTCTCTTGTCCCAGTGAGCCAACTCGTGAATGCAACAGAACCCTCTCGAAGGAAATTCAACGTGTTGCTCCAGTGAATACACAAATGATAAGAGGGCAAAACAGCCTTACTGCTGATTAGCAGTCTGGAGAAGGTTTGAGCGGTCCAGATAGAAGATCCAACAAACAACATTCCCATATTAAGCCAAAACCTCATCCAGAGCAAGACCCTAACTCTCTTCAATTCTACAAGAACTGAAGAGGTAAGGCAGCTGCAGAAGCAAAGTCCGAAGCTAGCAGGGGGAAGTTCATGGGGTTTAAGGAAAGAGGCCGTCTCCATAAATGAAAGTACCGGGTGAAGCAGCAAGTGCGGATGTTGAAGCTGCACGTTATCCCGAACCCAGGCTAAGATCTCTACAGAAGGTGCTGCACCGAACAACAGATTTTCCATGTGGATGAAACAGCCTTCTATTGGAAGAAAATGCCACAATGGACCTTCATAGATAGAGAGGAGAAGTCGCTGCTGGCTTCAAAGGACAAGGTGACTCTTGTGTTAGGGGCTAATGTAGCTGATGACTTTAGAGTGAAGCCGGTGCTCACTGACTATTCCAAAAACAGGATTCTGAAAATCCTAGCGCCCTTATGAATTTGCTATCTACTCTGGCTGTCCTCTGTACATGGATCAACCAGGCATGAGTGATAACACATCTGTTTAGAACGTGGTTCACTTTTGCCCACTGTTGAGACCTACCTACACACACACACACACACACACACACACACACACACACACACACACATTCCTTTTAAAATATTACCACTCACTGATGATGCACCTGGTCACTCAAGAGCTCTGATAGAGACGGACAGTGAGATTCATAGTGTTTTCATGTTATGTTAACAACATTCATTCTGGAAGCCATGGAATGGATCAGTTCTGACTTTCAAGTCTTAATAATCAAATACAGTTTGTAAGGTAGTAACTCCTCTCATGGATCTAGGCAAAATAAACTGAAAACCTGGAAAGGATTCACCATTCTAGATGCCACTAAGAACATTCATGATTCACGGGAAGAAGTCAAAATTACCAACACAAACTGGAGTTTGGAAGAAGTGGATTCCAACCCTCATGGATGACACTGTGGGTTCAAGACTTGAGGGGAGGGAGTCACTGCAGGTGTGGTAGAAACAGCAAGAGAACCAGAACTGAAAGAGGAGCCCGAAGAAGGGACGGAATTGCTGCCATCTCATTTAATGGATGAGGGGTTGGTTTTCATGGAGGAGCAAAGAACGTGGTTTCTTGAATCTATTCCTGATGAAAATGCTGTGAGGATTGCTGAAATGACAACAGAGGATTTAGGATAGTATGTGGTTGGCAAAGCAGCATGATTTGAGAGGCAAATTTCCAAATTTCCGATTAGGTAAAATACTATTAAACAGCATGGCGTGCTACAAACAAATCGTTCATAAAAGGAAGAGTCAATCAATGCAGCAAACTCCACTGTTGTATTAAAAAACTGCCACAGCCACCCCAACCTGCAGCAACCGCCACCCTGATCAGTGAGCAGTCATCAACACCATCAAATTCGAGGTAAGACCATCCACGAACAAAAACATTACAGCTTGCTGAAAACCCAGAAGATGGTTAGTGTTTATTAGCAATAAAGTATTTTTCTAATCTTTTTAATGTTAATTTTTGAGAGAGAGAGACAGAGAGAGAAAGAGAGAGCGTGCAAGCAGGGGACGGGTAGAGAGAAAGGACACAGAAACTGAAACAGGCCCCAGGCTCTGAGCTGTCAGCACAGAGCCCGATGCGGGGCTCGAACCCACAAACCATGAGATCATGACCTGAGCTGAAGTCAGACACCCGACCGACTTAGCCACCCAGATGTCCGCCTTTTTTAATTAAAGTGTAGTATGTTGCTTTTTTAGACATGATGCTATTATGGCACACTTAGTAGACTACAGTATAAACATAACATTTTTTAAAGCCTAACTTTTATATGCACTTGCAAACCAAAAAAATGCATTCAACTACCTTTACTGCGGTATTTGCTTTATTGCAGTGGTCTGGAACCAAACCCGCAGCATCTCTGAGGTATGCCTGGACACCGAAAGCTATACAATACAGCCAAAAATTTACTCAGAGGAAAACTCAACAGCACAATATATTCTCATTACCAAGCAAAAAAAATTAAAAAAAAAAAAAATATTGAAAGAGTTCAACCCACAAACCAGGAAGGAAAAACGTTAACCTAAGAAAGGCAAAGAAGAAAGCTAAAGGTACATGTATAATCAATGGAAAACAGTAGAATGAGAAATTATTTTTTAAATGACAGTTAACTTCCAATTACTGTAATCAAGAAAAAACAAGTTCACACTAATTTGCAAATATAACAATAAAGAAAGAAAATTATAGACAAAAAAATATTTTGAGAGAGAGCACAAGCGGGGCAGGAGCAGAGAGACAGAAAAAGAGAGAGAGCAAATCCCAAGCAGGCTCCACACCATTAGCGCAGAACCCGACGTGGGGCACCATCTCACAAACCGTGAAATTTATGACCTGAGCCGAAATCAAGTTGGACACTCGACTGACTGAGCCATCCAGGCACCCCACACAAAATTTTTTAAATGCAAATAAAACACATCAAAATATTTCATGATAGCAAATTTGAAAATCTGCAATGAAAAAGATCATTTCTTTGTATGAATTAAAATTTACTCAAGAAAGAACAAGAACAGGGCATCTGGGTGGTTCAGTCAATTAAAGTCCAACTTCAGCTCAGATCATTATCTCACAGTGTTTGGGTTCAAGCCCCGCATCGGGCTCTGTGCTGACAGCTCAGAGCCTGGAGCCTGCTTCAGATTCTGTGCCTGCCGCGTGTGCGCTCTCTCTCTCTCTCTCAAAAACAAATAAATGTTAAAAAATTAAAAAAATAAAAAAAAGAACAAGAACTACAGGCAGAAAGTTGGTGGGGGGTGGGGGTGGGGAGGGTGAAGAAATAGATCAATTAACTTCCTCTAAAAATATCTACATAAAGGGGCACCTGGGTGGCTCAGTCGGTTAAGCGTCTGACTTTGGCTCAGGTCATGATTTTGCAGTTCATGCCCTGCATCGGGCTCTGTGCTGACAGCTCAGAGCCTAGAGCCTGCTTCAGATTCTGTCTTCCTCTCTATCTCTGTGCCCCTCCCCAACTCTTGCTCTGTCCCTCTCTCTCAAAATTAAATAAACATTAAAATTTTTTTTTTAATATCTACATAAAGATAGCAAGCAAGGAGGTCAAATGGTTTTGCCTTTGAATAATTTCAAACCTTGGAAGAACAGTGTAGGTTCTAGCACCATCCTGAGGCACGGGACTTTTCATGACCTCACCACACAATCCCAGCACCTGCAAGAGGTCAGGGTCAGGGTCAGGGTCAGGAAAGCAGCGGTGGTCCCTACCGAGGAATAGAGGGCAGCAGGAAGGGGACAGCGCTGGGGCAATCCATCTACCTCTCAGGGCCCGCGATGCCTGGGAGAGGAGCTGTCATCTAACGAGAGGCACTGGCCCCAAAAGTCATTTCTAAAGAATAAAAGATGCACTTGGAAATAGATGAATATGAAGTATGAGTCTCCACATATGTAACACTTTCATCTTGCACACTAATACCGCCTGCCCCCCTACCAACTCTCAGGATTCGCTCACCTGCCTGCCTGCCTGCCGCATCTACAGTGCTCTCTGGGACACTGAGCTCTCCTCCATCCCTGCAGTGACTCCCTTGTGACCAGACGACATTGGGCGAAGGAGGGGAGAGCGGGTCAGCCACATTCTCTTTCAGTGGGGGCAGCCACAGGCTCCCTTAGGAAGGAACAGCCCCGAGAACTTCTAGTGTCTTCCTCCTGGTCAAGGAAGTAGGGTCCCCACCATCATTTCACATTAGTGCAAAGCCAGGTACTTCATATGGAGTTTTTCACTTAATTCTCCCGATAATTCTATCTGCTCAGGTAATCCGTCTTCTGCCCTTGTAGAAGTTGAGATGCCGGGCCAATGACAAGAATGGTGAGGAGCTGGGGCCACTATCTAGGTATTCTGGCTGAGGCAGGACCCAAACAAGAAGCACTGTAGTGAATGCACAGACTTCAGCAATTTCTAAAGGAGTCCAGTGAGGAAAATATCTACTATAACTATCCTTAATATTTAACTGGTTAACTGGTTTCCTTTTATAAACCAGTGAATTCTAAACTGATTGCTGGGAAAATACACTGATTTACAAAACAGCTGCCTATAATTTGAGGGATTCACATGCCCCACTCCATCATGTCCAGTTGAAGAATTCTTGTCCTAATATCCTTTAGTAAATTGGAAAGAACACTGGGCAGTCCTGAAAATGGTCGTCTTAGGGCTTATGTCACAGGGTTGTCTCTTTCCAAAAGGGCTGCCTTGTAACTGTGTGTGTGTGCGTGTGTGTGTGTGTGTGCGCGCGCATTTGTGTGTTTTAGTAGTTAAGTCTCCCCAGATAGGTACTGAGATATTCCTCTCTTTACCATCAACACAAAGTTGACACGACTTGATACCAAATAGGAAGTTCCTGTGCTGAATGCTCATGGGTAATGAGATGAATAAAACCATTCTGCTTACATTTAAAGACACTTACAAGGTAATCAGGGATATACATTCACAAATATTCTACATCAGAGAAAAGAAGCACGAAAAAAGTTCCCTGGAAGGTAAAAGGCTCTTTCCTCCCTTGCATCTACCCTAATAAGACAGCAAACACCACAGTCGAGGCTCATCAACTGCCAGGTTGAACAAGTTCTATGCCATAACCATGCCATGAATGTGTTCCTTCTGCAAAGGAAACATTTCTAGAAATCACAAGATTATCCTTCCACTAGGTGAAAATCTTAGCAGCCATTATGTGACATATGTCAGAAATACCGACCACAAAAACCATAAAATCAGAAGCAATAATTATTTAAGTTTACTTAGAGAGAGAGAGAGAGCATGCTAGCACTTAAGTGGGAGGGGGCAGAGAAAGAGGGAGAGAGAAAGAGAGCGAACGAGAGAGAGAAAATCCCAAGCAGGCTCCGACACGTCCATGCAGAGCCCCATTCAGGGCTTGAACCCACAGACCGTGAGATTATGGCCTGAGCTGAAACCACGAGTCAGTCAGGCACTTGACTGAGCCATCCAGGCACCCCAAAAGCAGTGATTATTTTTACTGAAGACTCAGCGTATTGAGTATTTGACAAAGAATCAGCCCAAAGAGACAAGACCGAGTCAGGTGAGTATGGCTGAGAAAGAATAAAAACTTTACTGTGTACTGCAAATTTTTAAGGAAGTGCCTTCAGTGTTACAAGATAATTTATGGATTTGGTAGATTCACAAAAAACAAATGCTGTATTTTAAAATGCGGGAGTTCAAGTTCATATTTAGACTCTTATTGCCATGCGTGGAGTTTAACCTCAAGGCAAGTGGCTTCTGACGCAAAGGACTCTGCACTGTGCTGGTCTCTTCAGTGCCTGATTGTACAGCCTCTGCTTCTTCCTTCCAACCTGTGGGCTGCTTCAAGCCATCGCTATTTTCTGCACAGTCCTGTTCTGAGTGAACAGTTAGACGCACGGATGCGTTCTCAAGCTATACCAAGTTTGTTAATGATGAGCTCCTGAAAACACTCAAGCTGTGCTTGGATCAGGTGTGCAAATCCCAGGTGCCCTCACCGAGCAGCCCTGGGGCTCAGAGGTCAGGTGACCCACGGCTGAGGGCACAGACTAGTGCTTTCTGCCCCCACATCCCACCATGGCACGAAACGGCACCAGCACCAACCCCATCCCCAGCCCTGTGTCCGCCCCCACGAGGAAGACCCTGTTGCCGCATGTGAAAATGCACACAGCGCGATCACAGACTCATACAAAAGAGCCCGCCTCGTTGCTCTGGCTGGCACCTGGCAAAATATGTTCCTCCTGGGCGGGATTCAATAAAAGGATGGGTTCTGACAGTCCATTTTCCTTATTTTGAAGCAGATGTCTTTATTTACTCAAATGCCTAAAAGTCCTGCTGGGCTGCATGAACTACTGAACGAGGAAAGAGTATACTTAGCTCCCTGGGAATGAGTCTTCCCTTTAATTACATACCAAACAGCCTCGCTTTACATAATCTAAGATCTGTGATATCATATATCATACCATTTTTTAGAAGTTTACTCAGAAATATGTAAGTTTTAGAAAAGAAAGCATATGGCATAATTATTTTATCTAAATGCCTCAGCTGCGTTTTCATCCTCCAGATGGAAGTTTAAATATGCAGAACATGGATGTTGAGACAGAACGAGAAATACAATTAATACTTATTTTAATTTATAGGTAGCATTAGCCAAAAAAACAGAGTTGAGTTTCTTTTTTGGTGAAGCAAAATATTTAGCCTAATTGGAATTTTAATTCATTCAACTTTCTGGATAGAAAAACAGAAAAAGGAGCTGCCAAATGTCTTCGGGGACTTTCTTCAATTACACTAGGACAGTGTGTTCAGGAGAGAGAAAGGGATCCAGTCCCCATCCTCAGAAACATTTCAAAGCACATCTTTTATATTATCTTTGGCACTGAGCCTACGACTTTCCCCCGTGACTGATTGCAAAATGAAATGTATTCCCTTGTGATTTGAAAGCAAGACTTACTTTCAGATCTGTTCAATCCGCCCGAAAGAAAAGTTTTGTTTTTGCCCACGATCAGCCTGGAGTCTGATAACTGGGGACTCAACGTACCGTGTCTGTTTTCCCCAGAAACACAAGGACGGACACTTGCAAAGTGAGAATCACTCTCAGAGAAAACACATGTGCTGCTCCCTCTCCCAGAAGCTGCAGCTGTTCTGGGCTGTTCTGGGGGATGCAGCTGATGCCTTCCAAATGGCAGTAGAGGGAAGGAGGCCTCCACCACGGGCTGCCTGTGGGGGTGGGCGTGGGCATGGAGCCTGCTGTCCCACTGAGGGCCCCTTCCCCTTCGGCTGAACCACAGTGCAGATGGGTACCCATTAAAGCAGGGGAAGGACCCCTCTGCAGGGAGCGGGGGAGGGGCAGCAGAGCCTCGGGCTCATGGTAGAGGGGGAGAGGGGGAGACATCCGAGCTCGCTCACAAGGAGAGGACTTCCTGAATCAACACGGATGATCTCCCAACCTCGACAAGGCAGCAAAAGTGGAAAAGAGAACTGTTAAAATTCTATTTGAGTCACAAAGAAAAAGCTTTTGTTTATTGCTCAGAGAAAGGGAATTCTCATGGAAAAAAAGCAGTGTGACAGCATATCAAAGAGGACAGGAGGCCACTGCCCAAGGAAAAAGCTGCCCCCAGTGTTGGGAGGACCCAACAGGTTACTGAGGCAGTTCTCTGTGCAACCAGAAACCCAGAAACAAGGGGTCAAACCACTCAGCCCCCAGCAAACTCAAACCCTCAGTGTCCCCAGGACAGGCTCTGCCTAGGCCAGTATCAGTGTGCTCTATCAACAATCTGGCCGTTCTTAAAGAACACTGTACCTCCTCCTCCACAACATAAAAAATCCAATTTACCAACATCTGGGAAATTACCGCTCAAATAAGTCTTTTAAAGAGCTGTGCATCTGACCATGTATATAAACTGCACATGAATTTTCTTTTTTTTGGAGATTCAACTTATTATATTTGTGTACTTAAATGGAATATTTCCAAAACCAATTCTCCGTAAAGTAGATTAACTGAATCCAACAAAGAGCAAAAAGAGAAAGCAGCAGCACAGATATTTGGAAGTGACTCCAAAATCAGTTTTGTTTAAAGTAACGAGCCAAAAATCTAAGAAAACACAGAGGAATCACAAAACGATAAAATGGACAAGTCATATCATTTCCTGGCACACATTCTACTCTCCCTTCCAAGTTTTAATTTACTTAGAGTGAGTGTAACAATGTTAGGTCAGGCATTTCTAGAAGCAACCAGCATATTCCAGATTCTCCTACCAGGTTCTGGCACAGGCCAGGGAAGCAAGCAAGTCTCGCACAGAAGCATTCCTTAGCCGCCAGGCAGGCTGCTCCTGGCTCCCCTGCCCACAGCACTCTTCCTCCAAATAGCCACCTGCTCAGCAACCCCCTGTGTGCTCCCACCACAGGAGCAATGAGACAGCCACTGGTGAGAAATGTTCTGGTAACTGTGTGTCCTAGAGACCACTGGTGATTTCATGAGGGCCTTCAACACGGTGCCCTTAAAAACACAGCTTCAGGGGCGCCTGGGTGGCTCAGTCGGTTAAGCGGCCGACTTCAGCTCAGGTCATGATCTCACGGTCCGTGGGTTCAAGCCCCGCGTCGGGTTCTGTGCTGACAGCTCGGAGCCTGGAGCCTGTTTGAGATTCTGTGTCTCCCTCTCTCTGACCCTCCCCCGTTCATGCTCTGTCTCTGTCTCAAAAATAAATAAACGTTAAAAAAAAAAAACAAAACAAAAACAAAAAACACAGCTTCATATAAGGGCCTAATATTCTTGACACGTTCACCCTTATAAAAGCACTGGCCACATTTCTAAGGTATCTTCCAATGCATGGCCTAAGGGGGATCCTGCACTTCAGAAATTTAAATTGAGTTGTTCATCAACGCAGCCAGGTCACTGTCTCCAGACCCCAGGTGAGGGATGGGGTGGGGCATCTGCAGTTTTCCAAGCCCTTTCAAATGTTCCTGCTTTAAGTTACTATCTCTGCCTTAAATAAGTTCCTTCTAATCAATCCCTTCCTACCTAATGGGAACTTCTTTTCTAATTTTTGTTTGTTTTTTGGGGGGGCGGGGGGGAGTGCACACACGAGAGGAGGAGAGGGGCAGAGAAGACAGAGAATCTTAAGCAGGCTCCAGGCTCAGGTGCAGAACCTGACATGGGGCTCGATCGCACAATCCTGGGATTGTGACCTGAGCCAAAGTCACGAGTTGGACTCTCAGCCAACTGAGCCACCCAGATGCCTCCCTAATGGTAACTTCTGATTTCACACAAACCTAGCCCGCCCATCAGAGAGAAAAATCCACTGCTTTGGGCATGTCAACTGCAAAGTTCCCATGGGACGTTCTAGAGGACTATCTAGCAGATGCTCCCATTAAATGGATCTGAGGCCTGAGGAGGGTTCAGGCCAGACACTGAAGCTTGGGCAGGACTCAAGAGCCTGGACTAAAGGAGTATGCAAAGAACAAGCAGGAAAAGCAAGCCAATCACTGATGGTCGCCAAGGTAAAGAATGGCCAACAGATGGTAGAAATTCCGATCAAAGATCAGGAACTGTCACATTCCCCAAGCCAGTCACCTCTGCCATGCCCTTAGCTGCACTCCGCACCCCAACATAGGGACCCACCCTGGCAGCTTATTAAGATTCAAGCATTAGGCAACACCTCTTTCCTCTCACACCTCACTAGACTCCCTTCTCTCCACCCATGGAGCCCAGTTACAGTGATGATAATAGGTTCAGCATAAAGACAAAGGCTGCATGGGCCCAACCCAATGAAATATAGTGTAAGTGCTATTGGTGGCAAATTTTCATTATTCAAGAGACTGTGAGAACACTAGGCTGCTTGCATTTTTAATTACACATCTAGACTTTGAAAGTCTCACACCTCCATGTCCTCAAGCGCCCACACCTTCTCCTGTAATATACAATAAGTAAATCATGCATATCCACGGCAGGCCAGCAAACACTGTCGTTCCAGAACCAATCTGGTCATTCCAGTTACTGCTCTGAAATCAGGAGACAAGAAAAAAAGAAAGGGAAAGCACAACAGAGGTTTCCAACAATATTTATATACCATCATTCACACCTCGCATGTGTGCTCTGAAACTCGTGAGTCTCTAATTAATTACCCAAATGAGTGAAAACAGTTCAGACTTCAGGAACTGAAGAGGGGGTGGCCTGCACAGTCTCCCAGGAGCAGAACAACCCCAGGCAAGGGCCATGCTGGGTCTGCATAGCCCTCCTCGCAGGCCCTGATGACCCCTCCTCTTCCTCAGCCAGCCAGGGGTGGGCAGAGCACTGGCAACAGCCAAGAGAGACAGGAAGAGACTCAGGACAACTGTCAAACTTTCACCTGTCGGGGGCCCCTGGGTGGCTCAGTCGGTTCAGCATCTGTCTTCGGCTCAGGTCATGATGTCACGGTTGGTGGGTTTGAGCCCCGCATCGGGCTCTGTGCTGACAGCTCGGAGCCTGGAGCCTGCTTCGGATTCTGTGTCTCCCTCCCTCTGCCTCTCCCCTGTTTGCAATCTCGCTCTCAAAAATAAACAAACATTAAAAAAAATTTTTTTAAAGCATTTCGCTTGTCAAGTGAAAATTTTATTTGAATTTAGGAACAGAAAACCACGCTATCTGGATAATAAACTACAAAAACTGGGCGCATGTATAGAAGTGACTGGTGTGATCAAATCCAGTTCAAACTCAAGTTGCCTGTCACTGAACAACACACTTACCTACGACCCCCACAGTATGACAGGCACAACACAGCAGTCACAGAATGACTCCTTTCTATGGCCCAAAGCTCCAGGATGTTTTCCTTTCTCCCTCCTTCAGTTGGGTGTCTTTTTATTTTTTTTTTTTATTGTTTATTCATTTTTGAGACAGCACGAGCAGGGGCGGGGCGGGGGCAGGACGGAAGATGTGAAGCAGGCTTTGAGCTGTCAGCACCGTGAGATCACGACCTGAGCTGATGTCAGGCACTCAACCGACTGAGCCACCCAGGCGCCCCAGTTTTTTTCCTTTTGTCAAAATGCATCCACGTTGTCATAAAGGAAATGGTTCACCAAGGTCACTAGAACTGCACGGGCTCCCACTGACCACAGTCGTCAGGCAGCCAACACACAGCCACTCTGCACAGCGCCTGGTGTGCTCCCCGGGGCACAGCCACACAACAGCCGGTGTCCCTTCTCACACCTGCAAGGGCCAGCAAGTCCCGAAACACCCAAACACACTCCTCTCCCAGTCACTGTCAACAAGGGGAACGGGAGGTCTATTAAGAAAGTCAGATCACACTTGGGTCAAAATCAATTTCAACAGCCACACTGAAGCTTTTCAAGCTTCACACTGGAACGGTCAGAATGAGACTTTGCTCCCAGCAGCTTTTCTCAAGGAGATGAAGTGAAAATCTGTCCTCATTTCAACCCTGTAACTGAAGCCTTTAATTGAAGGCAGAAAATAATTAAAACAACAGAAATATGCTAAGAAACACACTAATTCATTCCGATATAGCTAGTCCTTTAAGAAAAAAAACAGTACAGCAGAGGAAGCAGAATCCCTACCAACGACAATCACGCCTGACTAGGGTTGCAATCCACTTTCTAAGGAAACGTGAACGTCTGGTGCACCATGCCCTCCCTGGGTCAAGACT
Source organism: Panthera pardus (assembly GCF_024362965.1). Lineage (NCBI taxonomy): Eukaryota > Metazoa > Chordata > Mammalia > Carnivora > Felidae > Panthera > Panthera pardus. The sequence goes on along the minus strand of NW_026526654.1, from coordinate 21,714,175 downwards.
TGAAGCATCATCTTCTAGAAAGTTCCAAGCTTGGTCTCTGAAATTGCATACGCCTACACCAGAGGCCAGGGTACTCACCACAGTGGTTACCAGCAACTCCATCAACAGTATCTCCCCTAACAGAAACAGGAAGAGACATACTCTGTGCAACCTGTCCCCAAATAGCAACAGCTGCTCACAGTGACCAGAATTACGCCCAAAGCACGGTGAGAGACAGACACGAAGCCATCAAGGACTGACCGTGAGTTCAAGGCCACCAACTTGCAAGTTCTTTGTCCTCAACCAAGAGAAAACTGCCACAGCTGTCTCTCACTCCATTCATTTCTAACCTCTGTGGAAGGGCTACCTGTCACCTGAGGAAGAAAAAAAAGCCTCCAGTCCTCGACCACAAGTGTATAAGGTGTGGACGGAGGCTGGGCTCAGGGCCGCCAAGGAAGGCACCTGCCTGTCTGGGCAGCATTGGCAGAGCAGCTTACCTCGGTGGAAGGCTGTCGATGCCAGGGTCATGTGCCCACTGTCCATCGGGCTGCCATCCCTTTGAGGAGAGGGAGACATTGATGGGAACCAAAGGTCTTCTAAAGGCAAGTTCTTACTGCAAGCTGGCCCAAAGGTCCCTGCAATCAAAGAAATCATTGTGGTTTTGCACTTGGCATATTTATGCCCCCTTTCTTCTAGGAACAAGCCTGTCAGCCTCTGAATGGACCTCAACTTTCAGAAAAGAAAAGAATCCAGGAATACAGATCCACCAAAGGCACGAGAGAAAGGCAAGAAGTCTCCGTGCTACCAACCACAAGCCAACTGTACCTCATTAGGTCTGTTCAAAATATGTGAGCAGTAATGACTGCAAAATCCGTGTGGTACCCTATACTGGCCTTTGCTAGAGGCAAGAGGAAAGACTTGTACATAAACAAGAAACGTAGGTGTTTAGCTTCCGTAAGCACTTGCCTTGCCATTGTCCCGTCTATCATCAACCTTGCCATTGTCCCGTCTCTACTGATTTTCACTTATAATGACAGGGAAAAGTCATTAGATCCAATCAAACCATATAACCAGAAAGCCTATCTCATTCCAAGTCAACCGAAAATCATGAGAATTCAGTGAACTAACTAATCCGGTGTAACAACTCTTGGTCTACTTAAAAGGTTAAATTGTTTTTAGCAATTCCATCTGCACTAAGCCAACAGCACCCCAAAGCCAAAACAGCAACACTTCTCAACTAACTACATAACCAGCAAAGCCATTTGTGTATGTTCTATTATGTATCATCTCACAATTTCCTTTCTTAAAAAATCCTTTCCCTCAGGCAAAGAAATGCCTCAAGATATGGGATCCCTGCCACTGCAATAATGCAAATAAACAGAAATCAGAATATTCTGTTTACAGTTATCTGTGCATCAAGCACACCAAGAAGAGAAGGAAAAAACAACCTACTCATAGTTTTATGAGAGAGAATGTTTCTGTGTTTTAAAAATTTGACTCAAATGTTTTTTGTTTTTTTTCAAATGCATGTTGTAGACATCTATTTAAAGGGCAGGGAGAAAAGTCACCTTTAAGTTAATTTGCTTCTCTAAAGATGAAGCATCACAAAAGAAGTCTTAAACATACCAATAAAACCGTTAGGTCCGGTGGGTTCTCAAAAGGCAAGCTTCTAAACCACTTCTCCCCTGCCCCAAAGGACTAGAAACCAGCTCCACATCAGTCAATCTTCCAGAGCCCAAAGGGTCTCAGATGTCAGGCCAAAAAAGCAATGTTAACACAAAGGGCCTGCCCTGGGACGTATAGGTGAAGAAGGAAAAAGGCAAGTTATCTGGAAGAACTCGACTCTGCAGAAAGCAGGTTGGCTAATACAGTAATTCCCCCTCATCCATGGTTTTGTTCTTGGCAGTTTTAGTTATTTACCAGCACTAAACCACAGTCCGGGAGCAAATGATCTTCCTCCTGATGAACAGTCCCAAAAGGTCAATGCCTACGTCACTGACGTCACTTCATCTCAGCATGTAGGCATTTTATTCTCTCACATCATCACAGGGGGGGATGAGCACAGTACAGTAAAATATTTTGAGGGAGAGAGAGCCCACATTTACATAACTATTATTTCTATATTACTACGGTTGTTCTATTTTTAGCTATTGTTGGTAATCTCTTACTGTGCTTAATGTATAAATCATGTATGTACATTTAAGAAAAAACATAGTATATACAAGGCTTGGTACTATCGCAGTTCCAGGCATCCCCTGGGGGTCTGGAACTTACCCCCATGGATAAGGGCAGGCTACCTGAAGTAACTGGTACCAACCACTGCAAGAAGGAACGTAAACTCGGGGCGCCTGGGTGGCTCAGTCGGTTGAGCGTCCGACTTTGGCTCAGGTCATGATCTCACAGTTTGTGAGTTCGAGCCCCACGTCGGGCTCTGTGCTGACAGCTCAGAGCCTGGAGCCTGCTTCGGATTCTGTGTCTTCCTCTCTCTCTACCCCTCCCCCGCTCATGCTCTGTCTCTCTCTCTGTGTCAAAAATAAATAAACATTAAAAAAAATAAATAAATAAATAAAAAAAAAAAAAGAAGGAACGTAAACTCTGCCAGATCATTTTATGGGCGACCACAGAATCATCCACAGGTGAGGAACAAGGAAGGTGGTGCTAACAAAGAAAGCTACAGGACCACAAAACCAAAATGGGATTCCTGGCAGAGACTGGGTGTAAGCAAAGGAGGGACAGGGCTGCCCTGCATGGCTCATGTGACAGCCAGTTCTAGCAGCCAGGCAGCTCCTCATTATTGCAAGGGAGTCCAGTTACCAGCCACAGAAGACTTTCTAGGTGTTGGCTAGACCTCTGGATCTACTTCAAAGTGGGCCACAGCTACTGAAACAAATTCAAATTCACCCATTCAACACACAGGAGCTACAGAGGTGTCCATCATCTAGGCACCGAAGAGTGAAGAAACCATTTAAACGTGTGAAAGGGAGTAAAGGAAATCCCGTTTAAAATGGGAGTTCGGAGGCCAGGAGACGACTCTTTGCGGCCTTTTACAGACCCAACAGAAAGCAGCCTATACCACTCCCGCAAGGGGAAGGCTTTCCCCTCCCCCCAGCAACACCCCAGCCAATGAGAAGCGACTACACTTCCAACTTCTAGTTCGCTCCAGCGGCCTTTCTGTTTATAGCAGTCCCGCCCAGCTTCCCTTCCCTCTATAAAAGAGTGGGTCATCGGGCACCTGGATGGCTCTGTCGGTTAAGCTTTGGCTCAAGTCATGATCTCTGAGGTTACGGAGTTCAAGCCCACCCCCCGCCCCAGCTCTGTGCTAACCAGCTCCAAGTCTGGAGCCTGCTTCAGATTCTGTGTTTCCCTCTCTCTCTCTGCCCTTCCCCCACTCCTGCTCTGTCGCCCGCTCTCTCTCAAAAATAAATATTAAAAAATTAAAAACAAAAAAAGGTCAGTCTTCTCCTTTGTTCTCTGGACTTGACTTTGGCTTTTGCTACAGCTTGGTTGTGCGGAGTTGCAATTCCTCTTCTATTCCCAAATAAATACACTTTACTGGTAAAATAACAGGCTGTTTTACTTTTAAGGTCAACACATTGGGCAAGAATTTCCCTTGCTGAACTACCCAAGAAATAAGGTGGTGCTAAGTAAAAACTCAGCACTAGGACATCTTTTAAAGATGATATCTCAGTCTCAGATTCAAGGCAGGTGTGAAAAGATGACCTAGGGCCAGGTGCCAGCAAGTCCAGTGTCTGGCACATTTGATCAAGCTTCCAATTGGATCTCAACAGCCACAAGCAAAGGAGTGCTCACAGGTAAGCAAATACCAGATTCCACAAGACGGTGGCAGCAGACAGCTCCACAAATGAGGGCATCCAGGGCAGGAACTAACAGAATCCCTTTTCAGAGGCTCTGATGGTTGACCTACTCAACCAACACCTCCCCATTCTCCCTCCCTTGATTTTGTGCCTCTGGCTACGCCCACTCTTCTCCAGTGTAAGAAGTAAATCCTAGGGGCACCTGGCTGGCTCAGTGGGAGGAGCATGCCACTCCTGATCCAAGGGTTGTTGAGTTCGAGCCCCACGCTGGCTGTACAGATTACCAAAAATAAAAATAATAGTAAGTAAACTTCAAAAACAAAACAGTAAGTCCTATTTGGTGGGAGCCAACAAGGTGGCCCCATCCCTCCAACCAGGAGGTGACTGAAGAATCAGCCTATGAACCAGTTCTGAGGAGTCAAAATACGTAAGGAGGTGGCCTGGGGAGGCTGTCTGAGAAAGGTTTCCTGTACCTGAAGAAAACTCTAACAGAGGGGGGAAAAATGCCCCTTCATCTGCCCACAGGCAAAGCCAAGACCCTAAGGACTACAGTATGAAAAGGAACCTGGATCCTCGATGACACCAGTTACCACCAGCTGCACTACACCTGGCGCTGCCCTTCTGGAATTTGTGTGGTGTAAGGAAACGCACACCCTTCTTGTATAAACCTTCTGAGTCAGTTTTTTCTCTGACATTGAAAGCATCCTTAGAGGTCGTTTACCTTCTGTGTGCTGCTCTCTGCTGATGCTGATGCTTTTCACTCCTGGTGAAATCACCCGGGGAGCTTTTAAAATTCCCTCAGTCTAGACCACAGTTGAGAACAAAGAAATCAGAATCTCCAGGTGCAGCCAGGCCTCAGGGGTTTGTAAGCCCCCCCACACACACACACACACAGGTGATGCTCCCACCCATCATCACACCTCTGCAGGTGACTGATCACCCCACCCCAGGGGGAGAACAGGGTGGTGCCTAATTAAGCAACAGTGAGGCACCCCTTCCTTGGGGCTGAATGGCTCAGCTCATGCAAAAATGGTTAAACTACTGGCTAGATATCTGAAATCTCCCTGGTAGAAGGGGGAAGAACAAGCCACCAGGGAGAGGAAGCCCAACAAGGAGAATGGGAAAGAAGGATGTGACAGGACAACAGTCAGGTGCAGGGAGGCCACCGGGGGACAAGGAATGAGGAACCCGCAGGAGTGAGTCCTGAACCCAGCTTAACTGTGATACCGGGAGAAAATGAAACCAATCAGCTTGTCTGTGCCTTGGTTTTCTAATCCAGACAATATAGAGAGTGTGTCAGGAGCCCCCAAAGTCCTTTCCTGCTCTGATAATCTATGGTTCTAATTTCCCTGCCTATATGTAAGGAATACTTATTAAATGGCAAGTGAAGCTGAATTAGAGACAGGAAGGAACCTCATTTTGCAAATGAGGACACAGGTCCAAGACAAGGTGACCACACCGCTGGTTTAATTCAGGGCCAGGGCTACATCTTCAGGGATAAGACTCTAGCTCCCTAGAGCATGGGGTCAGAGGGGCTAGAAAACAGAAAGGTGATGGGAAAGGCGACCTCTCCCTTTCTAACTAGGTCTCTTCTCTAGCTCCTGTAGAATACTGCCCAAAAGCAAATTTGCAGACCTTTTCCCCAATCCCCAAGCCTGTATCCCACGTCAAGCTGGAGCTGTTATTAGCTTACAAACCTACCTACCTCAAAATGCAGAAAGAAATGACCAAAGTGGAATCTAAAACCAACGGATGAAGAATATTTAGTGTTACAGTAAATTAAAAAATGTAAAGACATGTGGCTCCCCAGGGCAGATCAAACCACCCAGGATCCATCCTTCCTCTCCACAGCTGCCCACCACCTAAAATACTCCTGTTTTGTCTTGGATGGTCCCCAGCAAAGGGAGAAAACAATTCCAAGTTGAAATGATGACCACCCGACCTTCCAGACACCATCTGAAGGATTCTGAAAGAGACAAATCTGCCAAGGTGTCACCCCACAAGCAATCCGTCGTTGCCAGTTTCAAAGACAAATGTTTTCTGCAACCTGGAAACATCTCCTCAAATTCAACACTGCAAGCCAGTACAAAGTGTTTTCAGTTCAGGTGCTTTGAGCCAGGTTACCCACCACACCAGGAACCCACAGAAGACTCAGGAGCCAAGATGCACAGTAACTGCCAGCACAGATGTGAGTACATCACTCAGTCATCAATTGAACAGTCAGCTAAAATTCCCTGTCTGAGCATCATTCCTAACCCATGACCAGGAAGGAAACACTGGGGAGGGGATCAGTAATGGGGTCTCTGCCACAGCCCATCATCCAAGGCAAGGTCAGGTTCTACTTCTCTGCAAAACTGCAGACCAAATGTAACAAACTGACTGAGAAGCGGATCCTACCAGTCACCACTAAGAAAGCCAACTCTGGTCTTCTGGAAGCGTCAGCTAGATAGAGACCTTCTTCCTGTGTGAAGCCAAATTTCTCTCTGAGAAGTCAGGGCACACCTTAGATCTAGCCAACTGCTATCTGTTTACACCAAAACTGAAGACAGAAAACTCAAGTAACTATCTTAAAAAACTACAGGAAAAAAAAAAACAAAAAAACACAGGTGGTATTGTTTGTTACTTTGTTTTTAAAAAGCCCTCTAGAAGATGGCGGCATAGGAGGACGCTGGGCTCACCGCACGTCCTGCTGATCACTTAGATTCCACCTACACCTGCCTAAATAACCCAGAAAACCGCCAGAGGATTAGCAGAACGGAGTCTCCGGAGCCAAGCGCAGACCAGAGGCCCACGGAAGAGGGTAGGAAGGGCGGCGAGGCGGTGCGCGCTCCACGGACTGGCGGGAGGGAGCCGGGGCGGAGGGGCAGCCTGCCGGCCAAGCAGAGCCCCCGAGTCTGGCTGGCAAAAGTGGAGGGGCCGGACGGACTGTGTTCCGACAGCAAGCGCGACTTAGCGTCTGGGAGGTCATAAGTTAACAGCTCTGCTCGGAAAGTGGGAAGGCTGGAGGACAAAGGGAGGGAGAGTTGCTGAGCCCCCGGAAGACAGAGCTCAGTCTGGTGGGGAACAAAGGCGCTCGCCAGCGCCATCTCCCCCGCCCATCCCCCAGCCAAAATTCCAAAGGGAACCAGTTCCTGCCAGGGAACTTGCTCGCTCCGCTCCGCGCAAACACCCAACTCTGTGCTTCTTCGGAGCCAAACCTCCGGCAGCGGATCTGACTCCCTCCCGCTGCCACAGGGTCCCTCCTGAAGTGGATCACCTACGGAGAAGCGAGCTAAGCCTGCCCCTCCTGCCCCCGTGCACCTTGCCTACCCACCCCAGCTAATACGCCAGATCCCCAGCACCACAAGCCTGGCAGTGTGCAAGTAGCCCAGACGGGCCACGCCACCCCACAGTGAATCCCGCCCCTAGGAGAGGGGAAGAGAAGGCACACACCAGTCTGACTGTGGCCCCAGCGGTGGGCTGGGGGCAGACATCAAGTCTGACTGCGGCCCCGCCCACCAACTCCAGTTATACACCACAGCACGGGGGAAGTGCCCTGCAGGTCCTCACCACTCCAGGGACTATCCAAAATGACCAAACAGAAGAATTCCCCTCAGAAGAATCTCCAGGAAATAACAACAGCTAATGAACTGATCAAAAAGGATTTAAATAATATAACAGAAAGTGAATTTAGAATAATAGTCATAAAATTAATCGCTGGGCTTGAAAACAGTATAGAGGACAGCAGAGAATCTCTTGCTACAGAGATCAAGGGACTAAGGAACAGTCACGAGGAGCTGAAAAGTGCTTTAAACGAAATGCAAAACAAAATGGAAATGACAACGGCTCGGATTGAAGAGGCAGAGGAGAGAATAGGTGAACTAGAAGATAAAGTTATGGAAAAAGAGGAAGCTGAGAGAAAGAGAGATAAAAAAATCCAGGAGTATGAGGGGAAAATTAGAGAACTAAGTGATACACTAAAAAGAAATAATATACGCATAATTGGTATCCCAGAGGAGGAAGAGAGAGGGAAAGGTGCTGAAGGGGTACTTGAAGAAATTATAGCTGAGAACTTCCCTGAACTGGGGAAGGAAAAAGGCATTGAAATCCAAGAGGCACAGAGAACTCCCTTCAGACGTAACTTGAATCGATCTTCTGCACGACATATCATAGTGAAACTGGCAAAATACAAGGATAAAGAGAAAATTCTGAAAGCAGCAAGGGATAAACGTGCCCTCACATATAAAGGGAGACCTATAAGACTCGTGACCGATCTCTCTTTTGAAACTTGGCAGGCCAGAAAGGCTTGGCACGGTATCTTCAGTGTGCTAAACAGAAAAAATATGCAGCCGAGAATCCTTTATCCAGCAAGTCTGTCATTTACAATAGAAGGAGAGATAAAGGTCTTCCCAAACAAACAAAAACTGAAGGAATTTGTCACCACTAAACCAGCCCTACAAGAGATCCTAAGGGGGAGCCTGTGAGACAAAGTACCAGAGACATCACTACAAGCATAAAACATACAGACATCACAATGACTCTAAACCCGTATCTTTCTATAATAATGCTGAATGTAAATGGATTAAATGCGCCAACCAAAAGACATAGGGTATCAGAATGGATAAAAAAACAAGACCCATCTATTTGCTGTCTACAAGAGACTCATTTTAGATCTGAGGACACCTTTAGATTGAGAGTGAGGGGATGGAGAACTATTTATCATGCTACTGGAAGCCAAAAGAAAGCTGGAGTAGCCATACTTATATCAGACAAACTAGACTTTAAATTAAAGGCTGTAACAAGAGATGAAGGAGGGCATTATATAATAATTACAGGGTCTATCCATCAGGAAGAGCTAACAATTATAAATGTCTATGCGCCGAATACCGGAGCCCCCAGATATATAAAACAATTACTCATAAACATAAGCAACCTTATTGATAAGAATGTGGTCATTGCAGGGGACTTTAACACCCCACTTACAGAAATGGATAGATCATCTAGACACACAGTCAATAAAGAAACAAGGGCCCTGAATGATACATTGGATCAGATGGACTTGACAGATATATTTAGAACTCTGCATCCCAAAGCAACAGAATATACTTTCTTCTCGAGTGCACATGGAACATTCTCCAAGATAGATCATATACTGGGTCACAAAACAGCCCTTCATAAGTTTACAAGAATTGAAATTATACCATGCATACTTTCAGACCACAATGCTATGAAGCTTGAAATCAACCACAGGAAAAAGTCTGGAAAACCTCCAAAAGCGTGGAGGTTAAAGAACACCCTACTAATGAATGAGTGGGTCAACCAGGCAATTAGAGAAGAAATTAAAAAATATATGGAAACAAACAAAAAAGAAAATACAACAATCCAAATGCTTTGGGATGCAGCCAAGGCAATCCTGAGAGGAAAATACATTGCAATCCAGGCCTATCTCAAGAAACAAGAAAACTCCCAAATACAAAATCTAACAGCACACCTAAAGGAAATAGAAGCAGAACAGCAAAGGCAGCCTAAACCCAGCAGAAGAAGAGAAATAATAAAGATCAGAGCAGAAATAAACAATATAGAATCTAAAAAAACGGTAGAGCAGATCAACGAAACCAAGAGTTGGTTTTTTGAAAAAATAAACAAAATTGACAAACCTCTAGCCAGGCTTCTCAAAAAGAAAAGAGAGATGACCCAAATAGATAAAATCATGAATGAAAATGGAATGATTACAACCAATCCCTCAGAGATACAAACAATTATCAGGGAATACCATGAAAAATTATATGCCAACAAACTGGACAACCTGGAAGAAATGGACAAATTCCTGAACACCCACACTCTTCCAAAACTCAATCAGGAGGAAATAGAAAGCTTGAACAGACCCATAACAGTGAAGAAATTGAATTGGTTATCAAAAATCTCCCAACAAATAAGAGTCCAGGACCAGATGGCTTCCCAGGGGAGTTCTACCAGACGTTTAAAGCAGAGATAATACCTATCCTTCTCAAGCTATTCCAAGAAATAGAAAGGGAAGGAAAACTTCCAGACTCATTCTATGAAGCCAGTATTACTTTGATTCCTAAACCAGACAGAGACCCAGTAAAAAAAGAGAACTACAGGCCAATATCCCTGATGAATATGGATGCAAAAATTCTCAATAAGATACTAGCAAATCGAATTCAACGGCATATAAAAAGAATTATTCACCATGATCAAGTGGGATTCATTCCTGGGATGCAGGCCTGGTTCAACATTTGCAAATCAATCAACGTGATACATCACATTAACAAAAAAAAAGAGAAGAACCATATGATCCTGTCAATCGATGCAGAAAAGGCCTTTGACAAAATCCAGCACCTTTCTTAATAAAAACCCTTGAGAAAGTCAGGATAAAAGGAACATACTTAAAGATCATAAAAGCCATTTATGAAAAGCCCACAGCTAACATCATCCTCAATTGGGAAAAACTGAGAGCTTTTTCCCTGAGATCAGGAACACAACAGGGATGCCCACTCTCACCGCTCTTGTTTAACATAGTGCTGGAAGTTCTAGCATCAGCAATCAGACAACAAAAGGAAATCAAAGGCATCAAAATTGGCAAAGATGAAGTCAAGCTTTCGCTTTTTGCAGATGACATGATATTATACATGGAAAATCCGACAGACTCCACCAAAAGTCTGCTAGAACTGATACATGAATTCAGCAAAGTTGCAGGATACAAAATCAATGTACAGAAATCCGTTGCATTCTTATACACTAACAATGAAGCAACAGAAAGACAAATAAAGAAACTGATCCCATTCACAATTGCACCAAGAAGCATAAAATACCTAGGAATAAATCTAACCAAAGATGTAAAAGATCTGTATGCTGAAAACTATAGAAAGCTTATGAAGGTAATTGAAGAAGATATAAAGAAATGGAAAGGCATTCCCTGCTCATGGATTGGAAGAATAAATATTGTCAAAATGTCAATACTACCCAAAGCTATCTACACATTCAATGCAATCCCAATCAAAATTGCACCAGCATTCTTCTCAAAACTAGAACAAGCAATCCTAAAATTCATATGGAACCACAAAAGGCCCCGAATAGCCAAAGTAATTTTGAAGAAGAAGACCAAAGCAGGAGGCATCACAATCCCAGACTTTAGCCTCTACTACAAAGCTGTCATCATCAAGACAGCATGGTATTGGCACAAAAACAGACACATAGACCAATGGAATAGAATCGAAACCCCAGAACTAGACCCACAAACGTATGGCCAACTCATCTTTGACAAAGCAGGAAAGAACATCCAATGGAAAAAAGACAGTCTCTTTAACAAATGGTGCTGGGAGAACTGGACAGCAACATGCAGAAGGTTGAAACTAGACCACTTTCTCACACCATTCACAAAAATAAACTCAAAATGGATAAAGGACCTGAATGTGAGACAGGAAACCATCAAAACCTTAGAGGAGAAAGCAGGAAAAGACCTCTCTGACCTCAGCCGTAGCAATCTCTTACTCGACACATCCCCAAAGGCAAGGGAATTAAAAGCAAAAGTGAATTACTGGGACCTTATGAAGATAAAAAGCTTCTGCACAGCAAAGGAAACAACCAACAAAACTAAAAGGCAACCAACGAACGGAATGGGAAAAGATATTTGCAAATGACATATCGGACAAAGGGCTAGTATCCAAAATCTATAAAGAGCTCACCAAACTCCACACCCGAAAAACAAATAACCCAGTGAAGAAATGGGCAGAAAACATGAATAGACACTTCTCTAAAGAAGACATCCGGATGGCCAAAAGGCACATGAAAAGATGTTCAATGTCGCTCCTTATCAGGGAAATACAAATCAAAACCACACTCAGATATCACCTCACGCCAGTCAGAGTGGCCAAAATGAACAAATCAGGAGACTATAGATGCTGGAGAGGATGTGGAGAAACGGGAACCCTCTTGCACTGTTGGTGGGAATGCAAATTGGTGCAGCCGCCATGGAAAGCAGTGTGGAGGTTCCTCAGAAAATTAAAAATAGACCTACCCTATGACCCAGCAATAGCACTGCTAGGAATTTATCCAAGGGATACAGGAGTACTGATGCATAGGGGCACTTGTACCCCAATGTTTATAGCAGCACTCTCAACAATAGCCAAATCATGGAAAGAGCCTAAATGTCCATCAACTGATGGATAAAGAAATTGTGGTTTATACACACAATGGAATACTACGTGGCAATGAGAAAGAATGAAATATGGCCTTTTGTAGCAACGTGGATGGAACTGGAGAATGTGATGCTAAGTGAAATAAGCCATACAGAGAAAGACAGATACCATATGGTTTCACTCTTATGTGGATCCTGAGAAACTTAACAGAAACCCATGGGGGAGGGGAAGGAAAAAGAAAAAAAAAAAAAAAAAAAAAAGAGGTTAGAGTGGGAGAGGGCCAAAGCATAAGAGACTGTTAAAAACTGAGAACAAACTGAGGGTTGATGGGGGGTGGGAGGGAGGGCAGGGTGGGTGATGGGTATTGAGGAGGGCACCTTTTGGGATGAGCACTGGGTGTTGTATGGAAACCAATTTGACAATAAATTTCATATAAAAAAAAAATAAATAAAATAAAATAAAATAAAATAAAAAAGCCCTCTAACTAGGAAAAGAGGCTGACTTTAAAAAGACAAAAACAAAAGTCTATACACCAAAATTCTATACGAAACACCAAACCTGTTAAAGAAAACTTTAAGATGCATTCTCTTTAAGATCAAGAACAAGACAGGTATATCCTTCCTATCCCTACATAGTCAACACAGTACTAGAGGCCACGGCCAAAACCTAAGACGTAAGACACTGATGAGGTGGTGTAAGGGAAGACAGAAAACTCATTATTTATAGATGCAAGCATACGCATAGAAAACAGGAATTCAGCAAGATTACAGAAAACAACGTGGAAAAAAAAATCTTCACAGTTCCCTAAACTAAGCAATCCAAAAATATATCATGCCAAATAGCCATAAAAAGTTTATGTCCAGGAACTGACCTACAAATCCACAAGATCTTTATGGCAGAAAATTTAACTTTATTAAAGTTCACAGAAGACAACCCCCCAAAAAAGGCAGGTGTTTGCATTCAAGGATAGAATGGCTTAAGACATCAATTCTCAAAAATAAATTTTTAAATTCCAGTAGGATCTTAAACAGAAAATGTACAAATTCATTCTAAACACTGTATGGAAAAATAAAGACCTTCAAACAACTCGTGCAAATGCTTTTGTTGCATGTGGGAAAGGTGAAGTGGGTTATCCCTTCCGGATATTAAGACTTAAAGCCAAGCCAATAATCACACACTCAAACACACACAAACCATGAATGATACCAGTCTTGCAAGGGAATAGAAAATCCATAAACAGGTCTAGAAATACAGAAGACTCATACCTGTATGGGGGAAGGACAGATCGTTTACAAATAGTAATGGACAGCCTGTACCACTACATGGGGAAAAATAAAACCCCTCCTTCCTACTATATACCGACAGATTAAAAATCTAATAGGAAGTTAGGCTAAAAGAAGAAAAAAAAATTTAAACACTTTATCACCTTAGTGAATTCGCAGATTCCTTAAAAAGGATCCCAAAAGCAGAAACCAGAACGTGAAAAATTGATGGATTGAACCATATCAGAACTAAGGATTTCTTTCAACAAAGGATACTCTCAGTTAAAAGTACAAAGGAGTCCAAGAAGATACTTCATGATATCTAAAATGGATTTTAAAAAAATCAGTAACCAAAATATACATATCAAACCCTAAAAAACAGGAATGTGTATGTGATATATACGTGCAATGCACTGCTATTCAGCAATAAAAAGGAATGAATTATCAACACATCCTATAATAAGGATGAACTTTGAAAACAGTATGCTATGGGCACCTGGGTGGCTCAGTTGGTTGAATGTCTGACTGGTGGCTTCGGCTCGGGCCATGATCACGGTTCATGAGTTCAAGCCCAGGCTCCACGCTGCTTGTAAAAGGAGTGAAAGAAGCCAGTTACAAAAAGCACAGACCATAGGATCCCATTTATATGAAGCTTTCAGAATAGGCAAATCGATACAGACAGGAAGTACATCGGTGGTGCCTAGGGCTGGGGAAGTTGGGAGGAAACACAGGGTGACCAGTAATGGGAAAGGCTTCTTTCTGGGGTGATGACAACATTCTAAAGTTCACTATGGTGATGGCTGCACAACTCTGTGAATACACCAGAAACCACTGCATGGTGCATTTTTTAAATGGATGAACTACGTGGCATGTGCAGTCTATCTCCGTAAAGCTGTTTTTAAAAAGGAAAAACAAAAAATAGAGAAACCAGAAAAACGCAGAGAATAAGGTAGTAAAGCTATTCAGAACATGCTGGTATTAACTAAATAAGTATCCCACTCCAGAATATGCAGTCCAGAGGGCTGATGGGAATAAGAGCCACATGAAAAGATACTCAAAATCCTAAGTCATTGGAGAAATGCAAATTAAAACCACAATGAGGGACACCTGGCTGGTTCGGTCGGAAGAGCATGCAACTCATGATCTTGGGGTTGAGTTCAAGCATCATGCTGGGTTTAGATATTCTTAAAAAAAAAAAAAAACCCACAAGGAGATACCATTACATACTTACAAAAATGGCTAACATAAAAAATGCTGATAATGCCAACGCAAAAAGGTACAGTCACTGTAGAAAATCAAACATACACTTACCATATGACCCAGCAATCCTACTTCTAGTATTTACCCTTGTGAAAGGAAAACTTATGTTCATATAAAAACTGTATGTGAATGTTTACAGCAATGTTATTCACAACCACCAAAATCTGGAAACCACCCAACTGCCCTTCGACAGGCCAATATGGCACATCATTACAATAGTATGCCACTCAACAATACAGAAGCACAGACAACTGATAACATGCACAAACACGGATTAATCCCAAATGCATTATGCTAACTGCAAGAAGCCAGTAACAAAGGTGTGTGATTCCATTTATATGATGCTCTGGAAAATGCAAATCACAGGGGCAACAAACAGATCAATGGATGCCAGGAGTTGAGGTGAGGGATGGGTCGGGAATTCTTTGGGATACTGGGATTGTTCTGTGCCCCATGCGTGGTGGTTGTAAGAAGCCATATGCCTGTAAAGATGCACAGAACTGTAAGAATTATACATCCAAAAAAGTTTTCACTGTGCAAATTTTGAAAAATAACTGTGATCGGGAAAAATAAACTCATACACAGTACATAAAATGTTTATCTATTGAAGACACATGTATCCTAAGACATATCAAAACCTATGCTACAAAAGAAAAAGGCAGTGGGGATGAAGGAGGAAACGTAGCAAATCAGAACAGACCAGGGTCTTACACAGATCAATGACGATGGTGCCACAAACTGAAAAATAGGGGGAAAAAAAAAGCTCCAAATGGAAAAGGTGAAAAGAAATCCAGTAAGAAAATGACCAAAGCTTGATTTAACAGAATAAAACAGGCCACTTGATTGGTTAGGCAGTTAGCCTAAAGCTCAGAGAGGCTATAGTAAGATCTCTGCCTTAGCACCAAGAATGATGCTCCTGGTTTAAAAACAACAGAGGCCAAAGAGCGCCTGGGTGACTCAGTCGGTTAGACATCCGACTTCAGCTCAGGTCATGGTCTTGCAGTTCCTGGGTTCGAGCCCCGTATTGGGTTCTGCAGTGACAGCTCAGAGCCTGGAGCCTGCTTCGGATTCTGTGTGTGTGTGTGTGTGTGTGTGTGTGTGTGTGTGTGTGTGTGTGTGTTCTTCCCTCGCTTATGTGATCTCTCTCTCTCTCTCTCTCAAAAATAAATAAACTTTAAAGAAGTGACCAAAAAGGGTTAAAAAATTAAAAACATCTTACGATACACCAATAAAAAAGGAAAGAAAGTAACCAAGATAACAGCATCTCACTTGCTTTTCCATGCATTAACTTCTGACCTTGGTTGTCATCAATCTGCCAGAAAACATGGAAAATGTTAAAAAGATGAGGGCCTCCTGTTATCCAGCACTAGTCCAGATATTAATTAATGTCCCAGGGATATGAATTTTGCAGTAAGCCCGCAAGTGCTCAAGGAAGACTCACACTTCCCATGAAGACACCCGTCAGTGAGGGGAAGGACTTCTTCCTCTCACTCTGGTGAACTGCATCCCTGGGAAACCAGACCAGCACTGCTCTCCACTGCTTTGTTTAAAAACAGCAGAGTTTATATAATGGACACTGGACTAGAAAGGCTCAGAGACAGTATTTAGGTAAATGATACCTGCTGGGAACAAGCTTCTTTGGCCCATAATGTCCTGAGGAATCCTACAGCCTTTGTCCTGTCTTCTATCAGAACAAAAGTCACCCAGAAAAGCATCTTTCGGATACCACTGTCCCCAAAACACTGACACTGCACAGTTTAGCCTAGCATACAAAGCCGTATAAAGTCACTGTCCCGAATTTGGACACCTCCTGCTGGTGATGCTCACAAACCCAAAAATCTGGTCTGGCCATAAAAATCACACAGGCATAATCACGGTCTCTGAGACTCTCTGTCCAAAATGCCCCTTAGGATATTTCCAAGAATCTCAATGCCAGCCCTAGAAATACCATCCCTTCTACCTATACATCCGGAGACAAAAGATGGCCGTTCATTCCACGGGGCAGCATTTTCTCACCACTGGCACTATGGGCGCATGGGCCATGTGATTCTTTGCCGTGGGGGCTGTCCCCGTGCAGTGCAGGGCATGTAGCAGCATCCCTGGTGCACACCCCCTGCCAGAGGCCAGCAGCAGCATCCCCCAGTAACAACAACTAAAACGTCTCCAGACATGGCCGCAGGTACCGTCAAGTGTGGGCAGGTACATGATGGGGCAGCTGGTGAGAGGTACAGCAAGAACCGTATTTAGGTGGCTGGGCCCCAATGTCACATGCTCTTTGTCACAACCACAGAAAGTCCCGCGCTCTGTAGGGACTTCTCCAAACAGGAGTCCTGGCTCTCTTCTCTGGCCCTTTAAATCTGCCTTTTTGACTCAAGTTCAATTAAGCTGCAAATCACGTCTCACATACTGTACCAATAGTATCTTATTTTCTGTACCTCCAGGAGAATGTGCCAGGACCGTCTGCCTTCAGGGGTGGGGAAGACATGAGCGAGAAGGAATCCATGCACTTGAATGAGAATTCCTGCAGCGCAGGAGAGTTTGTACCCGTACCAGGCATATATGTTGAACGCAAATGCTTCCCAAAACTGAATAACCCATCTGTGTTCCTAACTATGTCAGAAACCAGGTCAAAACAAAAGCAGGATCTACCATGGGGCAGTTTGGGAAAAAGTGTGAGTAAAGATAAATTCGGACCTGTCCCAACAGGTATGTTTATTATCATATAGCAACATTAATATTTCTTCTCTGAGATAAAAAGATCATGAAATTATAATACAATACAGGGAAGCAAGAGACTGCAGTTTTGTTTTGTTTTCTTTCTGGAGATAAAGCGTAATGGGCTGATTATGTTATCTAAACTTGGATGTGTCTGAAAGTCAAGGGAGAGGCGATTAGCAGTCACACTGGGACAAGGAGTCCTAAGAAGTGGGTGGATGGTAGCCTACCCAGCAGCCTCATTCACAAACACACCACCATTAATATACGTTTTTCTTTTACTTCTTTTCCTAAAGGCAAAATGATTGGTTTTTCTATTTCATCAGGAGCTACTATTCGCCCCTTGGAAAAGAAAGAAGAAAAAAAGAGACATGAGAAATCAAAATGGGGTGCCCGGGTGGCTCAGTCAGTCGAGCATCCGACGACTTTGGCTCAGGTCATGATCTCAGTTTGTGGGTTCGAACCCCGAGTCAGGCTGCGCTGACAGCTCAGAGCCTGGAGCCTGCTTCGGATTCCATGTCTCCCTCTCTCTCGCTCTCTGTACCTCCCCCCCTTCTCAAAAATAAATAAATATTTTTAAAAATTTTAATAAAAAAAATTTTAAGTCAAAATAATTTAATCCTTAAAAAATTACTGCAAAGGGTACTTGTAAGGTACATGACACAGCCAATCCTTTTACCAGCAGAATTTGTATTTACACAGAGTAGTCAATTTTCTAAAACTCATCAGGGGACTTTTCCATATTAGTTTTCTAGTGAATCTGATGAGTAAAACTACCCAAAAAAATTTTAGGAACTGAAGAAAAACCTAACTCTTCCGTTGGGGATCTGAATCCACATTAGACGACTACTCCATGGACACGTTTCCTTAGCATCAATACTACAACAAAAACAACTAAGATAAACACAGCTTTTCTGTTTTCTAGATTTTTTTGCCTTGCACTTGATTTGCTCTGGTTACGCTGGCTTGATGTTTGAGAGTACTAATTTATTATAAAAGAAAATGACAAAACTGATTTTTAGAATTTTGAAGCATCTGGCACAGGTATCTTATCTCTTATTAAAAAAATAATTAAGGGCGCCTGGATGGCGCAGTCGGTTAAGCGTCCGACTTCAGCCAGGTCACGATCTCGCAGTCCGTGAGTTCGAGCCCCGCGTCAGGCTCTGGGCTGATGGCTCGGAGCCTGGAGCCTGTTTCCGATTCTGTGTCTCCCTCTCTCTCTGCCCCTCCCCCGTTCATGGTCTGTCTCTCTCTGTCCCAAAAATAAATAAAAAACGTTGAAAAAAAAAAAAAATTAAAAAAAAATAATAATAATTAAGGGGCGCCTGGGTGGCTCAGTCGGTTAAGCGTCTGACTTCAGCTCAGGTCATGATCTCGCAGTTTGGGAGTTCGAGCCCCACATCGGGCTCTGTGCTGACACCTCAGAGCCTGGAGCCTGCTTCAGATTCTATGTCTCCCTGTCTCTCAGCACCTGCCGCCCTCCCTCCCTCCCTCAAAAATGAATACACATTAAAAAAATTTTTTAATAATAAAAAATAATTAAGTCATCACTTGCTAAAAGTCTCCTATATGCCAGGCACTTTATCTATATGTTCTCAATCTTGATCAGTAATCCTGCAAGATAACTGTTACGTTTCTGTCTTTCATCCTCAGGAAGTCAGCAGCCTGGAGAAAAAAACCCTGACAGTCGAGTACCTATGCTAGGATCCAAGACTAAAACCCTGGCTTTGATTCCAAGTGAATCTCAAAGTGGAGATTCTAATAATCTGCCTATCTCTGCAAAACAAAACAAAACACCTGAGAGATCTATACAGCTAAAAAGAATAAGTAGAAATTGTAACGAATGCAAAAGAAGAAAAGAGGCTTAGAATCCTATGTGACATCATCATGCCCTGTTAAGATCCTACTGTGCCCTTACTGCCTAACTAAAAAACCAAACAATTCTCTCTCTGCACACCAACCAGATCACCCCCTGCACACACACATATGCATGCACACACACAGTTTTATTATGACCTTGAGGATAGTATTTTTGTGACCTAAGATTCCAGTGGTTTATGGCTGGGACACAGAAGCTTCTGGTTAATTAAATATCCTCACTGGTTTAATCTCCCTAACATTAAACCCCTAAACTACAACAAAGGAAGATCTTCTTTGGTGTGTAGTAATACCCTTTAAGGACCCATCCAGGCGTCAGATTCATCAAAAGAAACTCAAGTTCTCACTGCTGAAATTAATTCCCTCTGCTCCTTCATCTGACCTTGTTTTTGTTTTCAGTCTTTGGGGGGAAAACTTGCCACACCACACTGAAGCTCTGTGATTTGACCCCAGCCACCAAGTGGAAATCAACTCCACTCACCTCATCTTTGGTAACATTCAGTATATTCAGACCACTACTTACCTATTGTTCTTAATCTCTTTTTCTGGACCGGATGATTGAAACTGACACAGTTAGAGACCTCTGAATGCTAACCCAGTAGGACGAAACTAGTTTGCTCATTTCTTCTTTGCCCCATCTTGGTATGTGAAAGTCCTTCACACCAGGTGAAGTCGAAGGCCCTCTCCCATCACCACTTAAGGAACTAATAAGAATATTACCTCTGAATGCCATGGGGAGCTTTTAAAAGGGCAACAAAAACCAGAGAGCACAGGAATTTTCAACTTAGTGTCAAAGACCCATTGACCCATTCGTCTTTTGTGTCGATTTATTTTGTATCTGACTGGACAGTTAGGACTATACAAACTTAAACTTCATGAGCCTACCGAGATGATAGAAGAGCCTCTGGCTTGTCACTGAGCGTCTTCCCTGGGCCAAAGAACTTCATGAAACTCTGTTATACGAGAACCAGCGGACAGAGTCACAGGTCTGGACTCGTGTTCTGCCCAACTTACAACAGCCAATATTGTTTAACTAGAGAAGTCCCTTATGTTTTTAATTAGACAGAATCATCCATCTTTTATACGGTTTAATAAATCAAGGTTTCACGGTGGTGATTATTATTTTTGGCATTCTTGAGGCAGTTATAGTCTCTAAAAGACAATCTGCCTAGTAAAATATAAGACACTCTAGACAAAGTTATCCAAATTTTTCATACTGTCTGAAGACAGTCAGTGGAAAAAAATCACTCCATGAGTTACTTCACTTCCTTTACAGAGTAAGTGACTTTGAGCACCAAGCCCATTGCCTGTTCCATGACGCACATGATGAGACGCCATTTGCCAGCCTCTCCAGAGTCAGGTGTGGCAGCGTGGTGGCGTTCTGGCCAGGGGAATGTGGGCAGGAAGAATGTGCTCTTTATCTAGGCCTGGGCACATGGACACTTCTCACGGGAGCCTCCATTTTGGCCCTCACGATGACTTAAGGCAGACGAGCACAGCCATGTATGGAAGACGGAAGGAAGAACAAAACAGAAGAAACTAGGATTCCTACAAAACTGGGGGAAAACCACTCATCAATCAGGACTACCAGGGAACAAGAAATAAACTTCTGTCAGATGTGCGCTATTAGAAATGTGGGAGGTTATTCTAGCAGCTGGCATTATGCTAACCAAACAAATTTACTGGGCAACTCTAGATCAAGGTTAGGCTGACTTGGAATGGATGCTCTAGAATTAGTGACTCAGGCAAGAACAGGACATACCAGATGGAATCTCTAAATATGTACAGTGAACACCATGTTTGGCCATAATAAAGCAATCTATTCCAGTAAAAATTTTGCTGGAGAACTGAGGTTGAAAAGATAACTTTTGAACCACTGATCCTTTATTTCCATAGCTGGCATAAATCACCAAAAATCTGTGAGAATCTTCAACCCTGCCTTTGCCAAAGGTACCATAATTCATATTAAAATACAATACCAGCATACCACAGGAAACCCAACTCTGAATTTACTATAAAACTACTGTTGAAGTCATTTCACAAAGGATATTATGTGATACAGCAGAGTTCAAGTTGAGTTTCTTTAACTATTTGTTTTTTCGCAGTAGAAATTTAAGATCAAGAAGACCTTTGCTTTCTCGTATGCAAGTCACATGTGTTCCCTTGGAAGAGAATCAAAACATATAGTGCTTCCCTTCCTGCCCTCTCGAGACCGAAAATGGATGTGCACCCACCCACACACACACATACAACATTCACTGCCATCACTGGGGTCCTTCCTCCTCCTTGCTTTGACCTCAGTGAGCATGTCCTTCACTGCTAGATTACTTCAGAGATGAGGTATGAATAAATTCATCAATTAAGGAAGGAAACGAACACTCATTAAGTACCTACCACATGGTAGGTTATTTTTACACGGTCTTGATACCATTTAATCTTTGCAACCGTGAAATGTATATACCATAATTTTCCATTTTACAAAGGAGGAAGCAGGGAATTTTTTTAAAAAACAAACTTGCTCAAGGCCATACACGAAGACAAGATACAAGTCCAAGACATAGGACTCCAAAACTTAAATCTTTCCATTTCAAAATGCTGCATTTGACCTACGACCATCCTCCGGGCCATCCTTTGCCATTGGACCTACGCCATATTGCCAAAATAAGAAAACTAGATTACTGCTCAATTTTTATTTCATTAAATATTCATTTTAAGTGAATCGATGGTTCTCAAGTTGGCCATCCTTCCGCTTATACCTTATTATCACATTTCCGCAAAATCAAAGCGTGTACTGTGCACGCGACCCCATGAAGATTTTAGAGGATAAACCCAGGGCAGGAGGAAGCACAGCCGTGCGTTATCTGGGCTCACCGCTGCCTCTCTCAGGAAGTAGTTCTTTCTACCTAGGAAGTGTTGGTTTCCCCAAGGGTTATTTTAGAATTTTTGTTCACCAATTCTTAAACATTTCCAAAACTCCGTCTGGGAAGATACTGCTAAGGTCAGTAAACAGGCACAGGCCAAGGAAGCCGAAACACAAGCGACAGTCTTCTACTTTCTCAGCAGGGCGGCAGGAGTGCCCTACAACATCTAAAATGGTTCCATGCCAGACTGGAAAACGATTTTTAATGCTCTTCTTTTTCCTACTTACAGAACAAGGTGAAATCAAGGACAATTTGTAGTACTGTATCACAACTCTTTTAAGTAATTATTTACTTCCCTAGAATTCTTCAAAGTCAAATATAGATAAAGTAGTTCACAAAATATTATCAGTTCCAGCAGTTATTTAAAACAGCATTAAACTACAGTTGATCAGTGAGACTATCAAAAGGCTAATATTCTTAGGTTAGCACGAGTTTTCACCATGCTAAAATTAGGTAAATTCATGGTTGTCAGTTACAATACCTCCATAATCAATGTGTCTCTGGTGACCAAGTCCTGCTCAAAAATACGCTTTCCTGTTTGAAAGGGAATTTCAACACATGCTTTAACCAGAATATATTTCTATAGGTGACATTTAAGATGATAAAACTGTCGACGCCAGGTTCTTTTGACTGCTAAGGTCAGAACATTTCTCCTTTCTCTGAAAGCCTGCTGTGCTACTGACGACCTTTATGTACGCCACTCCAGCTCGGTCAAGCGCTGCGTCACGGAAAATCACGCTCTTATTTTCAGGCCTTACCTTCAGGTAGGATCCGTAATATTTGGTTACGTATGGACTGTCACACTGACTCAGCACTGTGATTTCTTGTTGAATGTCCTCTATCTCATCTTCAGCTTCTTCCAGATCAATGATTTTTATGGCAACCACTTTCTGAGTCCGAAGGTCAATGCCTTTGAACACCTCACCAAAAGAGCCCTTTCCAATTTTCTCCAGTTTTGTAAAAAGCTCTTCTGGATCTGCTTTCAGGTTCTGTAGAAGAGAAGGAAAAGAAGGGAGACTTCAATAACTCACAGTATGGGGACTGATTTTTCCTTTTACTCATAACATACACAACACGGTCTTCCAAGGACTGATCCATTTTCTTAAGGGTCACGCTGGTTGTGACCACAGTTCCTCACATTCGGGACACAGAGACTTCTAAGCCTCACCTCTACGAAACACGGCAAGTGTGCAAATAAGAATAACCCAGATTATAACAACTGGGAAAGGCTCCAGCATTTGCATAATTAAATAAAAACCCAAACACTTATTTGAACATATTATGATATATGGATTTATTGAAAAACACTCTTGTTTAAGCAAATATTCCACTTTTCTTCCTTCCTTCCCCCCCGCTCAAAATTTCTAAGTGCAGGTTGGTATATACTAAATTTAGGTTAAGTAGTACTTAATCGTTTCCTAAGAGGCCATGTTTTAAAGTCCAACAAACACAGTCCTATGCATCTTCACTTATAGCCTAAATATTTTAACCAGATCCCAGAAAACACAAAGAACCTGATTTCTTTTGTCTTGTTAACATTACCTCCTTGAAATCGCTGCGAAAGCTCTTAACCACCAACAGGATCGCACGAACACACACAGCGTACGTTTCCAAGGGGCCCAGATGTAGGGACTCTGGCACCCATCCTAACGGCTTCCTGACCACAGAGGTATGAGCAGCTGAATTCTCAATGGGCAACACACTGTCATCCCCAGGGGATGTCTGGAAATGGTATGAGGCAGTGTTTGTCACAAACCGAGGGGCGAGACTGACATTCAGCAAGGAGACCTGAGGATGCTGCATATCTTGGCACAAGGAACTGCCAAGCCCAAAACGCTGCTGGCATCACCTGAAACCCCACAGAGCAGGAGAGGACCGGGCGAGCCGCCACCTTACACACCTTCCCTCGGTGTACGTGAGCAAGAGGACACCGGGCCCCCCCTCAAAGTCTCCCAGTCCTTGTAAGAAACTGAAATATGGAAAAGGGAGTAAGATGGGGAAGGAGGGGGGCTAAAGAGGCGGGAGAGTAACAGGCACAAGGAGAGGAGGTATGGGGGGGCAGCGAGTAAAGAGGGAAGACACAGAATCACAGCATTTCAGCGGCACTGTCGGACGAGCTCTGCGGGCTAACCAGGCGCTAACTGGTAACTTGTTCCCACGGAGAAACACAAAGAGTTCCAAGCACGAGCTGGAGCCCATCCAGCCGGGCCCCGATGTGGAGATGCTGCTGTGCCAGCGTGAGCCCTGTGGAAATCACGTACCCCAGTAACGCCTGGGCAAACTGACGGTCGTGGGTGGTCTCAGGGACCCCAGAGAGGTCCCGTTTCTGAGAATGCACACCAAACTGTAAAAGCTCACAAAACCCACCAACCCTCTCAGTAAAAATGAGCAAAGGAAGCAAGAAACGCATCCTGCGGTCACCAGGAAAAAGGAACAGGAGAGAGACCACGTCCATTTACAGCAGCTAGAAACCCGTTTGCAAACCCCTCCCTTACCTCCTTCCCTCCACGATGAGGGGGGGTGGCCCTCCTTTTCCTCAAGGCCAATCCTAAACGCTGAGCTTTTGAGTCCATCCTTCTGTCCCCCAGGATGTGGCTTCATCAGCAGCCCCCTTCGTCGCTCCCTCTTCCGTTCAGCCCTCTCTACAGACCCTTCGCCCTTGGTGGACGGATCCAGTTTCTCCCATTAAAAGGAAACAAAACAAAAACAAAACCACCTGGCTTCTCTGGTCACCCTCCTCCTCCACTCTCTCCTTCCGTGAGAGTTCCCTGCAAGTCCCCGGGACCAGCCAGGCGCCCCGCCCCTCGCGGGTCACCGCTGCAGTCTGGCTCTGGCTTCGGGTGGCGCAGTGTCAGATCTGAACCTCCTCCACGAAGCCCTCCCTCTGGGAACTTTCCAGTCCCCTGGTATCTAAACCCTGCCCTCCACTCGTCTCCTCCCCAGGCCCTAGTTCCAGAGGAGTCTTCCCACAGACTCTACCCACGCGGCCGAATCACAGGTATTCTCCCCGTGGCTCCACGCTGGCCTCCCAGCCCTTCTCTACTCGTTCTCCCAGTATAGTTTCAAGGTTTGATACCAGGTTCCCCAAATCCGGCTGGTCAGAATTACCTGGGATGCTTGGGAGATCCCCAAAACATTCTCAGTCATACACGGGGGCAAGAGTACACAATCCATGTTTTTAAAAAACCCCAACACCTTTGAGGAAGAGCTGTTTTTAAACTATCGTGTATACGGTACCTTTCAAATTGCTAGCGCCAGCCTCGCCTTTTGAATTTTAATTCCTCGGATCAGTTACTAGATACATATTTCTACCTGGACATCTCAAGCACAACATACGTGAACTGAATTTGTCATCGCCCTACTGAACTGGCCGTCCCCCCAGAGCACACTAGCTCCTTCACCAGACCATAAGCTGAAGGAACTGAGGGACCATGTTTTTCACTGCTGTGCCCACATGCCCGGGCACAATGACTGCTGGCCAATAAAGGTCCCCTGAGTAATAAGAAAGCCTCAGCCTTACACTGACACAAACACAATCTAGGGGGAGTAGATACTACGAAGAATACCCTAATTCGGACAGGGACAGAGAGTCCAAGAAATTAGGGGAGGGGGGCCATATCTCTGGCTTACAAGGGTAAGGAAGTGGCAGTAAGAATTTGCAGGAATGGGGGCACCTGGGTGCCTCAGTTAAGCGGCCGACTTCAGCTCAGGTCATGATCTCACAGTTGGTGAGTTCGAGCCCCACATCCCCGCATCAGGCTCTGTGCTGACACCTCAGAGTCTGGAGCCTGCTTCAGACTCTGTGTCTCCCTCTCTCTCTGCCCCTCCCCTGCTCTCTCTCTCTCTCTCACACACACACACTCTCTCTCTCTCTCTCTCAAAAATAAATAAACATTTTTTAAAAATTAAAAAACAAAAACGAATCTGCAGGAACAGTGATTCTCAAGTCTCAGGGGCATCAGAATCACCTGGCAGGCGTGTTAGAGCACAGGCTGTCTGGCCCACCCCTGGAATTTCTGGTTCAGCAAATCTGGTGTGGGGCCCAAGAATCGGAGTGTGCCCAGGTGATACAGAACCACAACGGTCAGGAAATCTGGGGAAAGAAGGAGAGCAGCCTTGACAAGGTGATGTGCCACGAAGATGTGACTTGTTTTAGGTTATCTAACCTGACAACCCTCTGCTAAGTCTCCCACCCCCAGACTAAGAAAAAACAGTGACATTTCCTTTTCAAGAATTAATAGAAAACGAAGCCAACAAAAACGTATCCAAACTCCTACAATGGAAGGGATGATGGCGTGGGAGCCTACTACCAAAATAACCAAACAATTCATCACGTCTATGTTCACGCCCCTCTACGATGTGACTGGCACTCCTCCCAGCAAGAGAGAGCCCACATCCCCATCCCGGAATCTGGGCGGATCCAGACCCGTGTTCTGGCAACAGAATGTGATTTCTAAACCTAGGCCCCAAAAGGGCCGGCCAGCGAGGCTGGGAATGGAAGCATGTGGGAGGGACCCGCTTCAGCCTCTGCACGCAGACAAGGTCAGATCACTCTCCGCCATCCAGCCTCAGTCCCGGCCACCTGCTCCCTGCAACCACCTGACAGCACCCAGTAGAGGTCAGTCCATTGCCCAGTCAACCCACAGAATCATGAGATGTAATAAATCTGCTGTTTTGAACCAACCAGCTTTGGTGGGCTGGTTACTCACCACCAATGACTGACACCACAACTGATGCCCAGACGGCATGTGCTGGGCTAGACCCCAGAGCTGCTGGGGACAGTTTACTGCTGTATGCTGCTCACTACCGCCCCCCTCCTCTTTGAACAGTTACCTTGTTCCCACCTTGCCATGTTTGTGTGTTTGTTTTTGGGGGGTGTCTTTTCAATTCACAGCTCTCTGAATCAAGAGGAGCCAGACCTAGGGGCACCTGGGGGACTCAAGTCGGTTGAGCATCTGACTTCGGCTCAAGTCGTGACCTCGCGGTTCTTGAGTTCAAGTCCTGTGTCAGGCTCTGTGCTGACCGCTCAGAGCCTGGAGCCTGCTTCAGATTCCGTGTCTCCCCCTCTCTCTGCCCCTCCCCTGCTTGTGCTCTATCTCTCTCAAAAATAAACTTAAAAAAAAAAAGAGGAACCATACCTAAGGAACTATAACCTAGTGGCCCTGCTGCAACCATCCTTAGCTGAGGCAGGCAGGGCACAGATTTTCAGGCCGATGCTGTGCCACAAAGGACGAGCAAAAATGGGAGAGGAATATGTCCTACAGGTGTGAGGGACACGAATCCTTAGGGACAGAGGCAAGCTGGTAATTCCAGTAACAACTCCATCCTCCTATGTCCACACCCCAAAGCCATTATACCACTCGCTCCCACCAAGAGGTGGCTTGAACCGGGACTGGCCTTGAGGATTTCCTGTGATGCTGTGCTATTTCCAAGGTCAAACCTTAAGAGGCCCTGCAGTGTTTGCCTTGCCCTCTTGCAATGCCTCCGTCAGCACAAAAATGGGCCTGGGCTAGCCTGCGGAAGAGGTCACATGAAGAAGTCACTAGCCTCACACCCAGGCCAACTGAAGCCAGCCAGTTCTCCAGCTGACCACACACATGTGAATGAGCCCAGACGAGGCCTGCAGGACCCCCCCACCCCCACCCCCTGGCCCACCGCCACCCCTAGTCAATGCCAGGAATCATGAGAAACACTAAATCATCGCTGTTTTAGGACCAAAGTTCTAGGGTGATGTCACACAACGATAGGTGACAAAGTCAACAGAGATCACAGATCACTGCAGGAGAAAAGTGTCCATCCTGGGAGAGGGAAGCAGGTACAGATGGATGTTCTATACTCTGGAGGATGTTTCATTGTAATACACCGCCTGAACTCCCTATGGCCTCGTTTAAGACGGCTGTTCACACCGCACTTCGACCACCTTCCCCAAAGCCCTTTTCCCTGAAGCCCGTACTGTCCGAGGCAGCTACTTTGTCTCACATCTGCTCGAGGGTGGGGTGTCATTCCCCACTCTCTGCCACAGTGTCGGCAGCTGTAAACTAGGCTACAAACCGTTCCTGGTAAGAAGGAAGACATCTGCTAATTCGGTGACAGCAGGGGACTACACGAGCAAGGTTCCTTGCCCTTTGGCAATTCATTATCACGCAGTCAGAAGAAAACCAGTGGCAACGATGGCCTAGTTCAAAGAGGAACGTCAAGATTCTGTTGCCAGCATCTGTTCTATGAGCAAAGTGGCTTTCTCTGGTAGAAGAGGTGCCCACTCTGCCAGCCGCCTTGAGGACTTTCTGTTCAGAAAGGTTTATGATGAACAAAGCGCTGGCCTTCATCCCAGACGAGAAAGGCCTGCCAGAGCCTCAACCCACCTATGCCACCTGCCCGACGGGCAGCAGGGCCCCCACTGCTGGAGTTCCAGCCAGGTCGCGGGCAGGAGCCAGGACACGCAGTGGCACAGCCTTCTCTGAAGCAGCGGCAGGTCAGGACCCTCCTGCCAGCACTCGCCTCTCCTGGATCAACATGGCGGGGGGGGGGGGGGGGGGGGGGGTGGTGGCCGGGAGCCCCAGGTGGGGTCCTGCCTGCACAGAAACATCCCACCCCTCAGCTCCTGGACTCATCGCTCAGAAAGACCAGTTAGGTGTGTCCAGGAAAATTCCCACCCACGCTGCTGACCTAGAGACCCTCATTCTGAGGGAATGAAGGAAGGCGAGGCTTCTCCTGATGGAAGAGCAAGAATCTCATTTACATGTTTGCTAAACCCTATGACCCCATTAGCAGCATCTAAAAGTCTGTTTCCTCCTGAGGGAGGGGTCAAGGGGATAGAAAAGTAACAGCAGAAATGACAGCGTCTCCAGATACAAGCACTACTGTGACTCACAGAGAGCACGAGGCCTGCACTTAGGTTCTCCAGCAGAGGGCTCTTCTCCAGGCCCGGCTCTCCAGCCCCCTCGAAACCTCCACCGCTGCGTCCAGAAACGTCCGGGAAACCACACTTGGATTCCACTTCTGGCTGCTTTATTCTCTTTCCCATCACCGTTCCTTCCTAACGACACCAGGCCGCCTGCCCCATTAAACCTTAGCTAAATCCTGGACCTTCCTGGGCACTCACGCCTCGGCTTGCCTGTTTTTAATTACAAGATCTAGGGAAACCGGAGCCTGTGTTGTACTTCCTCATATTAGGTCAGGATCCCGGAGAACGGACCGAAATAACTGGAAGACGCATTCCCTCAGATGCAAGGATTGGACACAAGTCTGGACTCCAAAAATGCTCCAAAGCCCTACCCCCACAAGCCCAGAAAACCTTCAGGCTCAAGGATTGTGGGAAGAGCCAAAAAGCCACCAGGGAAAGTGCCCCAGGTGAATCCAGAGTCAATGGTTTCACCGAAGTTTCTCACTGATCAAGACCTGGAAGTTGCAGGGTGACCAGCTACCCCAAAAGCCAGGATCTCCTACCAGCCCCGGTTTGTAACGAACAAACACGTCCACAGCAGTAGTGTCGCACAGGCCACCTGCACCTTCAAGATTCCTCTGGAAAGAAATGCCACATGGGCAACGTCCTCCCCACTCCAAGACTCTGAGACGCTGCAGGGCTGTGTCCTTCTGAAGTTCAGGCTTCTGCAACAATTCACTGTATTTCATAATCCCTCGAGAGAATTCATTAAAATAGTTCTACGATGACAAGTATTCTGTATTTTTAAACCTGAATAGCTCTTGCTGTTTTATTTGGATCGTTTCTGGCAACAAAACACGCATCTGGCATTACTAATTAACTTTCAAAGCTCCTTGGCTTTAGACGGACCGCTCGCACAGCCGTGCCGTACTACACCGCTCTGGGTTAAAGCCAAGCTTTTCTCTTTGTTTCTCCAGAAAGAGAAAAAGGAGCCAAGTTTGATATGTTCGAACGCTTGCTACTTGTTACATTACTACCCGTGCAGCGGCAGAGGGAACGCTGGATGGGGAGGGGGAGTCAGTGGCAGGCGTGCCCCGTCCCCACCTCTGGACCAGGGAAGCATCCATCTGGCAGCTGAGCTCGGCCTCGGAGTCCTACTCCCCACCCCCACCCACCACCACCCCAGGCGGCCACCACCAAGGCAGCCGACGGGCACTCAGCCGCACCTACGTGCCAGCCAGATGCACCCCACCCCCAACCCGCCTCCGCCCTGGCTGCTGTCACTTCCCTTCCCTATCTGACCAGCTCTGCCACCCCGTGCTCCAGCGCCACTAGTGTTACCGCCTACCATTGCCAAAGCTGCAAATTCCGGCACCCCAACTCCTCTCCCATCCCTCCCTCCAAACCGTACACATCACCCTCCTGAGACGTCTCTCCCCGCGGAGCCCCCTGCCCGGCTCGACAGCGGGTGTGCTTCCCACTGACCCACTACGCAACCTTCCAAAACCTGTAGGCAGACTTCAGCTTCCAGAGAGCCCACGGTTTTCCTCTGCCGCTTAGAACAGCTGAGGACAACGCGTCATCTGGAGACCGAAGTCACACTCAACTGTGAAATCTGAACCTCACGCTCCTTCCTTACCCCACTTTTCCGCCCCCACCCCCACCGATCCTCCCATCGCCCACCTTCTCAACACGGTCTACAAACACCAAGGGCTGCATAGTGTATGATTCCACTTACAGAGCATTCCTGGAAGCGACAGAATTAAGAGTGACGCAGAATAGCTGCGGGGTTGCTGGGAAAGAAGGGACAGGCAGACTCTCTGCGGCAATGGAACAGTCCTGCATCGCGACTGTGGTGATGAAATTTCACAGAACTATACACCCCATAAGAAAATAGTCCAAGCAAAAACCAGTGAATTAGGCCTGCACCTGAGTGAACAGCTGTGCCAACAACTAACTGGTTTTGACACTGGAAGATTCAGTCACCTGGGAAGGCGAGGTGAAGGGCACACTGGGACTACACAGCGCTTTCTGCAACTTCTTGTAAGTCTTAAGCCATTTAAAAATCAAGTTATTAAAAATTCTTAAAATATTTGAGAAGAAGAAGGGAAAAAAAAGCCCAATCTCAAATCTGTGTCTTTCTACACCTTCTTCCTTGTGCCCCAGAGAGGCCACCCCTATTTCCAGGCTCTAGGCAGGAAATTCCCATTTACTGCTTCGTGCCCCTCAAAGCCCACCGCTCCCTCCAGCAAAGGCAGCGGTCTCCTTGTCCAGGGAGCACATTTTTTTTTTTAGGCTGTGGGTTGAAAACTGTATTAACGACATTTTACAGGTTGTTTTCCTGCTCGAGATTGTGATCAACCGCTGAAGAATGTATCTTATAATCTTGCCAACTAACCGGGCCAAGAGGTGAGCAGCAAGACAGCATCCACACTTCCTTAGAAAGCAGCCTCGGCCACCCTCAAACACTCGAAAAGCCCAGCCCAGATCCAGAGCATTACAGGGAGGAGACAAGGGAAGTGTAGGCACAGCCTTGGAACGCACCCAGTATGAGCCGAACAGCTGCTTTGCGCTTGTTTCGCAAAATCTCTCATCTGGAGCGGCAGCTATTGGAGATCTGGAGAGAGGAGACCCAAAATAAACTACCGGACAGGTACTCGATACTGTCCTTCTCAATACATAAATCGTCTGCCAAAACCTATGGTTCCTAGGGGGCCATAAGCACTTGGGAGGCCAAACACAGGAGTTCAGACCTCTGCTCTGCCAAATTACTAACTAGCAAGTTACTGAACCACCCAAGCCTGTTTCCACATCTGTAAAATGAGGCAATACTATACCTTTTAAGGTGCTGAGAAAAGAACCTAAGAAAAACTTCTTGTATGATATCTGCTGAACAGTAAATACTTCATAGAAACCACTTTTGTTGTAGTTAATCCTGAGCTACTCTTTCGGACAACACTTGGTCACGATTCAGTAGTATCTTAGAGGCCTTTCACTTGAGCTAGAGACAGAAGTAAAGCCCAGATCACCTACCTCACAGACCAGGGCACATTCCACTGCACTACGCTAAAATCAACTAAAGTAATGAATCAGTCCTCTCCTCCTTCAGGAAAGGGACCAGGGGAATCCTAGGAGGCCTGAGGGCTCATCGTCAGAAAGGGAGAAGGCAGCATCTGCAAAAATCCTAAGGCGTGGAGGCCAGCCCCCTGGAGGTCAATGAACCACTGACCAAGGAGGCCAGAGGGTCCAACCACCTGAGGGGCTCAGTTAGTTAAGTGTTGTCAGACTCTTGATTTCAGTTCAGGTCATGATTTCACAGGTGAGTTCGAGCCCCCACCTCAGGCTCTGCACTGATGGTGCAGCACCTACTTGGGATTCTCTGTCTCCCTCTCTTCTCTGCCCTTTGCCCACTCACAATCTCTCTCTCTCTCTCAATCTTTCCCTCTCCCTCCCTCCCTCCCTCTCTCAAAAAATAAAAAACATTAAAAGGGTAGCTGGGTGGCTCAGTCGGTTAAGAGTCTGACTTTGGCTCAGGTCATGATCTCACAGTTCATGGGTCCAAGCTCCACGTAGGTCTTTGTGCTGACAGCTCAGAGCCTGGGGCCTGCTTTGGATTTTGTGCCTCCCTCACTCTCTGCCCCTCCCTGCTTGTGTTCTGTCTGTCTCTCTCAAAAGTGAATAAACGTTAAAAAAAATTTAACAAAATAAGCATCAAAAGGCTCGGAGGTCTAAGAAATGTGCTAGGAACTATCAACAATGAGAACCTTCTGAAGACCTTAAGTTCCCTACAATGGTGGCTACTAAATCCTGTAAAATGGGACACCCTAGAAGGCTGGCTCTGCTCCACAGGCAGTCTCAGGAGAAGGGACTCGAAGTTAGATGAGCATAAGCAACTTTAAATGGAAAAGAAGAAATACTGCAATGTAGGAAAGACGCAAAAGGCACTGCCCCGGGGGACACAGCACGCCCAGGAAGTTTGTCAACAGGTTCATGTGGTTCCCAGACAGAAACCTACTTTTAGACAATTTATGAGACATTCTACTAATAATTCCTGAGCAGAACCTTGAACCTAAGAGCTGTCTTGCAAAACAATCTGCAGAAGATTTGAACACATAAGGCAGCTGTATTCTGACACCCAGAGAGGAACCAGAATCCCAGAGTTCCTGGCCTCCCCTCATTTCGCAGATCAGATGAAAGCTGCAGACGCAGGCTGTGAAACTCTTTGGTCTTGGATGTGCCCTGGGCAGAATGAAGCCCTAAGAAAAAGTAAGCACCCACTCCGGGGCACCTGGGTGACTCAGCTGCTTGAGCGTCCAACTTCGGCTAAGGTCACAATCTCACGGTTCTGTGAGTTCGAGCCCCGCATCAGGCTCGCTGCTGTCAGCTCCTCTGCACCCGTTCTAATAAATTTAAAAAAAATTTTTAAATAAAACTTAAGCACCCAAAGAGGTATCCCCACCGGTGTGCAGCAGTCATGTGATTAGTCCAAGGACACAGGGTATGTGACAAACCCTGAACTGGAACTCAAGGCCACCTGATTCTGAGGTTTGAGCACTTCCAGCCCTGCATCCCAAGCTCTGGTGGCAAAATACCTAGAGCATAAAAAGACCCTAATGTCCCCCTGCAGCAACGTGACTCCATGACCTTGAGCAAGTTCTTCACTTCTCAGGAAAACAGAACAGCGGTGCCTTGAGCATTTATTTACCTCCCCACCGTGTCAGAGGATCAAATTAGCCTAAGTAACAGGGAGAGGGTGGCACACGGGTGGCTGACTAGTGCTCCCTCTGCTGGAGCTGGCGTGGGCTGCGCGCGAGCACTTCGAAGAACGAGCGAGGTCATCCTGACAACACTCGATTTTGGAGACCTTTTTAGAAATCACTGAAAACACGGGCCAAAACACTTACTGAAAACATACCATTTATAACACAACGCAACACGGTCCCAAAGAGAGATGGAAAACCTGTCATGTTTAAGCATGGCTTACCTGCACAAGCCTATTTTTAGTACAAGTCATTCTTCTCACAAATAAGACCTCTGAGAGCTGATTACCAGCAAATAAAATGCCCCGAATGCCCATCTCCTCAGATTAATCTAGCCGTTACATTTCAAGAGGCCTTCTGCATGGAGAGTAAGATGCGCCAATTTGTCTACTCACGCCCATTAACCTGTAAAGGCTTTCCCCCTTGTATCAAGTTTAAAGCTCGTTCTTTATCGGGGTCTTTCCCATGCCTCCCCATCTGAAAAAAGCTGCCCTTTTTATGGAACGCATACAGGAATATATACGTACGAAGCCACTATAGTATCTATAACCTCCCAACCGCCCCCCCAAAAAGACCCCAAAAAAGCCAATGCCTTTTCATGAGTATTTTCCCAGAAATCCTGTCACCAGAAGTCTCTGAGATGTCTGAATCCCCTTCAATTCTGGGAGTGGAAGCAGCAAAGAAACTTGGTGGTACACGCCTGGCCTGCTCCCTTGCCCGGGAAGCCCCCTGCACGCTGCTGGGAAGGGTATCCTGGTTCAAGGAACTGAATCGTTACACATTAGTAGATCCCCCCACAATCAGATCACTGGGGATCCCCCTGCAGCCAACTCTGGACGCGTTCTGACACAAACAGAACGAGGGAAATTTTGAGCTCCCCTCTCTGACTCGATAAGGGAAGTATCTGGTTAGGACTCTGGTTTTCACACCCAATGCTGATTCAGGACACCAGGCTCCTCTGCAGGGGGAAGGACAAATTTGCACAACGGTGTCTCACTTAAGTAACAGGTTGTGGCCGGAAGGAACGACTCACCACCCAATGGGGCCAAGATGGCCTGAGCCTCCTTCAGAAGGGAGCAAAAGCCACACCAACCAGGACATAGGGCCAGGAGAGCGGGTGGGGAAGGACGTGAAGATGACCAGCCACCCCCCCTTGCCCTGCAAGCCCACAGTGAGTTCCAGGCAGTGGCCCTCCCCGCTGCGTGTGGGTGAAGATCCCAGCAGGGGCTGCACGCCAGCCCGGCCCCAGACCATGAAATCCAAATCTCTGGGGATGGGGCCCCAGCCTCAGTACATTTTAAGTCCTTAGAAGGTTCTACCGCGCCCCCAAGGCTGAGAACCAGTGGTCTGGGGCAGGGATAGCACAAACTTGACCTGGAGAACTTTCACCTCACCCATCTGCTTTTCCCTACCCGGGAAGCAATCACATCAGGGTGACTAGGGACACAATCAGGGCTGGGCTATCTCGCCGAGGCTCAGCTTTTCAATCTTCCCCACCCCTGGCACCCCAGCCTCCATGGACTTCAGCCTCCTAGTAACTAGCCAACCCTGCAAACCCCTTCTCCACCTGTAGCCCCCAAGGGTGTTCTGTGTATTAGCTAGCTGGTTAATTTAAGGTCTCCAAAATAAAAACCTTTATTTACCACACAAAGACCTTTAGACAGCAAATGGTTTCAATCAGCTCAAAGAACGGACAGAGTTTTCCAATCCTCGTAAGAAGTCTCATTCCTGGCTAACTGATGAAAGACCATTTTGTCATCGGAGGCCTGAGTCCCAGGTTTATGCAGAAATGACGCTGAATCCACTAACACGCACAGGAGGAGCCGCTCAGGGGCCTGGCTCCAAGAACAGAACAGAGAACCTCCTTCTCTCGGCGGGAGCCCTGGCCTTCTCCCCCTGAGCTCTCTGAAGCCATCACAAAGCCACTAACTACCCCACAGCCTGGCTTGGGAAACACTACTCCCCCATTCTGTACACTTCATTTCAACCCTGCAAAAACCACATATTCTAGAAGAAACTGAGTAAATATTCTACAGTATTTGGCAAAAAAAGAAAATTGAGAAAAAGAGATGTTAAATCCTATGAATTTTCATGTCTAGGCCTACATGTCCATACCACCAGGAGTTTTAGGGAATCCTAGTTCCAAGTATCTACTCTTCTTTAAATGGTTGTTTGCTTAAGGTAGAAACTACTTAAGTTTTAAAAACGCAAATACCAGTTTGGGGTTTTTTTTAAACATTATAAATGAGGGGGGGGAAATGTACCACCTAGTTGAATCTACTGTTTTGGCCTCAGTACCTAATAATCCCTCCTCACTTGTCCCTTAGGAAAACACTGTCTGAAACTCTGAGCTCAGAGCTCAGGGAGATGCCACTTTTAGGAAAGGGAGGGCAAGCTGAGACCCGTGTGCCAGGGAGGGGAAGGGTCCAGGCCGAAAAGACCACTTGGGCTCACGCTGTTTCTCAGTGCAGACTGAGCAAAAGGGTCTGAGGCTCTGACCACCTGCCCAGGGCCAAATGCTCATCCACAACCCCATGGACCACCGGGGGACTGATCGCAGAGGGAGCTGAGGTCACAAGGGCCCAGGTCACAGATCTTTGTGCCAGCCCTGGCCTGGCTGAGCTTCTCTACGCCCCAGAGTCCCCACAAAACAAACCTCTGACCCCCTCCAGGGGTTACTGGGTATACTTCCCTCCCATCAAAGGCTCCCTGCTGACCAATGATGGCCTAGGGTTTCTCTGGGATGGTGAGCAGGCCCAGACACCCAGGCAAAGACTGAAATCAGGACGGCTTTACTGGGCAAGCACTCGATGAGAAACACACAATGCATTCCAAATAAATGATCGAGAGCTCACTGAGGAATGGGTGCTGGCACCTCCTTTACTAAAACCGACCCATGCAAACAAGCTTGCGCCCTACTGGAAGCCATGACAAACAGCAGCCCCTCCAGTTTCCAAAGCTCCCCCACTCCCCAGGCTCTGTGCTAAGTGGTCCGCCTAACTATGCCTTTCCAGACCTCACCACCACCCCAGGGAGAAAGAGAACATGATCCTCGTGACGCAGCTGAGCGCAGTTGGGTGCTGAAGCGAAGTCACTTGTGCGCAGTCCCCCACAGCTAATAAGCGGCTTAAGCCCCACTACCTACGCATCAAGGGTCATCCTCCGTGTGGGAAAGTGCACGCTGGCAGCATGCCTGGCTGAGCAGAACCCAGCCGGCAAGGTGTACCCTCGGGTTGTCACCACGGAATACTACAATGAGCAGGAGGAGTGCAATCCGAAGTCACCTCCAATTCTCTGCAGGTGATCCCCCCCTGCCTGGATTTTACAGAAGATTTGCAGTAACTAGCATCGGGGACTGGTCTAAAAACCAGATCAAATAGTTGTCGGTGTATTTATATTTCAATCAATAATCACATTTCCTCTTACTTGAAAATCCTCAGCTTTTAGAGTGAGGCATGAAGGGGAAAATGGATGAAATAAAAACGCTAACGCAAAGAGCAAGGTTGATCTGTCACGAGTAGGAATACAGGCACCCCGCCACCAGAGACACAGAAGGCATCCCCGAGCGTTCTTCTAGCCCTACGAGGGGTGGCAAGGGTGACAGAGGGTGCATTCAGTGTTGGCCAATCTCCCGTTTCTCAGAAGCCCTGCTGCTCCCACTCAACCGGTAAGACAACTGTCAGGTCAGCTGTCCTGTGTGATCCTGAGGAGGGTTCAGGCCCTGATGGCGGGCAGCTTGCTAGAGCAGGGACAGCAAACCGCTTCCAGGAGGAGACAGTAAACACCTCAGCTTTGGAGGCCAGTCTCTGTTGCATATTCTTCTTTTCCCTTTTTCTTTAAACAACTCTTTAAAAATGTAAAAACCATCTTGGCTCAGGAGCTGACAAAAATGGGCCAAGAGGAGTGGCGGGCACTTGGGTGGCTCAGTCAGTTGAGCCTCTGGCTCAAGACTCTGGCTCAGGTCATGATCTCACGGTTCATAGGTTAAAGCCTCACACCTGGATCTGTGCCAGCAGCTCAGACCCTGGAGCATGCTTCCGATTCTGTGTCTCCCTCTCTCTCTGCCCCTGCCCCACTCTCACTCGGTCTCTCTCTCTCAAAAATAAACAAACATTTAAAAAAAATTTTTTTAGGGGCGCCTGGGTGGCTCAGTCGTTTGGGCATCCGACTTCAGCTCAGGTCATGATCTCATGGCTAGTGAATTCGAGCCCCACGTCGGGCTCTGTGTTGACAGCTTGGAGCCCAGAGCTTGCTTCAGATTCTGTGTCTCCCTCTCTCTCTGCCCCTTCCCTGTGTTCTCATTTCCTCTCTCTCTCTCTCTCAAAAACAAACATTTAAAAAAATTTTTTTAATGGGCCAAGGGCAGCTGTAGTCTGCCCATCCCCACGTCAGACCTCCAAGACAGTTAATACATAAGACTTTGTCTACCGCCCACTGTGTGCTCCCAGTGCAGGACAGAAGCTGTGGCCTCAGAGATAACTTCCATGCCTCCCTCAACAGAACCAAGAAACACCCACCCTCCCATCTCCTCACTGCCATGCCCCTTCGCTGGTCCTCCAGCTTCCCAAAGGCAAAGAAAGGGAGACATATGACCTGTGAGCACCTGTAACGTTGTACCCAGAGCTCTGTTCTCTTGGGCTAGTCTCATCTCCTCACCACACCCTCTGAAGAAAATACTTCTACAGGTGAGACAACGGAGGCTCAAAGAGTTTGTGCTCTCAGAGCCAGAGGGGTGGTGTTTAGCTCTAAAGCCCAAGTTCTATTGCCCTACACCATGACCCCTAAAGATGCATCTCAGACGGACAGACTACCCGGTAAGGACATTTACTTCTACAGTTAGTGCCAGTGATGGCATCTCTTTGGGTCGTGGTCCCCAGGCAGGGTCCCAGGGAGACAGGCCTGTCGGGGACAACTGCTGAGAAGGGGAAAGAACTACCCATCTTCGAACCACCCTCTAATAACAAACACAAACACCTTCAACCTAGCATGCAATTTCTCCACCGTAGGCCAGCTCTCAGCTCCGCTCCGCTGCACAGCCCGCCCTGAACAGCGCGCAAGGCCGTGAGTCTGTATCGGCCTCCCCTGCTATACAGAAGGAGACGGTCACAGCAGCCCACTGCCTGGCATGGAGCAGACCCTCGTACATGTCCACTGCATGAATTAACGGGGAAAGCAACGCACAACCTAGAGGTCTTGAGGCCGCAGCTGCTGTGCCAGCAGAGGGGCAGTAGACAAGCCCTCCTAAGTTAAAGCAGCAGCTGACGCACGCCTGGGGGCCTGGCGTCACCGGCCACAAGGCAACGGCTCCCATCCGGCTTGCATGCTAAAGGTGGAGACCGTCGGTGGCCTTCAGGCAGTCAGCTCTGTACTCTGCGCTCCCTGCTGGGGAATGTTCAACAGGGAGCGAGAAGGAGCAAAACTATTTCTAGTCCTTGTCTGGGTCCATTTCCACTGCCTTGCATCCCGACAGCGGTTAACAGACTGTGGAGCCCGACCGCCTGGATCTGACCCCCCGCTCTGAGGAGGGACCCTGAACAAGCTGCTGAGTTGCTGTGGACCTCTGTTTCCTCTTCTGTAAATGGGGACAATAAAAGCACTTGCATTGGGGGCAGTGGGAGGTTAAGTGGGTTCACCGGCGCGAAGGGACTTGGTACCCAGCTGCGTGAGAGCTAGCAGCATCATACCTCGCTACTTGGTTGCAGGTACAGTTCAAGTTCACAACCGGCAGACCCTACCATGCAGATTTTACTGGCAGCCTGCATCCCGGTTTTCCAGCGTCACATCAGATACGTGCTTTCCATTGCCCCTCATCAACGTCACGAATCCACAGGGATGCAGCAAATCCTCATCACTTCCAGAATCTCCTTCCGGAGGACCACACCAGACTTCAGGTTTTAGTAAACAAAGAAGTGTTAGACCCTAAAGCACAGTGCCTGGCCCAGGTGATATTCTCATCCTTTATCCAGTTACCTGCACCTTAAGTTGGCCTTGGGCTCCAGAGCAGAGATGTTGCCTATCCTATTCACTTTCTGCACTGTGTCATCCTCTGTCCCCTCCGTGGACCTTTCTTCCCTCCCACACAGCCCCTGCCCTCCCTCCCTTCTTGCTCCTTCACCAGACCCGAGGTGAGGTAAAAAAAACTCACGAGCACTGAGGAAACCACAGCAAAGGTATTACTTTGTTCTGTCCTACCAACGGCTGTCACGACTCCTGGACGATATCAGAAGAAACATTAAATGAGGAGACGCAGGAGTCCAGGGCTGGGTGGTGACTGAAAGGAAAGCTGTAATAACTAAAACTTACAGAAAGAGTTGCTCCACAGATCCTCACGCCCACCAAACGAAACAGAAAGGACAAGATGTTTATATTAACTCAGCCTGCAGTCCACCTGGCACACTGGTCTCAATTTCTATTCTTTTTTTTTGTTTGTTTATTTATTTATTTTGAGAGCGAGCACGAGTGGGGGAGGGGCAGGGAGGGGGGGGGAGAGAGAGGGGGAGAGAGAGAGGGAATATCTCAAGCTGGCTCAGCATTGTCAGCGCGGAGCACAACGCGGGGCTCAAACCCACAAACCATGAGATCATGACCTGAGCTGAAATCAAGAGTCGGATGCTTAACCGACTGAGCCACCCAGATGCCCCTGAATTTCCATTCTGTTCACTCCAATCACACTGCCCTGAAGCACACACCTCTTCAGTGGGTACAGAGGGCTACAACCATAAAATGCCTCTAAAAGGGTAAATAATGTAACAATTTTTTTGTTGCTTTTCTCCATTTTGCCATGTTAATGGAACAATATCAATATTATTATATTGGATGTACTGGTAAGTCTATTAAATCTATTGGAAATAGGTTGCCCCTCCCTAAATTGCCAGTTGGATATAAAATGGTATGGCCACTTGAGAAAGCAGTTTGGCAGGTTCTCAATAAATTAAACACAAGACCACCATACGACCCAGCAATCCCACTTTGAGGCACATCCGTACAATGGGACACTATGCGGCAATAAAAGGGACCAAGCTACTGACAACACATGCCACATCACAAACCTCGAAAACATGCTAAGTGAAAGGAGACAGTCACAAGAAACCACAGACTGCACGCATTCTCTTCTATGAAGTGTCCGGAAAAGTCAAAGCGATGGAGACGAAGGAGAGTAGGGGCTGCTGGGAACAGAGGTCAACTGTAAATCAAGCACAAGGAGTCATATTGGGGAGACGACAATGTTCTCTACTGACTTACCGGGAGGGCTGCACCGCTTGGGAAAGTTCCTAAAAATCACTGAACTGTACACCCGAGGGAGTACATTTTGTGGTCAAATACAACACACCACCATCCCGCAGGCACATCGCACACCGCGTACCTGTATTCACGTGTGTCCCCCAAAGGACTGTGAGGCCTACGAGGGCAAGGACTTCCCACGGTTCGTCTTCTCTCATCAGCTAGCGCAATACCTGGCATGCGGGGAGCGCGGCGATGTCCATAAATGAATGGTTTTTTGGAAAACAAAACAAACAAGCTTTGGGGTTTTCCATAGCTTCCACAGATCCCCCAAAACTTCACACTGCTGTCTACTCTTCCACCCAACCTGCCCCCAAACACAAGGGCCACGGCAGGCCACAAAGCAAGGGTATCCATGAAGCTTCAAGCTGCTCAACAGCAAGATGTATCCTGATCAACTCTATGAAGAGCAGTGTCGGTCTCTGTTCCAAACTTAAGAAGAAGAAGAGGTTTTGGCGCCCGGGTGGCTCAGGCGGTTAAGTGTCTGACTTCGGTCATGATCTCACGGGTTCGTGAGTTCGAGCCCCACACTGGGCTCTCTGCTGTCGGCGCACAGCCCACTTCAGATCCTCTAACCCCGTCTCTGTCCCTCCCCTGCTCGCACATGTGCGCACTCTAAACATTAAAAAAATAAAAAAGAAGTTAAAAAAAAAAAAAAAAGAAGAGGCTGTCTTATGTCTTCATTATGGCATTATCACGAAAACTTCCGGGATCGTTAAGAGGAGAAGAGCATGATCTTTAGGATCAGATTCCGAAAAGATGGCGGCTCAGGGAACTTACAATCGAATCTAAAATAAAATCTTAACGTCCTTCAGGAAAGATTTATTTTTGGCTCAGAAGCAGCCAATTTAATAAACACACCAGATACTGTCCCAAGAGGATTAAACACGGCAAGCAAAGCGATAAAGTAAGTTGTGGGCTCACTTGCGCTCTGCGCCATTTTATCTGCCTAGTGAACAGTCCCCAAGAAGGGGATGCTTCAAAAGACCGTAATTATTAAGGAAGAACTACATTAACCTTGCCTTGGAAATGCAAGAGTTTATTTTCTCAACCAGTACAGTAGCAAAAGTAGTGCAGCAGTGAGGAAAAATGTTTTTGCTCACTGTATCCCACACGGCCTAGAACTCATGTACTTCCTACCATCTCATACCACGACCTGTTGTTGAACAGAGAAATACCACATACTTCCTCGTGGTAGAAACGTGAAGTGAGTGGTTAAGGGTGTAGGCTTTTGAGACAAACTCGTTCAAAGCCTGCCCGCCTCTACCACACATTTGCCTAATGATCTTGGGCGACTCACCTAACCTTTGTGTTGTGGTTTCCGTATCTTTTGAGGGGATAAAGATTCAATGAGTTCATTTCCTCTAATCATAGGCCACTTATCGCACCTGGAAGACTCAGGTGGTTCAC
Organism: Panthera pardus; assembly: GCF_024362965.1. Lineage (NCBI taxonomy): Eukaryota > Metazoa > Chordata > Mammalia > Carnivora > Felidae > Panthera > Panthera pardus. The sequence goes on along the minus strand of NW_026526654.1, from coordinate 21,671,873 downwards.
AAAACTGCCTTATTTTCTGGACAAGGTGATCAACTCTCATGATTTAATGTTTTCCGGCACCACGTTCCACCAACCCCAGCGGAGGCAGGTATGTCAGCCATTCTCAAATAGTATAAACAGGGACTACAACAGGCAACCCTCTGGAAGGTATGAAAACCTACATCGATGCTGCTGAGTAAGGACCGCTCCCAGCCAACCCTCGGGGTCGAGGAGGTAAGGGCAGCAAGTCTGACAAAAAACAACACACTTACCCTTTGCATAGTCTCAGAAACAATCTCTACTAAATAAGGAGGCTGGTTCCAACTTCCTCCAACCTCCACCCTGCATTTTATTGACCGTGACTAAAATCGAGCCCACCTCATAGATTCTGGGCTCAATTCAACTATAACACAGTAATCCCACACACCCCTCATACAGACGGCATCTTAGACTCCAGACAAGAGTACAAAAAATAGTTCACTTCAGATTAAGAAACGGACACATTAAATCTCACATAGCTGAGGGGCACCTGGGTGGCTCAGTCGGTTAAGCGTCCGACTCTTGGCTTCGGTTCAGGTCATGATCTCACGGTTTGTGAGTTCAAACCCAGCATCAGGCTCTGCGTTGACGGTGCAGAGCCTGCTTGGGACTCTCTCTCTCTCCCTCTCTCTGCCCCTCCCCCACTCGTGCTCACTCGCTCACTCTCTCTCTCAAAAATAAACATTAAAAAACAAATTTTAACAATAAGTAAATACTCAGGTTTCCTGGCTCCTAATTTCCACGGCACCTTTGTGTATCAAACCCCCTTTTCAAGGAGGGGAAATACTCAGGGCGTGAGGGAAAAGTCGCCTCACCAGAAGGCCACCAGGGTAAGAGGAGAGAAAAGATGGGCCCGGGCTCTGCTCCCTGGCTGAGTGAGAAGAAATGGCCAGTCACACCACCCTCCACAAGTTCACCACTTCAGCGAAATCCGTCCCTACCCAAGGATACTACAGAGCTGCTGCATTCCCAAAAAAGAGAACTAAACACTTGAAAAGCAAATCAAATGAATAATGCAACAAAGTCCCCCACCCCCACCCTGGGCTGGACTGCGGCATGAAGGGGGCATAGATTTAAGGGACGCTCGCACGATGCTTGATGCTTGTTCCCAATTGTTCCCGTAGAGCAACTCCACTTTGATTCAGAGGTCAGGTTTTAGAAACCTCAACCCTGAGGAAGCACAATGCCTTCCGCTTCCAAGCGCAAAAAGGCTCCGAGCACAGAAATAGTGGTCACGAATGCTAAGCCCTGAATTCACCTGCACCGCTCTGCCCAGGAGGGGACCTCAGTCCCTCTCTCAGAACGTTCTGGTCCACAACACACACTCTGAGAAAGGTCCCTAACCCACAGCAGATTAGACGCAGCAGCCCGGGAGAAGGGGGGCCAAAGAAGTGGCTTTGCTCGCAGTGGAAAGAGGGAAAAGGCAGAGAGGAGCCACCCCTCCATTCCCAAGGTCACGTCCAAGGACACCCCTGACTTACAGACCTCCCAGCTGACAGAAAATGCCAGCCATCCCCCACCTCCAAGGGTGAAGTCTGAAAATACTATGCTGAAATAATGAAGAGGATGCCCTGAGACGCCTGGGTGGCTTGGCAGTTTAAGTGTCCGACTTCAGCTCAGGTCATGATTTCGGGGTTCGTGGGTTCGAGCTCCGCGTCGGGCTCTGTGCTGACAGCTCGCAGCCTGGAGCCTGCTTCAGATTCTGTGTCTCCCTCTCTCTCGGCCCCTCCCCCACTCATGCTCTGTCTCTCTCAAAAAACGAATAAACTTAAAAAAATGAAATACAAAAGTGTTTCTGCGCTTCTGACACAGAAAGATTCCAGACTTGCACCAATGATAAGTTTCTCCTTAAAATTATCTTCTTTTCAGTATTTCTTCAATTCTCTGACCGCAGTCAGGGAGGTAACCTCTGCGAGGTCCCTTCCATAAGGAAGTTGTTGTGCTCCCGTTGCAGGGACGGAGCTGGGTCGGGCGGGCTCCTGCCATCCCTACAGACCACAGTGACATACTGTCGTCTCCTGCCAGCGGAAAAGAATAAGTCATCAATAAACACTATGGAAGGAAGCTTTAAACCAACAGGCACATCTTTAAAGGACATCACCAGAGCAGTGAGCCATCTCCTGCTGGATACCTGGGAGACCCAGTCACCCGCGCACCTGTCTAGGCCACACAAACCACGTGCTGCACAAAAGCTTCATTTTCCTCCGGGGTCCTCCTTGGCCCTATGCCCAAGGAGAACAGCTCAGCAGGCAGACTGGCCAAGTGTGAATATCTGGGCGTCAATTCACGGTCGATTACACTGACGGAACCCAAGCTTCACACCCTCACTGCAACAAGACTCCCAGAGAAACAAAGCCCACGAAAGGCCCATCTATGCCGCTCTCCTCCGATCCACACTGAAGGTAATGAAGGATGCCACGAGAAGTCCGCCTCCAACAGAAGGAGGAAAGAGCCATCATGCTGAAGACTGCCTGCCAAGTAGAGGGACACCTGAGCCAAGCTGCGGGAAGAGGAGGGACCCAATCCACAACTTGCGGGGCCCCAGGCAAGCAGCGGCTTCTCTGAACATGAGATTCTTTTCTAGGAATGGCAGGGGCCAAGGCTGCGGGCAGGGGAATCGTTTCAAAGACTTCTCTTGACTCAAAGAAACTAGGCAGGGCTGATGTATGGAAGTGCTGAATTACTATGCTGTACACCTGAAACTGACACTGTATGTTAACTGGAATTGCAAATTAAGTAAAATTAAATTTAAAAAAAAAAGGGGGGGTCGCCTGGGTGGCTCAGTCAGTTAAGTGTCCAACTTCAGCTCAGGTCCGTGGGTTCGAGCCCCATGTCGGGCTCTGTGCTGACAGCTCAGAGCCTGGAGCCTGTTTCAGATTCTGTGTCTCCCCCTCTCTCTGCCCCTCCCCCACTCGTGCTCTCTGTCTCTCTCAAAAATAAATAAACATTAAAAATTAAAAAAAAAAAAAACTAAAGAAAATCAGAACACTCCTTTAAAGATTTTTTAGTCCCCCCCCCAAAAAAATCTAGTCACCACAGTTGAAGGTAATAAAAGCCATTATCCTAATAAACATCCATGTTAAAAGCAGAAAAAGTAAAATACTGCTGGCAAACAATGAAAAAGAGAACAAAAATCACCTAAAAAGAAGAACTAAGAAGATACACGTGATCAGAGAAGGTGCTAGCTAGGGAAGCAACAACATACATGAACCATACCTAAAAACAGAAGTAAATACAGGGCGCCTGTTAAGCATCTGACCTCGGCTCAGGTCATGATCTCACAGTTTGTGGGTTCGAGCCCCACGTCGGGCTCTGTGCTAACAGCTCAGAGCCTGGAACCTGCTTTGGATTCTCTGTCTCTCTCTCTCTCTCTCTCTCTCTGCCCCTCCCCTACTCACATGGTATCTGTCTCTCTCTCTCAAAACTAAATAAAAACATTTAAAAATATTAAAAAAAAAGAAAGAAATGAAAGTCCTTCTACCAATATATCTTAAGGAAATAACTAGGTAAGTGGAAAGATTCATATAATCATTGGCATTTCCCTTTTTTAAGTTGCAAACTACCTGAGCAGTTATCAACGTAGGATTAATTTCAGGAATTATTCTGCAGCCTTACAATGAAATACCGAGCAGCCACTCAAAATAATGGTTTGCTCACCTGCAGAAACATTCCACGGTTTAATATGAAAAAAAGAACATTACAGAACAGTACATACAGAATGGTTCTGGTTTTGTTGTATGTGGCAGGACGGGTGGGTGATTCACAGAAAGGACTTCAGAAGAACGTACATTAAAATGTTAACAATGGATGTTTATGGGTTTTATTGATGTTTTTCTGCATTGTCCCAAGTCTTAAAACAAGTAAGCTTATTTTACAAATTTATACTAAGAAAAAAGCAGAGCTGTAACATTTCCATTTCTAATGAATACAGACACATACATAACCTAAAAGATTTTTTTTTTTTTTTTTTTTTTGAAAGTCCAGACTTGACTTTAGGGTGATTTTAAGTTTATGGTCCAGAATGCTTGGCTCAAACCATTCTGGTTGGGAGAGGTCAGTTTTTGGGCATCTCTAATCCATTACCCTAAATCAATGTGGACAATAATCAAGAAGCTAAAAGCAGCAAATGTGCTCCTATAATACATTAAACATCCTGAACTGTATTACACCAAACACTGTAATTACTCCATTCCTCTTAAACAATTCTCTCCAAAAGAACCAATAAACAAAAGCAAAAGGCTAAAAAAGATAAATCATCTGAAAGAAGAAAACTTAATTTCTGCTATATTTGCATTTACTTTAAGCCCATTACAATGTTTCTTCTGAAGCTAAAAAAGGAAACATGAAAGTTGAAAGAAACCGGGAAAAATCACAGGAATTTCTTAAGAAATGGGTGTGATTCAATACCCCCCTCAAAATCTTTGTCATTCTAGGTTCCACTGAAGAATGAGAGAAATAGTTTCAATATACAAAATCGATCAGTTAAAAGGACAGTGGCTCCTCACTTGCAGGCAGAGAGCAAGGTAACAGTGGCAGCAAAGGCTTCAGAGGCTGCAGGGCCCAGGTGGAGTATGACGCCCCTTTCCCAATGAACCCCTGATAAAGGGCAGGCCTGCACAGGGCACGGATCACCTTGCCCAGTGACGCTGGGTTCTCCCACCAGAGATGTCCCAGATCTCAGATGGCTCATCTGAGACCCTTCACTATCAAAGGCCTACTTCTCTTCTTTCCACTCAATGTTACAAAAACCAAATGGTGGAGTAATTCATTTTTTAACTTTGTTTTTATTATTTTGAAAGAGAGCGTGCACACAAGAGAGAGAGCGAGCACGGGGAAGGGGCAAAGAGAGAGGGGGGGAGAGAGAGAATCCCAAGTAGGCTCTGCATTGTCAGCGCGAAGCCCGATGTGGGACTCTAACTCACGAACCCTGCGACCATCACCTGAGCCGAAACCGAGAGTCAGACGCCTAACCGACTGAGCCACCTAGGCGCCCCTGGAGTAATTCATTTTATAAAAGACTTTTTTGTATTTTTGGTTTTGCTTTCCTTTTTTGAATGATGAAAATTATCAGACCTGTCAAAAAGCTTAAACTATGGGTGATATTGCTATAAAGTGACTAAGTTTGCCAAGAGTATGGTGAACAGAGGCTTTCTTCCATCCACTGGCCAACACCACTGCTCACGGGCAGTGAAGGCCTCACCCACCACCCCGTTGCCTGCCGTCCTCCTCCTCGGCCTCCTTTCAACCAACCCAAAGGTAAGCAGGCTGCTTGCTCACCTTCCTCATGAGCACCCACAACAGGGCTTCCCATCTCTGATCCCACAAATGCAGGCAGCACACACGCCATCATGGAAAGTCAAATTCCCATTTTTCACTTTCTACAATGTGTCCAGAACAAAGCAGCAGGCCCAAATAAGCAACAAGATGGATTTTCTCAACTCAAAACTGACATAACACATGAATAACTCTTCATGTGTCTCAGCTCCCCTTTTGAACGCACTTTTTAATTGAAAAAATTTAAAAGATACAGATTTTTTTTTTTTTTTACATCAATAGAGCACTGGCTGTGTGTTGTTTTCCCAGTATTGGTACTGAGACCCCTCTTCACTGATTCCTGCATAGGTCTGCCACAGGGGTGGGGAGGTAAAAGGAGGAGATGAAATCGTAATTGTGAATCACCGTTTTCTCTGCAAGGGTCCCAGATACACTCAGCAATCAACCCAGAAACCTTGGCCTTATTACCAACTCTTTCTGACCAATTGAACAAACTGAAAAAATGCGTAACACGTACAAGTAACCTTTTCTAAATCTCAATATCACAGCCTCCATCACCTATCCAAATATTCCAATAAACCCATCCCAAACTGTAATTATTCGTCATACAGAACAACGGTCCGCTGCTAAGCCCTCAGAGTAGGTGATGCCATTAATGGAGCCTGGTCACCAATTCCTCCCTTCTCCCTTGAGAACTCAACTGAAAACCCTAACTCTCCAGATCAGTAGGCCAATCCACTAGAGAACTTGGCATAGTGGAAAGAAAAGAATATGGCGCCCACGGCCAGATGCACGTGGGTTCAAAGCCATCTCCGCTTCTTGCTAGCTACTCGTTTCTGCAGGCCTAAGTTTACTCATCTGTAAAAGGAACGACAAATGCATAAATATAGTTTTCCTGAGAATAACAGATGAAAAAAAAAATTTTTAAACCAGTATATAACAAATGCTCCTGTGTTCCCATTACAGTCTGACCTGAAGCCCTACTCGAGTTTTTCTTCTGAGTCACAACTGCTAAAATTACATGCAGTAGTTGAAACGCAGATGATGGGCACTCAGTGAACTTCACTAATGGCTAGAGATGGGAAGATAAATCACGCAGGTGTCAAGGAGCTGACCTGTCCCAAGGGCTTATTCTCAAATCACACACAGTAGCCACATACACATGCCACCACGCCCCCGCATGCCACATCTTTCTCTAAGAAAAATGAATAAACTGCTTAATCCCCTTAATAAAACTATTCAATCCACTGTATGGCCTTCAATCCGCATCTGGATCTCTCGGGTAAGCCCCAAGTAACGATAAGTAGAGAAGCCCCCATTGTTAGCCAGGGCTAGGACCACAATGGCCACGATTCAGAGGCCTCTGCAACTGGACTGTTGCTAACACAACTCCACTGGCAACCCCGCCCTGACACCGTGTAGATGACCACAATGCGACACACAAAGGTTTCGGGTAAAGGGAGTTTTTCACCCCAACCACGTGAAATATCTTCAGCTAATCACAAACTAAGATGATCAACTTCCTGTATCAGCCTGATGCCACCCACTGTTCCCCGCGAAGCCTGGTGTAACCTCACAGAGCAGGCAGTCACCTCTTACAACTCTTCAACTTAATGATCTGGACTTTTCTACAGGAATCTCACAGCAGCAGGTCCCCCCTCAGCAGCTAACCTCAAAGCGGTTCTCATCCCAAGTCATGACACATCGCTAACACTGACGGTCGTTGCCAACTGAAGAGACTCTTCAGAGAAGGCGAAAGTTTCCTTGTTTCTTCCTTTTTTTTTTTTTTTAATAGGAGCTGCCTCCGTCCCATAGTTGTGTCTCCTCAAAAGACAAGCCACCCGTAACTGCTGCTGAAATCCACCTGAGCGTCCTCACACGCCAGCCTCCTGAGAAAGCTCAGGGACACAGCCAGCCTTCTTCCAGGTGAACGCAACCCAAAGGTCTGGGCTCAGAAGTAAAAACACTGGGGGCGCCTGGGTGGCTCAGGTGGCCAAGTGCCCAACTCTTGGTTTCAGCTTAGGCCATCATCTCACGGTTCGTGGGATCAGACCCCACGTCAGGCTTTGCGATGACAGTGCGGAGCCCGCTTGGGATCCTGCGTCTCCTCTCTCTCCAAATAAATAAATAAACATTTTTTTTAAAAGGTAAAAATGCTCATTTGCATGGTATTTTTGCTTAGTTCCAGAGGCCCAACTGTAAGCATGCAAAATATACAGCCTTCTGCCCTCAATGTGTTTTTAGCCCAATTTAAAACAAAACAAAACAAAACACTTCCGAATCAGGAAAAAAGACTAAGTTCAACTTCCAAAAACGTGTATGTATGTAATATACTGGGACCAGCCTGTAGAAATCAAGACCTACCTAGGTTTTCCAATCTCGACTTGTTATCTGTCCTCCAAGCAAATCAGAAATAAACTAGGAAGCCACCTAAGCCACTTTAGGCCAGTTTTGGATAATCTGGATTATCCAATCCATTAAGGAGACACCAACTGACTCGAAACCCCCAGATGTCACCTTTTTTAGCACTCTTACCCTACTCCAAACTGAAATCTTTCCAATGCCTTTTCTTTCCCATTTTCTTAGGTAGGAAGAAGAAAAAAACATTAATCTAACTCATCTACACCAGTTACCCCAGACTACAGCCAATTCTATGAAAAGACCCCATCTGCTTGGAATGCCCTTCACCCACTAGCACTTTAAAAAACTACTCAGATACATGCTCAAATGCCACCTCCTCCAGGAAGGCTTCCTTCCTTTCACCCACTTTGACTAGTATCACCTCGCACTCCCAGCGTTTGCTGGGCATGTCAGAATGTCTGCAGGACAATGGGCTGCGAGCACATTAAGAGCAGGCATAGCTCATCCACTTCCCCAGCCTCCAGCATGGGGCTTCAACATCGCAGACATCCAGTAAATCTGTTGAGGAAGGAGTTTCCCGTCTCATCAAGACTATGAAAAGCACTTAAGTGCTGGCAGAAACTGGATTGCTTAAGAAGTCTTAGTTAGCGGTTGGTGACATTTCTGATGGAGCTGCTGAGATTGGGAAGAAAAAACATCAAATGGCACTTCAGTTCTGAATGGAGAAGAGTGAACACCCCACCCCGCCTTTGTAATTATCGCAACCACAGAATCCTAACCCTCAACATTAGCTACCCCCGGGGAATAAAAACCATACAATTCTGCATTGTTTGATTTTTTTTACAGTTAATTATGTATTCCTTCTGTAATATTTTAAATAAATTAAATTTTGTAATAGCTCAATTTTTTTAAAAGGAATCTACATTAGTTTGGGGGGGGAGAAGGGGGGTACCCCGTGGCTTTTTTCCCTCCGTACCAATCCCAACAGCCTTCCACAGAAACTGAGTTATAGGAAGGGGTTTAAACCCTAACTACCAAACCGAGGTCAGAAGCATGAGAGACGCTGAGGACAGGTCAGTGTGAGGGCAGCTTCATGGAGCCTCAGGACATGAAGGCATGAGGCCACAGGTGGAGGCAGGACAGGCTCAGAAGCAAATCACCTGCAAAGCACCTAATTCCATCCCTGGGTCAAGATGTCCTTCCACCCCACCCTGCTGGGAAAGGTGGGGATGAGGGAAATTTCAGGGAGTCAAAACAAAAAGGGAGATCTACTTAGAGAAGGTACGACATACATACCTCCATGTTCAGTGTCCTTTAACTTAACATGTCTGTTAACAGTCACGAGATAATTGAAGGAGCAGAGAACCAAAAAGGAAGTGTGCAGAATGCCCCCCCCCCATTAGAATCTCCCCGGGGTTGGGTTCCTGGATGGCTGCCAAGAGCCACTAACTTCTCAAGACATAATTTTGGATGCATGCATCTTAACAACTCCAAATGCACGCAGCTTTCACGATGACAGAGACCAAGGAACCCAGGCTCCCCCACACTGAGAAACTACTTGGTCAAGTTGGAAAATAAAAAAGCCAATGAGAAGACAATGGGGTACAGATAAAAAAATATTCCAGTGAACCAAAAAAGACATGTTTTTAAAATACAGAGGCTTTCAGGGCAGTGAAACTATTCTTTCTACTCTAAGTGCGGATGCATGTCATTACATTTTGTTAAAACCTATAGGATGTGCAACGGTTATTCGAGCCCTAACATCAACTAAGGACTTTGGATGATAATGATGTCCCAGTGTAGGCTCATCAATCACAACCAATATAATCTGGTGCAGGATAGTGACAGCGGTGGGGAGGGGAGCAGACAAAAGGGAAAACCTCTGTATCCTCTGCTCAATTTTGTTGTGAACATGAGTCTCTTTGTTGTTCCAGTCACTCCCCCCCAGAGTCCACACTTTCCCAAAACACGTATTGCCCACCGCTCTTTACAGAACAGAACTGCAAAATGAGCCATTTCACTTTAACTATTAAAATTAGTTCTAATAGAGTAAAAAAACTGAGCAGTTCTGATTTAACCCAGCAACTTTCATAAATTGTCATCTCCAGACCCCCAAGTTACCTAAACCATCAAGCCTTAGAGATTTAAGTAAACCAACTAGATAAAACTCCAAAATCCTTTTCTCATGGGAACTGGCATCTTACCATGCTTAAGTTTTACACTTATTAAAGAAAAGGATTTTAACAATGCAATCACCGCAAACAACCCACCCCAACACTGCTTTCATTCTTCCCAATTCCCTCTCAGGTTGAACCAGGTGGAGTAAGGAGCCCCGCAGGAAAATCAGCATCATCGATGGGGATTAAAACGAAAGCTCTTTGTTTAGTTGATCTAGAGGCTTCTACACGGATTTTTCCAGGTGTAACTAAAGACTAAAATGTGTGAACGTGCTTGTTGAATTCTGCTCTCCAGCTCATTGGAAAGCTGCTTTCTGATCCACCCCAGGAGCCACATCCATTAAACCACCCATGAAAGAGATTCAGAGTCAAAAATTAAACAAATGCTAGGTACTTGGAGCTCTGGCCTAGGATTTAATCTATTACAACTTTTTCAAAAGAAACCCCTGCCACCTCGGAAAACTGCAAGCTGCTCCTGACTTCAGGGCAATCAGCTCGTGAACTCTGCCCACTGACAGCGGATTAACACCCATTCCTCCACCCTGGGGCCTCGGGTGGCAATGCTCTGATGCCGGGACAGCAGAGCTCAGAGCACAACGACTCACAGGTCTCAAACAGAGCTCGGGCACCATTTCCTCGATCGATTTTCAAGCTGCCACCTTCTGGTTTTTCATTACTCCCTCCTCTGTGCTGTTTCCGTGCCTGACACTTCTACAGCTGCCTTGAGCCCACTGACAAGCATGTGTACATACATGCCCCCTGCTATTAGAATATAAGCTCCCTGAAGACAGGGCTTATGATTTACCTTCCCAATTCCAGTGCCAGCACGGCACATGACATGGCAGACCCATCTTCCTCAAGCACATACGTCTTCGCCTACAGATGCCATCGACCTTTCACTGCCTGACACTCTGCATTTTAGGTACCTACTTAGAGTAACACACTTTCTCCCTACAATCAAGGACTACTGCTTGTAGCAACTAGTATAAAATTAGTTCTGGCTAATAGAGTAAAATCTAAAATCAGTTTTAAAACAGCCAGCTAAAATCAGTTTTAAAACAAGGAATCGGATCTTTAATTGGAAACTACTGAAACCTATTGCAGGGGGTGCAGTAAAGAGGTCCCATACCAGAGCCATAGTACCAAGGAGGCGTTAACAGATGGAGGACAAAGGGCCTGGGAGTAACAGAGCCAGCACCCTGCAAGAGGCCACCCTGGCCTGCACAGGGCCAGTCCTACGCCAAGAAAAGAAAGGAAAAGGCTTCCCTCTCCTCCAGCTGTCTTCTACCAACTGGCTTCCTGCCTTCAGAACCAGGACTTTGACCCTTAAATTATAGCTCAGTTAGGCTTATCTAGCCTAGCCTCACAATTTACCCACCATTTATAAACTCATTTCTATTAGAAAACACGTAGGCGTTCTAACCAGCAAACTTACAAATGAAATCAGAAATGCATTTGGTGAAGATCTGTATTTTAAACTTTATTTCTGACACATGAAAAATTTTGCTTCTGTTTGCATCAAACTGTAACCATGGTGATTATGGCAATAAATTACAATCAAAATATTAATATATCCCTTACCAAATTTTTCTGTTTTATAAAATACTACAACGCATGGGGCGCCTGGGTGGCTCAGTCAGTTAAGCATCCAACTCTTGATCTCAGCTCAGGTCGTGATCTCGTGGTTCTTGGGTTCGAGCCCTGCATCGGGCTCTGTGCTGACACAGTGGGGCCTGCTTGGGATTCTCTCCCCCTCTCTCTCTCTGTCTCTCAAAATAAATAAACTTGGAGCATCTGGGTGGCTCAATCGGTTAAACATCTGACTTTGGTTCAGGTCATGATATCACAGTTCCTGGGCTCAAGCCCCACATTGGGCTCTATGCTATCAGTGCAGAGCCCACTTCAGATCCTCTGACTTCTTCCTGTCTCTCTGCCCCTCTCTCACTCACGTTCTCCTTCTCTCTCTGAAAAATAAACATTAAAAAAAATTTTTTAAAAACTTTAAAAAAATTTTAAATGCTACAAGGCAAATGGCCAGCCAGTCTACACTTTCAGTGTTTCATCTTAAAATAGCAAAAACTTTTACCACACAGTATCTGACAGCACTTCCTCTTCTTTTTAAATGTTTTTATTTTTATTTTTGATAGAGAGAGGAAGAGCACAAGTGGGGGAGGGTCAGAGGGAGACAGAGAATCTGAAACAGGCTCCTGGCTCCGAGCTGTGAGCACAGAACCTGCCACGGGGCTCGAACTCACAAACTGTGAGATTATGACCTGAGCCAAAGTCAGACACTCAACCGACAGAGCCACCCAGGCGTCCCTACTTCCTCCTCTTCTTTAATTGCATGTCTATCCACCAATACCCATTTTCATGTCCACGCTCATAAGAGCTAAACAAATAAAGACAATCAATCATACAATAAATAAAAATTTCTAAATTTGAATAAAGAGAAAAGGCAAACGAGTTCCGGCAGAATTCGGTAATGCTAAATTCTCTTATCGTTTCCCTTGTATTTCTCAAATTTTTCTATTCGTTAAAAACATACGTATCATAGAAGGGTACTAGTACAGGTTCATGTCTCTTATCCCAAGTTCCAAAACCCCCAAGTCTCTGAAACGCAACCGTTTTTCCTAACTCCTTTAGAGGGAAGATCTAAACTGACCTGAAACCAGCTGGCATGGCAGGACAAGGGCAAGTGACATGGCGTGATCCCCTCTTTGCACTGACAGACTGTGGTGGCCCCCGCCCCGTGGCCACTCCATGCGGCCAGGCATCCGGACTTCAACACTTAGACCACTGCTGCCAGCAGCCCCTCGCTCATGTGTGCACCATGTACAGGAAGGAAACACGAATACCCAGCATGAATCATATGCTATGAAACTGCTAAAAAGTAGACTGGTCCTATTCGGGGTGAATGTCTGTTCAGAGCAGTGATCTTAAGTCACCATGTTTGTACCTCCTGTGGTCCTGCCAGTTTCCATATCATCTATTACCTTTCGTTAAAGCAAAAGACCGGAAAGAAACATACATGATATTAAAGCTACCTTAAAAGTAGAAAAGCTTATCACATATATAAAGTCTTCATCTGAAGAACAACTAAGAAGAATACAATTCAGCCAGGCAGAATTCCTGCCGTTCACCTCCCTCAGGTCCCTACAATTTGCCTGACCCACTGACTAGAGGATGCCCAGAAAGGAGAGTGGTTTTGTGGTCGAGTTACTGTGCACACCAGTGTAGGCATGCACACACTCACACAGTCTTTGCGGGGGCCCCAGTCCATATGCACTGTCCTCCTCCTCCTCCAGCAGGGGATAAGGAGCCCAGCAGGAATTTGCAATACCACCTCGTCAGTGGTCCAGCTTATCAATGTAAGCAAAGCAATTAACCACAAAAACATTAAATAACAATAACAGTGCTCTCCAATAATCCAGTTAAAGGAGAAGGAATGATGAATAAGCTTTTCTTTCTCCAAAGGTAAAAGAAAAGTGGGAAGATTACTCGAGCCAGCAGAGCCAAACAGGACTGTGCTTTCTGGCTGGAGCTCTGTGTCCCACAGAAGAGGCATGCCTTACACAGAGGAGGCAAGGGTAAGTCCGTTAAGGTGATAAAACAAATCACGTGGAAACGGGGAATGATATCTATGATCCATTTCTGAATGGAAAATATAAAATGTACACTTGTGTATGTATAACTGCAATGTCTTAAATATATGTATGCACAGATAAAATAAGCAAAAAAAAAAAAAAAAAAAAGGCACCAAAAAAAACCCCAGCTATATTCAAGTAGTGGGACCAAATATGCTTTCGCTTTAACAATAATTTAATGGGGGACCAGGGCTCCTGGGCGGCTCAGTCGGTTGGGCGTCTGACTCCTGATTTCGACTCAGGTCATGATCTCGCGATTTGTGGGTTTGCGCCCTGCACTGGGCTCTGAACTGACAGTGCAGAGCCTGCTTGGGATTCTCTCTCTCCCTCCCTCTCTGCCCTTCCCCTGCTTGCTCTCTATATCCCTCAAAATAAATAAAATTAAGGGTGCCTGAGCGGCTCAGTCGGTTAAGAGTTCGACTTCGGCTCAGGTCATGATCTCACGGTTTATAGGTTTGAGCCCTGCGTTAGGCTCTGTGCGGACAGCTCAGAGCCTTGAGCCTGCTTTGGATTCTGTGTCTCCCTCTCTCTCAAAAATAAACATTAAAAAAAAATTTAATAGATAAATAAAAATAAAAGCCTTTAAAACATTTTTAATAATAATAATAATAATAATTCAATGGGGGAGAGAGTGAGAGTATTTTCCCAGAGGCGGCGGGTGGGGGGGGGGTCCTATTTCTGGACCCATCTTCAACCCCACGTTTCACATTACTTTTTAATAGACTACACACAGGAAACGTGGCCAGAGTTAGCGGTGGGGCTCTCACACTACAGTGGATCACCAAGTGAAGGCCTTCCACTGGTTTTCAAAGAGCTTTATGATCACAGACTGCTCAGCAGAAACAAACACAATTATCGCTACTCTGACACAGAGGACAAAGTGAAGAATCATTTCCATGGGGTTTCAAGACCAGCCTTGACTTCTATGGCTAAAACATGAAGAAATAATATGTGCAACACACCCTGTAGAAAAATACTGAGAACTTCACCATCTTATTTTTTTATGTTATCTTTTAATTTAAATCCAAGTTAGTTAACATGAAGTGTAATAATGGTTTCAAGAGTAGAATTTAGTGATTCATCACTTACATATAACACCCAGTGTTCATCACAAGTGCCCTCCTGAGTACCCATCATCCATTTAGCCAACCCCCCCCCCCCCACCCCTCCAGCAACCCTCCGGTTGTTTTCTGTATTTGAGTCTCTTACAGTTTGCCTCCCTCTCTTCCCTTCCCCTATGCCACTTAAAAGGGCTTTACATATTTTATCATTTAAAGTAACTTTCACTCTTCTTTTTCAGGAGTCAAAGAGTTTGCTCCTTTTGGAAATAAAATCTAAATTGTGGGGTTTTTTTGCAACTACAAAGAGGAAAAACAACTTCTGACCAGGAGTGCTACAGCACAAGCTTTTTAAAGGCTACTTACTGATAGATTACAACAAAGAAAAAAGAAATTAACACACGTTACCGGCCCACACATTCATTAACATAAACATACACACAGGTTTATGTTGGTGGTGGGCTGAAGGGAGGGATCAGGTGGATCCTTGGCAAAACTGCTTTTCAACTCAAAACTGTTTTAAACTATGTAATCACTTAAAAACATGGCCTGGGGCTCCTGGGTGGCTCAGTCACTTGAGCGTCTGACTTCAGCTCAAGTCATGATGTCACAGTTCATGAGTTCAAGCCCCGCATCTGGGCTCTGTGCTGACAGCATAGATGCTACTTGGGATCCTCTCTCCCCCTCTCTCTGCCCCTTCCCTGCTTGCATGCTCTCTCTTGAAAATAAATAAGGGTTTAAAAAAAAAAAAAAAATGACCCTGCTTCATGCCTAAGCAGAAATGAAATTGCAGCCCCCAATATCTACAGTCACACCCTGGGCTGCTGGTGCTAATGACCCCAGGCCCCTTTGGGAGTGTGAGCTGAGACCACCACCACCGTCAGGTGTGTCCCCCTCCAGCCACATTCTACCTCCCCCCCACACTTGGGAGACAAATACAGGCAGCCTAGGTAACTACAATGAGGCAAGGCCACGTAAGCACCTCGCTGATGGAGAAAAGCCCTCAGAATGACACAAAGTCTACTTTTAGAAAGACTTCAGATTCTTCACTGACAAATGAGAGAGAGGAACCCAAACACCACAACTACCCTTCCTGACACCAAGTCAGACAAAAAAGTCACCACCCCCCACAGCCACAATCCAGAATGCTAGGAAGCCACTTAAAAATAATACTGGAGCATGGACAAAATCTTTAAAAGTCCAAAAGAAAAAAAAAAGTGGGAATAAAAGTGCCCAAGGTACCATCTCTTATCAGGCCTGGACTGGTTTCATAGAAGCCATAAACACAATTTGACCCTTAGGGAAACAGGGGCCTCCAGGGCAGGACCTGAGAGGCTCGGTGGCAGGACTTCTGGTGTAAGGAAGACCACTACCACCACCAATGCTGGCATCAAAAGTTAGGACTCTACCCCCAACAGGGCTGTTTTCGAGCTGAGGGGCCCTGGTTAAGCCTCCTGAACCTCAGTTTTCCCATCTGTAAAACCGGTGTCCGAGCCCTTCCATGCCGGGCAAGGGCCTTGAGGGTTGCCCGAGGGCCTAAGCTGCCCACCAGAGCCCTACCCTTGAGAGGAAGGCCAGATAGGTTCGTCCTACTCCTTCAAGGCTTCCTTCCACGAAGAGCAACAAATATTTACTTTCTCAACTGATCAATACAGCAAAGCCAAAGGCACCTTTACTATTCAGGGACAGGAGCAAGAGGAGAAAGAAAAGCCGCCTACCGGTAGGAGCCACTGAGGAAGTGAGTAACTCTTTGTACGTGACGCCTTTTCTTCTCTTTTTTTCTTTTCGAATTACCTCTCAAGTAATGTTTGCTATGATGAGAGTGCATCAAACACAAGGAAACTCAAACAATACCTTTCTTCGGCTGGCTCTCAGTTCATCAGGAGTTCAGGAGGCAATTTAACAACTATAACCACGCTACACATAACTTCAAAAATTATCCTACGAGAAACTGCTCAAGATAACTGCTAACCAATGTCCAAGCCCCCAAGTTCCGGGTTACTTTTCATTTTTCCTCAGTGATTTATCACTGTAAATTCCTACCCGAAGAAAGTACTTGGTTCTTAAGTAGGAAATCATTCTAGGGGAACGTCCCAAAGAGCTGCCTTCCCTGTTCATAACGCGGGGTATTTAAGGAGCAGCGTCGGGCCAGGCGTCAAGGCTGCAAGGGGCAGGGAGCGAGCGGGGACCCCCCCCCCCCATGGCCCTCAGTCCCCAGCACACAATTCTCTAATGTGGGGCTCTGCCATGTGTCGCCACAACATCCCGGTGGCCATTCAACACCTGCCCCATCTCCCCCCACGACCTGGCCGACCACCACAGAACCCATGGCCTTAACGGACACCGCCCCCACCTGCCCCCTCCCCCAGGTGGCACGCACTCAATTCCAGGCCGCGGGCTGGGCCCCCCAAACCTACAGCCACCAAATAAAACGCTTCTCCCAAGAGCTACACGGAGGCTCTCAGCAATGGTTCTATGCCCACACGATCCTAAGACTAGAAAATGGGGCACAAAGTGGAGACAAGCAGGTTGGCAGCCCGAGTTAGGGAAGTGGAGGTCACTGTTGGGGATATGGAAAAACAGGCATGTATTTACATCATCACTGACTTACAGAGAGAGAACAGAAGGCACACTCTCCTGAAGGGAACAGGGCCTCGGGAGTCCTTCCCGGCGCCAGGGTGCTGCGAAGTCCTGACCGTGGAATTCACATTGTACTCTTCCTGTTCATTCATTCATCTGTAACAACTGGAGAGAGGGACGTCCAGGTAGAGAGCGTCTACTCTGGTCAATTCTGAAATCCCACTAAAACCATAATGAAAGGAGTTTTCTTAAAAGGCTAAGACTCTTGCCTACGAGGAGGGGAAAGAAGACCAAAAGCAATGAAATTCCAGAAGTGGGAAGAAAGATAGCAGGAGGGGGAGATGCTAAACTTGAGGTGGAGAGAGCAGAGAACCAAGCCCATTCGCAGCGCTGAATCCCCACAACTCAGGAACCGGCAGCATCTAAAACAAGGAATCAAAGTCAATTAACGAAGTGGTTAGACACCCAGAAGGCCTTCCTCGCTCGGAGCCAGGCAGCTGCCACGCCTTCCCAATCAAGGAACTAGGGAAAGCACAGTCCCCAGAAAGTAAGCTGAGGGTGTCTGCAGCCAGCAGCAGCAGACACAGCTGAGGACAGAGGTGGTGTGCTAAAAAACGGGGGATCCAAGCTACCTGCACCCACACGCAGTCCTTCCCCTCGGCCCAGTGCTCCGTGGGCATCAGGCCTCGGGAGGGAGAAGGGGGTCGGCCCAGGGGAGCATCAGGTGTGGGCAATAAACGGTGCAGACAGGAGCAGGTCAGAGGCTTCTCCCGGAAGGTGAACTGCATAAAAAGCTGAAAGAAACTGACATCAGCCATTCCTTACCTCTCGCGTCAATAGAACCACCTGGTATCACTGAGGTTGGAAAAGTTCCATTCAAGGGCTCAGATTTCCAACCAGCTCAATTGTTCCCCCACTCGTACATACATTGGAGGGTGACCTCTACCATTAGAAATAAAGACCACAAGAGGCACCTGGGTGGCTCAGTTGGTTAAGTGTCTGACTTCAGCTGAGGCCGTGATCTTGCAGTTCATGAGTTCGAGCCCCCCGTCAGGTTCTGTGCTGACACCTCAGAGCCTGGAGCTTTGGCTTCTGTGTCTGCCCCTCCACTGCTTGTGTGTTCTCTCTCTCTCTCTCTCTCAAAAACAAACACTAAAAAAGGAAAGAAAGACCACAAAAGGGGCACCTGCGTGGCTCAGTCGGTTAAGCATCTGACTCTTGATTTCAGCTCAGGTCACAATCTCAGGGCTCATAACTCTGGGCTCTGTATGAGGCTCCATGCCGACAGTGTAGAGCCTGCTTGGGATTCTCTCTCCATACCACCCCTCATAAAAAATAAATTAATTTTTTAAAAAGGTTAAAAAAAAAAAAAAAACTAAAGACCACAACCAAGAGGGGAGAAAGGGCTGTGGAGGAAGATCTATTCTGAGCAGAGACAACGTAACTGCACTTAACATACCCAAGGAGGTAAGAGCAAATATTTCAACTGAAACAATAAAAGAACATTCAGAGAACCAAAAAGAGCTCTTAGAATTTAAAAAACAAGAGCAGAAATACTCAGTTAAAAGAGCTAGAAGAAAAAGCTGAAACAGTCTCCCAGAAAGCCAAGTAAAAAAGACAAAGAAATAGAAAATAGGTTTAAAAGGGTAAAACTACCAGTCCAGGAGGTCCAACATCCAGATAAGAATTTAAGGACAAGAGAACACAGAAAGATATGAGCTGCCGGATTTAAAGGGCTTCCTGCATGAAGGCATGTTATTTGTGAAAACTGAGATCACCAAGAAAAAATTCAGATCCTATTAGGCTCAGGAAGAACCGAAGAGCTCACCTACACAGAATCCAGTACTGGTGCGGCACTGAGTTCTTCGACAGCAACAATGAAAGCTAAAACACAGTGGAGAAATGCTTTCAAGATCCTGGAGGAAAATAATTTCCACCCTATGACCATGCCAAAATACAAACGGAGAGGAAAAGAAAAAGAAACTTTCAGATACCCAGGACCTCAAAAAACCCATCTCCCTTGTACCATAGTCACAGAAAGGCCCCTCAAGATAAGTTCCACCCACAGCGTGAACCAGGACAGACAATGACGGGAGACACAGAAAACAGGCCGCCGGGAGCAGCGCGGGGAATCCCACGTATGAAGGGAGAGAAGACCCGCGATACCAGCAGAGGACCAAGTATGGAAGACCACCAGTCTACAGGGAGGTCAGAAGGCTCTCAGGAAGAGTTCTCCAGGAAGGTGACATGGATAGCCTGTCCGTCTGCTCTACTTGAACTTCCGCAGGGAAGATTTCAACAACTGTGCCAGTGCTGGTTGAATAAGCTATAAATACTGCTACAGACTCAATGTCTGTGTCCTCCCAAAATGCATATGTTGAGCCCCAGCGCCCTATGGGATGGTTCTAGGAGGTGGGGGGTCTTTGGGGTGATTAGATCATGAAGGTAGAGCCCCCAGAATTGGGACAAGTGCCCTTAGAGAAGAGCCCAGACAGCTAGCTCCCTCACCCCCTCTGCCACGTGAGGACACAGCCAGACAGACCGTCCATGACCCAGGAAGGGGCCCTCACCAGACACAGAATCTTCCAGAGCCTTGACCTGGGACTTCCAAGGCTCCAGAACTGTGAGAAATAAATGTTTGTTGTTTAAGCCACCCAGTCTATGTACAGTACAGTACGTTGTTACAGCAGCCCAAACTAAAGCGATTATTTAAAAAAAAGAAAAAAAAAAAACTTTCAGAAAAGATTTGAAAAGGAATCCTGGTTTCCTAATGGCTGGGCTGGGAATGGGGTTCCAGTCACACTAGTCTAAGCAAAGTTACAATGTAACTACACTGGGGAGGGGGGAGAGAGGTGCACAGGTGCCTGAAGGAGGCAAAAACTAAAGCCTCACTTCAAGTCCAAAGTCCACAGATAATGCCCAAAACTGGAAGGGAAAAAAAAAAAGTAACAGCAATTTTTAAATGTTCTTTATAAACAAAGTGGAAACAACAATCAGCTAAGAGAGATCAAAAGGGCTGCCTGGGGGGGGGGGGGGGGGGAGGGGGGGAGGGGAAGGCCAGGGGCAGGGAAGTGCTGTCTTCCCAAATAAACCTTATAAAGCCATTTGACTCGAAATCATGTGCACAACCTTTTAAACAAAAACTAAACAAAAACCCTAAATAACTAAAAATGAAAGAAAGAATCTGGACCTATACGGTCCTTTCGAATCTCAGGGCCTAAAAATCTTTTTAAAAATAGTAAGAGGCTTAAAATAATAGGAACACAAACACCAGCTACATATTTCGTAAGCATTAATACAAAACTCAAAATGTTCCCACAGTTTATTCAGATACCAATGGGCACTTGCACAGATAAGGTTCCTTGTACTGACCATGAACCCTCAAGAAAACATAACAACCCTCAAGAAAACATAATGGAAGGTCTCTGAAGTCAACAATGCTGTTCCCAGGGGTAGGGCAAACCAGTGCCTTTGTAATCCACAATCTGGGATGTTTTTATACTTTGTGGCAAGCAAAGGTACATCTTGTTTTATTTTTCTTAATCTGAACCTTGGAAGCCAGGGAGCCATTTATGACTAGGAAACTCCATACTCACTCCAGGAACCAGGTATTATAGTAGCCATGTTCTTTTTCCCAAAAGCATTTGGCACTAAGAGTTTTAAACATATTGCACTGCAAGAAGATGAATGATGGGAAATGACTGGCCCAAGGACAGCAGTTGACCCTAAACAGCAATAGAGGAATAAGAGAGTGCAACCTGTTTCCGGCACTCAGTCCTGCTACAAGGTTCCATTAATGGTAACAATGCGGGGCTAAAGCATTAAAAAAAAAACAAAAAAAAACAAACAAAAAAAAAAACCCCACAAGGGTTGGGTGGGTGTGCTCCATTTCCTGCAGGTACAGAATTCCCAAGCAGGCAACTCTGAATCACTGGGAGACTGCACACGGAGCGCCAAGGGGCATGTTTCTCAAGAGACCCTCAGGATCCTGGACCCTGGCTTCAGGATGTCTGTAAAAATACACTAGAAAAAAGCAGTAACTGCCAATGGGCTCATTTCTTCAGTCACTCCTTTCACTACATCTTGCACCAAGGTCCTAGAAATACCATTCAACTGGAAAGCAATGTCAACCCGCATCAAATACACGCGCTCGGCTGTGCACATGAGAACAGGGGCTCCAAGAGGAGCAGAAGAGTTCTATTACATAAAGGAGCAAGAAAGCAAGGATGGCGGCCGCCTGCCCGTGCAACAGAGGGGACGCTGTGTGTGTTAGCAGCCTAGAAAAACCCAACCTGACCAATTTCTACTGGAAGGTCATTTGGTTCTACGTGAAATACTATCAGGAACGTTCCCCTACCTGTAATTACAACCAAGATGTCCTGGGCTCCTCCCAGCTATGTATTTAATTTTAATTTTTAAAAATCTTCTTACGACACTGCCCACCCAAAATACATTTTTAAACAAAACAAATCCTTAACGTTGTTCAATCCTGGTGAGAGAGGAAAAGAGGGAATATAAAATATTCAAATGGGTATTAAAAAAAAAAACACATTTAGGCAACTAACAGTAACAGAAAACTGGCTTTATTTTCATTATTACCGTTAGCATAGAACAGAAAAAAGGATCAAAAGCAGGAGGGATGAGAGACAATAAAAAACTATTAAATGTTCACTGAGAGTTCAAATTACCAAGATTTGAGATCAATCTTGCTAAAAAAAAGTACACCTTGATGGGCACCTGGCGGGTGCAGTCAGTGGAGTGTGCAACTCTTGCTCTTAGGGTTGTGAGTTCAAGCCCCATGGTGGGAGTAGAGATTACTTTAAAAAATATATTTTTAAGAAAAAAATGTTTGCTGGTTTATTTTGAGAGAGAAACACCCACAAGGTGGGGAGAAGGACAGAGAATCTTAAGCAGGCTCCACACTCAGCGAGGAAGAGACCGATCGACGTCGGCTCAATCGCAGGACCCTGGGATCATGACCTGAGCGGAAATCAAGAGCCAGCAAGAGTCAGACGCTCAACCGACTGAGTCACCCAGGCACTCCCAAAATAAAAAATGTTAAAAAAAAAAAAAAAAAAAAAAAAAGTCCACCATGGCTATCCTGTTGCCACCTGGACCTCCCATTGCTCAGTCCTATCCACCCCAACTCTGGCCAGCCTTCCAAGTGGCAACCGGCATGCCGCAAAACCCAAACCCTCCAACCTGCAGGAGAGAAGGATTCCTCAAGCTTGGGACAGCACTTTCCCTACTACAGCCAGAACGCAGGCCCCCTACCCCAGGGCCCGCTGCCTCCCCAGCTCTGGTGTCCAGGCTAGCCCACATGAGCCCGCTTTCCATCCCCACATCTGTCTGTGCCCTTTGTGTGTGAACAAAGGAGTGTGAACCTTTGCAGGCAGGCCACCCAGATCAGCTCCCCCTAAGCTGCTGACTTCCCAAGGACATGGCCGAAGGAGGTTCTCACCTCCCCCTCCCACAACTCCTGGCACCACACTCCAGAGAAACGTGTTGCACGAATGTGGGCTCCCTATCTAGTCCAGCGTTCCAAGGCCCTAGACCACATTGCACACTTCAGCATCTTGCTCAAGGTGCTTTCAGAAGCTCACTCTCATAAATACCCTGAATGTCCGCACACTGTAACAAGCCAACCTTTCCCCACGGTACAGATGGCAACAGGCTGAACGTGGAGAGGCCTCTTCCATGGAAACAGGAAAAAAAATAAAAAATAAAAAATAACTATGGAAATGTGACACCAACAAGAAAAAAAATGCAAGAGCACTTAAGCCACAATTAAATGCAGCTGTCCTTCTGTTTTCCTTCATTTCCCAGATTTCCAGGGCACACAGGTTTCCCCAGGGGTAAGCAAGAGCACGGCAGAAAAGCTCCCAACTCATCCAAACTGACAATTAACTGTTCTGCTCACTATCCCAACATAAAGGAGCATTCTCAGCAAAGGAGAGGGAGAGAGGGAAGCAGGATGACACTGACGAGTAGAAACTAAGTTTTCAGGCCACTCCTGTAAACCATCTATACTTTCAAATATGGAAATACCTTAAATTAACAACATCCTCAAAACGTGCATAAGTTAACTCAGCTCTCCTACACGTGACCCTACCTAATTCAGTATTTTTCAAACCTGGGTCAAACCAATCAGCTGTGAAATCAACTTAGTGTTGCAACCAGGTTTTGTTTTGTTTTCTTTTTTTTTTTTTTTTTTTAACAAACTACATCACACAACAGTGTATCACAAGTAGTAAGGATCAGGACACTGTCTCCTGAAACTTTTGTTTCAGATCTTGACATAAAATATACTTCTGGGGCGCCTGGGTGGCTCATTTGGTTAAGCATCCAACTTCAGCTCAGGTCAAGATCTCGCAGTCCGTGGGCTGGAGCCCCGAGTCAGGCTCCGTGCTGACAGCTCAGAGCCTGGAGCCTGCTTCAGATTCTCTCTCTCTCTCTCTCTCTCTCTCTCTCTCAAAAATTAAACAAAAACAAACATTAAAAAAAAAATCAGATTCTGTGTGTGTCTCTCTCTGCCCCTCCCCAACTTGTGCTCTCTCTCAAAAAATAAACATTAAAAAAGATTTTTTAAATAAAAAATATATATGCTTCTTATGTGCATCACAAAACAGAAAAGCTTAGAATACAGATATAAATCTGTAATTCAAAATCTAATTCTTTTTTATCCACTTAGGCTAACTAAAGCTTGCTTTTCTTCAAATCTGAATTACACTGATTGAAACAACAAATGTTCAAGGACACGGAGTACGTTCACCCACAAATCAACCTAATTTCTTTATGTCTATTTGTAGTTACTACATCCAGTTCATGACTTTTTATTTTCTCCCCTATGCTAATAGGAAACTGGGGTGTGGGAGGTAAAAAAGGAAACCCTAGCAACCTTCATGAAACACATTGAAAATATTAACTCATTCAGATGTCCAGTCCTCAACTCCTCACCTGGGACTTGGCACATGCGTGTTCAATAACGGTTCCTAAATGAATAAAATATCAACCTCGTATTTCTAATTTCTCGTATTTCTTCAGCAAACCCAAATCGAAATGAAAAGAACCTTTAATGCTTGCAAAGTTAATAATAAAGCAACAATACAGGGGCAGCTGGGGGGCTCAGTCGGTTAACCATCCGACTTCAGCTCAGGCCATGATCTCACGGTCCAAGAGTTCGAGCTCCACATCAGGCTCTGTGCTGACAGCTCAGAGCCTGGAGCCGGCTTCACATTCTGTCTCCCTCTCTCTCTGCCCCTCCCCCACTCACGCGTATGCATGTGTGTCTCTCTCTCTCTCTCAAATAAACATTTAAAACAATATTTTTAATAAAAAAAATAACAAAGCAACAATACAGCATGATGAGTAGAAGTATGGTCGTGGAGACAGGAAAGATCTCGTTTCAAATCACACATTTGCCAGATAATATACTACCTCACCTTGGTCAGTTCAATTAGTCTCTGTTGGCCTCCACCTCTAGAAAAATGGCATAAATAATACCTATGCCTCAAGAGGTTCCAATAAAAATCTAGAAGGCACAAAAACGATTTGCAAGACAAGGAAAGATGATGTTTACACTAAAACGTCCTTTCATTCAGGTTTACTTTTTAAGTATCTTTATGATACTTAAATTCAGGCTGCCTGAATTCACTCTGCAGTCTGAATTTTTTTTTCAGTAGGTTCCACGCTCAGTGTGGGGTCCAAATTGGGGGTTGAACTCACCACCGTGAGATCAAGACCTGAGCTGAGATCAAGAGTTGGACACTTAAACCAACTGACCCCTCTCTGAAATGTTTAACCCAACTCCTTATAAGCCCTGTTCACAAGATGAGAGAGAAGAAAAGGGAGGAATGGGATGTATCAGGACAGGGCACAGAGGGGATAGTAGTTCTCTCTTGTTTTATCCCAGAGAACAGTCAAAGGCGGGTGTGCCTTTCCCTTAATCCTCAACAATTTAAGGAAAGCCTCCCTGGGCAGCAGCAACGGCTAATTCAAAGTAGAAACTAAATGTGTTTGTTGTTTTTCTTCTTGGGAGAAGGGAGAGGAAAGGAATGTTCTTCCCCAAAAGGCACACTAAAAACAATTACACGGTTTGCTAATGTACTTAAGTACCGAAATGTCACAGGCCACCTCTGCACACCCCCCAAAACTGTGACAGCTGAAAATTCGGTGGTCTCCACCAAACAAAAACAGTTTCCTTGTAACAGAATTTACCTTCTCCTTCCAAGATGTTGGCCCACACTCTCCAAGACAAAAAAAAGGAAAAACTGACAAAAAGAAGTGTTGAGAACAGACAGCCTTGGGGGACCATCTGATACTGACTTCACGGCACCAGCCAGCAGGGCTTTTAAGTACTTCTTTAAACTGATTCGCTTTCCACAAAGGCCCCATGCCTCCACTGTAAACTCTTAAGTAAGGCATCTCTACCAGATTACAACCTGATTAACACTGTCAGTCTAAAGGAAATACTGATGAAAAAAAAAAAAAAAAAACGTTTTTAACTCAAGAGGTCCTTCTTGCTCTACTGGTCAGGAATAATTTTTCACCCAGTTCACCCTGCCTTCCTGCCTCTCAATTCCAACCAAACTAAAGCAGGAACTTTAGGAAATACCAAAAAAAAAACCACATCTGATTTTTACCTAGCAGTCAGCAGAAGCCTAGATTTTAAATGCCTGCTGAGTTTAAAAGATCTTTAAGTGAGATTCAAGGACAGTTTTCTTCCAGTACACTCTTAAAATATTAACTTTGTTACTCCTTTAAAGAAAAATAAAAACAAACACACACATACCTCACGCTAAAATTCTGGTAGCTTTGTGTTCCTAGTTTTCTAGATTTCAAACCTGAACAATGAAATCCAGCTTTCTTTTTATGGTTACAGAAAGAGGGTGGGGATGATAGGTCTCATAAGATGGTGCAGATTCAATTCTCAGCCCCTAACAGGCCAGGTCCAAACACCGCACTTCTCAGCCCTAACAAGCAAGGGAAGAAGAAAAAATGAGCCCGCGGATGTCTGTAAAATAACAAATAATCCACTTGGATACCGTGGTTGTTTTTTTAAAGCTCTTTATGCTCACTCGCTAAACTAAAACTGGGGCAGCAATACTTTAAAGACCTACTCTCACTGTTATCATGAGATTTTAATCCTAATTATTTTGCCACCATTTATGTGCCTACAAATAAGATAAATTAACGAGAGCCAAGTGGTTTTGTTTTTCAAAAGGCTAAAAACAGTCCCCAAAGGCGAAAAAAACTTTACTGTGTTCGCGTACTTTTGAAATTCAACTTCTCCCCCGTCCAAAAAAAGTCACTGGTAAGCCAAGATACCACAGAGTAGCAACGGAGAGATTTACTGGGAAGGAGCTCGTCTGGATCCAATCAAGTCCCCAAGTGAAAGCCCAGTGTCCCGAGATCGGGCGGGTCAGCCTCGGCTCGGGACAACCGGAGTACACGCTGTCCGACTGATTCCTCCTTCCAGAAGGTTTGCAGGCTCGCACTTTCCCCTCAATTGGCCCCAGAAGGAAAGGCGCGGAGCAAAGGCGCTGGGAAGCGGGGCTGGCGGTCACACCTTCCCGCACCCCGCCCTGCCTCCTCCGCCCGGCCCGGCCCAGGACGAGTCGGGGCGCGCCCGGGGCTCCCCTCCCATCTCTCAACTTTATCGCCTGCTCGCGGGGGAACGGGGCCTCCACCGCCCCCCGCCCGCGCGCAGGGCCCACAGACCCGAACGGGGCCTCCAAGGGCATTTCCCCCCCATCACTTCTCCCAGGGACCGGGCCGGCGCCAGGCCTGCGGCTCGGGAGGCGGCGTGCGGAGAGGCCGGCGGGGAGGGCGAGGCGGCCGGCTCCCCCACATCCCTGCCCGACTGCCCCGGCTCCCGGCCAGCGAGGGCGCCTCCAGGCCGCGGCCCCTATGTCCCTGCACAACCCCCGCCCCCCCACGCTCCCCAGTCCCCGAGCCCCTGAGCCTCCGAGCTCCCGGGCCGCGGCGCCGGGCAGGGGCGCCCTGAGGGCTGGAGCGCGGCGCGGGAGGCCGGCGCGACCCCGGAAGGGGCAGCGTGGGGGGGCCGTGTTTACACCGCCAAGTTCCCCGCTTCCGCCCCGGCCCGCGCATCCCTCCCTCCCCTCGCGGCCCGGCTCCTGCCTACCTGCATGCCGGGCAGGCCCGACTGCACCGGGGAATGAGCCATGGCGGTCAGGACGGCCACTTCCTGGGACGGGACGGCCGGGCCGCGGCGATCCACGCGGGCGACGAGGCCCGCGGGCCGCGCGCAGCCCTCGGGCGGCGGGGGCGGCCGGCCGAGCTCGAGTCCGGCTTCGGCGCGGGGACCGGCCTGAGTCCGAGGCCACCCCAGCCCCGGCTGGTCCCGGGCCGGGCGGCGGGCTCAGCGGCGAGCGGCGGGCCGCGTCTCCATGCACCGCGCCGGGGAGGGGCTGCGAGGGGCGCGGGGACTCGCCGCCGAGCTGCCGCTATCGCCGCCGCTGCAGCTGCTCGGCTGGAGCCCGGCGGCCTGGGCCCGCGCGCGCTGGCCGCCTGAAGCCGGAGTGGGCGCGCACAGCCCGCCGAGCCCGCGAGCGCCGAGCCCAGCGCGCCCCGCCCCGGCCCGGCCCCCGCGCCCGCCCCCGCGGCCCGGCCGGGGACCCCGCCCCGCGCTTCCGGGAGGGGGAGGAGGCTCGCGGCCGCCCGGCGCCCTAGGCCGCAGCCGCCTGCGCCGCCGCCTGCCGGGCGGGCGGGGGTCCTGGCGGGGGTCCGAGCGCCTCCCGCGGGCCGTGCCCGGCGCCCAGCCGGCCGAGCGGAGCGGAGAGGAGGCCGGCAGGCGGGTGCGGGGAAGGGGCCTCGGCCCCGGCGCCCGGCGTGGGGAGAAGGAGACCGAGTCGGAGCTGGGGTTTGGCCGCGTACCCAACCCTCCTCCCCACCTCCCCGATCTCGCCCCCACCCCGGCCCGGTCCGGCCCAGCGGGCAGGGGGCCCGGGCGGCGAGGGAGCGGTGAGTGCCAGCTCTGAACTCTGCCATCTTCTTCCTGCTGCAAACGAGCCCACCCCGCTCCATCTACCCCCAGGGAAATGGGCTCCAGGCGACCTCCCCGAGGACAGAGTCTGGGGCAAGGAGACCTCGGGAGAAGAGTGCCCCGCGGGGTCAGTTCAAAACTACCAGGGCGGAGCTGCTTCGGTGTCTGGGTGAAGTTTTCGACCAACCCCAGGAGGAAAGCGAGAGGGAAGAGGTCGAGAGCTGTTAATTCTCAGTGCTTTTGCTGCTTGAAAACAGCCCCACTTGGAATGCTAGGCGCTGAAACTTAATCACTGGGGGGCTGAACCCCACTATCTCCGGGCTCCAGTCCCAGGCGGGAGCGTCGACCCAGGAGAAAGGGGAAAATGGGGGCCGGAGGGGCAAGGAGGAAGGGAAGACAATCGAAGGAAACCCGTGTCTAGACTTATCCCGAGCCCTCTCGCCCTCTGTCTCTCTCTCTGTCTCTCTCTCTCTCTCTCTCCCTCCCTCTGTCCCTCCCTTCCTCCCTCCCTCCCTCTCTCCCTCTCTCCCCCTCTCTCGGCTGCCCGCAAAAGCCCCAGGTCCCCTCTGGGGACCAGTACTGCCTTCACTTTTTAGTGACTGCAGAGAAAAGAAGCTCCAGAAAGTATTTCACTTACAGTGACAAACAGTGGCAGCCACTGACGTGATCGGCTGCACCTCAGGTTGTTGGGACCAGGCATTCATTCATGCGCGTGAACGCCCATATTGCTGTACCAGGTTGGAGTACAAAAAGTGAGTCCCCCGGAGATCACGAATAATTGGAGGAAACTCTAAAGTCCTCCACCGAGGTAAGGGGTGTTTATCCTCTGATGTGTCCCGGTATCCTGAGAATTTCTGTTGCCTCTGGTGCTCTGGATCAGGCAGAGTGAGGTGCTAAAGCTTAATCCCCACATTCCCTTTGGAAATGTGCGTGTTTTTCCTCAGGGTCCTCCAGGATACCTCCAGATACCTTCATGGTTGTCACTGGTACATCATCTTCACTGAGTTATGAAGCCCTGCCTTCCCCAAGCACTGCTAGGAGAATGTGGCAAATACAAAGTTTAGAAAAGCGTGAGCCCTGATAACCTAAGAGCTTACCATCTTGTGTAAATTTTGTGTACCTAGTAAATGGTACTGTCAGCTGCACTGACAGCTCGGAGCCTGGAGCCTGCTTCAGATTCTGTGTCTCCCTCGCTCTCTCGGCCCCTTCCCTGCTCGTGCTGTCTCTCTCTCAAAAATAAATAAATCTTTAAAAAAATTTTTTTAAATGTTCATACTCCTGGGGCACCTGGGTGGCGCAGTCAGTTGATCGACTAACTTCAGCTCGGGTCATGATCTCACGGTTCATGAGTTCAAGCCCCACATCGGGCTTCCTGCTGCCCGCCTGTCAGTGCAGAGCCTGCTTTGGATCTTCTGTCCCCCTCTTTCTGCCCCTCCCCTGTGTGCGCTCTGCCAAAAATTTATAAATAAGTATTAAAATGTTCATATTCCTCAACCCAGAAAGGCTACTTGAAGTCACGTATCCTAAAGTTACAACCAAAAAGTACATTAGAATGGATACGAAAAGATGCATGTCGGGATAGCTATAATTGTGGGAAAACTAGGAACAGATTAAAATTTTAACAGATTTTTAAGTAAATGACAGTATTTTTATGCAGCAAGTACTACATAGTCATTAAAAATGATGTATTACAATATTTAGTAGCATGCAAAAGTATTTTCATTATCCATTGTTAAGAAAGAAAAACACAGGGTACAAAACAAATGTATACCCTGACCTCAAGCTACTTCATATATATGAAGTTATATTTAAGTATATAATTTACATATTTATATAATGTTATGTGTAGATGCATAACCAGAGAAAAACCTGGAAATATATACACCAAGATTTAACAGTGGCTATCCTTGGAATTAAAGATGATTTGTTTTCAGTTTGTAATCAAGCAATAAAGACCATCATGCTAAAACTCTTTTGGGTTAGCAGTCAGGGCAATAACATGACAGCAAGACAAGGACGAAGAAACAGGGCAGTGGACAGAAATGTTTGGGCACTGAACTGAGGCATTACCATTGGAAAACTCTCAAACATTGGAGCCCAAATTGCATAACAAATAATCTTTTCCAACAAATAAGCCGTGGTGGGGGGGAGGGGAACATTGGACCACAATAACCTTGTATAAAAAGTAATCAGAATCCCATTTCATATCCAGAGGCTAGAGAGGCCAAGGGCATGTAGGTTATAATGGGATACGACTTATCTGGAAACAGTGGCTTGCATTCATTAGCTGGTCTATTTCCCTATTTATTTTTCCCTGTTATTTTCCCTGTTTATCTCCTCACCATGACTGAACTTCATTTCCTCCTTGGACCATGTTTATACCACTGAGCACGATTCTCCTTGAAGGAAAGGAAAGAAGCAAACCAAAAGTTCCTGGTCGTACTCAGTCATATACAGACATTACCCGGGATCCCCGGGGCAGTGGTCCTGTCCCTCTGTTTTAACAGAGCAGATGACTGACATCCCCCAGGATGAGATCCTGCCCAATTGCTTATTGCATCCATTCATCCATTAACACATTTTTTGAATGCCAAGTACAAGTCAGACATCTGGTTTGGCGTTGGGTCCATGAACACTGGCTTCTCAGGTACCTCTTATCCCGTTCTAGGGAAATAATCTCCCAGAATCCAAACTTCAGAATTTTACTACAGTAACACAATTGATTAAATTTAGAGTCGAAATAGCTCTAATTTCCACCAAGGAAAGAGGAGCATTATCCTGTCGTCCTCTGCGTCTCGTCACTTTGTCTCTCCACTCTCGACATATAATTACAACAGATCATCTACTACTGTAATTTCCGAAGGAAAGATTTTGAGGGTCTCCATAGAGATTATGCATTTTCTGGTCTCCATGGAGATACTTACTAACCGATGGAATTATTTTCATCCCCCGGCCCTCTTTGTCTTTTGTGTTGACTTAAGGATAAGAATAGGGCAATGAATTGTGATCTGACACATATTCAGGACCACAAAGGACATTTCCATACCCCTAGATAGAACCCCTCTGAATACAGAACCCTTGGTTGTTGATTCCCCCTAAGCCAGTGAGTAGTCTTAGCCAAGCTCAAAGAGCGCAGCCGAAAACAAGAATTCAACAATCAGTCCCTTCAATTCTCCTTCTGAGTTGAAAAGATAAACACCCCCAAATGCCTGCCACTTTATAAAGAGCAGCTAGGCAAGTAGCACATTAGCAATTTAAATGTACAGATTAAAGAAAGGGACTTACATGGTGAACTTTAAAGAGAGAAATATGAGTAACTTGGATAAGTAACTAACAGAAGGCTTGACAAATTTCTACACATGTTCAGCAGGTGAAGACACAAAAGAGGAAGGCAGATTATTAAGACTGGTATAAAGAAGCATGGTTAGCCATAGTTGATGACATGACAGCAAGAAAATATACGCAAGAGCCGCAGGGAAAGATCCAGCCACATTGGTGCAAAGGAAATGTCATTCTCTGGGTGTGGAGATAGGACCGCGAGCTCTCACAGCAACATATGACTGGAAGTCAGTTTGAGGCCCTGCATTTGTCTGCCAGGGCCGCCATGAAAAAGCACCCTGGGCCGGGTGGCTTGACAGAAATGTATCTCCTCACAATTATGAAGGCTGGAGGTCGGGGGTGTCACCAAGGTTGATTCTTCTGAGGCCTCTCTCCTTGGCTTGGAGGTGCCCATCGTCTCCCTCTGTCTGCACATCGTCTTCCCTGTGCATCCTGATTTATTTTTAGAAGGACGCCTGCCATATTTGATTAGGGCTCACCCTAATGACTTCATTTTAACTTCATTCCCTCTTTTTTCTGTTTTTAAGATTTTATTTATTTTTTAAAAGTTCATTTATTTATTTTTGAGAGAGAGAGAGAGTGCATGCACATGTGGGGAAGGAGCAGAGAGAGAAGAGAGAGAGAGAATCCCACCAGTGCAGAGCCCGATGCTGGGCTGAAACTCAGGAACCGTGAGCTCATGACCTGAGCGGAAGTCAGATGCTTCACCGACTGAGACAGCCAGGTGCCCCAAACTTAATTACATCTCTAAAGACTTCATCTGCTGGGGTGTCTGGGTGGCTCAGTCGGTTAAGGGTCCAACTTTGGCTCAGGTCATGATCTCCCGGTTCGTTTCGAGCCCCGGGTCAGGCTCTGTGCCGACAGCTCAGAGCCTG
This sequence comes from Panthera pardus, assembly GCF_024362965.1. NCBI lineage: Eukaryota > Metazoa > Chordata > Mammalia > Carnivora > Felidae > Panthera > Panthera pardus. The sequence goes on along the minus strand of NW_026526654.1, from coordinate 21,639,542 downwards.
GAACCTGCTTCCAATTCAGTGTCTCCCTCTCTCTCTGCCCCTCCCCCGCTCTCACTTTGTCTCTCAAAAATGAACATACGTTAAAAAAAATTTTAAGAAATAAAGACTCCATCTGCATCTACAGTCACATGCTGAGACACTGAAGGTTAAGACCCCAACATAGGAAGGGGGTGGGGCACCACTCAGTGACAACACCGCCCTTTCACTGCTGTTCTGGCCACTCACTTTATCTGGTTCCTTCAGGCTCAGCTCCATGAGTGAGGGCTTCCTTTCTCCTCTCCCAAGGCCTGGGGACCATTCTACACAGTTCACATTTCACATTTATGCTAATAGAAATTGCTTCATATTTCCGTGGGCGTAGTCCCTAAACTTTTTCTCATGCAGAAACTAGAGCATTAATCCCCAACCACTGAACGACCAAGGACAGACGCAGGGAACAGAAGCACGTATTTACTCGGTAAAACATTTCTAGTTAGAAGAAATTACCTGGAATGCATGGCAGAATCTGCCAGAAGAGAGTTCAAAAGTAATAAATACTCATTTCAGCCCAAAGGTTATACTCTAATAAAGTCTCTTTTTCTCTCTAGTGCCTCCTCGGCCCCTGAGGATCGCTGCACTTGAAGGTACAGGATGTTTGGGGACTGAGCCCATCCCAGGCAGGGACTTTTTGTTCTACATTCCTGGGGTGGCAATTCTGGGGGCTCACACCGGGGAAGTTTAAGCTGTTTAGAAGGGAGCATTAGCACAGGCTCACTAGGAAAATTCTCATGTGCAATTTTGCCTGGCAAAAAGCCAATTAACAGAGCTTGTCACCCTCTGAGCAGCGGCCACTTGACCCTGCCAATCAGCTCATAAAGGCTTCAGTACACAAAGCCTCATCAAGCGCTGTGTGTGTGTGGATTTCTCTCCCTCCTGAGGCTGGGTTTGCGTGCAAATGTATCCAGAAAGGGCATAAATGAAATCATCCCCAGAAGGGTGATGTCATCTATCCCCCAGTCTCGGAACTACAGTGCCAGTTCTTAAAAGCCCTTGGCCCTGTTTTCTGACAAGGAAGACAAATTGTAGAAAGTGATTTTAATTTTCACTTCAAGGAGATCTAGGGAATTACGTGCTTAAGGAACGTTGTATAACCACACAAAGGTAAAATGTGCCTCTGAGTGGTAGGCATTGGTTCCAGAATGCACACAAACAACTATGGGTGGAATCCTCATGAAAATACTGACCCAACACAGCCCTGTCATCAAGGATCCACCGGAAAAAAAAAAGATTTAAGCATGTAGCTTCATACCTTGATTTTCCAGCCCGGTTTTATTTGGTTTCCTAAGAAGCTATGTTAGTGAGACTATTAGAGCTCTTTGAACAAGTGACAGAAACCTAGCTCAGACCTTCGTAACCACGAGAGGGAAATTTTATCTCAGTGATGGAAATCCAAGCTTCCTAAGTGAGGATAAATCCAGGAGGGTGTGTTCAATGATGAGATCAGAACTCTGTCTTGCCCTGACTCTCTTCTTTGCTAGCCTCTGCTTCATCCTCATGTGGGTTTTCTAGACCAGGTGTCAAGAATCTCTCTATATGGTCTTTGTAATCCCAGAGAGAAAAGAGTAATTTTCTCTCATCCAATGTCATATACCAAAGCTAGTGGAGGGACTCAAATTTATGTACGTTCTTGTGACCAGAAGGCAAGAGAAGACGCAGGGATGGTCCTTTCTAGTCAAGATAGTATGGAATGGACATACAGGACATGTCCCTATTCCTGTATAGAAGATATGTCCCATCCCTGTATAGAAGACACAGGGATGGAACAGTCTAGTCCAGGTAGTGTGCAAGAGGCAGTTCCTGGATAGAAAGATGTCTAGGGCACCTGGATGGCACAGTCAGGTAAGCAACCTGACTATCGGTTTCAACTCAGGTCATGATCTCACCGTTCGTGAGTTCAAGCCCCACGTTGGGCACCACGGCTGGCAGCACGGAGCCTACTTGGGATTCTTTCTCTCTCCCTCTCCTCTGCCCATCCCCCCTCCCTCCCTGCCCCTCCCCCACTTGCACTGTCTCTGTCTCTCTCAAAATAAATAAGTACACTTAAAAAAAGAAAGAAAGAAAGAAAGAAAGAAAGAAAGACTCCTGGCCTGAGACATTCCACCTTTGGCTGCCCAGCACATGTACATCCACGCACATGCGCGCGCGCGCACACACACACACACACACACTTACATGCACCCAGATGTTCTCTTTTCCCATTTATGATTTCTTTTATGCACGCCTCTCCCCAACATAATACAGCCAACCCATGCATAACTATTCATGTGCTTTTCTCTTCTCCGAAGCAAGCCAAGTGCCTTCTAATTAGGTCAACCATTCCTACTCTGGGGGCTCTGGATAATATGTATTCCTCTCTGTCAAGTCTGGATGTAGCTTTTCACAGGTCAGCAATCTACTGTATATCTACATCGTAAATGTTAGCACGCTTAATGTGTTTAACATGAGAAAAAAAATTGATAACCACCTTAAAAACTCTTCTCTGAAAAGAAGGGGAAAAAATAAGAAGATGTCATCATGAGTCTGTAAAATACATGATATTTTCTTGGTAAATGAGGTGGTCAGGAGAGGGCCGGGTCAGCCACTGGCACTGTACTTGTCTCTGTTCTTTGAAAGATTCTCCATATTCTGTGGCCTTCCATGGCCACCCTGGAGAGGAGCATATATATAGGCTGGCCTTCTGGAGTGTGCACAGCTTCAGCAGCCCACCTCTTATTGCTGAGGATTTGGGGTCCCGGGGATGGTCTTAAGTGTAGACTTTCTCCTTCCCAACTTTCTCCTTCCCAACACCCTTAGTATCTCAGTAATTTTTCATAGGAACCCTGAGCCAAAGGAAACACTCAACAGTCCATCCAATTAACTAAGAAGCTATGTACAAGCAACTTAATAAATATTTCTGTCTTAGTAACTTAGTAGCCCTTTGAAAAAAGAACACAGTAAATTAGAAAATAATCTGTTAATTTCAGTCTTAAATTACCACCATTACTTGCTAAGGGGACATATGTTCCTTTTGGACACTGTACAGCTTCTCAGACCTCAGAATGAGATTGGACATATTTCTTCAGTTCTTCAATTCTTGTTACACACTGATTTTTTATCATAGCAGCTGCCAAAATATAAGCAGTTGCTTGGATGATATACGACATCATTGAAAAGAATGTAGCATGATCTCATGTTGAAACTGTGGACCACCTGCCAGCTTGATGTCCAACAGATGCTTAATCTGCTGTATTTCTTGAAAATTTTAAATACCCTGTGGTGCCTCTGTGAATTCTTTGCAGTACTCAGGACACCTGGGGGCAGAGTTTGGGAACCATGGTTTTAACAATTTAGCAATAACAGGTTTATGTTTGCCCTTGTGATAGAAGTCCCTTGAAAACTGAGTAGGAGACCAAAGCCACAAACCTGTTGAGTCAGGGTCTTGGAATCTGAACCTTTTCATTGCATTTTCTGGCCTTTTTATACCAAGAGCCTCCTGAGTGTTGGGCTGTGTCACACCAGTATGGTGAAAGTGCATGCCCATGGTCCCTGGCAAATGGGCAGTCCCAAGGCATCCAGAGCCCCCGGCCGGTGGCCTCTGGAGGGAGGAGCACTGTCTTCTGTTCAGACCAGTTCACCTTACAAATACTATCTTTACGTAGATATGGATGTTACAAATATTCATTCTCAGTACCTGTTGTGTCCAAATTCTACAAATGATCCGGGTCCTGAAGTACAAAGAAGAACAATTCGGCCAGCTCCAAATCAAGCATCCAACAGGTCAGGGGGCACCAGCTTCTCCAGTACAGGAACTCCTACAGCCTCCCATTCTGTCTCACCCATGCCAATTTTCCTCTCACATCTTCCATTCCTGGTTCCAGTTTTTTACTTGTCTGGACTCTGTTGGTTTCACGCAACAGAAACCCAGTTAAAATGAGCTTAAACAAGAAGTAAGTTATCTCATTTAACGGGGAAATCCAGTCTCTATAAGCCAGTCACAGTCAAGTTGAGAGAGTAAAATTGTAAAAGGTCAAGGTAGCTGCTGACAACTCAGTTTGGGGATTCAAAGAAGGTGATCAGGACTCTGTGTGCCTTTTTTAAAGAAATATTTATTTATTTTGAGAGAGAGAGAGAGAGCACAAGCTGGGAATGGGCAGAGAGAGAGGGAGACAGAGAATCCCAAGCAGGCTCTGCGCTGACAGCAAGGAGCCCAACACAGGGCTCAAACTCACAAACCATGAGATCACGACCTGAGCAGAAGCCAAGAGTCTGACGCTTAACTGACTGAGCACCCCAGGCACCCCAGGACTCTGTGTGTCTTGGTATTTTGGCTCATTGGTTCCTGCTTGTGTTGCTTATCAGACAGACTCTTTCCATAGGATAGCAGGATGATTATGTCAGCCTTAGACCTTCATCATCCTAAGGGTTTAAGAGCCCAGATTAAAGGGAGCATCCTTCATGAGAGCTCTGCCCAGAACTCATAGGGAGGATTCTGATTGGCTGGAGCAGTGGGAGGGACAGAATTATCCCATCAGAATCCAGGGACAGAGGACAGGTTTTTTTGTGGGTGGCAGTACTCTAAATAAAGTGACAGTGAACAGACTGCCCTATACCCCCTAGAGGGGGGGAACTGGAGGTTTGTTCTGAGTAGCTGCTTAATCTGGCAGTGGGGAAATCTTTCTTATTAAGTTCAGGATCTTCTTAGAGAGTTGTAAGCATCAGGGACTGGCAAACTTTTCCTGTAAAGGGTGGGACAGTCAATATTTTAGGTTCGTGGAACATGTGATCTCTGTCACAGTTACTCAACTCCACTGTTGTATCAACAAAGTAACCACACACAATATGAATTCAAGTGAGCATAGCGGAAACTCTGTTTACAAACACAGCTGGTAAGTTAGATTTGCTCCCTGGGCAGTAGTTTGTTGACCCCTGCTCTGGATAAGTGACCTTGGAAAGTTGGGTGTATGGTCAGACCATTGCAGAGAGTTCAAACAGGACAAGTTTAGGGGAGTACACAAAGGAGGAAAAAGAAAGTACAGTGACACTACATGGATATGTAGAGTTCACAGAAAGAGACCGAGGAGCTATCCTGGACCATATATTGTAAGTAAGTCCTTAATACATAATTGTAACTAAAGATAAAGGCAGGGTCCAAAATACATGTATAACTGGAAAGAACACAAGGAAGCAAGTTTTTGTAGGCAGGATTCAGGCCCTCTGGGAATATTACCAGTGGACCTTCACAATGAAAATTGAGTCATACCAAGAGTAACTATCGGGGTGCCTGCGTGGCTCTGTCTGTGAGTAAGTGTCCGATTCTTGATCTCAGCTTAGGTCTTGATGTCAGGGTTGTAGCTTGAAGCCCCATGTTGGGCTCTGTGCTGAGCATGAAGCCTACTTAAAAAAAAAAAAAAAAAAAAAGAATATGCTGAACTTGGGTGGCTCAGTCGGCTAAGCGTCCGACTCTTTGTTTCAGCTCAAGTGATGATCTCATGGCTTTTTGGGTTCGAGATCCACATTGGGCTCTGTGCTGGCAGCGTGGAGCCTGCTTGGGATTTCTCTCTCTCTCTCTCTCTCTCTGTCCCTCCCCCACTCTCTCAGTCTTTATCTCTCTCAAAATAAATAAATAAAATATTTAAAAAGGAATACCTATGAAGAGTCATGAACTCCTTAAGGTGAGGATCCAAGTGTAATTTTTTACCTTGTGACCCCAAGAGTGTTTCTGGTGTGGGGATACAGAAGAATATAATAAATATTTGTTTATGCATGTCAGAAACAGGTAAGTTTAAAAATAAAAATTCTATTATTTAGAAAGTGCTTAAAAATATGAGAAAACTGGGGCTTACACACTGCTGATGGAAATGTAAGTTGGTATGCATTTCTTAGAGGGACTTTTAGTCATGTAACAAAAGCCTTAAAATATTCATACTTTTTTCCTATTATATTTTTATGTCAAGATATTATGTTCAAGAAATGAGTACAACTTTTTAGAAATGTAATGTGAAGATGAGCATCACATTGCTATTTATAACAAAGAAAAAATAAAAACAGTTGAAATGTCCTATTATAAAGGTTTGGCTAAAAGATTATGGTTCACTCATAGAATGGTATAAATTCTATGTAGCAACTTAAAATTATTGTGTAAATTACTACTGAGACACTTACTGAAGATATTCATGGCTCAAACAAGGATAAGTGGGAAAAACAAGTTATAGGAATGTATGTTATGTATATACATACATATATGTAAAATGTATGTAAAATTCATATGTACTACCTTCTGCTTCTGGCAATGGCTGAATTCTGGCCTAGGGTATTTCAGAACAATGCCACCAAGTATAACTAGAAAAACTAGATAAATTAATTAATAGACACATCAATAAAATTTTTAAAAACCCACGTGTTTGACGTTATCAGAGAGTTAGCCCAGCAATTTGTGGAGCTAAGATCTAGAAGAGAGGGGAGAGGTGGGCCTGGTATGTGGGGCTGCTTTCCTCCTTGAGGCGACTGCTAATTTGAAAGAGACAACTGAGTGGCAAAAGAGTAAAAGAGAGGTTTTGCACTTTGACAGCGCTAAGCAGGCAAAGTTGTGATTTCAGGACTCTCTAAGGAAGAGAAGTTTTGGCAAACAACCCAGACTTTTGGTTGGGACCACAAAGCACTGGATCCTAAAAATGAAGGTGAATCTCACAAGAAATAAATCTACCTTCAAATCAGCCCAATAAGTTAGACTAAGATGACCTGTCTGTCCTAGCCTTATGCTATACCAGAAATAAACCTTAATCCTTTCTGGAAGAAGATACCATCATCTCGAGTCTCAACCCATCTCTACATTTTTTCATAAACAATGTATGACACGCTATAAAAAAATAACCAGGCATACAAGAAGGCAAGATAGGACAGAAGACCAAGAGAAAAAATATATAATAGAAACATATTCATAGGAGGTATCTAGGTGATCAGAAGAAACAGTAAAATAAATATGATGAATATATTTAAGAAATTAAATGATGAGATGGAGACTTTTCTAGAAAAAATGGAAACTATAAAAAATAATCAAGTGAAAATCCTAGAAATAAAAAATATAATTGAAATTCTTAAAAATTTGATGAGTTTATGGGGCACCTGGGTGGCTCAGTCAGTTGAGCGTCAGACTTCGGCTCAGGTCATGATCTCACAGTTTGTGGGTTCGAGCCCCACATCGGGCTCTGGGCTGACAGCTCAGAGCCTGGAGCCTGCTTTGGATTCTGTGTCTCTGTCTGTCTCTGCCCCTTCCCTACTCATGCTCTGTCTCTCTGTCTCTCAAAAATAAATAAACATTAAAAAAAATTTTTTTAATTTTTGATGAGTTTAAGAGCTGATCAAATACAACTGAAGATTTATTTATTTTTAAATGTTTATTTATTTTTGAGAGAGAGAGAGAGAGAGCCCAAGTGGGGGGAGGGACAGAAAGAGAGAGGGAGACACAGAATCCAAATCCGGCTCCAGGTCCTGAGCTGTCAGCACAGAGCCCGAAGCGGGGCTCAAACCCACAAACTGTAAGATCATGACCTGAACTGAAGTCAGACACTTAACTGACCAAGCCACCTAGGTCCCCTGAAGATAGATTTAATAAAGGGAAGTAATGTGTGTGTACATGTGTGTGTACACACTGAAGCTCAAAACATAAAGTTGAGTAAAAGAAGGCAAATAGAGTACTGCACATATGGAGTACTATATGGTTCCACTTACATGAAGTTTAAAAACAGATGAAACTAATCTACAGTGTTAGACATCCAGAGTAGTTAAATCTGAGAAGATAAAAGGAATAATGATTAGTTGTGGGAATGAGGGGGCTATTTCTTGACCTGAGTTGCTATACTGGTGGTTACACTTTGAATTATTCATCAAGCTATTTTTGATTTGTGTACTTCTTTCTATGTATATGTCAATAAAATATTAACATATGTATATACACACATGTAAATATAAAAGGCTATTTATATAGGTTATCTTTGAGCATTATGGATAATTTTTTCTTTGTGTTTTCTGCAACAATTATGGATTCCTTATGAAAAAAGAAACAAGAGGCACCTGGGTGGCTTAAGTCGGTTAAGCATCTGACTTCAGTTCATGGTCATGGTCACAGTTCCTGGGTTTGAGCCCCGTGTGGGGCTCTGTACTGACAGCTCAGAGTCTGGAGCCTGCTTCAGATTCTGTGTCTCCCTCTCTCTCTCTGTCCTTCCCCTGCTCTAACTCTGTCTCTGTCTCTCTCAAAAATAAACATAAAAAAAATTTTTTTAAGGAAATAAAAAGGAGAAAAAAATATACTGACCATTGTTTTTATTTATTTAATTATTATTTTTTTTAGAGAAAGAGAGAGCACACACAAGCAAGGGAGAGGGGCAGAGGGAGAGAGAGAATTTCAAGCAGAGCTAGAGAGAGAAAGAGAGAGAGAGAATTTCAGTCACCCCCAGTTGTTTTTGTTTAAAAACTGAGGTATAATTAAGATATAACTGACAAGTTTTATTTATTAAAATTCTTCTAATCCCAGAATAAAAGTAAATGAGATTTAGATTTGGCTTAAGAAAGAATCTCCCGGAACTAAAAGTTGTTAAACAGAGAAAACGATGGATTCTTCTTCCCTGGTAGCCTTTCAAAATAGTGTAACTGGGGGCGCCTGGGTGGCTCGTCGGTTAAGCGTCCGACTTCGGCTCAGGTCATGATCTCACAGTCTGTGGGTTCGAGCCCCGCATCGGGCTCTGTGCTGACAGCTCAGAGCCTGGAGCCTGCTTCCGATTCTGTGTCTCCCTCTCTCTCTGGCCCTCCCCTGCTCATGTTCTGTCTCTCTCTGTCACAAAAATAAATAAAAACATTAAAAAAAAAATTTTTTTTCAAAATAGTGTAACTGTTAAGTGAGGTCTTCCCTGAAGGCATGGCTATAGGTTAGAATACTGTTTAAGATTCATTTTGGGGGCATCTGGGTCGCTCAGTCGATTAAGTGTCCGATTCTTGATTTTGTCTCAGGTCATGATCTCACGTTTTGTTAGATCGAGCCCCGTGTCAGGCTCTGTGCTATCACACAGAGGGATTCTCTCTCTCCCTCTCTCTGCCCCTCCCCCTCTCACTTGTGCGGGTTTGTGCTCTCTCCCTCTTTCTCAAAATAAATAAACACTTTTTAAAAAAAGATTCATTTTGGGCCTATGATCCTATAGCTTTCAATATGAGGGAGGTATATTTAAGGAACTTCATTTATAGTGAGTTTACCTTCCAGGTGATGAGCCAGTGGCAGGAAATAACATACAATCATGTCGTTAGGAACTCACGGTCCACGGAGGTCATATAATTATAGATGAAATGTGAATTCCATTCACTCATTCATTAACAGTTACGAACTGCGTATGTCTGAGTCAGATTCAAGGGACTGAGATATTGCAGTAAACATGACAAAATCTATGCTCTTGTGGAGTTTATATTCTAGTAAACAAGCAAATATATAACATATCAAGTAGTAATAAGAGCACTGAAGAAAAGGCAGAATAAGAATGATCGTGGATGGGTGCCTGGGTGGCTCAGTTGGTTAAGCGTCCAACTTCAGCTCAGGCCAATGATCTCTCGGTTTGTGAGTTCGAGCCCCGCGTCAGGCTCTGGGCTGACAGCTCAGAGCCTGGAGCCTGCTTTGGATTGTGTGTCTCCCCCTCTCTTTGCCCCTCCCCCACTCATGCTCTGTCTCTCTCTGTCTCTTGATAACAAACGTTAAAAAAAAAAAAAAGAGGGGCGCCTGGGTGGCTCAGTCGGTTAAGCGGCCGACTTAGGCTCAGGTCATGATCTTGTGGTCCGTGAGTTCAAGCCCCGCGTCGGGCTCTGTGCTGACAGCTCAGAGCCTGGAGCCTGTTTCAGATTCTGTATCTCTCTCTCTCTGACCCTCCCCCATTCATGCTCTGTCTCTGTCTCAAAAATAAATAAACGTTAAAAAAAAAAAAAAAAAGAAAGAAAGAAAAGAATGATCGTGGAGATGGTTGTACAGAGTGAGCAATTTTAAAGATTTTTTCAAGTAGGAGCGCCTGGGTGGCTCAGTCGGTTGAGTGTCCGACTTCAGTTCAGGTCATGATCTTACGACTCGTCTCATGGGTTCGAGCCCCACGTTGGGCTCTGTGCTGACAGCTCAGAACCTGAAGCCTGCTTTGGATTCTGTGTCTCAGTCTCTCTCTGCCCTTCCCCTGCTCATACTCTCTCTCTCTCTCTCTCTCTCTCTCACTCTCTCTCTCAAAAATAAATAAACATTAAAAAAAATTTTAAAGATTTTTTTAAAGTAGTCTCCACACCCAACGTGGGGCTCCAACTTACAACCCCGAGATCAAGAGTCACACATTCTACTGACTGAGCCCGCCAGGTGCCCGTGGGGCTAGCGCAGTCTGAGTAGGCAGGAGAGAATTGTGAGGGATGAAGTAGCTTGAACAGATCATGTAGGGACTTATGGTCTATGATGAGGACTTTTGACTTTATCTTTCTGAAATGGGAAGCTTTGAAGAATTTCAACAGAGGCATGGTGTGATCTGACAAATTTGAAATGTGTTACTCTGGCTGCCGAGAAGAGAATTGAGAGTGAAAAGGCAGCAGTAGAAAGAGACCACGAGAAGTCCCTTGTTCTTCTCCAGGCAAGACGTGGCGGTGGTTTGGACCACAAAGGTATTACAGGACCTAGGGAAAGGGGAGGTGATTCTGAATGTATTTTGAAGGCAAAGACTATAGGATCTGTTGAAGGAATAGATGTAGAATGTAAGAAAAATAGAGAAATCAAGAATAACTCCGACTGGCGCTCCTGGGTGGCTCAGTCGGCTAAGCGTCTGACTCTTGATTTCGGCTCAGGTCATGATCTCACGGTTGTGGGTTCAAGCCCCGTGCCTGACAGCACCGAGTCTGCTTGGGGTTCTCTCTCTCCCTCTCGTGGCCCCTCCCCCACTTGTATGCACGTGCATGCGTGTTCTCTCTCTCAAAAGAAATAAACTTGAGAAAAAAAAAAGAATAACTCCAAAGATTTTAGCCTGAGAAACTAAGAGATATAAGAGGCAACATTTATTGAAATGGTAAAAGTCTTAAGAAATACAGTTGGGGAGGGGAATAGGACCATATTAGCTGAATCAACTCACCGTTTGTTTCTTACACAGGAGGAAGCAGCTAAAAAGACTGTGTTAGGCAGGTACTCCTTCAGAATGGATGAAAAGAACCATTCTCACATTTTGATAATGATTTTTGCAAATTATACATACCACAGAGTTCATAATGCTAATACTTTCACAAACTATTTGTTATTCATTTTGCTCAAATTGCTTTCTTTCAGATGCTGCATTTTAACAGGGTCATAAATAATGGCAAACCATAATATCCACACCTGGGAACCATTTTAACTCATATACATCTCTTTTTTTATTTTATTAATTTTATTTTTTTTAATTTACAACCAAATTAGTTAGCATATAACTAATATATATCTTTTACCACGAACCTTAAGTATCACCCTTTCTGAAAAGCTTTCCCTTGACTCATTAGTTAGGGTTAGATACTCTTCCCATAGATTTCTAAAGAACCCCAAAGATCATTTTATCATGTTTCTTACCAAATACCTTGTATTGTCATCATCTATTTCTCTCCCTGACCAAGTGGACAGATTGAATTATTTTTGAATACTCAATAGCTGACTCAAGTCTCGGCACTTAATAAAAAATGTGGAAAAAGAAGGAAGAAGGGCAGGGAGGGAAGGAAAGCAAGAGGGGTTTAGAATGTATTTTCTCTCCATTACATAGAGATTATTTCATTGCACTAGGCTCACTTTACCTTAGTTTCCCGCCAATCCACTGGGCCATGTGAGATGTAGGTGTAGTCTAGCAATGTAGTGTCGTATGATTAAGTGGAAAATTACAACACGATGACTTATGGAAGCATCTTAACATCTTCCCTCTGTTGCAATTGTACGAACACTGAAATTATAGACCAGAACTGTCCAATAGAGCTTTCTGCAGTGATGGAAATGTTCTATATCCATGCTGTCCAGTAGAGTACTTAGATGCATATGGCCTTTGAACACTTGAAATGTGGCAGGTGTGACTGAGGAGCTGAATTTTTTATTTAATTTAATGAATTTAACTTAAAGTTTATTTTTATTTTTATTTTGAGAACAAGCAGAAGAGGAGCAGAGAGAGAGGGAGACGGAATCCTAAGCAGGCTCTGTGCTATCAGCACAGAACCCCATGTGGGGCTCGAGCTCATGAACTGCGAGATCGTGACCTGAGCCAAAATCAAGAGTCAGATACTTCACCAACTGAGCCACCCAGGCACCCCTAAACTTAAATTTAAGTAACTACACGTGGGGAGTGGCTACTATTTGGATCGTACAGTCATAGAGTCTACTGGGAGTCATATTTTCTAATTTCCTTACTTCACAGATGAAGAAACTCAGTCTTAAAAGAAGCAACATTGTTTGCCCAACTTCCTAATTCCTTGTACTGAAACATGTTTCTGATTTTGTCACTACTCATTCCTAATGTGACCTTTATGTTGAAATCTATTTCTTCCGTAGAAACTTTTAATTTCCAGATCACAGACCAAATGCAATCCTTACAGACTAGTAACAGTAATAAACCACTTTAAAGGGGGCGGGGGAGACCTTATGTGCCACTATATTTAGAAAAATGTGATTTTCTCAATAAAAAATGATGATGATGATGATGATAAATTATATACTGTGGCTCATCCGATGATTACTTTCCTTAAGTAGTATCATTTGTTGAAACTCAGAACTAGCTACACAGAACATTATTCCAGCGGTAAACTGAACAACTGAACAAAGAACCTGATTTCTGAGACTCTGCATTCTCATCTAGATAATGATGAAGTGGGGACACATAAAATGACTGAAAAATAAATGATTATATAAAATAAGTATCACAGCTACTTCCAAAAGTACTTTCATATTCAGTACAGATATCATGGGGGTGGGGAACGTAGGTGAGGGTGGTCTTGGAGGAGGGGTGGAGGGCTGGGGGGAGGCTGAGGAGAGGCTGGGAATTGTCTCTCTTCTCCTGTGATAATGAGTACAATTCTTGTAAACCTACCAGGTGCCAGGCCCTATAGCCTATAGAACATTCTTTTCGCTAGCTTAAACCAAACTCTGTTTCTCTTTGGACTTTCCTTACACAGTCACTCAGCAAATGGCCGACCCCAGATGGACCAAAGGTTCACGTTCACTCTCCTGTACCTTGGAGGCGGAGCACCTGCAGCAAATTGCAGACTGGGTGTGAAATCGCCCGCCGCATACAGACCCCCAGCCCTCCCTGGGAACCACCTGTTCTACTCTGGATGGTCATCCTTCCTGCTCCCCTCACAGCCCAGCACACTACTTCTGCCTTATTGCTCTTAGTAGACGACATTCCTCCTGCATCACCAAGAACAGAAGCCATCAGATGACAGATGTCTCATCTCTCACCTCCATGTCTACAAACCTACTGACATTGGTCTTGACCCTCTCTTCTTGCCACAATATGGCACAAGCCCTTTCCTTGCATCTAAGTCCATTCCTTGCAACCCTCCTCTGTTTTCAGGGACCTCATGATACCTCTCAGTTTCTGTCACTTCTGGATCTCTGGTCTCTTTTTCACCCAGTCTTCCCTGTCAGCATTTAAACACACTGATGTCTTTTCTATTTTGAAAGATAAAAGACAACCTTCCCCCTATACCACATGCTCTCCAGCTACCATCCCAACCATCTCCTTACCTCCACCCCCTTCTTCAAAGTGTGTTCTAGTTCCTTGTCTCAGTCTCCCCTCTCAGATCCCTCCATCGAGGATACCACCACCACTCCGCCGGAACCGTGCTAAATTCACCAGTGACTTAGGTGGGCACTTGTGTCTCATGGGCCATTTGCGGTCTTTTGTTTTTTCATCTGAGCATCTGACATGGTTGCCTATGCTGCCTTCTTGCAGCATTTTCTTGTGTTGGCATCTGCATCACACATTCCTGGGCCCCTCTTTTAGGTTTCTCCTTCTCCTCATTAATCAGCTAGTCTTATAAACCTATTGTCTAAATTCCTTGGGTATCCACCCGTTTCCTCCATCACTACTGTTACTGCCCTACTCTGAACCCCACTACTTAAAGTGCGGCCCATGACTAGGAGTGTCATATACATCTAGAAGTTTGCTAAGACACACCCCCCTCACCCTGTGATTTGCATGTACATGGAAGCTCGAGAAGCGCCTCTCCAACCAAAGTAATTTTTCCACCTGGGCTCCCTGTTTCTACTCTGGCTCCTTCCAATGGATTCTCCACACAGCAAATCAAATCACGTCACTCCTGTACTAAAAGCCTTTCAATAGCCTCCGATTTTCCTTAGAATAAAGTGTATTCTGTACAGTGTTCCTTTTGTTTGCTGTGACTCAAGATACTGTGGTCCTTTGTCTACTTTACATCTTTACTGCACCTCTTTTAACATAAGAAGTATTTGACAGCTTTATTTTTTTAACTACCTTAAATCAAGAAATGTTTTATTTAATTTTGTCCTTTTGCGAGGGGTTCAAATGTTATATTTGCATTGTAAATGGGACTATTTCTCAATTCTCGTAGTTAGCTAATTCACATAATAAATGCATAGAAAAAGCCTGCAAGGATTGAAGAAGTGTTTTTCTTTGCAAAATGCTATAAATTATGCTCTGAAAGCTTGAGAGAAACCCCTTTGGATGAACAGGATTAAAATCTGAATGTTGTAAGCATGAAGAACAAAACTCTTTCTAATTTTTTTTTTTTTTTATGAGGAAGACAGTATTCTGGACATATGGCCACTTCTTGAACAAATCCAGAGAACATCCTCTGATATACCTATATGTGTTGAAAACAGGTTCAGCACTCCGCTTCAATTCCCCAGCAAATGCCAGTGTGGAAAAAGGTTTTGTTGTCACAGGTAACCCATGGAGCTTTAAAAGCAAAAGCGCTATTGTTGAGTCTGTAAAATTCAATGTAAAAAATACCCCTTTCCCTTGTTTAAGTATAAAAGAAGAATGGGGGATAGAAATGTTTCACAAGGCTGTGGAATCCAATCCAAAATATAAACTGCAATGTAGTTTCCCCTCAAAAACTTCCTATGCCTTATAATTTGCAGTAGGGTAAACGGTGCTGCTGATAAACTCTGATTAGGCTGCCTAGAATGTTGCCTGAAATCATCAGGCAGCTCTGCTCTCAGGCAACACAGTCCAAGATACTCTGGAATGTTTCTGATTCATTCACAGCACTGAATGACAGTCATTGGTAGGGCTGTAGGGAGGTATGCATGTTCTTGTCATGGAGGGCCACTGCAAAGGAAGGATTTTCTAAGAACAGCTGAATTCAGGAGTGATGACAGGGGCTTCTGCAAAGTAGGGACCAAAGAACCCGAAGCTTGGCTGTGGGGGTGCAGGCGGCTTGAAAAGACAGAACTTAGGAGAGAGGAAGAGGAGAGTCGAAAAACCCAAACCAGCAAAGTGAACCACATATCGCGTGATTCCGTTTATATGAAACATGGAGAATAGGCCAGTCCATAGAGACATAAAGTAGAATATTGGCTGCCTAGGCTGGGGGAGAGGGGTAGGGGATTGAGGGTTGATGGCTAAGGGGCACAGGGTTTCTTTTTGGCATAATAAAAAAATTCTAAAATTAATTGTAGCGATGGTTGCACAATTCTATGAATATACTAAAACGTACCGCGCTGTACATTTTAAATGGATGAATTGTATAGTTTGTGACTCGTGTCTTGATAAAGCTGTTAAAAAGGAGATTTAAAAAAAAGGGTGCCTGGCTAGCTCAGTCAGATGAGTATCTGACTGATCTCGGGGTCGTGAACTGGAGCCCCGCTTTGGGTGTGGAGATTACTTAAAAAAATCACATGGCTGTTGAATGCCTCCATGTGGTAGACAACAAATAATTAAAAAAAGAAAGAAAGAAAGAAAAATAAACTCTTAAAAACACCCATCCTAAAAAAGATGAGGAAGGAAATTTTAAGGATACGGAGCAGACGTGATAGGGATAATAGCTTCTCGTGATGCTTATACAGCTATTTCTTGATTCCCGCCCCCCCCCCCCCATTAGCTACTTACCACTGAGTTCCTTCTATGCAAGATGAAGTCTTGCCTTCTGATACAGCCCTCCCCCACACACGCATAAACTTTTTCCTCCCACCTTCCTCCCAGTACAGCTGTATTGTAATTTTTGGTAAGATCAATATTCAGCATTGATGACTCTCAAATTTATTATCTCCAACAGAGTTCTTTCTGGAGTCTGGACCACATCCAAATGCTTACTAAACATCTATAATATCTAATAGGCCTCTCGAACTTTTTGTCTAAAACAGCTCTTACTCCCCCCCTCCAAAACCTGCTTCTCTCTGCCTTTCCCATCTTAGTAAATGGCAGTGCCATTCGCCGAGGTCCAGCGTGCTGGTCAACCCCCGAGCAAAAAACCCCAGGGCCATCTTTGACTTCACTTTTACTCTCCCATCCCGTATCTGAGTATCAACAAATCCATCTGGCTCTCCTGTCAAAGTAGATCCAGGATCTGACACCTCCTCACCACCTCCATGATACCCACCCTGGTCCAAGACACCATCACTTCTCTCTTGAATGACTGCAATGGCCTCTCTGTTGGTTTTCTCACTTCCACCCTTAGTCCCTTGATCGATTTTCAACAGAATGGTCCAGTTAAAATAAAGGTTGGATCACATCACTCTTCTGCTTCAAAGCCTCCAGTGGCTCCCCATTGCACTGCAGAGACATCAGTCATGGTGAGATTCCTGAACCAGTAAATCCAGTTTGTCCCCAACTAGTCTGTGACCTAAGCACACAAGCCTAATGCCTATTATCTGTAGTTTTCTGGAAGCGCTAGGTAGATTAAACCTACATTTAAAACAGCAATCATGGAAACAACTCAGCGTTTACCTGCTAAATGTGTAACACTCTCCAATGCAGATTTCTTTCACCCTGATAAACAGAAGTCCCCACCATTGCCTTATACATGCGATGAGGACTCTAGAATATTTTTCTACCCATTCTAAAGTCCCCTAAAGCAAATCCAGCTCTGCTTTCCTTAATGAGGAGAGGAGGGAAACACCTGCTCTTTTTCCTAAAGTAGTCCCTACAGCTATAACCCTTCTCTGGTTTCTTACCCAAGCATTTGCAGCCTTCTTGGGGGCCTAACTTGGGGAACAAACAACTCTCCAAAGAGACACTGAGGCCCACGTGCTGGGGCCACCCTTTGGATGTCTTAATATCTGTTTCTTTAGGTTTGCAAATGGCTCTGCTCCTAATTAGCATGACATTCTTGATCTGGCTATTATTCTCTTAATCCACAGTAATCGTCTTAATCTATAAATCCAAGTATGTTATCTAGGAAGTAGTGTCACCAGGAATTGAGATACAGAATTTGTTTCATGGATTACAGAAGCAGCACTGGAAGGAATTCTAGGAAAGTTGCTATAAGCTAATTTAGGAAGCGTGCTTATTCAAATAATCTTTTGAGCCTATTTTCCTCTGAAATTCTAAGAAGGAGATAGTGGCAACAGCATTTGTTTTTGCTGAGGCTATTAGACTCTTGACCATCACCTTCCAATGAAGGAGCAAGTTCAGAGAAGCCTCACTGGTGAGGCTACTTCTTGGTACTGGCCTTGCTCCTTACATGTCTTCTTCCTTTATTCATGGCCCCTGGGGTTCAAGCTGATTGCCTTTCCTCTTCCAGTCTTTTACTAAGTATCTGCTTCCCAGAGTTCTACTTCCAAAACTGACTTCAATTTCCTGTTTCCCTTTTCCTTGCTGTCCACCATTCTCTGATTCATAAATGTTTGCGGAACACCTGTTATGTTTTTATGTGTTTACATAAGACTCCATCTCTGCCCCGGAGAGTGACAAGTGTGAGTGAGGCAGATAGTAAATGACCTGACAACCGTATATCTTTGTGCAAAAGATGCGTATCTCTTACCTCTCGGCTCCTATAGGTAAGAAGAAATCCCTCCAGCTGCCTTCGTTTGTCTCCAAGGTGCTCCTCTCCCCATTGGTGTCCTCAAAGAACAAGAACATTGGTTCTCCAATGAGCTCTGGTTTTAGGAAAATAAAGCCAGGAAGAAACGCGTCTTTTGTGTAGTTTCATTTTTGGTGCAGAGTCCTCTGAGCTCAACTTCCCCTGAGCACAAGGTTAGTGGGAAAGGTGGGGGAAGCACAAAGAGCTGGTTCACCTTGGTGCAATGGTGGGTAGGGGGGGAGACTGTCAGAAGAAACACCCCAATAAATTACCCTGACACATAGATTATGTGTAAGTGACCCTGGGTTGTTTGTAAAATGAGAACCTGTGACCTTTGCGACAATTACTCATAAGAGCCAAGAGAGGACTTGCCTTTTTAGATCAGCTTTAGTTTTTAGGGAAGGGGGGTACTTTGTAGTCCACTGAGGGGCCATCCAGCTTTCCTCAGGAACTGTGACCTGGCCCAGCCTCCCGTCCATGGAGGACATGGTGATACCATCATCATGGGGCATCACCCAACAGCTGCCCAAAGATGGTGGGCACAGGAAACAGCTGCCTCCCAAGGTCAAATGATGCCTTCCCGGAACAACTCTCATCTAAGGCAACTCTGCTTCTTCACCTTTTCGATGATGCTGCTTTCACATTTTGTAGCTGCCTTGAATTTGTCTGGTTTGCTAGCAGTGGTTCCAGGCACATCATTG
This sequence comes from Panthera pardus, assembly GCF_024362965.1. Lineage (NCBI taxonomy): Eukaryota > Metazoa > Chordata > Mammalia > Carnivora > Felidae > Panthera > Panthera pardus. The sequence continues at coordinate 21,620,817 of NW_026526654.1, read as the reverse complement.
TAACGTTTTTGCAAGGCTCTGGGGAATAATCTGCCTGGACCTGGGCTCTTAAACTCATTTAAAGCATCTAGATCGTCCCTTAACTCCCCTTCCATCCAGACCTTGGTACCCTCTTAAGGATGTGTGCTTTCCCTGTTCCATTAGAAAATTTTCTTGTTAAAAAAAAAAAAAAGAAAAGAAACTAAATTGAAATCGTTCTACTCTTTTCTCTCATTGACTTAATTTTATTCTCATGATATAAACAATGGCAGTGGTAGTTCATAGTCTACAAAACAGGGGGGAAAAAAGAAGAAAAATTTACCCATAAACTCAACATTCAGCTTGTTCTTGTTTTCTTTAAATACATGAAGATAAACATAATTCTATATTTACCACTTATCTCGCTGGCTCTGCTGTTTTAAACTTGCTTTCTCCACTTAAAGGTCTTGAAAAGGCCTGTGTTCTCACACTAGTCATTTATCATTACACCCCAGTCTCAAGCAGTGAGTTACCTCTTTGTTATTATTTCAATTATATCTATTTTTAAAGGCTCCTGAATATTTTGTTCTCTGAATTCCTTCTACTAGTTATTTTAGTTCTATAACTGTCATTGACATGACTCTGTAAACACCCTGCCATGTTGTGCACCATCGTTTATAGTCTGTGTGTGTTGATGTCACTACCCAGGCACCACCCGACTTTCTTAAGATCTTCCCATTTCTTCCTCAAAAAATGAGCATCCTTTGTAATTGCTTGTCCAGAACTTTGCTCTTGTTAAGCCCCATCCCTCTTGAACCAACTAAGCTTTTAGAGCCTCTGGCCTTGAAGTCAGACATATTTTTTTCTCTCTGGACATTTGTGACATCTGTTTTCCTAAAATCCAAGGTATGTAGTTGAATGAGCCCAGACCAGGAGATCCAAGGTGAAGTTGGCCAGGTCCATCCTGAGCTTTTCTGAGAACCTGTTGGTCTGTCCACCCCAATATTTCTTTCTGTCTCTGTCTCTGTCTCTGTCTCTGTCTCTCTCTCTCTCACACACACACACACACACACACACACACACACACACACACACGTTAAGATCCTGCACTCCTAGGCTCCATGACCACAGTCAGTTGGACTGAGGTGGAGACACCTGCTTCAAATTAAGTCAAGAGATTCTCTCTCCTGGGAGGATGGAACAGAGATGCAGAGACTATCAGTCTCTTCCAGAAACTCTCATGGGAAGTGATAGGACACAGAGCTTGGAGCAGCCGTACCTGACCCAAACGCAAGAGATAGCAGAGAAGGTTGGGCAGTGAGTGAGTAAGAGAGAGAGAGAGAGAGGGTGGGATGGGGGGGAGGAAGCAGGCACAGGGAAGGAAGCAGAAAGACTACAGCAGACACAGCTGTGGCCCTGCCCAGACCCCCGTGGGTTCCTTTCACCGGTTCTGAGCGTGCCCATTGCCAGCCTCTGTGAGTGACTCTCTGGGGAGTGCCCTTGGGCGCTGGGGCCACCCATCCATTTAGAGAGCCTGAAGCCCCTGGGAGTTTCTATTCTTCCCCCATGCTCATGCCCAGCCCCACAGACTATAATCATCAACTGAGTGGCACAAGCACAAAAGTCCAGAACCTTTGCTTGGGGCAGAACAAGGTCTGAGGTCTAATTTGCACTCTTGACCTCGCCATTCCCCTCAGAGCACCTCACTTACACCCTAATCCTTGGTGTTTGGGAGAACCTGACAGAATAGATGGGAAGCCATGCAGCCCAGGGAAATAGAAACCAAAAAAGCCTTGAGCCTGAGAGGTTAGGTCCTGGTCTGGGTCCCTCGGGACGCCCAGGCTTTCTCCTCTGTGGGTGCTTTGGCCTACTCCTGAACTTCACTCACTTCTCCCTTGGGGTTAAGCCTGAACCAGCCAGTCTCTCTGATGTATTACCCAAAACACCTTACTTGGGCATCTAGCATTTCTTGGCTACTGACAGAGTTACTGTCCTCCAAATTTCTCAGACTTCCACTGGGATCGATGTTTTTTTCCAGTTGGTCAGCATCTGGGAGATGAATTTATCAGCAAGACAAGTTTGTAATTTACCAGAGGCTCCGCTTTTACTGGAAAGGGGCTTCTGGCAGAATTTCTAGACCTTTAAGTCTAGAAAATCACTGCCGTGTTTGGCCATGCTGATGCTTTTATATTTATTTCTAGACCTTTAAACACTAAATAAAAACATATTTATTTATTACAAAATACATATTTAATATATGTAAAGATGATGTATATACATATATATACACACATATGTGTATAATTATATTTGTGTCACTCTGATCTGAGAAATAATTTTTTACTGTAATTAACAGCCTTAAAAGTATTATTTTAGTGGAAAAGTCATGTCTTTTTCCAAAAGTCTATTTATAGGAAAAAAAAACACAAGCTCAGGTCCCTTATTTGGTGTTTTTGTCTTCCTTTTACTATAGCCTGACTAACAAAGATATTTTTGTTGTTGATACGGAATTTCTTAATTTTTTTCTTTACGTTTCTTTCCTAAATGCCAGGTACTTCTTTGTATATTAGTTATCAAGTTCCTCCCTGGCCATGATGGAAGGAGTGCTGTTTAACAGACGTCTCTGTCAATGAATTAGGTATTTCCATCGTACTGAGAATACATTTTACAACAATTGATAAGTGTAGGAAATGAATAAAGGAGGAGGGGAGGGCAGTCTCCACGGACCTACCAGAACCCAAGTCCCTCAGGTCACCTCCCCTCCCAGGCTTCCATTTGCTCCTTGATGAAATTGTGAAGTGGATGTGAAGGACCTTGATTCTCATAGTGCTTAAAAAGGAAACATAGAAAGGAAATGTCAGCCCAATAGACTCGGAGAAGCAAGGATCAGAAATTAGTTCTCATTCCTCATTCACCAATTTTCTTTTTAAAGATTTTTGAAAACAGTTTATTTATTTATTTTGAGAGAGAGAACATGCAAGAGTTGGGGAGGGGCAGCGAGAGAGGGAGAGAGAGAGAATCCCAAGCAGGCTCCACACTGACACTGATGCTGGGCTCGAACTCACAAACAATGAGATCATGACCTGAGCCGAAATCAAGAGTCGGACGTTTAACAGACTGAGACACCCAGGCACCCCTTTTTAAAAAAAAAATGATTTTATTTTTAAGTGATCTCTGCAGCCAACGTGGGGCTTGAATCCACAACCCTGAGGTCAAGAGCGGCGTGCTCACTGACTGAGGCAGCCAGGTGCCCCCGATTTTCGTTTTTCCATCTTTAAGGCTTTGTGCTTTTCCGCTTTCTCCCCAGACTGCTTTGTTTTCAGCTGCTCTTTCGACGCCCTGATCACTGTCCACCTTTAAACGCATGAGCAATGCTTAGGAGCTCCAAATATTTTCATACCATGGGTCACTGGACTTGGTTTTGTTGAATGCCGACCACGAATCTGGAGAGCCCTTTACACAGCACCGAATGTGCAATGTCGGTCCATGCTTGCTAAGTGGCTGGATCCAAGAAGCAGAGAGAGGATATAGAAATCCCCTGGGAAAGAAAGCGAGGGCCCCAGGGTTCTACTTAACGATCACAGAGTATTTGTTCTTTTGGAGCCCAGTTTAGATCTAAACCTCAGGACCGACACCCTTCAGGATAGCTGGGATTGTGTTATAACCACATAAGTAACCATCACAAAACTCCAAGAGGGAAGTATCGCTGATTTAATTAATTCTAATATATATTTAAAAGAATTTTTTTTTCTTTCACTAACATCTCAGCATCCTGATGCACCGTACAATTGATGGCCTTCTGCAATTAGTATGGGCCAGAAGCAGCCTGCACATAGTTGTCTTTGCCTCCGCATACCCAGCCTTGGTCATTGCTGGTGAAGTTTGCATTTTGCCTGAGCTATGTGCATTGTTGGGACTATGTGTGAGCCCAGAAAATCATGAAAATAGAGCTGGAAATTTGCTCCTAGGGAAATGATCACACTTCTTACAAAGCAACCCCCAAGGGCTTCATGGACCTAAGGAAAGAAAACTCCCCTACAGGTAGGTGAAGCTGTGTTATCTTCAGTTACCAAGATGTGCACAAAGGGACTGCCCATTTTCTGCCAAACAATGCAATAGGAGGCGGGAGAAATTGCCAGATTTCTGGCCTAGATGAAAGAAATTTCAGCGCCACGAGAGACTGGTGTAACCAGTCCATGCGCTGTACAGGGATATTGTTCAAAGCAACATGTCAAAGCTTAATGGGTAATATTTGTCTTTATTAGAAGTAAATAATGTCTGCTTCTAATCAAAAGCATCTTAGGTTTGATTAAGTATATTATCTCCATTTTGCAGATTGAAGAAGAAATTAAATAATTTCCCCATTTCACCGTGTGAGGAAATTAGAGAGCCAGGATTCAAATTCCAGCCAGTTGGATTCTAGATCTCATGATTCTGATCACAAAACTACACCACGCCCCCCCCCCACACCCTCCACAACATTTAACATGGTGCCTGGTAAAATAAATATTTGTCAATATAAACTAAACTGTTTAAATAATGAAACTGTTATTCTCAGCAAGAAAAATAATCAAATATGTAGAGAATGTCTCTAAACATGGAAACATCATCATTCTTGTGGGAGAATAATTCAGTTGCTTCCAAAGCTCTGAGCCCAGGGGTAACTGGGGAACCTCGAAGGACTACATTCTCCACGTAACCTCAGATCTCCACGTAACTCAGATGACTGAGGGGGGAACACCAGGGGTGTGAACCAGATGTCAAGGGCTTGGGTCCATGGACAAAAGTATGCTCTTGGACCCCTGGCTCAGAGTTTGTAAGAGCTACCCCCCACCGCCACCAAAGGCTAACTTCAACCCATCAACTCAACTATTTGACTTTGACTTGTTATCTTGTAATAACATTAATTTCTTTTTCTGATTACTAAAGTAACTCATTCAAAAACATTTTGAAAAATTCCCGAGGAAACAGTAGCCACTGTTAACTCCCTGGCATACATACATCTTCACGTTTTGAATCAAGTTGCTTTTGTAACCTTTTCTTTGACTTAGTATATTTTGTAAATACCTTTCCGTGTATTAAACATCTAAAACATAGTATTCCATCAAGCAAATATTGTCATTTTTAACTCTTAAACATCTACAAAGTAGAAATATCATTTAGATAAGGTTTACCGTGTGTGTAATAAGCCGTAAATAGACAATGGGATTTCATCCGACAAGAGTTAAATGTAGCTGGTTTTTGAAAATGAATGGATGGAAAACTGTCTCTCTTTTTTTTAAATGTTTATTTATTTATTTTGAGAGAGAGAAAGAGAGCACCCACATCTGTGAGCAGGTGAGGGGCAGAGAGAAGGGGAGAGTGAATTCCAAGGAGGCTCCTCACTGTCTGTGCAGAGCCCAACAAGGGACTCGATCTCACAAACTGAGCTCATGACCTGCGCCGAGATCAAGAGTCAGCCACTTAACCGACTGAGCCACCCAGGTGCCCCAGAAAACGGTTTTCTGCGTGTCCCCTTGAGATCCTCCCTTCCTGCCCCTTCCCCAACCTCCCAAAGCAAAGGCTTCTTTTTTATGTTTATGTCAAATAGGACACATCAGTTCCCCAGGGGTCAGGTAACAAAGCACCACAAACTGGGTGGCCTACAACAACAAAAATTGATTCTCTCACAGCTGGAGCTACAAGTCCAAATTCAAGGTGTCAACAAGGCCGTGTCCACCCTGAAGACTCTGGGGTAGGATCTTTCCTCACTTCTGGCTGCCATTAATCCTTGGCTTCCTTTGGCTTCTAGAAACGTCACGGCAATGCCTGCTTCCACCTTCGTGAGGTCTTCCCAGTATATCTCATCTCGTCACACGGCCTCCTCCCCTGTAGTCTCTTCTTTAGGACCCCAGTCACCCTGGATTAAGGGCCTCCTCTCCATCTTTTTTTCTCTTATTATCATTATTTTCGTATTGCGCTTAAAATACACATAACATAAAACTTACCATTTTAACGAGCTTCTAGTATACAATTCTGTAGCAGTAAGTACATTCCCATTGTCATTCGATCATCTCCACTATCCATTTCCAGAACGTTTTTAATGTCCCAAACTGAATCTGTGTACTCCCATTAAAGAATAGCTCCCATGTGCCTTCCTTTCATCTCCTGGCGGCCTCTGTTCTACTTTGTGTCTCTATCCATTTGTCTGTTCCTAGGAACTTCTTATAAGTGGAGTCTTACAAATATTTAACCTTTTGTGTCTGGCTTATTTCATCATAGTATGTTTTTAAGGTTCCCCCATGTGGTAGCATGGGGCACACTTTCAATCTTTTTCAAGGCTTAATAATATCCCATTGGATGTATATGGTGCATTTTGTCGATCCATTCATCTGACGATGGGCATTTGGGCTGTTTCCATCCTTTGGTGATTGTGAGTGATGCTGCTATGCGTACCATTGTGTAAGAATCTGTCTGAGTGCCCGCTTTCAATTCTTCTGAATATGTGGCTAGAATCAGAATTGCCAAATCACGCGGCGATTCTATGTTTGATTTTTGAGGAACCGCCAACCTGTTTGCCACAGTGGTTGCGCCATTTTATGTTCCCATCAGCAATGCACAAGGGTTCCAATTTTTCCACATCCTCACCAACTTGCCGTTTTCTCTTTTCTCCATAATAGCCATCCTAATGGGTACGAGCATGACCTCATCCTAACTAATTGCATTTGCGAAGATCCTATTGGCAAGCAAGGTCACGTTCTGAGGTTCCAGGAAGGACAAGAATTTGAAGGTAGGAGGGACTCTATGAAACTCTGTCCTGTGGTAAAGAGGCTTTCCCTTAGGCAGAGTGCAATTAAAGAGCACAGTTCCCAGAAATAACATTTACCAAAGATAGACTCTTATGTATAACTTTGAATCTGAGTAATGATGGAGGTTAAAGGACAGAAATCAATAATGTTTTCCTCATGTTCATGGCTGAATTGTTGTCTGTTATGGAAGAAAACAGTGTTGAACTAACCAACCTGACTGAAAAATGGATATCTATTTATCATGGGTTTAAAATAGTGCCTGGGTGTCTCAGTCAGTTAAGCACTGGACTTTGGCTCAGGTCACAATCTCATGGTTCGTGAGTTTGAGACCCACATCAGGCTCACTGCTGTCAGCTCTGAACCTGCTTAGGATCCTATGTCCCTCTCTCACTCTGCAACTCCCCTGCTCACATGCTCTCTCTTCTCAAAGTTAAATAAACATTTTTAAAAAATAAAAAAACAGAGGAAGCCTGTGTGGCTCAGTCGGTTAAGTGTCCTGATCTCATGGTCTGTGAGTTTGAGCCCCACATTAGGCTCTCTGCTTTCAGTGCAGGGCCCGCTTTGGATCTTCTGTCTCCCTCTCCCTCTGCCCCTCCCCAACTCACGCTCTCTCTCCCTCTCTCTCAAGAACAAACATTTAATAAAACAACAAAAATAAAGTAAAAAATAATAAATTGCAGGGTGCCTGGGTAGCTCAGTCAGTTAGGCGTGTGAATATTGATTTCTGCTCCGGTCATGATCTCATGGTTCATGAGACTGAGCCCCGAGCTGGGCTCTGTGCTGACAGCATGCGGCTGGCTTGGGATTCTCTCTCTCTCTCTCCCTTGTTCTCTGCTCCTCCCCCGCTCACGCTCATGCATGCCTGTGTTCTCTCTCTCTCAAAATAAATAAACATGAAAAATAAATAAATAAAACAGTAAATGGCAAAACCATTCTGAAAAAGGAACTTAGCAAGTGACAGCCAAGAGAAAGGCAACAGTGGGCTAATTATCTCTCTTGATATACAGTGTGTTTGAGGGTTGTATGGAGCTTGGGTGCTGAGTTCAGTGGCCGTTGAGAAGTTTCAGATCTTTCCTCCCTTGGGTGTGTGCTCTGAGAGCTTGCCCTGCAGAGATTACGGATGGCCTTGGTTGGGTCAATGTCTCTGAAAGAGAGAGAGCATGTGTGTTTGAGGTGTGGCACATGACAAGGGGACGTATTTATTAGTTCTGGGTGAGCACATGACTGCTCCTACATCATTTCCTATTCCTTGCTCCTTGTGGGTAAATTTGTAAAAAAAGAATTTTTTAAATGTTTATTTATTTATTCATTTTTGAGAGAGAGAGAGAGACAGACAGAGCATGAGCAGGGGAGGGGCAGAGAGAGGGAGACACAGAATCCGAAGCAGGCTCCAGGCTCTGAGCTGTCAGCACAGAGCCCGACGTGGGGCTTGAACCCATGAACTGTGAGATCATGACCTGAACCCAAGTCGGGCACTTGACTGACTGAGACACCCAGGCACCCCGGCAATTTTTTTTTTTTAAATAAGCTTTATGCCCAGCGTGGGCCTCGAACCCATGACCCTGAGATCGAGAGTCACATGCTCTACTGACTGAGCCAGCCAGGCACCCCTCCTAGTCAGTAAATTTTTTTTAATATTAAAATAATCAAAATCCATAAAAAAAAAATACACAATTGTCTGGTCATTTTATTTATTTATTTGAGAGGAGAAATGTATTCTGATGCGATTAATTATTAATTAATTATTGGATCAATAATTAATTAAGAGCTGTGATTCTAGAGTGCCTGGATGACTTTTGTCACAACCTCAGTCTCCAATCCAGTGTTGTTCTTTGACAAATGGGGATATCGTGCCTACTTTCCTAACCCCACGTGGCATTTGGGGGATTAGTGATATATTTTTTTAATGTTTATTTACCTATTTTGAGGGGGTGGGGAGAGAGTGGGGAGAGGGACAGAGGGAGAGGGAAAGAGAATCCCAAGCAGGATCCACGCTGTCAGCGCAGAGGCTGACTTGGGGCTCAGTCTCATGAACCGCGAGATCATGACCTGAGCGGAAATCAAGAGTCGGACTGAACCACCCAGGCGCCCCAAGGGGATTAAGTAATATTCTTGAGGGTTGTGTCTCAGGGCCTTCTCTTTCCTTCTGCATTCATTGTCCAGCCCCAGCTCACATACCCTCGGTTGGTACTTGGAGATAGAGGTCTCCAGCCCGGGCACCTTTGCTGAGACCGGACCCTAACATCCAGCTGCCCACTAATCACCTTCACTGGGCGCCCAAACATAGGCGTTCAGACTCACCATGGTCAGGATTGACGACCATCTTTCCTTATGAATCTTTTCTCCTTTCCGGTTTCTCTGTCTCTGAACACCAACAACATCCCACCCTGCAGGCTCCACAGGCAAAGCGGGGGGTCACCCTTGCTGCTTCTCCCTCCCTTGCCCACAGTATACAACTAGACACTCACCAGAGCCTTGGTAAAGATTCTCTCCTTGACCAAACCATAGCCAGGCTCCTTTGAGCCCTTCCTTGACTAGGCCTCAACCTCGGCCTATGAAGACTTGAACAGACGCTAACACAGTTGTTAACAGTTTGCAGCTACATCCTCTAGATGACCCTAGGGCCCCCCACCTCCCACTGGAAGTGCCTCTCTGAGAAAACTCAAGGCTGCCCAAATAACTGACGGTCCCAGCCAAACCTGCCGGCAGGGCCCCTGACTCCCCGCCTCTGGGGGAGTGTGGGAGCCTAACTTCCACAAAGGTCAGTTAGCAAACCCAGGCGGTTTCACGGGGACCAGCACTGCCTTCCGGCTCTTCCTGCTTTTTGTAACTTTTCACTTCCCTGACCCTTCTCAAACCCCTGTGCCCCTACCCCCTTCCTCCTTCTCCCTTTAAAACGCCCAGTCGCCTCTGCTCAGATGGGAAAGAAACTCAGGAGCTCAGTGGTGGCCTCTGTTGTCAGCAGTTACTGAGTGAGGTCTGTTCTCACTGCTTTAATGTCCAGCCATGTGTATCTTTGACACCCTCTCGGTTCCATCCACGTCTCTCCGCTCCTTCAGTTCTGGCCACCATCATCTCTCCCCTGGACTGCTACCTCCCAAAGAGGTCCTGGCCCCCAGACTTGCCTTCCCGCAACCCACCTTCCCACTCTCTGCACGGAACAAATTTGGCCGGTGCGTCCTCCACACCCTACGCAAAGCCCTCAGAAATGGCTTGCCCTTGCTCTCAGGATGCCAGAAGTTCTCCAGAATGGTCTGCAGTAGGCAGCCTGTTGACGACCAAGTTAGCCAACTCAGGAGGAGTTGGTTGGGAAGCAGAATCCTTTGGGGCCGGCTGACCTCTCCTCTTCCTCCCTGCCTCCAGGGGGATTGTGACTCTGCCCCTCCACCCCTGCCGTCTCCCAGTCCTCCCAGGCCCGCTCCTCCCAGGCCCGCTCCTCCCCGGCTTCCTTGGTGCAAGACTCCAGGTCTCTGGAGGAAAGGGGCATCAGGAAGGTGTAGGGCCGCTTTTCTGTTTTCCTTTTATTTCTTAATGCAACGTTGTTTGCACACAGCTCCGCTCCCTGTTGCAGGGTGCCCTAACATTTTCCTTTCATTTAACCTTTACCTTATTTAACTTTGTGAGCTGGGTTTGGTTGTGATTTCCATTTTATGGATGAGCACACAGGCTTGGAGAACTTAAGACGCTTGCCCCCAGCCCCCCAGTCAGCATAGAGAGGACCTACATTCAAGTCTTCCACATCCGAAGCAATATTTTTGTTCTTCCACTCCCTCTGCTCCTTGGCTCCTCTTTCTCCAACATACCCACTGTTTCAGCAGCCCTACTTCCTTCTGCATTTTAAATTCTGTTGCAAGGGAAGTGTTTCTTCTGGTTTCCTGTCTCAGCGTTCCGTGCTCTTCTGCCCCTCTGTGTTCCACGGGGCTGACGGCGATCTGCCACAGAAAATGCATCTTCTTATTTGAAAATCTAATTTTGGGGGCCAAGTAATTTACATAAATGGCTCAAAAATTAAGCATACAGTGAGGCAGGCCATGGTCATTGTGTTTCTGCTGTTACTCTCTGTCTTTCTGTCCCCCCTCTTCTCTTCCCCACCAATAACCACTTCTGTTATTTCCTTGCTTAGTTTTCCAGAGTTTCTTTGTGTGACACAAGTACCGATGTCAATGCTTATATTCTTTGTGTTTTGCACGGAGTGCTGCACACCTCATGCACCATTCTGCACCTTGCTTTTTTTCCCTTAACTATAATATATACTGGAAATCGTCCATTATCAGGGCACGGAAAGTTCCCTCATTCTTTTTGATAGCTGCAGAGTAGTTCAATGGATGGAGATATTCCATGATTGATTTAACTTGTTCCCTAGTGATAGAATTTGGCTAGTTTCCATTCTTTAAGTATTACAAAACCGTGCTGGAATAACCTTGGATATACCTCATTTTGCACACATAGCACAAATATGCCTGAGTCAGAGAAAATATTTGATAGAAAGTGCCAAATCTTCTAATATACGTTAATATACATTCACCCCAGCAATGAATGACAGTGCTTGGTCAGCAGTCCATGCTGTTGAACTTTGATATTTTTGCCAATCTTATAGACAAATGGCAGCATATCCCTGTAGCTTTAATGTGCATTTTGCTTATGTGTAAGGGGACTGTCTATTCATATTTTAAAAGTCATTTGTATTTCCCTTAATGTGAATTGTCTGCTCATATCATTTGATCTTTCAGAGAGTAGGTGTTTTGGCCTTGCTATTGACATTTAGGAGCTGTTTATACATTGAGGAGGGTAGTGCTTTGTGATATGAGTCATATGAATATTCTTCCCATCTTTGATGTTTATCTTTT